>NC_041013.1:40155926-40782926 GCF_004193775.1 Glycine soja
ATTAAATTGCAATAAATAAATATTTATAACATATAAATTATATTATAGAAAACATTTATAATAAATATATTTAAAATACATAAATTATATTGAGTTTAATAATAATGTATTGACAGTGTAAAATTATTTTTTATATTATCATCCAAACATAATTTAACGTTGATATAACTTTTAAGATAATTTTATTAAAACCAACAAATTTATCCTAAATGATGATTTCTGATTGGATGATGTGTAAAATTATTTTAACATAGACTTTTTTTCAATTATATTTTAGATTTATAATCATCAGTTTAAATTATCATATATATGATTAATTACTGATAATTTTTTACAAATTTATTGAAATTTAATTTAAAAATAGAGATAAAAGATACTTAAAAGGGATGAACAATTAAGAATATCAGTATCTAAGAGAGTCAAAGGGAAAAGATGTTATAAACATTTAAGAAGATTTCTATTGTTATTTCTTCAATCAATATTCTTTAATACATTTGTTAGCTCTGATCACTAATACAAAAAAAGGCTCTTTTTTTTTTTTATATCAATGGTGGTTAAATAAAAATGAAAACTGGTTACCGGTCACATTCTCTATATGATGAAAAGAGAACCACTTAACATTTTGGTATTAACTTATAAAATTATAAAATCTAAAATATTTTAAGGTTTAAATGTAATTCTTTTTATAATTTACTCTTTTTTTTGGTTTTTTTTAAGTCTCAATTTTTTTTATTGGTTCTTGCGGTTAAAAGTTACTAATAACGGCTGACATGGCTAACGCTTACTGAGGTTAATAAGTGTCAAGTCAGAAAATAATGACGTTAATAAGTGCTATGTCAATAAAAATTGTCATGTTAGCAAGACTAAAAACAAAACAAATTTTTTTTAAAGACTAAAAACAATCATTTACATGGACTAAAAGCAAAATAATGACATTAGTAAGATGGAAAAAAAATTAAATCTTAATATAAAATAAATACTTAAATACGTAATAGCATATGTTTAGAATTACCAAAGTTTAGATTGATTTTTTTTTTTTTCTCTTATAGTCTAATTTTGATGGTATGGTCGGTCTTGGTTAAAAAGGTTTAGCTTTTTCTATATGAACACGAACTAAGACAAGGTTTACAAAATCATATTGTTGAGTGATAATTGTAGCCATAAGGACAAACTTTTTGAAGGTTTAATCATGACTAAAAGCCTACATATGACATGCGCGCGATTTGAAGGCTTTGTGATAATAGCACCATGATTTGTTATTTCTCCAAATTCTTGCTATAGAATTAATTCCCGGTGTAATCTTTAAACCCTTATCACACCATTAGCTATGACTATTACCCTAAAATTCATAGCGCCAAAATCATATTACCCTTTGTTGAGCCACACTCGGATTAAATATGTCTACTTTATTTAAAAAATTTAAGGCAAAAAATTATCTAATATTTGTCTTATGCTACTTTTAATATGATCATTTTTGAACTGCAACTTAGTTTATTAATATCTGTCTTATACTATTTTTAAGCTTGACATGATCATTTTTAAACTGCAACTTAGCTTATTAATATTTGTCTTATGTTACTTTTTAAGCTTCACATGATCATTTTTGAACTCTAGCTTAATTTATCAAATAATCTATCAAAGAATATACATTTAAATAGAAAAAGATACATAACTAAATTTTAAGTAGACTTTTAAGTCGATCAGACCAAGACTTAATATAAGATTTAAATACTTTTTCATGTAAATATCACCTTTTTTAGTTCTTATAAATTATATATTTTTTTTCTTTCCTATAAATTATATTATTGTTTTTGTTTTTAATTATGTATGTTTTTAGTTTTTAGTCTCTATTTACTTAGCATGACATGACATGTTTTACTAATGTGAGACTTGTTTACATCATCATTTGATGATATGACATTTGTTGATGTTATATTAATTACATTAATCATTTTGTTAAAAACTTTTAACCATAAAGATCAATGACAAAATAATAATGCATCCCATAAATCTTTTTTAAAAATATTTTTTTATAAGGGCTGAAATAAAAAGAGTAAAATACAGAAAGAAAAAGTACATTTAAATCTTTGTTTAACTTATTAGAACGAGGCTAGGTTTTTTTTTTTTTTTTTCTGAGGTTTTGAATGAGGCTAGTTGTTAGGCCATGTACGCATGAACCTACTTGACCCAATCACATTGATTGCTTAAGCTTACTGTTAAATGGATTGATTTGCTTACACCCAAATTTAAACTAACTTGTATTTAACAGGCTCATCTCTGCACAACAAGCTTGTGAACCGGATTGCATGCCCTTTCTATTTACAATAAAATCTGTGGCTTCTTTTTGTAAATACACCACCCTGCTTTTTGGTTAAAAAACTTTCTTCAAACAATACTCTTATATACGTGGCAATGCGGCATGATTCAATATTTCGATTACACACAAAAAAATGACTCTTTCGAAAATTAAACTTTGAAAATATGTTAAATGTTAATATTTCTATAAATTAATTTTGAGAATTATATAAGTATCTTCAGTCTTTTATACATTTTATGTTTCATATGTATTGATAAAAAAAAAAGTTTCAAATGGGAATTTATTTATATACGTGCATTCCCATCATAATGTTAGGGAAGAAGATAAACTCACACACACATAGAAACTGAAGATAGATGATAAAGGTAAAAGTAAAATTCTTATTGATCACACACACATCAGTTACTAACTACCATTAGCTGATAACTGTCCTAACTACCCACTAACAGAATTAACTACCACACTCATATTTGGATTATTTCACAACACATAACACTTGTATATATCAGTAATAGATCAACGTAGCAGAAGGATTGGAGGATCGATCAGCAACCAACCATATTTTTTTTTTTGTGTGATGTTTGCATCCCATTTCCAATTCCATTTACAAATTACAATTTACAAGCAATGTGCTGAAAGTTTCCATAGCCACATACATGTACCTGTCATTCTGATCTTCTCTTCTGAACGGACTAACATAATACAAGACCCCTTCAACGGGTTTTGGTGTTGGCTCTGCAGGCCAACACCAAAACCAAAAGGCATATGGGCTTGCCCTTTGCCGTGGCGACGTGTTGGCTGCAGAATGCAAAACTTGTGTCTCTGAGGCACCCAAAGAAATCCTCAGTCGCTGTCCCTACAACAAAGGTGGCATCATTTGGTACGACTATTGCATGTTCAGGTACTTGGACACTGATATCCTTGGCAAAATTGACAACACAAACAAGTTCTACATGTGGAACTTGAAAAATGTGAGTGACCCTGCAACGTTTAATTATAAGACTAGAGAGTTGTTGAGCCAGCTTGCTCAGAAAACTTATGTGATGAATAATAAATTGTATGCCACTGGAGAGGTAAAGCTTGAGAATTCAGAGACACTTTATGGGTTGAGTCAGTGCACTAGAGATCTTTCTAGCAGTGATTGCAAGAAGTGTCTTGACGATGCAATCAATGAACTCCCAAATTGTTGTGATGGCAAAGAAGGAGGTAGAGTTATGAGTGGAAGCTGCAACTTCCGTTATGAGATATACCCCTTTGTTAAGGAGTAAATACTCGAATCTTATGGATTGAGCCTCATCAGTTGTAAACCTTATAAGGCTATTCAAATAATGCATGAATAAATTGATTAATTATTCTATTTTTATAGTGCTAGTATTTTTTATAGCTCAATTTTAATTGTATATCCTTTATTTATATTGCATCTCTTATTTTATTGGTTTAAAAGCAGTTTTGTCCCTTACTTTTATGTTTGTGTAATTGTTGTAACCTTTATTTTTAGCTGAGAAATTTTAGTTCCTGAATTTTTATCATATGTTAAAATTAGATCTTTTCCTTAATCTCTCCACCTAAATAGTCAAAGAATTTGTTAATATCGATCGATAAAACAACATTTGACACATGGGATGAGGGGAAGAATGTTTAACAAAAAGGAAACTAATTATATAGTAAAAACAAAAATAGAAGAACATCGATCCATGCTTCATTGTGAATCAAGCTCAGCTCAATGTTTCATATATATTTTATAATGACTCCTTTATTGAAAACACCAAGTGATGCAGAAAAAAAATAAAAATCTGCCGAACCCATTTACAGTACGTGACTCATAACAACAAGCAACCAGTAGTACGTAGCTTGCATATCAAAAAAAAAAAAAAACACTAGTTACATGTGCAGTATCAAGTATATACCCTTCAAGTAAAATTTTTTGGAAAAACGTTCAATTAAATGACAAGGACAATTTGCTCTTGTAATATGGGAATGAGTGGTGTGTGTGTATATATAAATAAAAGAGCGGGAATAATTCAATCGTTATCGAAATGAAAAAGTGGATTATCCGTTTAGTTTGCACTAAGTTCCACTTAAACTCTTCTTCCAAGCAAAAGAAGGAGTCGTGCAGAGATTCTCGCCTATCCAGGTTACTTCAAATTCATGTTTTCTTTTTTTCAATTTTGAAGACTGCTAATGCTTAAAATTCGAGGGGTATTTCTGTTGTAGTCATAGCTAAAATCATAGTTTGGAAATTGATTAACTTTATATATATATGCTCATAGTTTACTCGAGTAATAATGTCAAAATACCATTTCGCTCATTTTGTAGTGGTATATTAGTTTTATAGTGACACCATAGTATTTGCCAATATACAGAACATATTTCCCATAATAAAATGGGAAAACTTATCATTATAATATAAATTAATGTAGATCGACAATAACTAATAGTAAACGATTACTTTTCTCGTCCATTGCACGCGTTTAAGGACTACATTTTTTTTATATATAAAAGAAATGTTCCGAGTTTAGATTTTCAGTTTCTCTCTCTCTCTCTCTTTTTTTTTTTATCACAACTTTTTAAAGAAGCGGTCCTTTTTAACCTTTTCAAATAATATAAAATGAAAAGGTTATGTATATTTAGTGTTAAAAGAGTGTATTCTTTTGTTATTTGTAAGTTCTGGGTTCTATAATGTAAAGCACATCTTAAGGTATTTAATTTCTCAATCATTAATTTCTTTTATATCTTGGATTAACATTACAGTTCTTTGTTTTCCTTTTTTACTTATTCATTTTTTGCTAATTTAATATGCAAGTTTAGAGATAAATCCAACGTAATAAACCCTTTCAAAATGTGTGTGTGTGTATATATATATATATATATATATATATATATATGTTATAGCTTTTACTTTTCTAATCTATTTTTTAAAAACAAAATATAGTTTTCTTCTCCTTTTTTTTGGTAAAATTAAATTTCCATATACTCTTTCAAAAATAAATAATCAAGACTCTCCATTTGTCGTCTACCTCTTTTCTATTCTTTTTTCTCTTCGTTAAAAGTGAAATGGAGTAATATTTACACTAGCATCTTACTAATTTCCAACATTTTTCTTCCTAAAACCTATTCAACACCTAAAGAGAAAAAAATATATAAATATGATAAATTTTATGATATGATAGAAAAAAAGAGAAAAAAAATAAAAATATTAATGAAATGTTTAAAATAAAAATAATGCTAGTTACATCCACACGCGTACACACGCATGTCTTCTGTGACTAATGTCATTAATCACTAAATTTGTTGCTAACTTCGAAAATGGTCGTATTTTATGCCGGTCTCTAAATCCATTGTTAATAATTACTTTTGTGACTAAGGTTTTTCCGTAGCTGCATTTGGTGGCTATATATTTATGAATTATAAATTTTAAAAATAACAATATCATATCTGAAAAATAAAACAACAAAGTGAAAGGTATTAACAACAAGCAATTTAGTGACCTGTTATTAATCTGATGTTTTGTTTTTGAACATTTGAGGCTTTTTTTTGAACATTTGAGTTGTAACAATTAATTTAATGTTGTTATTTTTTTAATTGTTCTTTTACAAGTCAAAATTTCATTTTCTTCAAAATTATCATTCATTGTAGATACAGAAATTCTAGCACTACGTTTTTTAACATACCATTTATTAATTGAAATTTATTATAAATTACATGATCTCACTTTTTATTTTAATGAATTTCTCTCTTTGATTTTATATATAGTTTGCAATAAATGTTAAGTAATAATAAAGAGTGTCTTAAAAGAAATGTGTTAAAGAATATGTGGCTAATAATCTTCTTATAAATATTCTTATTTATTCATTCTTTTCTTTTGAGTAATTAAATAAATATTTTAGGGTTATAGTAGATTTGGACATCAATCAATTTAATTGAATTATCCATTTTAATTATATAACGAACTATATATATATATATATATATAGAGGGTGATAATCCTTCCACGCCCATTATATAAGGACCAATTTTCTAAACTAGCTAGTTAAAATGGTCAGAAGAAAATGCCAATTTCTAATTAGAGGAAGCAATAATGGACTTTCTCTATAAATAGTGCCACTATCCTCAATTTTATTGGTATAAAAGGATCAAACAAACAAATTTCCTTGATCACATTCATCCACAATGTCTTCCTCAAACTCTTTACCACTTTTCTTTTCTCACTAACCTTATTAGCTCTTCTTCTCCAAACATCTTTAGGAGCTAACCCTCTCTTCCATTTCTGTTCCTATGAATCAAACTTGAAAACACTCATCAACTCGCTTGTTTACAAAACACCGTCAACTGGTTTTGGTGTTGTCTCAGTTGGCCAATACCAAAACGAAAAAGCATATGGCCTTGCTCTTTGTCGCGGCGGCCGGTGTGTCAGCCTCAGAATGCAAAACTTGTGTCTCTGAAGCAACCAAAGAAATCCTCAGTCTCTGTCCATACCACAAAGGTGCCATCATATGGTACGACAACTGCATTTTCAAGTACTTGGACACTGATTTCTTTGGCATGACTGATAACACAAACAAGTTCTATCTGTGGAAAGGGAACCGCGTGAATAATGACCCAGCAACGTTTAACTTATAGACTAGAGAGTTTTTTAGTCAAATTGCTCAGAAAGCTTATGTGAATATATAATCCAAAATTATATGCAGCTGGAGAGCAAAAGCTTGAGAAAGACACACTTTATGGGATGGCTCGGTGCACCAAGAGACCTTTCTAGTGATGATTGCAAGAAGTGTCTTGAAAATGCAATTAACGAATTTTCAAAATGTTGTGATGGGCAAATAGGAGGTAGGGTTGTGGGTGGAAGCACATATCTAGTTATATTCTTTTGTTAAAGAGTAAATACTTGAATCTTATGGATAAGATAAAGAGTAAATTATACTCATATTTCTTATATTTTTTAAAATTCCATTTGACATTTTTTTTGTATTATATAAAAAATTTCTTAATTATTTAACTTATATTACATTCAGATTTCCTCTTTTTTAAATACAGTTTAATAATTTAACAAAAATAAGTATATGATAATTGCATGATTTTTAATTAAAATTTATGTTTAAAATATCTTTATATTTTTTCTCTTAACTCCATAAAAGACATGTGATCATTTTCAACTTAAAAATATTTTAACACTCTTTCTTCTTTTTCTTTTTTCTTCTAATTGGACGTGAACCCAACTATTTGTTAGACATGAACTTACCTTATTGGTATGCATATATTATCACCTTTCCTTCTTATTCTTTTTTTTAGTTCAATTTTTTTATGTGTATGTTGGGTCATTTGGTTGCTACATTTTTGTTAGAGGTATTTTGAGTAATATCTATTGATTGAATATGATCATTTATTTCAAACTTTAATGTTTTGTTCCTGCATTTGTATTTTTTTTGTATTTTTAACTTCTTTCTTTGAAATATTTATTTTTGATGGCTAAGTGTTTGATATAATGTTTCAACCAAAAGCTCATCTTCTTTTAAGTATTAACAATAATGAAATAAGAGTCAAGTCAAATATTAAAGGAAAAATTATTATTACCTTAAGGAAAGTTCATTCATAGGATCAATTGTTAATTTGTTATTAAGTATTTAACAAAGATATTAAGACAATTTCATCCGTTCACATATTTAATTGACGTTACGACATTAAGGGAGTAAAAATAATGTAAAAAAAGAAAAAAGTATCGGGTGCAATTTGAGAGAAGCAGAAAATGCGAGTGTAATTTATTCTAAGATAAACCTAGTTCCTTGACTATAAAGATAAACCTTCTTATATTTTTTACTTAACGCATGAATAAATAAATTAGTTATGTTGTTCTCATAAGTATTGTTATTCTTAGGATATCTTTTATATATAACATGAGAGATAAAAAAGAGAAGAAAGAGAAATATTAAATAAGATTATGTAATAGAGAGATTAATTAAGAAAAAAATGAATCCTAAAAAAGTGTTATAAGAATAATATTATTTTTAAGAAATTATATGTTCTTTTTAGCAAAAATACAAATTTGCTTATCATCTACTAAAAAATGTTTGTCATGATTGTCCTAATGATAAAACAATTAAATTTTAAGCTTTAGACTTACCTAAAAAATTTATTATTAAATTTTATGAAAAAAATGACAGACAAAAAAAACTTAGCATGTAATTTTTTTTAAAATACTAAATTTCTCTTAAAATTCACTTTTAGTCTCTTTCATGTTAGGTTAGCCACTGATTTTCGTGACCATTGTCTACTAAAACATGATAATTTGTTATCAAATTTTGATTGTTTTTAGAATTATTCCCTCTTATCCTTATGATAACGTTAAAATTAAAAATGAGTTTTGGTTTTTTTATAAGGTTTAATATAAAATGTCCTGTGTATTAATTATTTTTTTTAAAAGACAAATGATAATATTAGGATATTAATTAAGAAACTAAAAATATAAATATTTTTACTAGACTGATAAAATTGTGTTGTTTGTGATCTTTTTGTGCTAGTTATCATAAAATTCCTACAATAAAAAACTCTTTTGGACCTAAATCTTAAATATAAGAGAAAAAAATATTTTACCTTACCTAAAAAAATTAGTTAACCACATATAATTCCATCAGTTTTAATTTTTTTTTCCAACTTATCCTTCCTTAGAATTTCTTATTAGGAATAAAAAAGGAATCTTTAATGAAACTAACACATTAATTAATCAGAAATAATAACATTAAATGAAATAAAATTAATTAAAAAAATATATTTGAAACAATATATATATATATATATATATATATATTTGAGACAGAAGTCATTACTTTATTCTTTTTGTTGCTCTATTTTATGGGGACCAAAACAGTATTTAAGATTATTATTAGATCTTAATTGTGGTGAGTGGTTCGTGGGTAAACCACTTCTTTAGCTGGTTCACCGCAGCATCACCATTTTGTAGATATCATGTTCGAAAGTGTTTTTCCACTAAGTTTAGTGCGTTCTCCAATTGGACTCTCCAGGAAAAGTAATGGAAATGGGGGAAATGGGGGTTAGATCAGGTTGCCACTAGGCTCAAGTCAGCGACTTCAACTCCATTCTAGGCCAAAGTAACCTCTATCTATTAATTGAAAACAGATTATTACAAGTAGAAACGTTAACAGACATGGCCTTAGAAATTTGAACCAAATGATCAAATAATCCCACCATCCAAAATGCTCTCCATCTTTCTCAATCTCTTAGTGTTCTCTCTTTCCTTCCAAGGAAGCAATTCTATTAGTCCCTTATTTCGTTTCTGTTTTAACCGCGAAAATTACACTGATCCTAGCCCTTATGCTACAAACTTAAACCAGTTGTTTGACCTGCTACACACCAAAGTGCCTCCTACTGGTTATGGATATGGTTCCATTGGCCAAGGCATGGACCAAGTGAACGGTCTAGCCTTGTGTCGCGGTGACGTCAACGCCACAAACTGCATGGCTTGTGTCAATGAAGCAACCAAAAAGCTTCAAGAGAGGTGCTCAAAGAAGAAGGGGGCAATAGTATGGTACGATTACTGCCTTCTCAAGTACTCAAATGAATACTTCTTTGGTGAAATTGATGAGAAGAACAAGTTCTATATGGTTAACATATACGACGTGGATGACCCCTCTACTTTCAGTGATAAAGTCAATGAGTTGTTAAGTGGTTTGTCTTATAATGCTTCTCAAACTCCCATGTTGTATGCCGTAGGGGAATTGCAACTCCAAGAGTCAAAAACGTTGTACGGTTTGGCTCAGTGTACAAGGGACCTCCTTGGCCCTGGTTGTAAGAAGTGTCTTGATGATGCTATTAGTGATCTTCCAAATTGTTGTGACGGAAAGCAAGGTGCACGGGTTGTGGGTGGGAGCTGCTATGTTAGATATGAACTATACCCTATTGTTGAGGACCCCTAGACCATATAACTTTTGCAGTTTCTGCTACATCAAATTATGTTATGTATGCTATACTACTTGATAGTTAATAAATGTTCATGTGGACTCGGAAGCAGCCCAATGGAGATTACTTATCGTAAACACTTGGATTGATAATATTTTTTGCTACAGCACTTGGATTCATTGATAATTGATTTGCAGAAAATTGTGTAGATCATATTAGAAATTTACCTTTTTCTAAAAACTGATTTTGAATGTCAAATGCTAAACAATAATATTCATCTACAAAATTTGGAAGGAGAAAACATAATTAAATGTACACATTTTCGCTGGCTGGCGTAGCTTAATTAAAATTTTCTTTAAACGACAAGTGTTGGGTTTTAAATTTCGGGTGATTGCTAACACTTTATGGTGGAAATCATTGCATTGAGATATCAAATTGATGCCTCTTCCAAACAGATAACCAAGGAAATTTACCGCTGCCAGTATGGTGTCGTGATTGTGTTTACATAAGTAGATGATTGTTTTTTATTTTTTATTTTTTATGTTACCAGCATTCGAACTCAGTCCCTAATGAAATTGTCTTCCGAGTTACGACAATTATCATACGGACCAAGAGTGTCGGTACAGATGAAATGTAACACTGTCGATGTTAGTAAATACTAGTATTTGTTTCCTCTGCATTTAATTATATGATGTTCCTCATTAGATCCCTACTCGCCAACATTTCAGAAAATAGTTTAATATATTGCCCGGATACATGGGTTGGTTGGATACATGGATTTGGTGCACCACAAGGGAAGAACAGGAAAAGGCTCAAAATTATTGCCCGGATTGGTTAGACTCGAGGAAAACTTGCTAGTGAAATATTTTGGTACAATGATGTGTGTGCAAGTGAACTAAGTCACAAATTTCTGACAGTGGATTTGATATAATAGTTTTCAAATTATAAATGTGGAAAAGGCCAACTTGAGTTGTTGTCAATCCAACAACTATCATCTGAAAATTCTACACCTGTGAATCCGCCAGGCATCAACCACTCAAACGCCTCTCACCCTTTCACTTAACCAGCAAAATTTAATAAATAATAGATTAGGAATCAAATGGAAGAGTCAAGACAGACAGGAAAAGAGCACTTGAATTCCAACTAAGATAATCCCCCTCATCTGCATGACTATACCAATTCCAGCATTGCATGACTGAACCACAAGCACACATCATCATTCTAAAGATTCTGCCCCAAATTCCTTTAATCCTCTATATATAGACTTCTAAACTCAACTCAAATGTCAATCACATCCAAGCAATTAACTTTGATCAATTCTCATCTCTTGTGACTCTTCTCTGTCACTCACATACCTCACTTAGCTGTTAGCAAACATGGGTGTTCCTGAATTGATGTTCAGGGTATCTTTTATGGCTGTGCTCATCAAATTGGCCTCGGCTACAAATTACATTGTTGGAGGACCAAGTGGTGGGTGGGACACAAACTCAAACCTTCAATCATGGGCATCTTCCCAAATATTTTCAGTGGGAGACAGTCTTGGTAAGTCACTATTAGCATGCATCAAAACATTACCTTTATGTTGATCATACTAAAATACTCCATCCGTTCCTTTTTAATTGTTGAAATTTTGAAAAAAAAATGTTTTGTATTTCTTGTCATTTACAAAGTTCAAAATCACATTAATTACTCTTTTATCAATTATATCCTTACTTTTCACCTAATTTATAATTAATTTACACATACATCTATTGAGTGAAGTGGAAATGAAAGCGGGTAATATGAGAAATCACACAACAATTTTATTAGAATCAAGAAAATTTATTGTATTTCTTGATTTTTATGTTGAAATCTTAAAAGACAAATAAAAAAAAACGGAGTATAATGCAAAATATTATGTGAAGTTAATGACATTGATGCATGCAGTTTTCCAGTACCCGCCAAACCATGATGTGGTTGAAGTTACAAAGGCAGATTATGACTCTTGCCAGCCAACTAACCCAATTCAGTCTTACAATGATGGCGCCACAACCATCCCTCTCACTTTACCGGGGAAAAGATACTTCATCTGTGGGACAATAGGACATTGCAGCCAAGGAATGAAGGTTGAAATAGACACTCTTGCCAGTGCAACAAATTCTGTCACACCAGCAGCATCTCCTGAAGATTCTACTACTTCACCTGCAGAATCTCCTGAAGTCATTATCTCCTCATCCCCAAGTCCATTGTTCCAGACACATCTAGAAAGTCCTACATTCTCTCCAGTCATTCCTTCCACTGAATTTCCTGCTTCTACTTCACCTCTAGCACAACATTCATCAGACTTGTCAGCTTCATCAACCAGTAAAGGAAATCTACAAGCCTATGTCGCAGTAGTGTTAAGCTTTCTAATCATGCTTATGTCCTTCTAAGGATGGGAAAAATCTCACTCAACCGTTGCTTCTAAGTTTATTACATGTGAAAATTTATTTTGCTGCTCTCTTTCTCAGTTTGTTGTGGTTATTGCTTACAACTTCGGACTTCGAAGATATATAATTTCTATGAGCATGTATTATTATTCAATGATATTTGATTTTAGACCCTATTACTGAAACTGCTTTTTGGATCATCCTACAAAGGATAAGCTTGCACTTACCAACTTCAAGTCTTCAAAACTTTGCTTAAAAATCAAAAGGACACTGAAATACTTCCACACTATAGCAGATGCTGTGAGAAAGACAGGACAGGACACATAGAAGGGAATTTCCCATGCATTAATACACCGCAGAAAATCATTTTCCTATCAAGCACACTATATAAGTATGATGTGGTATAACAATTAACACACACTCGTTATAATCTCCCTTTACATTGCCATTTCGTGATTTGGACATAGCATTCATTGAGTATCTTGGAACAATAGGCACTTTCTGTTGCTAAAAATGAAAGAAACATAGGTTATAATTATGGTTCTAGAGCCTAGGCCAAAAAAAAAAAAAGAAAACATTACAGCAAAGAACCACTTAAACTCACTTTTATTTTTAATAATGCAACACACTTTGTAGCCATGACATGTAGCACTTTCTTATCATAGTTCAGACAGCAACAGCACAAACTTATACTATTAACCAGTTTCCGAGCACACTTTCTACCGGTGACTTTAGAAAACACACATTAGACAGGATGGATAACTTAAACACAAAAATATAACACATGTAAAGAACACATACAACAAAGAAGTGGATGCTATTGCTAACCACTTTATGCAACTGGAGGTCGAAGCAGATGATCCTTTGAAGTATCAACTGCAGCAGGGGACATAAACTGCCACATGGCAATTCCAGGGTATCCAATGAAAGGTATCAGCTTGTGGCTACCAACTTGCCCTTTAGCATCTGGGGCTTGAGGTAGGAAGCTGGGTTGTATATTTGTCAGTTTCACTTGCTTCTCCAACTTTTCTTTCTCTTCCTTCAGCCTATTCTTCTCATCACGAAGCTCATTCTTCTCACCCTGCAAGGAAACAGAAGCTCAGAAACTACACACAATCAACACATAATCTTACAACGACCAATTATTTTGAGAAACAGAAAGCCAAAATGAATTTCTGACAGATATAACCATATTGCATCAATTCATCAAAATAAAATAATCTCTAGAAACAGAAAATCACCTTCAATTCTTTAACTTTTGCCTGTAATTCATCATTCATTTCCTTCAGCCTCTCGGCTTCATTTCTCAATTGGATTACCACTCGAGCCGCATCGCTTAATAATGCAACTTTGTCTGTTTTGGGCTGTCTACCAGGCTCCAAGATCGAACTCAATTCCAGAAACCTTAAAATCATGCCAAATTGAAGACATGAGATTTAGAAGACTAAATTCAATCACACAATATGCAAAATAATAGCATGCCTCTCATTAAGTTTATCCCTTCGCAATTTCTCACGACATGCCTTGGAGCCAGATGCACATGATTCAGTCCTTAACCTGAAGAGAGAGAAAGGTGACAAATAAAAAAAAAGACACACAAAGGCTAATTAATCACAAATTTCAAGTTAATTGTAGGCAAACAGAATCACGTCAAAATTACAGTCACTTGATTGAACTTTGCCACCAAGCATAGGAGAGAAGTATAATTTTAACATTGTTATTAGTTGACTAAAGATTAAACTTGATCGCTGTTAGCTAAGTAACAAAGAAACATAAGACACTCTTAATCTCTAATTTTATGAACATCAATTAACATATGAGAAACATTTTTTTATGTCCATATTCTTTATTTTGACTAATCTGTAATAACAATTGGTTTACAAAGGCAATTGAAAGAATCATTTTGAAATTCAAAGTGAACGATAAGATTCTTTTTACTCAAACCCACGTTCACCATAGTACATACATAGAATTAATTTCCTCTTCTATATTCACAACATGGTGAAAACTGTATGTAAAGTTCTAGCCGACAGAGTTTGGATAATTGGGGTGCTCTTTTGCTGTAGAATCTCATAATTCATAAAACATGTCACAGGACAGGTTTCAAATTGTACAAATTTCTAAATTATCCTGGTTATGACTCACACGTCCTTGCTCCATGCCAAGATTCCAAATCATAGAACTTTGAACCCAATCAATAATAGTTACTAAAACTTAAAGCAGTTGTGGAGCTACAACTTTTACTTCATATATTCTTTACAGGGCCATAGGTGATAATATTACCGCTTTGAAGGACCATTTTCCATGACAGTTGAATCCAGTGAGTATTCCATTTCCAAGCTGCAATTATAAAATAATCATCATGAGACAGTTCTAGCTAACTTTCTAGTAAAGATTAATTAAATTTCTTCTTTCTAGAGAACAATAAGAAATACAATACTATTCACTACAAAAGCATCAAAAAATATTATTCATTACAATTCTCATGCTTAAAATTTTGTGGTGCAGAGTGTAAACCAAAGAGAAAGTAAAAGAAGAATAGAAAGTTAGAAACCAAACCCAACCTCATATTTGAAGGACCCTTGAAGTTGTAACTCTGGGGCCCCCAACTGAAACCACCAGAGTCTGAAGCCATGAAGTCAGAACCAGCAACAGGGATATCAAAGCCATAATCATAAAGCCAACCGCAGGCACCACCTGAGGAATTCATGTCCATATTGCAAGCAAGAAGAGAGAAGAAGAAGAAGAGTGTGTATGATCAACTGAGGCCAAATGGAGAGTAGTGAATAGCGTGAGAATATTATAATACTATGTAATGTAACATAAAACATTATTCATTTGTTCCTTTGGCTTTTGTTTATTTTACTTGTTACTAATCTTTCTTTGGTTGTGGGAGTAAAGAGAAAGTCATTGTGATTATGAGGGTGTGACGCAAGCAGCAGATTGTGCGTCACGCTAGAACAGTGCACACCATGGCCAAATTGGCATTACGTTGTTACAGTGCAGAGGAGCCAAGTAAACGTCATCTCTCTCCTTGGTTTATGCCTTTGAGTTGGGAACGTTTCACAGGCAAAGCTGAGTTGACCATTCAGCCACCTTATTATTTTACACAAAAAAACATTGAAAGCATATAGTGGCAAATTATCTCTGTTATGTTTTTTTGTTGCTGTTGTGGGTTAAAGAGCATGGGAATCATTCAACTTATTGACTTGGAGATTAATCTCTTTTATGGAATTAGGATACATGAGTGTTATGGATAAGTGGTTTAAAGTAAGAAATGTAACATAATCTTTCCTATTCGATAAATCATTTTTTTACATGTGAATATAACATAACCTTACATTCCTATATGAAAATTATCTCTGTAAAGATATAAGGGAATTTTAACTTTTTTTTTTTTTTTCTAACGTCAAGTATTCTCCATAGTATGTTTTTATTGGTACGAGACAGAGGAATCCTCCGCGCGAGTAATTCTATTCCAGCAGGCTAAGATTGTGAGAGAGAATATTTAATGTTGAATGTAATTACATATGAAGATTTGGAGTGTGTTTGACAATCTACATTAATAGTTTACAAGCTTTTTGTCACTAGTTTTAACTTAACAATTTGTTTAACTAGCTTATAAGACAAAATAAATAAATAAACTTATTTACAACACAAACTTATTTTAAGAACTTTTTTCTTATTTGTATAACCTAGTTCAACTAGTCTATAGCTTATAATCTATTAGTTTTTTCTTTTTCTATTTATATCCTTACTAAATTATTTGAAATTTTTTTCACTTTTTGTCCAATTTTAAACCATTTTTTTGTCTGCCCTGCTTTTCTTACCGAAGTTACTTTTTGTCTGTCACGTCTTTTGCTCTCAAACCTTTTAAATTATAATTTGTTTTGTTGAAAAACAAGAAACATATGACAAGAAAGCAAAACAACTACGATCTATTTTATATAATATAAAATCAGAAATTCTTTATCATTTCTTTATAATATTAAAATTAAAAATTATTTTTTAATTTTTAAGGAGATAAGTTGTTGCAAATTAATTAAAATATTAGAAGTTATATATATAATCAAATAATTAAATATGTCTTTATCTGACATTTTACAATTATAAGCTAGTTTATTAATTAATGTCACCAAATATTTTTAATTCAATAAGCTGGTAGTTATAAGTTTTTCGGCTACAAACTTTTAACTTATAAACTTGAGTTATCTTATAAATATTTAATTAGCTTACAAGCAATTTTTTTTTATCAAATATACTCTAAAATTTAAGATTATTAATAGTTTAACAACTTTGTGCCAATTAATCCCATGCTCAATAATGTCTACACAGGAATTCAATTATTTTTCGAGGGATAAACAAATAAACAAATTATTATTATCTAGTGATGTCAACTTAAATGTAGAGTTAAAATTATTTATTAAAATTTAGGCAAAATTATAATTTTAATTTATGTAAAAAGAATCTTGATAAGAGTTGAACTCTTGATCATTCATTTAAAGGTAAAATAATAAATCATTAACACACTTACTTTATTTAATTAATTTTATAAACATTATATTACATGTATCACTAATCAAGAGTTACAATTTTTTTAATTAAAAAACTTGTAAATTAACATAAAAAAAAACTCAGTATTTAAATATATTTAATATTTAACATTACATATATTTATTATTACTATAAATTTTATTTTAATATAAATTAATAAATTATTATATATAGAAATCTTTACTTATTTAATTATAACTTTTAAAAAATTACATAAAATAATTTTAATAAATAATTTAAATTTAAATTTATGAAATTTACTTGATTTATATAACTGGTATTGAAAAATTTATTTAGTAAATAATTTTTATAGTTCAAACGAAAATATTAACAGGAAACTTTCTTAAAAAATTAAATATTAAAATTTAATTATTTTATATAATTAGAATAAAACTAATTTACATATTAAAATAAATTTAATTAATTTATATCATTTATGTACTAATTGATGTAATTATATTGATTTATATAATTAGAGTAAAAAATATTTTATATTAAAATCAATTTATAAAATAACTTATATATTAATTTATGAAATTTATATAAATATTTTGCATATTAATTTATGTAATTTTCTAGATTTACATAATTGGTATTAAAAAAATTATTTACTAAATACATTTTATAGTTCAAACCAAAATATTAACACGTAAGTTTCTTAAAAAATTAAATATTAAAACTTAATTATTTAATATAATAAGAATAAAAATAATTTACATATTAAAATAAATTTAAATAATTTATATATTAATTTATGTAATTATTTTGATTTATATAATTAGAGTAAAAATAATTTGTATATTAAAATAATTTTACAAAATAATTTATATATTAATTTATTAAATTTAATTATAAATATATAATTTTTTTCTTAAAAATATTTAAAATGGTACTAAAAACTTTTATATAGGTAAACTATTATAGAAAATTTAAAATGGTACTATTAAAAATAAAAATATTTAAAATGGTACTAAAAAATTTATATAGGTAAACTATTAAAAATAAAAATATATAAAATGGTACTAAAAAAATTTATGTATTAAATATTTTTATAATTTATAATTATAGAAATAATAAATCTTTAACTAATGATATATTTAAAATGGTATTTATTAATTTAATTAATTAATATAAGTGTTTTATTGATTTATAACTTTATCTTTGAAAAGAAGATAATTAGTTTAACTCTTATCAAATCTTTTTTTTATTTTTTACTTTATTTAATTTGTTATCATACAAACTTCTTTGTTAATAGTCTATACAAACACACGAAATTGATATTAATGTATCACATCAAAATTAATATTTAACTTTAATTTTACACATTCAGAAAATATAAAAATTACTTTTATTTATTATAAAAAAATATATTTTTTGATATAAAAATAAGAAGACTAAAATTATAGAAGAATTAAAATTATATTTTAATTTAAAATTTATTATATGAAAAATATTATTTTTTTGGCCGGATAACAAGATCAAAAGATGAACCAAAAAGTTTTTTATATTATACTATTAAAAATTTATAAAATATTCATTTAAAAACATATCTAAAGTATACGTAATTTACTGTATCTTTTCGAAAAATATACCTCACTTTTGAATAAAAATAAGGTAAGTATTCATAAGAATATCAATTATTGATTGTTTAACAATTATAGTTTATTATGCATAAATACATAATATTGATTGTTATTTTTTTATTTATAACTAAAATGACTTATTTTACCATTTTTATTATTTTGTCATAGGAGCTATAATTTTTTGGGAAGGTGGAGTATTTAATGAGGGTTGGGTATTGGGACTGCTCCGATGATGTTTCTAGAAATCACTATATTGAAATTGACGTACTAATCCTAATAATAGTAACGATAATATCATAATAGTGATTAGCTCATTCCTATTACTATATTATGCAGTTTTCCATTCTTGTGGCCATCTATGCTCTTTGGATGCTTAATAAAATCCACCTCTCCCTTTCCTAGTGGCTTGAAACATGCTGTTAATTGACGTGACCATTTAAGAATTAAATAAGAGATTAAAGATCAAAACATTTATTCTTTTTAATAAGATCTGATTTTTAATATTTTTTATTAATTATTTTTAATTAAAAATACTTCTTATTAAAAGAAAAATGAATGTATCGATAAATAATTAGAAAAGATGTTAATATTTTTTCTTCTTTTAAGAAAAATAATTAATTTAGTTAATTATATTGAATCTGTCCATTAATTATATTATTATTCTTTTTTATTTTTTTATCCACTTATTGAAGAAAAAATAATTAAGAATGAATAGAAAAAAAAAATAACTGATGCATCTAGCTAGAAATTAGAAAGAAACTTATAAAAAGAAATAAATAATTTTTTAAAAATAATCTTATAATTACAAACGAATAGAGTATTAATGAAAATAATATTTTTTTAAAAATTATAAATTTATGACTATCAATTAAGTTAATATCTTTTTAATAAGTGAGTAATTATGTCTTATATATAATAACGGAATGAGAGTGTAATAATATAATACAGCCGACTTATAGTCCAGCTAATTTTTTTAAAGGAATTCAACTAATCTTTTTTTTAAAAAAAAAATACTGCCGTGAACAACTCTAATAAATACACACATCTAACATCACAGTTTCATTATGATGCTAATGACAACATTATGGCTTTAAAGCGATAAAAGAAACATATCTCTGTTATATGATGAAGTCTTGCATTTAAAAAAAAAGTATGTAGTGGTAATTAAAATCAATGCATCATCACCGATGATCCTGAATTATGCTAAACCATACAAAATGATCTTAAACATTACAATCATGCTAACACAAACTTCATGCATGGGCAGATATGCAATTTCTTCTATACATTCTCCAATTTGGAGAAAGACGTGCCATCCGTCATTTGTTATGGAGACACCAAGTTAAATTTGAAATTTATCAGAAGTGTGTATTTATTTGAGGTATCTAAAACTAATGAGTGCAATTTAAATCGATTCATCTATTAGAATATGAAAATGTGTAAATAATAATAAAAAAAAGGACGGCAATATGTAGGAACTCAGAGGGATCAACCAATAATAATTGCGACAAGCGGGGTACAGCAACTACCACAAATGATAAAGTCCAAAATATTTTTTTAAATTATATCACCATTTTTTGGCTTTAAAATTAGTTGAGTGTTAAAATATTTTGATATACACTTGATGTTATTACGAAGGTAATGAGTTTCTCTAATAGACTCGAAATAGAAAATGAGATTAAATAATTTCATGTTGAGTAACTAATAGGATTTGAACAATTATTTTATTTTAAATTCTATCATTAATGCTTTAACGTATTATTGTTAATTTTTCTCTTATCTCATTTATGTGAAAAACTTAAATTTTATACTATTACATAAACCAAAAAAATTAATAAATAAATAAAAGAAAATAGTGATTTTACAGAATTACTTTAGTATTAATATTACATTAAAAAATTAATATATTTTCGTTTATCACCCACTCTTTGTTATTTTTAACTTAAAGAAAAATAATTATCTTAAATTCATAACTTTTTTAAAACTATCCTTATAATTAATATTTTTTTTTCTAATTGTTTGTTATTATATTTTTTCTTTTCATTAACTTATAGGTCTTGGAAGTATAAAAGTAATTAATGACATTATAGAATGAGATTTATAATAATAATAAAAAAACAAACATTATTTTAAATTTAGGATCTTGAAAAAGGAAAGAGGGAATAATACTTTTAAATCTTTTTCCCAACGTTTTCTTTCCACATCTCATCTCATTTTATGTTTACTTTTAATTAGGATCAGTTTGACTGACCCCACATAGGACTAGACCCGACTAATCTGGACCAACGCAATTCCTTTTTTCACTCTGGCCCAGCGGGCCCAGGCCCAGCTTGAACAACTCGATTTAACATCTCTAAATTCCACTGAACAACTTAAACATAGTCTATATCTACTGTTTGATAAACAAGATTGGTGATAAAAAATAAAAATAAAAATGTGTAATTTGGGAGAAGCCCCGCAGATTCCCGAATCCTCTTTTTTCACGGGAAAAGGTTAAAGAAATACTAAAATGGAGATGAATGCAATCTCCACTTATTAGATTCCGTTACCGTTAGCAACTAAACTTCGTCACAGCCTAAGTAATAATGGCGACAGTGAAAACATAGATCCAACCAAAGGAATATGCAGACAATATAAGAAAGTGTCATCCTTGAAAATCAATATAGATGCCAGGGACGGCTCTGTAAATTCACTATCCCACCTTACAAATGCTCTAATTATCTCAATACTCTCTCTCTCTCTCATCAATTAAAACATTCACAAATTAAATAACCCCATCAGTAAAAATATGAAAGAAAGTAAAAAAGAAGAACCACTCAGATAGATAGCTCATTAGGCCATAGCATGCACAGGACCTGGGGTCAACAGCGCCGACCCTGGTGTGGGAGTGTTCATAGGCGGCGCCGCCACACTAGGAGGAGTCGGAGGGGTTGTTTCCTCCGGCGGCGGCGGAGACTGCAGAATCGGCGGCGGCGGCGGCAAAGATGGGTTATTGGAGTAAGGAGGTGGAGGAATTGGATTTGGAAGCTGAGGAGTTTGTGGGGTAGTGGGGTTGTTGTCAATTGGAGAAGGTGGGGTTGGTGTGTTGAAATTGGGGTTTGGAAATGTGGTTGGTGAAGGAATGCAAGATTCGTCTGAGCATTTATTTGCAGTGTTGTTGTGGTGGCGGCGGCGAAGGAGCCCCAATCCCAAAACTAGACCCAGAACAACGAGCACCGTCACAATGAAGATGAAGATCTTTGTTGCTTTCCCCACGTAGCACATTTTCTGAAATTTGAAGATGAAGGTGTGGGGTTTTGTACTCGAAATTTCCTTTTTGGTACAGCTTCTTCTCCTAGTATTTTGTTCTTCAGCAGAGACGAGTGTGGGTCTTGTGGCTTCTTTTTCGTCTTTTTCTCATGGCGTTTTGGGAGAGAGAGAGTGCATGTCGATCAAGAGTTACTTACCACGAAGTGGGGGTGTTATAATGTGAGAGCACGTGAAGGCTAATTACAAAAGGAGTCTAATTTGAAGGATATTGATTAAACAATTAAGAGAAAAAAAATATTTATTATATGGAGAAAAAAATTATGAAGCATGTAATTCTTTTAAGTTGATAAAAATATTTTTATTTTAAATTTTTAATCAATATTTATTAATATTTACCTACAAGAACAAGAAAAGGTAAATTGAGAATTGGCAATGACAAATAAGGACCATGGTCAAGGTCGCTTTTTTGCTTGCACTTTTAGTGTCACAGTGGCTGCTGCTAACTAGTAAGAGTTTTCGTAACGTAATAATACAGTCTGTAAGCATTACTGATGTTAACCCCCCCTTCTTTTTTTTGGCCATTTGCGTAGGCCATTTTCCACCCACAATAAAAAAAATAAAAAAGAAGATCGTTTTATCTGAAGAAATAAATGGTATCCATAAAAATTGTGTTGTTGTAGGAAATTAGATAATAGAGTTTTATTTAGGGTAAATAGGCCAAATTTATTATTGAAAATGTGAGGTTTTGATAAATTAGTTACTCAAAGATAAAAAATAAAAAATTAATTTTTATGTAAAACTTCAAAAAGTTAATTTTTCAGATAATTTAATAATAAATTTATTCTTAAACTTTAGAATTTAATGTTAAATTAGTTTTTGAAAAAAATAGAATTTATTATGAATTGATCTTTAAATATTATAATTTAATTATAAAATAATTTTATAATTTTAACAGCAGAAGTAATTTATCAGAATTTTTACCCATTTGAGAATTAAATTTTATTTATTTATTTTTCAAAAACCAATTTATTACCTGATTATATTTTTAGAGACAAATTTAATTACTCACTATTTTATTTATTTATTTCATTCTGTGGATTGATACCATTGTTTCTGGCTGTGTCAGAGAACCTTGGACTGAAGAATGGTGGCATGGAAGGGGGGATAGTATAAAATGAATTGGACATTCTGGCGATTAAGTTACAGAGTCAAATTCACATGAAAAGGAATCTAGTATGAACGAGGATGGATGGTGAGTAAAATTGAGCCGTTAAAAAGAGGAATAGTCAATTACTCAATTATCATAGAGAAACGAGCCTGACAGACATGCATGTCTGCCACGTCATCTTCGTGATTGGGGATACTTATATATATTTTAATAAAAAAAAATGGTTTATTGTATCCCCGAATTGTTTGGTTTGGGCCGATTTGAAGCTTCTTATATGGAATGGACCTTCTGGAATTTGATTTCTTTGTTTTGTTTTGTTATGGCCACTTCTTTGCTCTTGGTAATGGAACATATTCTGGTTCTATTTAGAAAGTGGACCAGATCGGTTGACTAGTATGATGATGGGATGGGTCACGATAAAAGGATCCTCCACAAGGTTAAATTGTTAACCGCACCCCATAAAGTTGATTGCACCACTAGCTTTAAAAAATGAGTGTGAATTTCCTAGTTTACCCTTCATCCCTATTCTACCTTTCATGTGTTAATTGTTGCAAATCTCTTAATACTTATATTATACGGGGGTCGAACACAAATCCTCTCTCATAAACTTAACGTGTAGTACTAACTGAGCTACAATTATTAAGTAAATAATAATTTATATCATCATTCATTTGATTGTTTTAAAAAAGGTTACTTTTATCTAGCATTAATTATAAAACAAAATAAGTTTGAGTTGTATTAATTTTATACGAAAAAATTGATACAGTGAAAACATGTTTCTTTTTAGAATGTGTACATCTTAGCATGAAACAAAAACACAAATTTTTGTTTAGTTTGGAGTGAAAATGTGTTTTCTTTGAGGATATTTTTGCAAAGAAAAAACCTAAAACAGGAGGGATTAGCAATAAAGGGATGCCATTAACCAAAGCACTTTGCTAGATAATATAATATTTAGGCCCCATTACAATTAGAATTTAGAAGACTGATCTCTTTTATTTTAAAAAAAAAAGGTCCAATTAAGAAGCACGTGAACAATCGTGAAGAATTGACACTGACGGTCCAGAAGCTCTCTCTATATATCCTTGATCATTGGTCCAAAGAACGAAGAAGCAACGTCCACTCGTGTCGTGTGCACGTTGCTGATATAAACTGTGTCGATTAATTAGCGCCTTTAATATACAAACACAAATAACCAATTCACAACACACTGTATCATATAGAAAGCATTATCACAAATTGTTCGATTCATTCATCTTCTCTTCTCTTTTTCCCCCATAAAGATTATTCCATCGCATGGTAGGTTCCTGCAACTACGTACATGCAAATGGAAAACATAGTGTGTGTAGCACAGCGCATTAATATGGGGACAAGAATCACTTTTCAGTTGGAAGAAAGGTATAATTTACAGCACGGAATGTCTGGGGCGGGTGGAGCTATACGTGTGGAGAGAGCAAGGAAGCAAAGAGCCACCACCCATGGCTTCAAATTGGACCGTGGCCTCGTCAAGAAACAACGACGTGTTGGAGTGCCGTTCAAAGCAGCTGCAACTGCTGAATCTGAGGTAAACCATTTTATCTCATTTTCATGTGTAGCAAGTAACGATAGTAATGTAATAGTGGTATCTAACTATGTACCATCAACTTGCATGTGGCCAGAATAGCTAGCCGGGCCGGGTAAGACTTCAAGAGTTTTTAATGGTTCATCATCCTTGCACGTGTTCTTTCTTTCTTTTTCTTAAATTATGTTTAGTTGTGCTTCTATACATTATTAGAGACTTAGAGTAGATTATAATTTATTTTTATTTTTATTTTTTTTTATCTTTGTCGCATTTTCTCGTGACCAAACAAAATTTCATATGTATATATACGACAGAGATTGGATATTGACCATAATGACCCTAACTCATCATCTCCCCCTTTCTTTGTATTTTGTGTCATAACTTAGTGATAGGGTAACCGTAAGTGTGAAAGACCCACCCAGTGACCCAAGAGACTATTTGAGTGGTCCACGCTTTGGGGTGTTTATTTTAAACGTTAACCACGAGTCCCTTGCAAATAGGAACCGTAAAAGGGCAAGCTCACAAATAACCGGGAATAACTTAGTTAAGGGGAGATTGGGGAATGTGTCAATATTGTTATTATAATAAATTGGGAATAACTCAATTGATTTTAAGTTGTTTGGTTCAATTGATATTCCCTTGTACATCTTGTATCTTTAATTTAAAGAAATATACATATATGTTATTTCTCCCAATGAAATGACATTAGTAGTAGTCAAATCCATTATCCATTTTGATTTAACAACTTCTTTAGCAGTTCCCAAATATAAGTTTTCATCTTCAAAATTTTGGACCACATTAACCTTAGACTTGTCATCATTTGTCTTCATAACTCAATTTTTTCAAGTCCTCTTGTATTTTAGGCACACTGATTGCATATGACATTTCTTTTTGCAATAATAATACTCCACGTTTCTCCTATCTCATTTTGGATGCCATTGTGGCTTTGATATTCCTTTTTGTCCATCTTGTTGTCTCCAAGAATGATTCCTCCATTACTCAAACCGGTGCACACCTAGTACATGACTTTCCTTGTCAATACTTTCATCTTTCATCATTCTCTCATTTTCTTTTAAAGTCGTAGTCACCTTATCCAACTTCAATGTTGTCCTCCCTACAAGCAGTGTTTGAACCAAAGGTTTGTAGGACCTTGGTAGTGAAGCCAACATTAACATTGTCTATTCCTCATCAAATATTTTTTCATCTATATTCGACAATTGACACATTAATTTATTTAAATTGTTGATGTGATCATGGAGATTTCCTTTCATCTCCATTTTGAGTTGATACAACTCCATTTTCAAGAATAAACAATTGGTCAATGACTTGGATGCATAAATGCTCTCAAGCTTCTCCCACAGGGTTTTTGATGTTGTCCTTTTTAACACATTGCACTTGATCTCGAGAACAAGAGTTAATCAAATTGTGCTCACAACCTTCCTTTGTATTTGAGCCCATTCCCTTTCACCTACAGCAGCCAACTTTTCATCTTCTAAAGCCAGATCAAGACCTTGCTACACTAAAAGGTCTTGAACGGTAGACTGCCAAATCATAAAATATGTTTTCTCATCAAACAATGAGATTTCAAACTTTTGTGTGTTCCTTATCATAGCTCTGATGCCACTTGTTGAAAAAACTCCTCTACATACAACAAAATTATCCACACGTCCAAGGGATCTTAGATGAAACACACTATAGAATTTTTTTTTTTGGGATCTATATATAGAGCTAAATAGCAATACAAAATCCAAATATTATCATATCTTAGTCTTTAAAACAAGAAACAAATTCCTAAAATAAGTTAAAACAAATTAATAATGCATTTAAATTTAGATAAAATCCTAAAGATTTGAAACATAACAAATTCCTAAAAAAATCTCCTTGAATCTTCACCAGCTCCATTCATTTGGAATTTGAATTGTTCTCCAACAATAATAGAAAGATATGTAAACTCATTACCTTAACCAATCAACATCGAATTTTGATTGGTTAAGCTCAAGTCAAACCTGAACTAGAAAAAAATCCAAATCAATTAAATTAGTTCGATCAGTTTGAATATATAATCGTACTTATCAGATTGATTTGAATTGATGAACATTCTATAATAAAAAGGGAGGAGGTTGGCATATTGATCGATAAATTAAGCAACCAATAGTCATTGAATTGCATGAGTACTACTAAACACAACCAAAAGTTTAAAATGATATTAAAACAATTTCAATACAGACTTTGTTAATTTATTTATTATTTTAATGAATATTGGGTTTTTTCTAAGGCACTTTTTGTGCATTTTAATGAATATATGTCTTATATTGACGAAAATTGAGTTCTTTTATGGTGAATTGTGACTTAAGATTATAAAAGAATTGTACCTGCACAAGAGTAAATAGATAACTTTCTTGTGTGTCTTCTTCCTTAAGGGGTTTTTCTTCTTCTTAATCTATTACTTGGCAATCCAGGGGTGGGATACCTGCTAAGGCACTTCAACGCTTAAATAAGGTCTCGATCGAGAGCAATAAATGATAATATTAATAAATGAGAATGAATAATGTCTTACCACAATATTCTCATAGCTATTTATATATATCATAGTGGGCCTTGGATCCATGGATCCTTGTATATTATTACCACATCAGGTAATGTTCATCTAATCATCATTAGAGGATTAAAGGCAACCTCTAACGGTCGTCATTAGGATAACCTTGATAATCAATCTGCTAGGTGTACATGTGTAATGATGAAAGTACTTGGGTATTCAACTAGGTCGAATACCTGAACTCTTTTGGGATCATACCTTTAGTGCCAAGGTGATGAAAGTATTCAGGTATTCAACTAGGCCAAATATCTCTTAACACTTTTAGGATCATACCTTTAGTGCTTTCATCGCCTCTAGTATCAAGGTGAAGAGGGTACTTAAGTATTCGACTCAGTTGTATACCTAAATATTATTAGGAGGGCCACCTTTAGTGAGAGGGTGACAAGGACACTCAGGTATTCGACTAGGCAGAATACCTGAGTACTTTATATAGAGGTCGTGCTTCAACATTTCAAAAGTATAATGAGGGGTATTTTGGGTATTTGGTATAGCTAGATACCCTACAGTATAAGAATTGTTTCTGACACAAAATAGGCTATGTCTACCCATAATTTTCCTCTCACACGAAATTACACTCTTTTTCAAAGAATTTTTTTTATTAAAAGTTAGATAAAATTGAGTTTAATTTTTATGTATAATAAGCATAAAAAAATTTATTTAATTACTTATTTGATCCTTATACTTACATAATCTTTATATTTTAGTCCTTACGCCTAAAAATTACTTATTTTAATCTTTACACATAATTTTTTTATTCGTTTTATTCCATGTCATGAAAAATTATAGTGACAAAAATAAATTTAAAATATGTGTAAGGACTAAAATAAATAATTTTTAAATATAAAGACTAAAATATGAAAATTATGTTAGGAACCAAATAAATAATTAAACCTAAAAATTTTATATTATTAATTAATTAGTTATTAAAAAATTAACAAACTACCACATATACATGAACCAAACTAGTAAAAAAAATTAGGGGTGGCAAAATTTATCACAGATAAACAAAATCAATAATAATGATTATCTTCTCCTATTAATAATTGTTTAAAATTTAGTTTAGTGAACAACAAAATATCATATATGCTATGAACATTATTGCTTTGGCGAGGGGGGCTGACTATTATTAAAAAAAAATATAAATTATTATAAGAGGCTTTTTTTTATTAGGGGAGGCAACTTCGCATGTATGTTTCTTTGTAGTTCTGTTCCTACACATATCATTTTGTAATTTGATGAAAGTTTAAAAACTCTTTATAATATCACACATACATTATTTACTCAAACTATTTTCTTCCTTTTCTTTTTTTTTTCCCTTCTGATTATTTTCTTTTTCACTTCTATTACCATTATCAAATTGCTATACTTTGGTCGATAAAACAATAGTGTACAACAGTTTGCCACGTATATAAAAATTTGTACTGTCTAAGAGAGGGAAGAACCAAGGGATACATGTATGTTGTTTCCTTATACCAAAATAATGCAACCATAGAAATATTGTAGAATGACCGAGCCATTTTTTGATAGAAAACATTCAAGAAAAACATGTAAGATCTACAATTTCATCAACCTGTCATACCTAGAATTTTTGCTCATAAAATGCAGGCACAAGTTCGTACAATTTCCAAAGATCCAATAATGCTTGCAAATTATGTACCAGTATATGTGATGCTCCCGGTAAGTCATAAATCATAAGTTCTATCAACATATCTAGGTGTTGTGTTCCATTTAAATGTGATAGTTGTTGCTGACAGTTGGGAGTTGTTACAAATGATAATGTCTTGCAAGATAGAGTGGGACTAGAGAACCAACTCAAAGAGCTACAAGCAGTAGGTGTTGATGGGGTTATGGTTGATGTTTGGTGGGGTATAGTAGAATCCAAAGGGCCTCAACAATATGATTGGTCCGCTTATAGGACCTTGTTTCAAATGGTTCAGGACTGCAAATTGAAATTACAAGCTATAATGTCATTCCACAAATGTGGGGGGAATGTGGGAGATTCCGTTTTGATTCCTCTCCCTAAATGGGTACTTGAAATTGGAGAATCGGACCCTGATATCTTTTACACCAACCGCAAAGGTATTAGGAACAAGGAATGTTTATCCCTCGGCGTGGACAACCAACCTTTGTTTCATGGACGAACTGCCATTGAGGTAAACTTGAATATTTATCTTTCCTATATTCTTGATGTTCTTGGACTTCACATGTTATTTAAAGCTCTAAAAAGCTATAGTTTTAGCAAGTCTTGCCACTATTCCTATATTTCTGACCACATACACATCCATTTATCCTTTTTAGGTCTACACATGTCCAATTTTAAGTACTTTATCAATTATCATGAATTAATTGAAAGAAGCCTATTACAAAAATAAGCCGAAAGGAATTTATTGGTCTTTTTGGTTACCAAAATTTAAAACTTTTTTGCTTCTTGATGTTAAAATTGTTTTTTCTCATGTGATACAGTTGTACACCGACTACATGCAAAGCTTCAGAGATAATATGGAAGATTTTCTTGAATCCGAGCTCATGATAGACATTGAAGTAGGACTTGGTCCAGCAGGAGAACTTAGATATCCCTCTTATACAAAAAATCTAGGGTGGGAATTTCCTGGTATTGGAGAATTTCAGGTGCGTTTGGAGTTTTCTGTTGTAGTTTTTTGTTCATAGTTTCATATATATACTGCAAACAATAAGGATTAAGCTTAATGGTATATATTCACTACTTATTTCAATAAAAACAAGGCTTCCTATTGTCAAACTCATTTACGTACATGTGCAATCTTGCAGTGCTACGATAAATATCTTAAAGCTGATTTCAAAGGAGCTGCATTAAGGGCAGACCATCCTGAATGGGAGCTACCTGATAATGCTGGGGAATCAAATGATGTACCTGAATCTACAGAATTTTTCAAATCAGGAGGAACTTATCAAACAGAGAAAGGGAAATTTTTTCTAACCTGGTATTCCAACAAGTTGCTGACCCATGGTGATGAAATCCTAGATGAAGCCAACAATGTATTCCTAGGTTGCAAAGTGAAGTTAGCAGCTAAAGTAAACTATCAAATGAATATGGTAAATTAGCAAGGGTATTTTTTTTTTTTTTGCATAAATCAACTAACGATTGTTATAAAATAGGTTGCTGGAATCCACTGGTGGTATAAAGCAGAAAGCCATGCTGCTGAGCTTACTTCTGGCTATTACAACTTACATCATAGAGATGGATACAGACCTGTAGCAAGGATGCTCTCCCGGCACAATGCTATTTTAAATTTTACATGTCTTGAGATGAGAAATCATGAGCAACCAGCTAAAGCCCAAAGTGGAGCGCAAGAACTTGTTCAACAAGTAATTTGTTTCAACTAAAATTTCAATCTAGTTACTTCTCCACTAAATAAAGAGAACATATAATTGATATATATATTCCAAGTTAACCAACTCCATCACACACACATTACTATTATGCATGATTGTTAAAACTGGACCGGACTGAACCTGGAACCGGTCTAGAAACTTTAAAAAGCAAAGCATTTCAGAACTGGTAGAAACCAGTCAAATCAATCCAAACCAACCAAAATTAGCATTGAACCGGTATAGTTGAATTGATCTTTTTAATTTTTTTAGTTTTTTCTAAATTTTTTTATTCAATTTAAAATATTTTAAGATAAATAAAAATATACTTACATATTTTTCATAAGTATCAACTATTTTCTCAAGTATTTTTAATTTTTATTTTATGAAACATATAATTTAGTCATTTGTATTAATTTATAATTTTTTATATCCTAATTTTTTAATTTAAATTATTTCATTACTTAAAATATTATATAATATTAAAAGATATAAAACCTATTCAACTAAAATTGAATTAATGCCTTCATCAGTTCAATGGGCCAATTTTAAAACTATTATTGTTATGTGAAACCAATTATCCACAATATACACTTCAAACGATCATTACATGCATAAAACATAGGATATGAATTCATATTATGAAATAACATTGAGAAATGATTATTGCATACCTTTTTTAAGCCGCCATTATCATATTTGTCCTGCACAGTTTGTTCAATGTGTGCCTTTTCATGTAGGTGCTTAGTTGTGGTTGGATGGAGAACCTTGAAGTTGCAGGGGAAAATGCACTTGCAAGATATGACCGTGAAGCTTATAATCAAATCCTTTTAAATGCTAGACCAAATGGTGTTAACCAATTTGGTCCTCCAACACTAAAAATGTATGGTGTCACATACCTTCGTTTGTCAGATAAGTTAATGCAGCAAACAAACTTTAATATATTCAAAGCCTTTGTGAGAAAGATGCATGCTAATCTGGTAAGAAACAATTAATACTGCATTTAATGAAGGATGACAATATTTTGTGTCGGTTTAAAGTGCATAATTAAAGGATTTTTCCTTATTGCCAAATATATACAGGAATATTGTCCAGACCCAGAGAAGTACTATCATTTCACAGTACCTATGGAGCGGTCGAAGCCCAAGATTCCACTAGAAGTTCTTCTTGAAGCAACCAAACCAGTGGAGCCTTATCCATGGTATAAGGAAACAGACATGAGCCTTGATGTTACTGGTTTTCTTGATTATATAGTTGCTATTATTGTACGTATATTCAAGCTAAAATTAAACTAAAAACGACAATGAAAAAGAAGGAAGGAATTAAGGAACAATAGAAAAGTAAAGGATATATATATGAAAGGAGAAGCAAAATGTGAAAAAGGGAGTTACAATTGGTTCTGCTCCAAGCCTGCTACACTGCCATGCCAATCACAAAGTGGAGATGAGAAAATAGCTTAAAATAGTTTGCTTCCTTGCAGCACCCACATTTTCTCCTTGTATAGAAACTCTTTATATCACTACACGATTAATTTTACATGTTCTTTATTATCTACAAGCTTTTCAAAGTGTACCAAATATCAGTGAAAAACTAATAATAATAATTTTTTATTACAATTATATTATTAAGAAAATGTTAAATGATACCAAAAAGAATATTTTATGCAAACTTGTAATCTTTAAAGTGGACCACAAAATTAAAACGAACAGGTTATGAAGTCACAAAATATAAGCAAAAATATGCATATAATTGCATGAAATAAAATAAAATAAAAAAACATAAAACCCTGGAGATGCATGCTAAGCGAATGCTCTACCATCTGAGCTACATCCCCACTTGTTAGCTTTTTGTTATAAAAACGTAACCAAAATCTATATATGATACATGGTGCTGATAGTCCTAAGCTTCTGGCTTATAGATTGGGCCAGGGGTGGGGGTGTTAAACTGGTAAATGTTTGGACGTGAAGGCTAATACAAGAAAAAGGTGATTGCTAAAGCCAAAATAATTAAGGACCATAATGGTCAAGGACAACGTCGCTTTTGCTTGCACCTTACTGTCACTGCAGGGGCTGCTGCTAACTGATGCTAAGTTTTTTTTTTCTCGTAACATAACAACGTAAAGACTAAAGTATGTAAGCATTACTCATGTTAACCCCCATTTTTTGGCCATTAGCAATTTCCCATACTCCATTTTCCACCCACAATAAAACCAAAAAAATAAAATAAAAGAATAACTAATATTTACAAAATTTAATTTAAAATATTTTTTAATATTTGATGTATCTCATTAAAATTCTGTATAATATTTAAGTTATATATAGATAAAAATATATTTATAAAGGTAATATTTTTAAAACACTCATTTTTATTAATTAAAATATATAAAATATTTGTATGAGTTAACTAGCAGACTTATTAACAAATTTTTTCATATCATACATGATTGTCAAATTCATGAGTTAACTATTAGATTCTTATTTTTTTGGTGATTCTAAATAGAGAAAATGAATTAATTTGTTTCCTTTGTTCCAAAATAACTCAAGCAAAGAACTATTGTATAATAGTCAATCAATTTTTTTGATAGAAAGAGTTCAAGAAAAACATGTAGAATCTTTAACTTTGTAGATACAAATTTAAATTAAAAATAATTAAATAGAGATTTAAAGAAACAAAATAGAATTTTAAGGTAAAAGAAATATTAAAAATTAATTAACAACTTTTAAAATTAAAAAAAAGATATTAAAAGAAGCACTAAATAATAATAAAAGTGTTTTGAGGAGAAAAAGAAAAAGAAATTAATATTATTGCATTAAAAATAAGAATTTAAATTCATAAAACAAGAGTTTTAAATTATTTTAATTGTTATTAAATCAAATCATCATAACATACAATTATTTAGCATCTAAAAAATAATAAATTTCGTTACATTTGTTAGAATATAATAATTGATTACTATATATAACAATTCATTAAATATTAATATACACATAATTAACGGTTGAATCATTGTATCATATTTTTATCATTATTACATTTGATTTATTATATAATTAAATTTGACATAATTATATGTTACTATGAATATAAATAAATAAATTATATTTATTTTTTATTATTTGGAATCCATCAAAATTAAAACATTATTGGTTGCATTTGTTATTTATTATTTTGAATCAATTAAATTCTTTGAATTAACTAATTACAATTGAATTAATTACATAATTAACATGAGTTTACCATGTGTCATCTTCCCATTAAAAAATTATTCTTTTATATATATATATATATATATATATATATATATATATATATATATATAATATAATATTTAAATATTAGCAGAAAGACTGATGTTTTAGTCCATTGTTAAATTAAATTTTATAATATACATAATTTTATAATGGATAATATATATTTTAATCTCACACACAACAACACATCTTATTTTATTCATTAAAGCCTTATCATGATCAATCGATAATAATAGAAACAAAAAGGAAACGAAAAACAAAAACATACAATATTGCCAAGAATTTCTACAACTATAGGGCCTCCTAATATCACGGGATAAAAACATTATCCAACCTCAAAGACAAAATATAATAATGTACACCTCCATGAATGAAATAAATCTTTTTAAATATTCTTACCAATCAATTTTTGTTAGTTTTCATTTCAAATTAATAGGTGTTTAACAATCAATTTTAAATATTCTATTAGGGTATGAAAATAATCAAATAATCATAATTTTGGTGTTGTTTTACTCCTAATTAGTAGGTATTTAACAATCAATTTTAAATATTATCCTATCAATTTTAACATATTATTAAAATTAACTTCAATATTGTGTTTGTTTTTGTCGTCATTGTCAATTTATTAACGTTTAATTAATGAACATATTTTATTCGTTTTTTTGTTAGTTTTCATTTCAAATTAATAGGTACTTAACAATCCATTTTTAAATATCCTGTTAGGATATGGAAATAATCTCAGTTTTCAAATTAGCTCAGGATATCAAAATAATCATAATTTAGACGTTGACTTATTTCTAATTAGTAGGCAGTTAACAATCAATTTTAAATATTACACTATCAATTTCAATATATTATTAAAACCAGCTTTAATTTTGTATTTATTTTTACTGTAATCATTATCAATTTATTAACATTTAATTAATAAACATATTATATTTGTATTTTTATTAATTTTCATTTCAAATTAAATCAATATATCATAATAACAACATGATAAAAATGATAATGTGCATATATTAATTTCACGGCCTCCATCAATACTAGGAAAATCGTGACATGCACTATTCTTTATTTGACAATTGAGACTCATTATTTTCATGTGATGCAAAAGAAGTCAAATAAGTTTTTTAAATGAAGTTACTTCCTTTTTTATTTTGTTTTATCTTCATGAATTAAATACAATATAAGACGTTTTATAATAACTCATACTGTTCAGCCAACCAATTATATTTTAATGCCTTATTCTTTGTTAAATAGATTGAATATACAACTTTTTATCAATTTCAAACCATTTACAAGTTTATTAAATTATTTCAATTGCATGTATAATATATTTTTAAGATATGTAACTTTTGAGCTAAAATATTTAGCATTTTAATTAATGAAATTTAATAGCATTATATAAAAATATAAAAATAAATAGCCTTTGCGTAAATAAATAACTTTGAGTTGACTTAATCAACCTAATATTGGACACGAAAACATCTAAGCAACCCACATTTTTTAATTAACTTGGTGTATTTTGTCCTGCCAATACTTAAACATTATTATCATTCAAATAAACTAAATTTTCATCCATTTCATAAAATAAAAAGTGAATGCTTAGCACTAAGAATTTTTATTGCAGATTAAACGTGGGCGAAAGGTTTATGCTCTGTCATTTTTATGTGTGTATTACTTTCTTTCATTTATGATGGAGGGGATTCAATAAAAAAAAAAAAAACAATATGCAATCAACACGTCCGTTTTCTATACTCTGTTTTCTTGGAATTTCCTTTGTGCTTTACATTCGGAGTACATCTCACAGGTTATTTAAAGGCACAACTTAACACTATTAATATCTGATTTTAGTCATGTGCACCCCAAAGGTTTTTTCATGTGTTTTTTCATATTTTTATTAATATTGTGAGTTCAATACCTTTGGGTATCAAATAATTTTTCTATTTCTTTTTATTTTTTACTGAACAGTTTATGGTTGGTTTGCTCTGATTAATTATGAGTTTATTTTTCTGTCTCTTGATATTTCATGACTTAGTGTTCTTGATATTTCATGACTTAGTGAGGTTCATATTATCCAATCATCTAATCGTTTGATTCACATATTTTTATTTTGCATCCTTTCTTTTATTTCAAACAATATATAATATTACCACGTTACCTTAAAATCATACTTTATTATCTACATATAACTCAACATTAATTATTCCAACTTTTCAATACTCCTCTCGCTAGTAGAACGAAAAGTAGGCCTAAAATAGCAATGTTTAATTAGTCATATATTAGTGTCTTTTGCTAAGCTTAACTACAATAATAATTACTAATGCCTAAAAGAAAAGGTGAGTTTGGGGCACGACAGAAACAGAAGCAAATAAGCGGAAATGACACATGTTAGTGGATCAGTGGAGAGGATAATTAGGTGGTCAATAAGAATGATTGCATTTCTTTGTTTAATCTAACTTAGTACACATTTGGTAAAGCAAAACATTTAAAAAAGCCAAATGCCTAAAACAATAAAGCAAGCAGAATTGGCCTCAGTCTAGTTAACTTAATCGCTAATTAAGAGGCAGTGGCAGAAACGTAATATACAACACTGAATAGGGCATGAACAAAACACAAAATTCCACCAGTAGACAAGAAGTGATGGTGAGTGAAACCACAAGAACCACTTGACTTGTTGTTTGATGAAGTCCCTATCACCAGCATGCTCAATCCAACGGCCAACACGATCCTGATAAATGACACAATTAAAAGAAGAATGGTAAAAAAAAAAAAAGTATATATACAATTCATACTATAATTTTTATAACATCATTTTTTTTGTTGTATATTTCTCTGTGTCACATCATTTATTATTAACATGTCTGAATCGAATTTTATGACACTATTAACCACATCTAAAGAAAGTAACTCCTCCTGACTTACACGTAAATTCTGAATTGGGCGTGCAAACAAATCCTAAAACACTAACTATAAAAACAAAATAAAACACATTACATCCCAATTTTTTATCTCTTTCTCTCTTTTAGATGTACATATTGTTGTTCAATTTACCGTACAAGAATCATATTTCTCTCTTTGTATATTTGGATTTAGAGAATGATTAATGGTGTTATATATTGTTTTTTTTTCTTTCTTTAAAACAAGTAGTGGAGGTAGTGACACATTACCATGTTAAAATGAGAGAAGCCATTGAGAGTTGTCTGTTGGGAGAAGCCTTATCAGCCTCTGGTTGAGAACAAAGGCAATTGAAGCCACCGACCAAATTGACTATAACATGGGCTAATGCCAAAAGCACTGCTGCAGCCAATCCCAACATGAAGGCCTTATGGCTTGGATCTTTACACTCAAATATCCACAATCTCAAGTGCTTAACCTGTTTAATTGGTTCAAAATTAAAATAAGTATTGCGTCTTAATATATAATTCAGAAAATATAAAATTGATTGGATGGTTAAAAAAGAAGTGAAAAAGAAAAAGATTACTGTTCAATCTCTCCTACCAATAAAAATTAACAAACTAATAATTAACATTTATTGATAAAAAAAATCTTAATATATAGTTCATTCCATTAAAGTTGAGGTAATTGTACATAGATTTTCTTGAATGTACATTAGAAAGAGAATTAGCTTCAAGCATACCTTGTTTTGTGCAATTTCAGCTTCAATGCCAAGAATCCCAGCTGAGATATCCATGGTCACAAGCAAGAGACAAAGAAAAATGCCTACTCCTCTATCCATTTCTGGGAGAGAACTCTTTGTTTCTAGTTTGAATGGGCAAAAAGATGTAGCGGGGGAACACTAATATATATGAATGGTACATAAAGTATATATATAGAATTAGATTGGTAGGAGGTGGGATAAGTGGGAAAAGCCTTTTTATTTATACAAACTGTGAAAACTAAACTTTGATATGCTGCTTTTGTATCTTTTTTTTTTCTTCTTTTTCTACGGTGTTCGATTCGTTTGATAGGGTGCAAGAAAAGCAGGGTATAAACCAGCTCATAAAATAGCGTGACTATAGGTATCTACGTAGTGCGCCAAATGATTGTGAATAGGTAAGATTTCTTGATCAAATTCAGTTTTTAATATGAGAAAATTAACGCACCAAAAGCATGTATTACCGTGAAATTAATGAATTTCACTATCGTTTGAAAATAAAATTTCAATCTTATATTTTCTACAACAATTATATTTTCCTCCCGGAAAGTAATGGTGAAATGTTAATCAAACAAGGAAGTGAATTTTGATTTTGGGCATTTTGCCGCATATAGTGCTCATAAGAGAGACAGGTCGTAGCAATTATTATAAGGCTAATGAGACAGTTGTTTTAAATTTCTAATTATCTATATAAGGCTTTAAATTTTTTTAAAAATTATCATTAATTTGAATTATTAGGTAATTAATTTTATTATAATATGATATATTATGTGTAATTATGTTCATTAGTAAGTCTACATAGTCTCAAGATTGTATTAATTGAAAGATTAAAAACTTTAGATGATGATGGATTAAAAACATATATATATATTATATTAATCTTTAAAAGATTTTAAGTTTTAGTAAGTATTATAGAATTGGAGATCTTGATTCATTTCTTAAAAATAAAGATATTGCAAAAGTATAAACAAAGAATTCATACTCTACTAAAAATAATAAATTATAACAAAAGATTATATTCTTTTTCAAATGCATTCATTGCTTCTAAAATATTATTGACAATACTTATGATCATTATTATTACATAAAGTAACTTTTTAAAATTAAAAGATAGATTGAAAGATTTTTTATTTTATACATTGATTGTAAAATATTAGAATCACTTATTATAAAACTTTCATCATTAGTTTTGTAGTCATTAAAAAAATTAAAAACCGATATGTCATTCTAAATTAAAATTTCAATTTATTTAAGGTCTCAAAATTTCTAGACACAACATAAAAGGAGGGATTCATATCTTATACTATCTTTGCAAAGGGAAGTATATGAAAGAAGAAATAAGATAAATAAATAAAAATCACATCAAACATTGTTTAAAAACTTTTAAATAACAAATGAAAAAGAAAAATTAAGAAAACCTGCATTGAATTTTGAATGTGTTATATTAATTGTTCATATAACATTTTTTTATAACAGATCATTTGTATGAGATCTTCGTAAGAGGGCTGAGCAATTTACATGATTGTACACCAAAAATATAATTTTTTTTCTTATTTCTCTCTCCAAGACTTCAACAATCTAATTACAAATTTCCTTACTGTTTTTTTCCTGCTTTCTTTTTTATTTCCTTTCAATCAAGTAACCGATGCAATGGTATCCCATGAGCACATGATTTTATTTTATAAGCCATATGAGCACATGAGCAATGGCATCAACGATAAAGCCAAGAATATTTAGTGAGGTATTACTAATATCGTAAATAATACTGAACTCACGAAAAAAATAAAATTTTATTCTAATCAAAAGCTAAAGAGTTTTTTATTTCAAAATTGATTAAATAAGTAGTCGCATAATACTTTTTTTCCCTAATTCATCCAACTTCTGTAGCTTAATTTGCGGTAATAGATATTTAGAGAAAGACATTGTTTACATAATTCCGGATTAGTATTTTAAAATTAGAAAGTGAGATAGAAGAAAGAAAATATCCTTGTCTTAAAAAAATAGAAACGAAAAGAAATCTTCAATTCCCTATATGTCATATGTGTGACAAAAAGTATGTGGTCTTAATCAGGCAACCATGGTATATGTATGATGGAACTTGGGACATTTCCTTATAAATTAAGCCAACACATCTTTCATTACACAACCCAAAAAAAAAGAAGAAAAAACCATCATTGACCTGCAAACTTTACACTCTCACACAACAATTCGAATGAGATAAAGTAAAGAATACTCCATAACATTTGACATTCAGTAAGTTGAGTTTTAAGAATTCATCACATCACAGAGAATTTAAAAAACCTATAATGCAAACTACCCAATTCTGAGTTATATGTATTATATTCTTAACGTTTTTCTAGAATATTTCCTTAAGTAGTTCTAGCTTGCATTTTTTAGATTTTAAAAGTTACTTTAAAAAGGAACATAAAATTAAGAGACTTAAGTTTAAAATTAAAATTATTTAACAATTCTATGAAAAAAAATTAAGCTTAAAGTTGCTTTTAAGCTAACATTTTGTAGACAATGTGTTCTTATCTCTGAGACATGGAATGACGAATAAGAAGAAAAAAGTAGAAGCTTAAAACCTCTAAAATTAGCCTTTTTAAAAATTTATTTTAACTTCTTTTTCTAAAGAAAAGAAAGATTCAAAATAAACAAGGACAGAGGCTATCTCATTACTATTTTTTTTTCTATATATTTCACTCTATTATTTCATCTCATACTTCTCGGTCTATTTTCATTTGTTTCATTATTTTAATGGTATGGTTTTTAGAAGGCAAATTGTGCATTAGCTTATTTTAAATTTAATTTAACACAAAGGAAAACATTTGGGAAACAATGCTGGCATTCCATTAGGAGTGTTCTTCTTAATTTCTTGTGTCGCAGATCTAATTCATTTTGTGGATTTTAGTGGCAAATTATGTGGAGAAGGAACAAAAATGCTCCTCAGGTTTGAATTTGTCATATTGTTCGGCCATGTTTTATCTTACTAACTTGTTTAATTATGCTGTTATTAGGCGATTAAGAGTCCAATACGTAAGAAACAGCAGATGTAGATATATTGGGCCTAAAAGAAGCCCATGATAAATTCCGTGATGATTTGCACATTGCACCCATTGAAAGCCCATCATACGTAGGGAATAGTTCCAAAATTCAAACACAGAAAATGGTCGACCAAAAAATATACAGTAAATGACACTGACAAATAAAAAAAAAAGGGAAACTAAAACAAACCAATAATAAAATACTAGTAAGAATGTAAGATCCCTTAATAAATTTTAAAAACCCAGACCATGACACAAAAAATCACTGGTGAAAAAAAAACAACGCATGCGTGCATTTATTTTAAAAAAAAAGTGACTTCAGAAAAACATTAAAAATTCGAAATAAAAAACGACATGGAGAGATAGAAAGAAGAATGGAATAACACAAGAAAAGCAGAAAAAAAAATTGTATGGAAATAGAAAAAGAAATTAAAAAATGATTGCTAGATTACTTGTTTTTTAATACTCCACAAAAGGGATGGGGAAATATTCTTCCTCAGCTGACACGTGTAAACATGGAAAATAGAGAGTCACAAGGTTTGTTAATATAATAACACGAGACTTAATTAATACGTAGTAATCATATCTTAGTGGTCTTGTAACTACATTGATAGTAATTAGTAATGAGAGAGAGAGAGAGAGAAGGCAAATAAAGAAAAGAGCGTTAGGAAAACGAAGGTAGCCAAACGCGGTGCAGTGTTTGTTGTAATAGTAATTAGTTGAAGAAAGTTCTGGAGGAGGAAGCAGGATCTGGCGGCATGTGTTGTTGTTGTTGCCTCGTTTGGGAGAGTTTTCTGAGGAGAGAAAGCTGTTCGAGGGAGAAAACGCAGAAGCCTTGGGAGTAAAGCATGGTCTGCGCCACGGGGGAGTTCACCAGCACCTGGAGAGCCTGGCTGCGGTTCAGCTTCTCGAGGTCGCCGAAAGCGGCACCGTTTTGGCAGAACTGAGAGTGAGAGTGAGAGTGAGAGGGCATGGAGTGAAGGACACGGGATTGTGCCTGGAGGAACTTGACGTATTTGTAAGCTTCTTCCAGAAGCGTTGCTTGGTCCATTTTCTTGTCCCACGGCATCAGCTTCTGGAGATACCGCGTTTTCTCGCTAAGCTTCTGACGCCGTTGCCTAGCCAGGCTGCTCTGCGGGATTACCGGAGGAGACTCCAGGCGCTGCCGCTTCGGCTCCGGCGAGCAGAGGGGAGGGAGCTGGTATTGGGGGAAGAAGTTTAAGGGTTCGGTTTTCGGAATCGGGAGTTTGGTGTTGGCGTTGGTGTGGTTCAGCTCTGTGGATTGGGGGATTATTAGGGTTGGGACGTCGTCGGTTAGGGAGGACAAAGTGGGGAACCCGTCCTCGAAGAGGGAAGGGTTCATAGACAGAAGAGATTGCAGACTCATGCCGGAAAACATCGGGTCCATGGAGGAGCCATCGCCGGAAAACATGGTAGTAACTTAGAGTGAGAAAGGATTGAAAATGAGTGTGTTATAGTGTGAGATGGAGAGGGGATATATATATATATATATATATATATATATATATATATATATATATATATATATATATATATATACAGCTAGCAGAGAGAGAGAGTTACAATAAATAAATATATTTAAATTTAAATATACAATTTTTTTTTTTGTTAGATTTCAGAAACCCATCATGTTAAAACAGATCTTGAGGTTTAAAGAAGACTTTCAAGAAATACTTAAAGATTATGCATCAACAAAATCTCTATATTGATAGTGGGAATTTAATCCGTGTTCTTTTGAATATAAGTTTACTTTTTATTCATTAAATCAATCTTTATTAGTAATTTAAATATATAATTATAAACCATTAGTACAGTTAGCATAGAAGATAGAACTGTTAAGAAGTTAAAAAAAGAAAGAGTTTTGTTATTTAAAATAAAAACTACTTTTCTTATGATGACTTCGTGTAAGAAAATATACAAATTTATATTTTAAATTATAATTTGTCTTTAAAAAATTATTAGAATTTAATTTAAAATTGAATATAATATAGGATAGATTAACCAAGTGTTTGGGTACCTTGTTACCAATAATAATGGATATCTACGTCTAGTGACGTTACAAAATGTTTCATAAAATATTGGGTGTGATTTGAGGTTGGAGATGGGCATCTAACACACATTAAAAGGTGTTACATTAAATGATTATAAGTAAAAATAGATGAAAAATGTAATTAGAAGGAGAAAGTAAAATTATTTTGCATATTGATAAATAAAGGCTATAGACCTATATGACCAACAATGGTTAGTTCAGAAAAAAAAAAGAGTTATTATATGTGAAATTTTGTTTATAGATAAAGTTTTATATAAAATGGTATACTATATAAAGAATCAATATATAAAGTTATTGGATGGTTTTAAAAAAATATCGAATTCAATTTGTCCTACTAACAATTAATATTTATTGATAAAAAAACAAAACAATATATAAAGAAAAGAGAATCTTTATCTAATAGAAAGAATATAATTTAGGGTAAATAATCATTTTCATCTTTGAATGTAAAACGTTAATAAATTCATTCTCGAAAGATAAAAATTCAAATTTTAGTCCCTAAAAATGAAAAAAGTACAACAAATCTATCCATCTATTAACTTTTATTCATTACCATTAGTGAAAGAACCCACATGACATAGAGGGACGAAAATGTCACAAAAATAATTGTCAACATGATTATTAAATAGATTGCACCAAAATGTCAGTAAGTTTCCATTGTGCCAAAATGTCATTAAGTTTTCATTTGACTAATTTATCAGATCCCAAATCTCGTTTCATTTAAGAACAAATTATAATTTAATCTTCATCTTTCCCCTTTTGTAATTGGAAAATTTGTAATGATTAGTATATTGTTACAATATTTGTTTTAGTATACAGGTAGAATATTTATTTTAGAAAATTTCTATTCTAATAACATTAGGGTAGTGACAAAATCAAGTTAAATCTTATTTTTTGTAAGGATTAATTTAATGATTGTGCATGTTTGTTTTAGTCTCATATTTTGGATAATGTACTTTCACATTAAAAATTTGAGAGCAACAAACATATTGTGCATTTTTGTTTTAGTCTCAAATTTGAATTTTTATTTTTTTGGAATAAATTTGTCAGTGATCTACACATTTAAGGACGAAAATAATTATTTGTCCTATAATTTACTAATATTAGTTTTTATATTGTTAAAGGTGTTGTTGATTTTGTCAGTGGTATAAGGTTGGAAACAAAATTGCTTTTTTTTATTTAGTTATTTATACAGCTCTTGCATAGATAATTATATCATTTTTTTTAATTATGAACAATAATTGTTGTACTCAGGGTAGTTTGATGTGGAATTAAATTTCCGGTGCATATATATAAAGACAAATAGGTATTGTATAATGCTCTTCCAGTACGTAATAACAAATTATCATGCTTATTTTGGAAATCTCTGTGTACGAACAACCATTTGATTTTCAACTTTCATCTTGAATACAAATCACGAGCTATATTTATGACGCTATTATATTCAAATGTCATAAAGTCACTCTTAAAAGAAGAAAATAGAATATCTAAATTACAATTTTGCTTGACTATGCTAGAAGATGGTCCAATTTATATTATATATGTATGCACAATAATATTCATTTGGATGCAACGTGGTCTTACTCTTACATGACAAAAAAATTCTGAAAATTATGATTTGCTACTAACTAAACAAAGATGATCCATGTTAACTAAACAAGTTACTACAAAAGGTCTGCTTTAAATTAGTAGTTCTAATTCCTCCATTATATGACTTATAATAAAATAGTTTCTTTTTTCTTTTTTTTTTAAAAAAATGTATAGGTGTTTTTTCATTTGTTAACCCAGAACCAGCTAAAACGACAAATGTTAACAGAATTGTGGGAACAAAAATAAAGACGACGTACGAAAGCAACAACTTCATAAAGGGATAAGATCATTTTTTGTTTTTTTTAGAAAAGCATTGTACAATTGTTATGAGTGAATGAGTGAGAGAGAGAGAGAGAGAGTCGTTAATGTTGAGTACGATCAGATGCAATACAACAAAAGCATCAAAAGTTAAGGTGAAAAAAGAGTCATTTTAAAACAAATATATATTTATTAAAAAAATGAAACGGCATTTGACGGAAATCACATGTTCGTGTGTTTTCTACAAAAAAATAATCCATAAAAAACATTTTTCTGGAGAAGTTGTGGAATGCAATTTCTATGTAATAGGGCAATACAAAAAAAAAACATCAATTTACGTTGCAACAAATAAATAATAATAATAAAGTTTTCTATGAATTTGCATTATGCAAAATGGGTGATTGTGTGCGTGGGTGGGCGTGATAATGATATAGCATGCGCTTAACACGTGCTTAAGGTACTATCAGATAATGATGAGGGCCTGAGTGCTATCAGTATCATATACCAGTATAAGTATTCATCATTTCTCTCTATGACAAATAAAACCAAACAGAAGTTGCATGCATGCAAATACAGTTACTAATTCATGCCATGCAAATGCAATAATTTAATTCTGCTTCGTTTGTTGTTATAAAGTAAAGCAATTCCTCCGTCCATGCACCGCAATCTCCAGACAAACTCCGACACGTGAATGTCAGATGTTCCTAATAGCCTGAGCTGAACATCAAAAAGTAATCACTCATATATTATCAACAGATAATGAACCCGATCATATTATAAAAAAGAAATCGGAATTAATTAGTTTGGACTAACATAATGAATATTGTTGGATCAGGTGTTTGTATAATGGATATTCAATCAAATAATGAAAACCAAATCATCACAGTGTTTGTTTGAAGACTCGTTTGGTGCCTATGATCACTCCAGAAACGAGTTACAATAATAATGTCTCCTCCTCCTCCTCTAGGCTCTGTGACTTTTCGCTTTAATCTATTCCAGGAAACCAGCCATCAACACAGGCTAGGCTACCTTTACCGGCCAAAGCTGCAATACCCCCAACTATGACAACTGACAACTAGCAGGAAGCTCTAACACTGAATTGCTTCATTTTTTATGCTGTCAAATTAATTTGGAAGCGCGTAGGCAAAATATATTTTAAATAAAATTGATTTTGAAGTAATATAATTTATGTTTGGATGTTTTATTATAAAATCAAATTAGAAGTATAATTTAGTACAAAATTTTTAGTCTAACACAAAAGTTACTCAAAGTTACTTTAAGGTAGAATGAATTATAAAGTTTATGAATTACCAAATCAAACATATAAAAATAAATTCAAAATCAATTATAAACCTAGAATCAAACGCTTACTGCAAAGCATTGATTGCTCTGTTCATTTGTATTTGGTATTGTTATTGTGATACTAGATGCTAACTACTATTTGCCATGCATTTTGGAGTTCGATTTTTGATTACCTGCTATTTTTGTCTTTGTTGGGGTGAATTTAATTTTAGACCTTGGAGTACAATTTCATTATTCAGATGATTTTCTTGATTTTATTAGTATTTGTGTCCCAACTATAATATAATATGAGTAATGATATTTGCACATTCTTTTTTAACTATTACCTATTTGATATCTTGTTTTCTCTCTAATTCTCTTATTGTCACATCATGTTTTTTATAAACATATTTTATATTTTTGTTATCTCCCAAGTGTTGATTGGCCTTTGGGTCTCTACAAAACATTATCCATATTGTATTATACTACAATCCACATTGTCAAATAATGAATGCGAGCAGTTTATTTCAAAATAAAAATATTAATTTAATAACCCAATTTCACTTTTAATTGAATTAGTTTAATCCAATCTAAACAAAAAAAAAAATTGTATATTTAAAATATAAAAATATACAATATAAAAATACTATACTGGTGAAAAATAAATTCTTCTATTCTACTTCCACTCCAATTTTCTCTCTCTCTTGCTTCTTTTTTTATCACTCTGTAGTCTCTACCTATCACATCTATCAAATTCTCTCTACTTTTTTCCATCTCAATCCACCCCATTTTGGGGTGGACAATATCAACACCCATACAGCGTCTGCCACACAACCAAAAAGCACACGAGAAAAAGGACAAACGAGTTAGTGTCAGTGATTATCATTTTTCCATCAGTAATGTTGGTTATCAGCTACTGGTTATCTCAGGTGCCAGCTCAGTACAAAGACGCCAGCATCAGTGTTTGCAAAAAGTGCCACCTCACAAGTGTGAAGTGCCAATAGGACACCACAATAGAAGCAACTTTACCTTCAGCATTCTTAATTAAACTTCCGTAGTATAGTATACACTCGCGCACTTGTAAGTTTCCAAAGCGAACTCAATCCGAATATTTGTAGGCACCACTATGGGGACCATTCATGGGGAAAATTACAGTGCACGTTTTTATAGCACATAAAAGACTGCCGTATGTAATAACAGAAGATGAGAACACAGCAATCACTGGAATTAACCTTTTTTTTTTTTTCTTCCTAACTTTCATTTAATATTACATAAGTGTTAAACAATGCCCTACAATCAAATGAATTACAAATCAATGGCAAAAAAAACTGTACACAAGAATGACTGAAAAGCGGTACAAGGAATGACGCTTTTGGATTTTAATAATTACATACCTCCCTCCCCCCACGCTAAAACAGGCAGGCAGCTCTGAATGATGAACCGTTCCTCCATATCTATAAATTATCGAGTGTTCTCTGACCAAAATTCCCCAAACCATGCAAAAATTTAACGATCCCACATGGCTTGGAATATGGCAGGTCTGTGCTTCAACCAATGAACCATCTCCCTGTCCAGTGGAGAGTTATTAACTACAGCATCTAACATTGGGCTACCAAAGAATTTCGGAGAACTTTTGAATGACCATATCCGGTCTTTGGGCCAAGATCTCTGCGGCTGCCTCTCCTGGATAAACAAAATTAGATAATCGGTTAATCACCAATGTCAAAGACAGGAAATCACAAAGAACATATCCGGGCTAGCCTTTAAGCATGACATTCCTAACAGTGTTCAAAAAGCTACTTAGATAAAGGAGCTGGATCTGGATCTGATCAAGGCTCATAGAGGCATATAAGAGCCATGTAACATGTCTTGCTTGTTATTGATCACTAGCATCATTTTGCCTACTGGAATAAAAGCTTGTTAGTTATTGCTAACAGAACCCCATCATTTTTGGGTAAACTTTATCCTATAGATAGACATATCCTATTTGTTATTTCCTAAATACAGAGCCTACCTGATATGAAAACACAATAACAGAATATTTTTTTTTTATAAAAAAACTAACTAACCATTCTAGCCAGCATAGATCTAACGGTCCTTGGACCATAAACACAATGCCGTGATGGCTTCTGAGCCTTGGCATAAAAGGAACTGGTGTCTGGTAAAGACAAGCAACCCCTGCTGGCTCTAGCCAGGTTACGATCTGGATCTGCATTACTCTGGTTATGCCAAAATATCAGCTGTCCTAAACAATAATTTTCACCATATATCTTTCGATACTCCTGAAATTCTGCTCCCAACTTGTTAGTGTACTTGGGACCTAAGTCAAGCGGACTGATATAGACAGGTGGTGATGTAATGGTTTGATAATTCTGCAAGATAAAAAATAAAACTGTTTTCAAATTGCAAATTTAAATTAAAAAATGACAAGAATTTTTTAACTTTACCATGTAGCTTAGTATTGACAGTAGAAAAACATACCCGTATTCTAAAGAAGTACTTGGTATAAGCATAAATATGGATTAGGTCAGCAGCAGCATCATGCCGACATTTATATGTACAGGGAAGATTTCGGACCTCATCCCTCAACCTTTGAAAATGGGAGAAAGGTAAATTGTAAAGATTGTGAGTGCCACCAGGTTAAGTTAAAATAAATATATACCACCTAGAAGTGCAAACCACTTACCATAACAGAGACTTTCGAAGCTCTTTTTGAATATCTCCAGAATTTGAAGGATCATGAGCATGAATTTTAAACTTGAGATCATTCAAGATGCCTTCTTCAACATGAGGAGTTATGCACTGAAGAAGCTCCTCAACAAATGAACCCTCTCCTTTCCAGAGAAAGGAAACAGTTGCTTCGGGACTGAGTTTCTCAAGAGGAGGTGGTGCTTTCCGTGGATCACCAAAAATACATCTCATAACATACCTTACCTGTAATACACCATTAAAAATAAGCATCATCTGTGAACTACAGAAGGCAAAAATGGGAAAACTAAGGATTTACAACGAGACAATACTGCACATTAAGAGTTGACAATTCTTGAGTTCAAAATACATATATTTGTGTATTAGTGAAAAGCTTGACGAGTTGACGTACATCAGGAGATATAAAATTATTGACCATCTAAAAACTGACATTCCATGCAGCTTCTTTATCTTAACAGTATCAGCTTAGTCATTAATGGTTAACAACAGGCCCATACCTAAAGCATTAGCCTTTACCATTTCTCCTCTATGATCATGTTTTAAATGCAAAGTGTTTTTCTTATCAACATTAAAAATTAGAATAATGAAAAAGGAAATATAGATAGCAGAGTGCAGAATCACCTTATCAAGAGTGACAGCAAGATTCTGAAGCCTTTGGTTGTATACACCCTCAGCCTGAGTCATACGAAAAATAGGAAAAAGGGAATAAATGTTTGGATGAAAAATGAGAATACAATACTACAAATGTCATCTCGTGATAATAAAGTACATTAAGTAAAGTAGACCAACAGACAGAGAGCGCACCTGAACCTCGGCATCACTCCTTTCAACTTCAAGAATTATATCTGAAAAATATTTTCTTTTTTCTTCCAAATTATGCTTTAGAATTTCTTCAGGAAGTTTTGTTCTTTCAAAATTGACGAATCTCACCTTCACCATAGCATATATGTTAGGGAAAATTGATACACAAAACAACCACAAAAACAGAAAAATATTGCTAACACAGATGAAGGCACACACAAGGCGAGCTGCATAAGCAACAAGCCAATCTGGCAGGCCTCCAAGCAAACAACTGCCTAAACCAGCTCTTCCCAGGTCATTATAGTCCTCTTCAGACACGGAATTTAATTCACAAGCTTCTAGCATCAAATATTGCCGATCGAGAATTCCATGAGAGTCCTTCAGAACCTGAGAGAACAGACAACATATTCCATTCAACAGATGGAGTAACCAAATTAGAAAAAACTTTTCGATAATAGAAACTAAATTATTCTAAAGCAACCCAAGCCAGGGTTTCAGGTTTCATGTGAAAAACACTACCAAGTACCAACATGAAAGCATGTCCAGTAATTCCATTGAAGAATTAAGAATATTTATGTCTCCTTTTATCTTTTCTTAGCACCTACAAGTCAAATTTCCTACAAGTCCAAACCTTTTGGAAAGCTCCTTCACCAGTCAGATTCAGATAGCTCCCCCGGCATACTTGGCTTCCACACAAACAAACTGACGCTTCATACTCCTCCTTGCTCTGCAATGATATGAAAGGTACTCATTAGACAAAGATATACTGAAAATACATTTATCTCATGGTATAGAATAGACAAAAGTCAGTTGCAACAGGACAAACCTCTGTTACAGAATTATAGTCGAAAGTGATCTCCTCACCATGTTGAATTTCACGAAGACTATAAATACCAATTTGATATTGACCATCAACTGCAGTAACCCTGAATAAACAGTGAAAATAACAACAGATAATTAGCAGAAATGATATACCAATTAAAAATTGTAACAAAAGGATTGAAACCTAGAAATATAATCTTCAGCTAAACAATAAATAATCCAGAGCCATTGTTAAGGACAAATTTGAGATAGAATACAAAAATGTGTCAATTGGTCAAATCTCAAACTCAGGTCAAAAGACATAGATTTAAATACAATATTTGTATCACGTAGGCTTGGTCCCTCAGCACCTTTCATGCCACAGCCAAGACAAGGGGCAAAAAAGAAATGGAAGATCTATCGACCAACTAGTTGAAATTTCTTGTCAAAAGAAACCTAGAAATTTTACTTCCACTGAAGAAACTAAATGAGTAATTTTGACTCAATTGTACTTAGTGACATCATTTACAACTGAATATCCACTAGGACCATCACCTTAAATGAACAAACACAAATATCTCTTTACTCCTTTCCTTTGATAAGTTCTTTTAGGCCCTCCATTCATTATTAAAGAACTTTAAAGTCATTTGTCTTTCGTTTCTATTCTTTTACCAAAGAATTTTCCCCACCAAATGACCAGAAAACCCAAGATAGCAATGAAAAAGGCACTTACAGCCCATCCAAAACAGACATATTGTAAAAAACAACAAAGAAAGAGATTAGGGGAGGAAAAGGAATCAAGAACACAATAGAATATGAACCAACAACTTTGCATGTTGACTTAAGTAATGCTTGCATATAAAAAGTCAGGCATTCAAATTCTTATTGGCAAAAACGCTCAAGTTCATTTTTGGTCCTTCTAGTAGAGCAATTTTGGTCCCCAACGATTTTTTTTTTAGTAAATTGAGCCTCTATTTAAAATTAAACACATTTGATTCTCTTGTCCATTTTTTATTTTTTGCATAAAATCATTAAAATCTTATTTTCTATTAAAATAATTGGGGATTAACAATTGATACGGGATATGAAATAAACTTTTAAGTTTGGAAGCCAAAACTTTAGTGGAAATTTGATATTAGAGTTTGAAGAGGAATTTTTGGGATTTTTTTATTTTTGATGAAATTTGAAGAGAACTAGCTAGTATCAGGAGCTGATTAAGTGGGCAAATATAACATCAATGACATACAACTTACTTGGCTTCACAATTAGGTCGGCAAGAATGACATATTCGACTGGCATAATTAGCCATGTGCATGGCATCAACAACAACTAGGTCATACCCATCAGCATCACCCTGTCATGAAAATTGTAAGATTGAATCAGTATAGAATGGAAGATGGATTAACCATATCAAGTTAAACAACAAAAACTCAATATTTTGAAGGGACAGGCACCTTTGGCCTCTCAAGGTAGATGTTATAGAATTCTGGTGCTGGATCTTTACTATCTTTCTGCAGAGATCGAATCCCGTCTTGTTTCTCAAACCACTTCCACACAGGATAAACCTATGAAAACAATATAACAGTAATTATAATGCCTCGCCAACACAAAATCATATAAGCATATGATGCAATAGCCTAAACTTCTAAAGTAAATAATTATGTGCATAAGATACACTGAACCAGAAGAGCACATCAATCCAAAAGAACAGACACCTATATCTACAAGTATTGTGAATGAAAAATTTTATACAGAACCTTAGCTAGCAATTTCAGAAATAGTTCAAAACTTCAAATCCCTGAGGCTAACTAGATAAGTCGAGGATCTAATAGGCCACAATTTGTTATAGGCACAAATTAGAGAGTAAATTACTGCACACTTAATATGCTGCACATGCAAAAGATAAAATACCTAGATTTTTAGAAAATAGATCATAACCGGTTTAATCACAATAGAGAAAACAAAAAAATTGTGTCTGCAGAGTTTTCTATTCTCTCTAGTGAATAGCATGGATTATTGCTTGGACATTTGACATTATGTTTCATATGTAAAATATGGAAATATATAGATTTGTACTTTTTGCAGAGAATAGATAAGAGTAGTTTAATCATGTAAAAAGAGACACAACAAATTCAGTTTTATACTCACTCGTTAGATGGATCATTGCTTAAATATTTAACATTACACTGGAAAACTGCATTTAGTCCAAAGTAGGAGCAAGCACAAAGAAACATAGACATTTCAAATTAAATAATCAAAGAACTGTGTTTCATGGGTGTATTTCCATTAAGCAATACCTCTCCCAAAAACTCCACAACAAAATCATCTTCAGCAAAGCCTTCTTCCTTGTTGCAAACAACACCAAGCCCCTGCATGATCCATCCCAAACAGATAGTATCAGAACCACGAAAAATAACAGTTCAAAGACAGAAAACAATCAGAGATGATACACTAGAAAACTATAGGAAGATAACTGTTAAATTGTAGTTAACTGACACAAAAAGCATATACCTTCCTATAAGCTACATATTTGTCATCTGGACGACTGTCTATGGCCTTTAGAATACCTTGACACATTTTAACCATTCTCACATCACAATCCTCCTCAGCGAACTTTTTAATATCTTCAATAACAGACCGCAACGGGTAGCTCATTGGAGTACTTCCAGCTCCAGTAAAATTCCTAACTTGCTTATTCAATGTTCGAAGGAGTGTGTCTTCTATAAACAAATGCTTCTCCTGCAAAGACCAATCTAACTCCTCTGGCATAGAATCAAGCAAAAGATTGTGCGTATAAGGATCAATTCCATAAACTTCTTGCTCGATAACCTCATTTCCTAGCTGCTTTCTAGGTTTGTAATCTTTTACTTCAGGAAGTTCCATATCTGACTCGTCAGTGCCATTCTTTTGTGCACTCAGCTTCTCAGCATAGTCATCAGGTAATGAAACCCTCATCTTCCTTCGCACATCCTCCTCATCAGCTACAATGCAATATTGGTCAATGACTTCATATTTTCTAGTAACTGGAGGAACCAGACTTGCTTTTGTCATGCGAGCACCCCACTCTCGATCATCAGTTATAAAACCCAACTCTTCCTCAGACGTAAAGTATCCATCCCCTCTTGACTCCCTACTTAGACTTTCTGAATGTACTTCTCGGTCACTTTCAGAGTCAGAGGTTGTAGTATCACTGTCACTCTTCCCATCTTCATAAGACTTATCAAGATCATCATCAGATGTTTCACTCTCTGAGTCCATAGATTTCTTGTTCAACTTTAATAAGCGCCTCCTAATTTCTCTATCAGAGGTATATTCCACATTATCCAAACCACCATGAGTTCCATTGCTCCTATACTTCCTTTCATTCACCAATCTATTCTTCTTATACTTTGAGAAAGTAGAGCAGGACCCTGCAGGCAAGTCATTGTCCCATAATTTCAGTAGTTCATTTCTATCGTGCACAGATCTAGAACTCTCTTCCAGCCGTGTTGCAAGCTGAATAAACAATGTGATGATATGGTTCATGTCACTAGCATCACCCCGATTCTTCACTCTGTAATAACCATATGAACAAATTAAAAATGTGCTTTTCAGATGAAACACCCACATTTTGAACGACCAAAGAAACATGAGCTGCTAAATGAACAAGTCCATAAACAGAGACAACTGCAACATATAATATGTAAATTTTGAAGATAATATCAGGTTGCAAAACAACTAAGACATATGCAAACCCACCAAATTTAGTATAGATGAAAGATAACTACAATTGCTCTTATGCATACACCTGAGAATAAAACAGCTCCATAGCAAGAACATACAGCACTCAATCAGGATTTTGACAAAAAAAAAATGACAGACTAAAGGGTCTTTCAATTCTTGTCATCATAAACTACTAAGCCGTATCATCATCTTCATTTCAATGTGTCCAACAACAACAATATAACCCTGGCATCAGAAAAAAGTGAGAATAACCACCATCTCCCATTGAAAAAAGCAAAACAGAAAGAGAACTTACTTTATTGCATCACGGCACATTCTACTTATGTCCTCTTTCACAGAATTCAACCCACGGCTACTGTAATAACCACTATTCATTTTAGCCTCAATTTCTGCAACCTATTAACGAAGAAAGAATAAGCCAAAACAGAATAATGAGTAACAAAGAAGAACTTCATGAAAGTGACATTAAAAGAATTCTGCACAGTACCTTGGACACAAAAAAGTCGCAGGAATTTGTCTTCATAATTTCCCTTAGTCTTAAAGCAAGGAATTCCTCCATCCTCTTATAGCCACTTTCAGATTTCTTGATTGCCCAACGTCTTGTACGAGCATCCCTAGATAGAATGGAGGAGGACTTTCTAGCATCGTATAGTTTTGACCGCTTGTACAAGTTTTGACGGAATAACTGCTTGGTATCTCTCTTATCCACACTATCAAAGTAATCCTTCAATTGACCAAAATCATCTATACCTAAACTGCTGGATTTGGAAACAAAAGAGGTTAGCTCTGTAATATGTTTAAGGCTTCTAATTTTATGAGACTCCTCTGCAATTTTAGTCAAGTGCAAACTTCGGCTCTTGATCCATTTCACATTGGCAAATTTAAGAGTCAGCTCTCCAAACTGGTTGCACCCTCTAATGTCTATTGTAAATAAACAAGGAAATGAAAGAAGAATTTTCTCAAGCATGCCAGCCGTAATATTGACACAACCCCTTAGAATGATAGAATTGATCTTGTCTTTCTCGTAAGCATTCTGCAAACAAATAATCAGATTAGAGGAAATAAAGAATGAGAAATATTCCTGAAAATGTGAATTATATCAAACCTACCAAAATGTTCCACAACATGGTATCAGTGCAGGAATGACCTAAGGATAACAAATTGACCTGTATTGACACTTCTTTATAAAACCTTACAGCAGCTCTCCAGCGCTTGCAAGTCATTGAAGCAAAAACAAGGGACTTCAAATCAGATTTCAAAAAATGGAAGATCCGTGCTAACACTCGACCTTCCAAATTTCCCCAGCTTCCCACATCAGAATCAGTAATACCAATTTCTTCTTCAGGGAAAGTAGCATCACCACATAGATCTTCAAAAGTGGATTCATCCTTCTCGATATTAACATCATCATCTTCCAAATCAATTTCATCTTCACTATCATCAACCAGCATCCGGGCTCTTTTGGCAGCATGTGCATCGCCTTCTAAAATTTACATGTCCCAACACATACACAAAAAAAAGAAAATAAATTAATAAAAATTAATCAGGAGACCATTTGAATCAAATTTTCCATGATAAACCAATCTAAGGCACACTACCACACAGGAGCAAATGACAAGGCAACAAACATTGGTCAGAAGGTTAAATTTGCTAGCAAATGAGCCTAATTTATACTAGTCAAGCTAACATATTAGTCTAAAAGGAAAGAAATTAGTTACCCAATCCCTAATATCTTAAAAAAATGTGGTTTGAACCAAAAAAAATGGTTAAATTTACAACCAGAGTCAAGGAGGGGGGGTGGACAAATCAAAAAAATCAAAGGACTAATCAATACCTGATTTCCAATATATTTGTTTTTCAATTTCCTTCTTTGGTTGTCTTGCATTGATCCAGGGATCTAAAACCTCATTTATAGCTGCAGCAAACTCCCGGCTTTTATATGATTTCATTACCAGTTCATGTAGCTTCCCACGAGTATAACCAACAAACTGAGGATGTAAGCAGTTAAATAAAGTTGAATTTGTGTACGTTTCGCCAAATGAAACAACTTGAGTTTGCTTTGATGGAAAACCAGAGCATGCACCAGATATCAAACTGCTTTCTTGCTGGCTCCTGAGACTGCCATCAGAAGTTCCTGTTGCAGAGGTAATAGGAACCCATAGTTTATCACTTTTCCTGAACACACTACTATGTTTTTTTATGATACCTTGATCTACTAAATACTGTAACTCTGAAAATGATGAGGGGCCCCTTTCACGCCCAGAACCATCAAGATAATACCAGTCACCCAAATGTAATTGCAACTCACGGATAGTACAGAGATGATCTTTAGGGGTGTTAATGAATTCCACGATCTGGTAAGAACCTTGATCACTAACAGCTTTTGACAGAGAATCTTGTTCAGTTGATGATCTCTTGCTATCACTGGTTGAAGAGAAGGGCCGAGTTGACCTTGAATGATGTCTTTCCTTGACCCGAGTCTTGTGGCGTGACTCAGAGACCAATGATCCCTGATCCTTAACTACACATGCATTTATCCTGACCACCGAAAGAACATTGCCTTTCACTCCTCTCACAGAAGCAGGCTTACTTTGAACTGATTTGCTAGCAACACTGCAATCATCCCGCTCATCAGCACAGAAAGCCCACAGAGGAAGATCAAGCCTCCTGCTTTGAGAAGGAAAATACAAGTCATCTTTTTGAGGCCAACGAGGATCTTCACATCCAGACTTTACCATTTGACATAATGGAAAACCATTATTTAGGACAAGTTTCTTTCTAGAATATCTATCTTGGGCATCATCATTCCTCTTCCAGTCACCACCTTTACATGACCAATGGGTGGAAAACCAGTCACTAGAAATACCAAAGGCAAGTCCATTATCCTTATCACAGGTCATACTTGACTGAGATTCAGAATCTCTTGATGCTAAATCAGCACTTGAATCACAATCTTCCCTAAGGCAGGAAACACTCCAAAGAAAACCTGAACAAAGACAAAGATACTTTTGTCATGGCACATCTAACTCTTAAATGCATATCCATTTATTTTTTAACTTATCCAGAGGAAGGATAAACATAATCCACAAAATATTTTTGGGTGCGTGGGCATAACAAAATGAATGAAATTGCAATTTTAAGTTCCATATATGATGTAAAAATTACAAATAATCTGACATGATTTGCATTTTTGTTTTTAATAAAAATCAGAAAGTGTGATTTAATTACTCCAATATGTAAATTAATTCAAAATTTTGTATTATTATGATCAACCCACCAAATCATTTGCTAACATACAATGACATACCAAACCACCATACATGATTGAAGGGATTAATGCAAACTTTTTGTTCAACTGAGAGAAATAACAAAAGGGCAACAGATTGAAGCCTAAGATGAAATGCAAGTTACCTTATATTTTATGAATAATAACCAAAGCATTTTGTAGACATAAAAAAACTACATGAGAGATTTTAGACACAAACTCCAAAATCCAAATGCATTTGCTTGAAAAAATGACAAGGTTTTAAATAGCATGCTATAGAGCCGCTAGGGGCGGCCATAGTGGAGTGATTTAGCATAGTGACCATAGCAGACCAAATAGCAGCCGTAGCGGCACTATGAGATGATTCCAAGAAAACTCTCTTAACAGAGACCTTAGCACTTTTATTTTCTTGGGAGGGGGGGTATTTTTGGGATTTCATTTTTCAAAATTGAATCTACAGCTGTAATAGTAGTCAAATGATAAAGAGACTTGGATCTAGAAGATGATGATTGATGATTTGTATCTAGAAAACTAGTATATGACTTTTGTTGGGATTTACTTGTATGTTTTGTTTAAGACACCTATAACTATTTATTGTTAATTATGAATGTCATTAATTTCGAGTATTTTCTTTCTTTTTTTGTGAATTTATATGTATACATTATAAACTATGTAAAAAAAATTCAAAATAGCAACCCTCTGTAGTGTTTTTGGGGCAGGCCACCACGCACCACTATGGGAATTTAAAATACTGAACAATATTATTTCCAAATTACAAAGCACACCTGTTAATGCTTATATGCAAGTTTCAAATATTTATCAGCTCTCAGTCAAGTAATACCAGCATCAAGAAATCGGTCCCACTTGTCAATGCACGAGCAGTAAAATATTAGAAACGAAAACAAGAAGCTGTATTCCGTGAAAAAAGACAAAACACTAGTAATGAAGAATTCCAACAATAAAATCCTCAATATTGCCGGATACCAGAAAACCAAACCAAATTGAAAATTTTCCAAAAAGGACCAACAATTTGAAAATATCACAATATATAATGCTCCAAAAAAAGTCAAACTTGTCAGAATACAGCATCTTTATAAGGGTTAATGAAGTTTTTAGTCCCTCAACTTTTTCAGATTATAAATTTTAGTCCCTCAACTTTTTTGACAACATTTAGTCCTCTATTAATTTTTCGTCAGCATTTTTAGTCCCTGTAAAAAGTTTTGCCCATTTTTAATCCCTCGTTTATTTGTATTGCTCAAAATTAGTCACAAATATAAAATTAAGGAGGGACTAAAAATGGGAAAAAAAATTAGAGACTAAAAATGCTGATGGAAAATTAATGGAGGACCAAAAGTTAAAAAAGTTGGGGACAAAATATTTAGGGACTAAAAATTGGAATCTGAAAAAGTTGGGGGATTAAAAACTTAATTAAACCTTATAAGAAATATCAAACGCAAAAACAAAAAATCATGAATAAAAAGATGAAGACAGACAAGAACCACAAAGCAATTTCGTACCTTCATAGTCTTCCAATCCCTCCCCTTTTGCATTTTCAAAATTCATTTGCAGTGCTTCTGCAAGCATAAATAACAATAACCAAGGTGAAAAAGATGAAATACCTCAGCAAAGACGACCCGGGTTGAGATTGACAACAAATTTTGAGATTTATTCTAAAGAAATTCTCAAGAATTTCATTGACAGTACAAAATACCTTTTATTGCCTCAAGTTCCATCCCAGGAGTGACATCATAACCCTCTAACAGATTTCTAACTCTTTCATCTATGTGGAGGTCCTCCAAAAGTTCAGATGTAAACACACTGTCATTAGGGCAAACTGGTGGCTGCATTTCCTGGTGATTATCATGAGCAGATTGAAGAATATCTGCTCCATCAGACAAGATATTACCAGGAGCTTCTGGAGGATTTACCAGTTGAGTTATGGTATCAGACACAATTGATGGAAAGCTCTGACGTGCCAAAGGTGAGGCAGCATTTTCAAATGTTAACCACCTGTCACTATCTAAGTGCTTGATGAAGTGATCAGACATTAGTACACCTTCATCAACAAGGACCTTGATGTCACACAATTTAGCAGGTCCATTTTCTACACCACCATAGTCAAGGTAATACCATTTCCCTGACGACAAATCTGTCATCACAGGGGCATGTGGAGGGGTATCACAAATGTCCATATCTTCCTCCATCGAAGGCAGCTCCTCAGGAGGTGGCTCGGAGTGAGGAGATTCTTTGTGGCTGACAGTTGGGCTGCAACTCTGCTGTTCCTTTAGAGGTTCACTGCAGATGTCTTTCTCAACAGACTTAATGGTAACTTGCACACTTTTTTCATTTTGAGATTCTGTACTTGAACAATTTGACTCCCTTTGAATCTGCTTATCTTCACGATCCTTGCAACTATTTTGGGAATCATGTTTTTCACTTGATAAGGTTTTACTACTTGATTCCTGTCGACAGTCTTTCCTCGCTCGTTGAAGGGGAGATGCTTCTGCCAAATTTGGGGTACAATCCCTGCGATCATGATGCGAACTTCGATCTGGTGGCGACTGCTCAGCACGCATTGGACTTCTCAATTTATGATCATGCTGACGACTTCTATCCCAGTTCCTCATATATGGGGACTTCTCCCGCCCATGGGGGGATTTCTCCCGGTTATACGGAGATCTGTCACGACCACAGGGAGATCGACGCACTGGAGTGCGATCCCTATGATCATAATACCTACCTCGGTCTCGTGGGGACCGCTCAGAATGACCAGGGCTGCGTCCATGCCTGTCATAAGCCGGTCTGGTGGACAAAGAATACTTGTCTGCTGATAATTTTGTGGCATTATTATTTTTGTAAGACCGTTCCACAGAGCGTGGAGAATGACGAGAATAGTTCTCCGAATAAACTTGGCGACAGCTATCATCAGAAAGCCTTCTGCTTTTCAACCCGGCATAATCTGCAGATTGCTTCCGCTCATAGCTGTCAGTATCATTGCCAAGCCTCTTCAAGCGACTCCCAGAAGAGTAATCTCGTGTATGGTCCTTACCATTGCTGTGTACATTCTTCTCGTCATCCACAATCTTTGAACTGATCCTTACATTCCGCTGTTGTCCACCACCCTCCCACCTGGGAGAACTTTTAACATGCTGAGTCCCACTTCTATTTAACTCCTTCTTTCTAAAAAAGTCATCCCCGGTATATCTCCCAGAAGAAGGTGTATTTTCACGTTCACGTTCACGTTCACGTTCAATTTTCCCCCCTTTGTCCCTACCTGAATGGTACCTGCGGATTCTACTGTTATCATAATCTCCCTTATACCATCTATCTGGAATGAACTCTCCCTTCTCAATTTCATCCTTTCCTCCTCTCCACGACCCGTATTCACCTCTATCAGCTTCCCCTTTCCTACCACCCTTCTCACTCACTATCTCCCCTCTTTCCACATCCTCTTTCCTCCATTTCCCAGAACCAATCTCCCCCTTCTCTAGCTCCCTTCCTTTCCATTTCTCACTCACAATCTCCCCGTTCTCAACCTCGCCTCTCCTCGGTGGCGGCGGCATCTCCGGCACAAACTCCCCATTCTCCAGGTCAGCTCTTGGCCACTTCAAAGTGCCCAATTCGCCCTCCTCCACTTCCTCCTTCTGCACCTTCTCATGCTGCTGCTTCTCCACTTCGCCACCATTCTCAACATCGTTGCTGCTGCTGCTCCTCTTGCTCACTCTGTCCAACCCCAATTCGCTCTTCCTCGGTTTCATCTTCCTCCTCTCGTTGCCAGCAAACTTGCGCAACTTGGAATTGAAGCCATTCCCACTCTTGCCTCCGCAAACAGTCTTCTCAGAACTGGGCAACCTCTCCATAATATACTGCAAATGCATGCACGCGACGCCTCCATCACCCATGGAAATCTCGCCCTCCACAGTCGGAACCTCGAAAACCTAGCTGTCCCCTTGCCCGGGGCTGTCGATGCTCATGCTGCAAATGCTTCGCCTCAATTCAACCCTCGCTTCCAATGGAAAACCCTAAATTCCACACAAAACCACAAGCCATGTCAAAACCGAAGCAAATGCGTATAATTCACTCACCCGCACGAGCGAGCGAGCGAACGGACGAGGAAACTTACGTAGAAAAGAAAAACACGCTTCAAGATTTGAACCGCGCCGTTAAAAATTAAAAACAGAAAAAGGAGAAGAGGAAATTACCGAGAAAATAAAGAGAGAAATAAAGACGATAGATCGGAGAGAAGAGCGTAGCTGAAGGTTTGAATTTGGAGCGTGAGAAGAAGGAAGATCGACACGTGCAGTTTCTGGCGAGAGAAATATAGGGTAATTAGTAACAGTGTATTCGTTCTTGGCGCTTCCTCTCTCTGCTATTATATGTTCTCCTCCTTGCGTTGTTCTTCTTGATGTTGTTGGTCTGGGTGAAAGACGAACGAAACCTTCGTGTAAATTTCATTATTTTTCTTTTCTTTTGCGTGTATTTATTGTTGGTCACTGAGGTAAAGTACGGGAATGCCCCTGTAGATGGGGGAAGAGGCTTTAGATTTGGGTGGGGAAAAGGGTCAGGGCGGGGTGAGTCTTTTTTAAGATCTAAATCTAGTAGGTGTTGACTCAACACAAATTTCCCTCAAATCCACACATGTATACCAACTTGGGCTGCTCCATTGGCCCATTCCATGGTCCGTGCTTCAGCCTTGAAGGCGATGATGGACCCATAAAAGGTGATAAAAAAATTGCTCGAATGGTCCAAGCGTGAAATAAATTCAATTTAAACTAGCAAAAAGATAGATATTGTTTATTTTTTGTTCGCCTTTTATATCTTTTGGGTAAGTCATTGTTCTAAATGTGTCGGAATAGGGTTTCATTACAATGCTAGGTAGTTGCAAATTGCTCAATAGTAGTAGCTTCTTTGTGTGTTAATGGGTTTATTTTATGGTGTCGGAGTTGGAAGGGAGCATATTTGCAAAGACTTTAACGCTCTAAGTATGAATTTGATTAAGTAGTGACTAGGAAGTATGAATTATGCGTACTCGACTAAGGTTTCAATGGGAGTATAAGCAACGTGTTGAGGAGTTTGGTAACTCTTTCATGAGTCTGTCACATTTTTTAGTGGGATTTATTGTTATCTGTGGCAAGTGTCTTTCATATGCTAGGTCTACACCGATGGTTGCTTGAATGTATGATTGATGAAAAAATGACAATTGATCTTAAGAATGAGTTGAACACTTGATCGGTGAAAATAGGATAAATTGGTTGGTTGATTTTATTTGAATCTAAGTAAAATGTTCAGTCGTGTTTTACCTCTGAATAAATCTCAATTTTGAATCATTTTTAAAATTAATTCTCTTATTGCGTATTAAGGAATATAATACTCTTAGTTTACTACTATTATTTTTTTTTCTTCTTCTTTCCTCCTCAATGCATGATTTGATTGCATTTTTTACCTTTTGTGTCTCTACACTATTTTAGGTAAATTATTTATTTTCATTTCTCTTGTGTATTGCACAAATCATACTCTAAAATTAATCTATCGTGTCTATCCGAATTGTTATTTTTTTGGTAAAATGATTACTTGTTTGATAAATTGTTTATTTTTTTATGTAAAATTCTTATTTAATGTAAAATAAGAATTTACATCAATTTAGTTCCCATTTTTTAGTTGTTATTCATTTTACTATTTTGCATGTTGTGCATTTGCAACCCAGAAATTATCCGTACTAATAATAATATATACGTGTATTTCTCAATTATTTTCTATTACAAAACAACACGTGTATTCTTATAAATTCAAACAATATACACATCCTTATTTATAAGGAATCTATATTATCCATATTAAACTATTATTTATTCTCTGTTAAGTAAGTGTATTTTAAGCAATATGTCATTCCTTATATATATGCATCCTTGTTCATTAGGAATCTCTATAAAATATTTATGCATGCATGTTAAGTTCTTATTATATCTGGCTCATCAAAAAAAGTTCTTATTCTATCTTGAAACCCAAATGAATTCTCACACATGTGAATATATATAGAGAATGAGAGATCAAAATGAGTCATAAGAAGGAAATCAAATTTATCTCTGTTGAAGAAAAACCACATTTGATCAAGAATTGATTGCACATATGGAGTAAAGTTAATCAATAACGATTTAGTTTGAAACTCGTTGATATGAAATAGTTTCATCTTTTGATTTCGTATACTATTTTCTTATCAATACAGACTTGTACAGTAATGGATAAATTAATTCCTAGAATCGGGCGCCAAACGCAAAGATCCCTAGATGGCTAGATCTCTTTCCCAATAGCCAATTTAATAAATCCATGAATCAATCCGGCCATTGTTGTCGTGTTTTGATCTAAATCAATGCACACGTGTGGTCGAAATATTGAATATGTACAATCAATTGCAAGATCCACAAAAGTGTATAGTATATGAAATACAACTATTAGCAGAGAAGCAACAAGAATAAGCCAAACTCAAAACATGGAGAAGGAGAACGGTGCCACCATTAGAACCCGCTTGGGCTTTTCGGGCCTGTTCCTGAAAAGTATATAAAAAAATATAACAACAACACTAATAATAATTAATTAGAAATTCTCGTTAATATGATTTTAAATAATTATTATAATCTTAAATAAATATCGAGTATTTTTTAAAATAGATAAAAAAAAATTGAATAAGATAAAACTCTATTGTATCTTAACTATTTCTCTTATGAAAATCATATGAAGAATTGTGATAGAGTAATATCATAATACTCAATATTTATTTACCCTTATGATAATGTTATTTGAGAAATAAAAACTCACGTTAAGTAATCGTCGATGGGAGGGAGAATTGCAACCAAAGATTTCTTGTCTAATTTCCGATCAATGATGTTTTGGTGATCTTCAGCCATGCCAACATGATCCTCCTTGATGATTGAAAGGGCCGATTGCCACCGTGATTTGCCGCATTTGAAAGGCCGTGAATCTGCGGAGGAATGAACCATAGTGCGGTGGTTGTCGTCGTTGGACAACGAAGCTAGATTGACACGGCAACTCGTGCGGGATCGTAATGGAGAAAAACACTTCATCATGTTCCTTGGAAAATTTGGAATGTAAATTAGGTTGTTTGAGTGAGTAGTAGTTTTATCGGTACATATGGAACTCTATTTATAGGACCGGGCGGTTATATCAGTCTTGGAACAAAATCATGTAGTGAGGATTCAACCTTGTCACTTTATAATAAAACATGTCTCCGAAAAAAAAAATTACAATGAAACATATATACATGCACTTGCTAGTAACTTTTGTTGGTTGCTTAAAATAGGAAAATGACTAAATGAGGGAACAACACTTAATCTCCCACTCATTTATCCAATCTTTTTTTATGGTTTGGGAGTCAAAATTTCAAACTGTGAGTTAGGTTGTTTGATGCTGATTATTTTATTGGCTAAACTATATGTTTAGTTTTTTTTTATGTTTTAATTTTTGTTTAGTTTGGTTTTTTATGTTTTACAAACTCCAATTTAATATTTTATCTATAATTTATAACATAACAATAGATATATAAAAGGAATACCATTTGCACTAACTACTTTTTAGTCTTCATTTTTTTAAGACCATTTTACCTTTGATAATATTAAATATTACATACATATCTATAATTTATAACAATAGATAAAAGGGATATCATTTGCACTATCTATTTCTTCATCTTCACTTTTTAAGACCATTTTATCCCTAATAATATTAAATGTTACATACATATCAATTAATTCTCTTTTGTTTATATTTCACGGATAGTGCAAAATCATCCACAATTTTTGATTTTGTAACTTCTCCAACCATTACATAGGATTCTAACTTTATAACCTCCTTACCCATTATTTTGACAAGAATTTCTCAACTTCACTCCTCTAACGTTTCTACAAGTATGTCACCATTAACAACATGATCACTTTTCTCAGATTTTGTTTGTTTTTCAAATCATAGATTTGATCTCTTGATAGTGGAGTTTGATAACTTGTTTCCACTAGGTATCTCTTGCCACAGTCACATTGTCATGTTTTATAACTACCTTATTTTTTGTTTCTTTCTCTCTTTCTTTTCTTTTTTTATTTTTTATTTTGAAAAAATATTTTTTGAAATTATCCAAATAAATATTGGTATTCATAACATCCAAACTTAATTTGGTTACTAAATTCATCCAAAAAAAATTCATTTGCCTAGAATCAAAATAACTATATACACAATTATTCTCCCACTTGTGTTCTCTCTCTCAATTACCTATCATCTTTTGATGCACAATACACATTTTATTCCTATATATCTTTATTCCTTTGCATCTCATGACACCTTTAATTTAGTCAAAATTTAACTCATTGAAAGAAAATATTTTCAATTTGTTAAAGGGCACCTATACTTTTAGTAATTATATGGGATTACAAATCATTGAAGCTATCAATTTAATAATGTTGCGAGAGTGTTTAGTATTTAAGAAAAAACACTCATTGATCAATTACTTTGAGATCTCCTGCTTGTAACAATTTACTTTTCTCTCTCGTGCTAGATTAGTTGCTTCAATTTGTGAAGAAAAGATTTTCATTTCAGGACATTTGCATAAGACTCCAAATTAGTCAAGGTATCAATTTCAAACCAATTATTTGCTTTACTCTCTGCTTGCATTAGAAAAAAATAATAACTCCCTCCATCGATTCATTATAATTCCTTTTGCTCTATCTTTGTTGGTCAATTTTCTTTATTAGCATCTTATTTATTTATTTTACATAATTTTGGTATATGCATGCAAATATGTGTATTTAATTTTGGAAAGAGAATTCCTTAGTAGATGAACAAATTTGAGTAACCACCATTATCTTAGATATCGAGTAATCATTATTATCTCTAAAGTTGAATACTTACTCTTATATGTATATTTTTATTCTTTTCTTTTACATGTGTTAAAATTATGCTTGATTTAAACAAATATATAAGAAAAGCACTCAGTGGATCAATTGATAGTTTGGGAGTTTTAGAAAACAAAGAGATTGAAAAAAAAAATATGAAGAAAGAACAAAGAAGTTGCTAGACAAACATGGAGAAATAAACTCTTGCATTTTATAGTTTTTTTTTTTACCTTATGTTCTTCTTCTTCATGTTCTTTTATGAAACTTTTGTTTTATAAAAATTAAAGTAACTCTTTATTTCACTAATTATTAAACTTAGGTACTTTTTAATACTACTAAAATACGATAGACTATGCACAATGCACACAAAATAATATAAGAAGTAAGAAAATTCGTATAAATCAACATGCATTCACAAAATATATTGAATTAAAATTAGTATACAGATCAATTAAAAAATGATAAATATGCAAACATATAAGCGCGACAACGTCTGTATTTTTGCTGGTGTTTATAAAGTCAATCAAAATGGTTCTAGTGAAATAACAATCATTTTTATTTTGGCCCCTCTTCTGATTCATATATAAGTTGAGAAAATAATGTAAAAATAATAAAAAAAGAATATTTTTTCTAACTCGAATTGAGAAAATAATGTTGTAATGGTTGAAGCCAGTGAATTTTATTTTAATTTAATCTTGCACAAAAGAAAGTCATTCTTTTAAATTCATATTTCAAGGTAAGACTCTTCTCATCTCCCTAATCATATTATTTATAATTATGATGTGTATAGTTATATTATTCACGTAAATGTAAAATTTATTTAGACATAATGTGTCTTGAAGACACTATCAAATAAAAAAATTAATTTTTTTTTGTAAAAGGTCCTAAAGACTTTATAAAGAAAGGAATTTGAATATTTTTCTCTTACTAGAAGTGAAAAAACAATACAAAAAATTAAGAAGAGAGAATTTTCATTCTTGAAGAATGAAAATAAAAAAGATTGATTCTTTCTCTTCTAAAGTGAAAAATAATGTAAAAAATGAAAAAGAAATAATTTTTCATTTTTGAAAAAATGAGAATAAGAAAGATTGATTACTTCTCACCATAAGTATAAAAATAGTGCAATAAAAAAAAGGAATTTTCATTCTTGAAGAATGTTATATTTTACTGTTTATTAAAATCTCAATTTATGTATATTAATTTATCTTACTTTTTAGTTATATTAATATTTTATTTGTTAATATATGTTTTGATTCAGGTAATTACATTTATAAATATTATTAGAAATTGCATATAATTCTTGGATATATGCAATTTAAATAATTAGATACATATTAATTAATAATTTTAAAGTAGGAACAAAAGATATGCATAATTCTTTATGATAATAATATTTACAATATTTATTGTCATATTTATATTTATATTGATTAGTGTTATCATTGTGTGTAAATATATTATGTGTTTGTTACTAGTTGATCGATATTGTGTGGAGAAAATTATCGATGACAATGTGTTAAAAAATTATCTATTTTCATGCATTTCATGTGCTTCTATAGTAGCAATATCAAGGATAAAAACTTAAGAAATATTTGGAGTTTGCTTCTTGTATACTCAGAAAAAATAAAGTATGAAATTTATATGAAAAATCATATGACTCATTTTTCATTCCCTAAAGTGAATGTTGCACATATGTATTTTTATAAAATATTTGTTTGAATAATTTATTTCTATTATATTTAACCTTTGTTCATTATTGTTATAGTTGAAATTAACATTGATTACTTATGATTTAAATGTTTTATATGAATTACCTTCAGATTATTTTGTAATCAGGCTTATTCCCACATTATGATTTGATTCATACTTTTGTCAGAAAACATATTATTTGACTTAAAAAATTTGTAAATTTAGGGAACCAATAACATATGTATGTATATCTAAATTTTATATATATGTTTCTGAAATGTTTTATTAAATTGGTTTATACACCAATATATGAAATGTAGTGCTTTTGGTGGCGATCAAGATTCAAATTATTTTGAGCTTCATATATGTATGTTTGTCATCTTTATATTTATAAGTGTATTAAGTGAGTTATCATTGCCTGTTTTATTTATCATGGACATAATCAATTATGTATTAAAAGGAATATGAAATTACTTTAAAATTATGTATTGTGCATGATTGATTTCATATAGGCTAATTATAATAGTTTTTACATGTATTAAGATCACAATAGTTGTTCTTGAATGATTTAATAGGTTTATAAACATGTATACATTGTATGTGATGTGTCTTTTATGATGAGTAATATCAAGAAAAATAATTTAAGAAATAGTTCGAGATATATATTTGTATGTCTCGTTAATAGTATAATGATTTACATAAGGAAATAAGTCAACATTAAATTTGCATTACACGTTTATTAGTCATACAGTTGTAAATTAGAAGTTTGCGAAATAAAAATGAGTTTGTTGTTAAGTATGACTGGTTGTGTCATTTTGTGTCTATTGTGATACGAAAAATATTTGAAATTTCATGCGAACACTCATTGAAGAGTCAGGAGATTCTTCAGTTCAATGATTTCTCATGTATTATAAGTTCTCAAAGGAAGTTGGTAATTAAACCATCACCAAGAAAAAATGAGAATGAGTTTATTTCATTTTTAGAACGAATATAGGGTGATATTTGTAGACCAATACACCCACCATGTGAATGATTTATATATTTCATAATTTTAATTAATGTATCAACTTTATGGTCACATGTTTTCGTGTGTCAACTCCCAACTAGACATTTGTGATATTGTTGGCTCAATTAATCTAAATTAGAGCATATTTTCAAATTATCCAATTAAGAGAATTTGTCTAGATAATGATGATGAGTTTACATCTCATGTCTTTAATAAGTATTGTATGACTATTAGAATTTATGTTGAACATCATGTAGAACATGTTCATCTGCTCATGAGATCAAAACTTTTAACGTTTTCTTGTGGACATGCAATCTTGTTGCAATATTAATTCACATAATGCCAACAAATTATAACTAGTTCTCCCCTCTTGAAATTTATTTTCAACTAGCAACCTTATATTTCCAATTTAATATTTGTTTTCTTCGTATGTATTCTATATGTTATAAATACGAGTCGAATTGTTTGATCGCATCACACTAAAATGAGTTCTCAAAGGAGGTTGGAAATATATGTAGGGTGTTAATTTTCATATGTTGAATCATCAGCAATAGATGAATTTGTTGTTTGTTATCTTAAATTAGTTTTCCCGCGTGAGGGAGAGATAGTAAGTAGTTAGAAAAAGATATTAGTTGAAATGAATTATCATTATCTTGAACTTCATACAAAGCAATTTGAACTAGAAATTCAAAAGATAATTTATTTATAAAGTTTAGTCAAAAGAAACAGTTAAATCATATGTATCAACGGTTAATGCTCCAATAAAATTTGATGTCCCTGTCGGACAATATTGCAAAATGGTTCTCAAAAACGCATGAAATGTGCTAGACACATTGGTTCTAAAGATAAATATCATCAATTAAGAAAAAGAGCCAAAAAGTAAGACAATCAAATTGAGGTTATGAGAATGCTAAAATATTTCTCTAACATAATTATATATTTTAGTTTCAGAAGAACCCAGGTACTTGAAATTAGTGAAAATAAAGAGATCTCATATTATGTCATGAATGAAATATGATGTAATCGAAATAAAGTCAATGTTGCCAATGTATTTGCATATAATGTATTGTTAAATGTAAAAATAATAATGATAATGAGGATCAAGAGTAAGCTTATAAAAGATTATAGACAAATAAATGATTGCTCAAGATAGAAAGACTCAATTGACACAAAATTTGACTTGCTTTCCAAAATGAATGGTTTTTGGACTAGTAGTCTATACACTTAAGATGCAAAGCACAATTATATTTTTTGACATGTAATCCAATCATCTGAAAATGAAAATGAAAATGAAAATTTTGGACATGTAGTCCATATACTTGAAGATGTAAAATCTATTACATTTTTTTACTCGTTGGTTATACACTTGAAGATGTTAAATCAATTGGATTCAAATAGATTTTTATGCAAAAACAAAATGAGAATGGTGAAATTGAGAGATAGAAAATATGACTTGACATTAATTTTGAAGGCACATATTCACCTGTAATGGATGCGAGTAATTTTGATACTTAATCACTCTAGTAGCACATGAAGAGCTTAATTTACATCTAATGGATGTTGTTACAACTTATATTAGTTATATGACTCTCTTGATAATGACATTTGCATGAAATTTCTTGAAGGATATAAGTTGCCCAATAATGCATATGATCTAGAAGAATACTCTCTATGGGCTAAAACAATCTAGTTGCACGAGGTATAATTGACTAAGTGAGTACTTGCTATGTATTTTCATGAAATTTTGAAAATAGATTTTTCATAATTGTTGTTTATGTAGATGATGTAAATATTATTGGAACCCTTGAATAGCTTCCAAAAGCTATAGATTGATTAAAGAAATAATTTGAAATGAAGGACCAAGGAAACACAAAGTTCTGTTTGGAAAATTAAATATTTAAATAATAGAATTTTTGTGCACCAAGAAGCTTTTATAGTAGACGTGCTTAAAATATTTTATATGGGAAATCACATTCTTGTATATTCCAATGATTGAAGGTCTCTAGATGTGAACTAAGATCCATCTTGAGAAAAGGATGAAGAAGTACTTGGTCTTGAAGTACCATATCTTGGTATTATTGAAACACTAATGTATCTTACTATGCATATACAACCTAATATATCATTTCTCGTTAATTCACTAGCAAAATATAATTTTTCATCAATACGAGGGCATTTAAGCATGTACTTCGTTATTTTGGAGGTTATCAGTTAGATTCTTATAATCATACAACATAAGTTTACATGAGGTGATACAACAATTCAATGACAATATGTGAAATACGCCAAAATAGGCACATAAGCTAATCATGCCAAAATTTTAGTTCAACATGAGAAAAAATCACATCGACAATCACATATGAAAACAATGTTACATGTATTGTTTGGTTGAAAGAAAGATACATTAAAGGTGATAGAACAAAACATATTTTACCAATGTTATTTTTTCACTCATGATCTCCAAAAGAAATAAATGTTCAATAAGTTCCTTCACGTGAGAATCTATAAATTTTTTTTACAGTCATTACCAAGGAAGACTTTTGAGTAACTGACTCAAAAAATTGGATTTCGTTGTCTTAAAGATAATTGTTGCATGAGGGGGAGAAATAAATAAGTTATGCACTCTTTTTCCCTTCGCCATGGTTTTGTTCCATTGAGTTTTCTTAACGAGATTTTTAATGAGATAGGTAATACATATTGAAGAATGATGTATTATTTTTTCTTCACTAGGTTTGTATCCCATAAGATTTTTTTTAATAAAGTTTTAACGAGACACATTCTTAGATAATTGACATTCAAAGGAGAGTCTTATGAATAATCTATTTGTGACTGTTCATATCTTTCATTATTTTTTATAATCTTTCTTTATTTATATTTATCTTTTGTAACTTCCCTAATCATTTTTGTTCCTATAAATAGGCTACTCTTTTTGCAAAGAATATACATAATTCTCGTTCTCTCTAAACTCTTGTATTCTCTTCTTTTTTTTTTCTTCGAGTTATATTTTATTTAACATATATAACTAAATTGAAGATTTTAAAATATAAAGGATCAAACTGAACAAAAACTAAAACATAAAAGATCAAACATGTAATTTAGCCTATTTTATTCAATCAAACTACTTTTCTAAGATAATATTTTTGAAAATAATTTTTAAAAAAATTATAAAGGATAAATGATATTGGAAAACCTTTTTTACAATAACGTTCAATCAAAAGAAAAATGGTTCGTTAAGGGTAAGTAAGGAATAAATTGGAACTAGTTTTTGGGTCATCATAATATTATATAAAGTATTCATCAACTTTTTGATAATTATATATCTAGTCCGGATCTAATGTGTGTATGAGTGATATGACTTGATTAACCTAACCTTTTAATGTAATACCTCCTCCATAATACAATTTATTTAATTAGAGTTCTATTTTTGATAATTTCTTTTTTTTTTCTTGTCATATGCAATTAAATGTAAAGGTACTTCGTAAAATGAATTAATTTTTTAATTGAGATTATCAAAATTAAAATATATGTTAACTTATTTTCTTAGTTACATGAATAAGTTTTTTTTTTATTTTTTATATTTCAGTCCAAAGAGAGTATATTCATCTTAACATTATGTATAATTAAACAATAATAAAAATTAAGATGTATTTAATAATATATATATATATATATATATATATGTGTGTGTGTATTAAAATACATAAAATTTTAAAGTTTATGAGTATGTTATTATTTTCAAATCCAAATTTTATTTTAATTTAATTTTTAATAAATATTATTTCTTTAAAATATTATTATTATCCTATTATTATGATTTTTATTTTTTATATTAATTTGATCTATTAAAATAATATAATAAATTTATTTTAATTTATATAGTTAAATAATTGTAAATAAAAAGAGTTAAATAGTTATATGTGTAAAATATTTCTAAGACATGATAATGATTAGTGATTAAATGATTATATAAAATTATTTTATATTTTTAGTATATAACTTTTTTTCTCATAAAAATATTTTATCTCTACATAATTATTATAAAAATAAAAAAGCTTATTATTTATATTAGTTTATGATTAGATAATCCTATAAAAATATTTTACACTATTAACATGTATGCTATTTATTTTTATTTTTATTATGTACAATAAAAATGTCTCTATAATTATTTAGTTAATTACGAGCAGATTTTTTATATTTTGACAGAGTTTTAATTTATTTCTTTTTGTTGAACTATGTGAAATTTTCTATTTTCTGTGGTGTACCGTGTAACTAAGAGCTAAAACTTGTGTTGTGTACAAAGGTGCAGCACGCGATTAAACTAAACTAGTTTAGTGTCTTCCTATACATATATATTAGTAGATATGTTAATAAATATTTAAATATATATTTTTATGTACACATGCTTTAAAAAATCATTATTATTGAGATGTCGTTTTAGATATAATTTTTTTTTATTTTGATAATGTTTTAAATGTTTTATTTTGATTTTTTAAAAAATTTAATTTTGTTATTTCTTCTAAAAAAAAGTATATAGTGATTTTGTCCGTGACTAAACTTCATAAAAAAAGTGACATCCATCAACGTGATAGAATATTATTTTATAATATACTTTTAAATTTAATTAATTAATTAAATATATTAAAGTTATCATATATATATATATATATATATATATATATGAACATATTAGTTGTAAGATCAATTTATTAGAAATAAAAAAATAATACAACCATTTAGATATATTGTAGGTATGATGTAGTTTAATTTATTTTTTGTTTGATTTAAGTATTAATAATATAACTAATAATTTCTAAATTGATTAAAATTAATGTTTATTTAATTTTTTAAATAAAAATATATTATTTAGAATTCTTAAATAAAAGTTGTTAAAATTTTAAAAATATATTTTCAGAAGAAAAAATGTATAAAATTAGAAAATGTTTTATAGGGAATAATTGTATATCAGTGTTAAAAGAATGTATCAATTTTTTAAAATAAAAATATAGAATTTTTTTACATTAAATACTAATAGAATAATATTAAATATTGAAAATAATTATATACTTGAGTTAAAAAAATGTATCAAATTAAAAAGATTTGCATACGGGAATAATTATATATCTGTGGTAGAAAAAATGAATCAAAAATTTTAAATATTAATATAGAATTTTATTACATTAAATACTAATAGAAAAATTATATTAAATATTAATAAATACTTATACACCTGTGTTACAGAAATGTATCAAATTATAAAATTTTGTATATGGAAATAATTATATACCTGTGCTAGAAAAAATGTATCAAATCTTTTAAATAATAATATAGAATTTTATTACATCAAATACTAATAGAATAATTATATTAAACATTGATAAATAATATATAGGTGAACCCGTAAAATCTAAAAAATGTGAAAATATAAGAATGTATAATCGGTAAATTAATTATACATGTAAATTATAAAAAATCATGATAATTAATAAAAAATTACCATAATTATAATACAATTGAATATAATGTAATATGAAATTTTCAGAACCAATTAAGATGTAATGAATCAAATCAACCTTAAATTATTTCTTAATTATTAATTTTATTCTCATATATCATTTAAATTATAATTATTTTCAAATAGAAGAAATATCTCACTTAATAGTATCATGATGAATTAATGAAATAAGAATCATTAAAATATATTAATTGAATTGAATAATATTATTTAATAATTTTAGATGAAATAAATATAAAATTATGACATGACATTATACGGTAAAATCAAACATTTATATATGTATAATATAGTAGATTACTCCAACTAACACCAATATGAAAAACATTATTGAACAAGTAATGAATATCACCGAAAAATTGGATTGACCGGTTTAATTAAAATATTGAACAATCAGGCCATGTTTAGAAAAATTAGTTGAAAGTTGAAAAATTAATAGATAAATAAAAATTAATAATTAGTAGCAGAAATTTGTTAAGTTAATTTATTGAATCATAATAATGCATTTGGTAAAATAATATGTTAAAATAATTAATAAAATTGAAATTAAATGAAAGAAATGAATATGTTTTCATGATATTTTATAAATTTAAATTTATTTTATAAAAAAATATTTCTAGTATTTATAATTTCATTTTTTGAATTAATATTAAGCTCATGTATTGTATTTAAAGATAACTTGTTTTGATTATATTTTTTAGTTAAATATATATATATATATATATTAATTGGCTTAAAAGTTTTTTTTCTTTTATCTCACATGGGATTAGTTCAAAACGTGAAAAGGAGTAATAGTAAAGTGTGTTGTAACTTATTTTTTAAAAGTTAATTTAGTTAACTTGTTTCTAAACTCAATATAAAGTCTACAAAAAAAAACTCCACTTAAATATTAAGCTTTTTAATTTTTCCTCTAAATGCGTTTCATCACACCTAACTTTTTGACAAGCACAATCCTCTCTCTATAATGAAGCGGCGTACTGATCTCAACGTTATGACATGCATACTAAAACTGACTGATTGCAAACATTGTATTATACAAAGAGAACAAAATCCGGAATAAGTACGTAACTAGTTAAGTGTTCTTAGTTTGCTTATTACAAGTGGATATCTTCAAAGAAGAGAAGCAGAATCGATGGGGAAGAAAAACGGAGAAAGAACGGTACATAAAAGTGACCGAAATAATAATATGTCCTTATAGTAAGAGTTCTGGTTTGTCTTTAGTTTTGGCATCTCATGGCACAATTCAGTTATGTTTAATACACGTAGTGTATTAAATATGTGCATTATGTAAGAGTCAGGGAATGAAGGCAAAAGGAAATTCAGATTTGTTGCAGTAAACACATTTGGGTTCTTCTTTAAAGTAGCCATTCCATGAAAACGAATTCGACAAGAGTGGGCCGGCTAGTACACCCCTTTTAACCTATTCGTCACCCCTTGTTTTATTTTAGTTATAATGAACATAATCATTACTACAAAACAAATAAAACTAATTAAAATAAAATGAAGATGCAGCCAAATAAGGTTTACACGATCCTCTGATCACTCCAAACCTACTAATGCTTGCGGCACTACTTCTCCTATATATATCCAAAAGAAGAACGAAAGATACAAGAATATATATTCTGAATAAGAGACGTAGCTGAAAATTCTTCTGTGAACTTTATATTATTACTAGAGCCAAAGTTTGACTACCTCTCCAATCCTCAAGTGACTTTTGCCACTGATTTCTTTCATAATTCACCAATCATGCCACTAGTTTATACCAGCTAAATGATTTTAAAATCTGCAGTTGCTGTACTCATCCAGCGTATGCTAAGAACAAGGTTCTAGACACAATTATACACTTTATATGTTATTTTTTTAAAATTTTCTAGATATATGCCTTTTTTTAGACGATCTTAATCACATGGTTAAAAAATAAATATAGACACATTTTTCAGCCGAATTCAAACCTTCTTCGTCATGTTGCAGAAACTAAGTACATAAACTAAGTGCATATTTAATTTGAAGTTAATAATATTATACATGCATTTCAATATAAATTTAGCGGATAAAAATAAAATCAAAATAAAAAAAAAAGAAGATTTTGATCTGTTAACATAAATACTTTTACTTCAAACTAATTTTACACCTTTTGAGAACCAAATTTGCACTAATTTTTTTTTGCTAGACTAACCTGACTCTGCTTTATATATATGTCTTGATGTAACCCTTCGATGCCATGCCCTTCCTTCGCTAAATATGTTAAGATTCACACAAAGTAAGTAGCTATCAAACCATTCCTTCCGCTTTGCCTCTCTACCTTTCAATATTCCTGAACTCACTAGTTACACAGAACCTTAATCAAGCAAATACCATAAAACCATATATCTTACTCTTCAACCACTTCTTCTCCACCGTTGTTTCTCATTTCTCACTACTTCCAACACTCCCATGCACGTCACGTCGTCACAAAGCCACATGAAAGCCGAGCTAAAGGGCACGACGTCCATTTCCTTTCAAAACCCTACCACCACTCTCTTCAACAACCCTCTCTCGGGAGCACTCAAAGGGTGCCTCGGAAGCCTCGATGGGGCATGTATTGAGAAGCTCTTGCTCCACTGTGCCAGTGCTTTGGAGAGCAATGACGTCACCTTGGCTCAACAAGTCATGTGGGTGCTCAACAACGTTGCTTCCCCTGTGGGGGACACTAACCAAAGGCTCACCTCGTGGTTCCTAAGGGCCTTAATCTCCAGGGCTTCAAGAATTTGCCCCACTGCCATGAGTTTCAAAGGAAGCAACACCATTCAAAGGAGGTTGATGAGCGTCACCGAGCTTGCCGGGTATGTGGATCTAATTCCTTGGCATAGGTTTGGTTATTGTGCATCCAACAATGAGATTTACAAAGCAATAACGGGGTTCCAAAGGGTGCATATTGTAGATTTTAGCATAACTCATTGTATGCAATGGCCTACTTTTATAGATGCTTTAGCAAAAAGGCCCGAAGGACCCCCTTCACTTAGAATCACGGTTCCATCTTGTAGACCACATGTACCCCCCTTGGTCAATATATCAATACATGAAGTTGGGTTACGTTTAGGAAATTTTGCTAAGTTCAGAGATGTCCCTTTTGAATTCAATGTTATAGGAAATACAGGACCATTAACAACAGCGGAATTGAGTGATGAATCAACTAATTTTCACTTTGAAGCAATGTTAAGTCTCTTGAATCCTACCATGCTAAACCTTAGGGAAGATGAGGCTTTGGTCATAAACTGCCAAAATTGGCTACGCTATTTGTCTGATGATAGAAAGGGAATTAGCCGCCAAAGTCTGTCGCTTAGGGATGCTTTTTTGAATATAATCAAAGGTCTTAACCCCCGGATTGTGCTCTTGGTTGATGAAGATTGTGATCTTAGTGCATCAAGTCTCACATCAAGAATAACCACATGTTTTAACCATATGTGGATACCCTTTGATGCATTGGAGACTTTTTTGCCCAAAGATAGTTGTCAGAGGTCAGAGTTTGAATCCGACATAGGCCAGAAGATTGAGAACATCATAAGCTACGAAGGGCACCAAAGAATAGAGAGGTCGGAATCTGGGGTGCAAATGTCCCAAAGAATGAAAAATGTGGGCTACCTCAGTGTTCCATTTTGTGATGAAACTGTTAGGGAAATAAAAGGTTTGCTAGATGAGCATGCTAGTGGGTGGGGGATGAAAAGAGAAGAAGGTATGTTAGTTCTCACGTGGAAAGGAAACAGCTGTGTGTTTGCGACAGCTTGGGTCCCTTGTGAAATGAGGGATCATATCGGCATTGATGCAGGCCTGTCTTAAACACACTTCATGAGAGGCAAGTTTGGACCTACCATGAGGATGGGGTTGCAAATTGCAATTGCTTAATTCAGTGGTCCAAAGAGGAGAGGCAGAGGAATTTCATCTCTTTGTGAAAGTTTTGAAGTTGATCTGCAAAAGACAACTAGAGAAAACGGCTGCATTATGAGAATTATTACTATTGACAACTTTGTAATGGAGCTCTATAAAGTTGGGTCACATGAAAGGCAAAAGGGAGAAAAAAAAATGTGTACGCTGTCCTTTTAGTATGAGACAAATTTGTCTCTTTTGTTTCTTTTATGCAGCTTTAACTTGTTTCTGCTCAGAGCTTTAGGTATAACTTATAAGAGGTTGTATGGAAATCTCTCTCTTATTATTACCTAGTAGTTCTAATAATGAAAATTTTCAGATTAATTATTAGCATCCTTTGTATTCAAAACATATGCATACAAGGTAAGGCTGACAATAACGTTAACGTACCATAATATCATATTCGTGGGTTCTTACATTTAATGACTGGCTCAAATATTAATGTTTCCTCAATGGGCGGTTTTCAAATACTACCGTGCAATTTAATTTTTTAAGGCACTTCTAATATTATTTCTTAGTACGTATCCAAATGCATATAAAAGGACCACCCAAAACTTTAATTTTTTGATGAGTAGTCATCATCAATGTGAAAATGTACACAGGCTAGGGCCAAATAATTATCTTTTCGAGTAGAAGGTGATAATGATAACTCATGAATTGTAGCATGTACACAGATGATCAACCCATTGCAGTTAGGGGTCCAGATGGGACCTCTTGTGATTTTTGTTTTGTGTTTTTAATGACAATCAAATTTGATTTTAACTGGGAAGGGAAAATGGACAACATGGTCCATCCGACAAAGCGAATCCGACCTGCCGAATTCGAACCAGCGACTTGAGGATAACTGAAGGTGGTCCCACTATACAGTTCTTGCGGTGTCATTGTTTTTAAATTATCAAAAATGTCCACGTAAGAGGACTTGATGAATTCACTATAACGGATCAGATAAATACTCTTCCATGGAATAGGTCAATGTTTCAATCAGTTATCCACTAAGGTTGATTAGGATTTGTTTGGTTTAGTATTAGATTAAACAGATAAATACTCTTCCATGGATCACACACACATTTTTTATGTACATTATGAGAAATAAAAATTCAAATTTTTTTATTTAACATTCATTTGGGAGTCTTCAACAATAAACTACACACATAGTTAATAGCGATAAATTAAAATGACATACATAAAGTCTGTCTCCTTAACCACTCGCACATATCGACTTATATTGAAGAATGCCAAAATGGTAGGCTACAGGAAATAATATAAAACTAAGAATTGAAGCAGTGCACGAGTCATGAGACCGAAACAAATCCAGAAGAAGACATGCATGACACGAGCGTTGGCCATATAAATCTTCTTATCATGTCTTTAAGTGTGCATAGAATAGGAAACTTTAATAATATTACTCATACTTAAGAGCTTTCATTTATCTGAGTTGCAGATAGTGTTTGAGAGTTTCAAAGATGAAGAAGGAAAATTCAAGGCTGAAATTAGCAACGATGTGAAAGAATTATTAAGTCTCTATGAGGCATCATCACTACAAATGTAGTGTGTGAGATAAAGTCGCATGAGAAGAAAACCATCAACCTATTTAGGAGGATAAGACATTTTCAAGAACACATGTCGTGAACTTAATGAAGGAAGGGATAGAGAGTACTGTAGTGGCAGACCGAGTTAGGCTTGTGTTGGAGGGGCTTCCCTTTCAACAAAGCTTTCACAGACTAGATGCACGGCGATATTTGGCAAAGCTAGATTTCAACATGGTTCAATCATTATATCAATAAGAACTAGAAAAACTGTCAAGGTACGTATGAGGAAATAGAAAAGGAAAAGTATAATCACACATTATTAAAAGAAATTATCTGCAAAAAATCAGCACCTAATCCTGATTAAGTTAACATTTATTTTCTAACTATTAAAATTAAAGAAGTTAAATGGTACATAACTTTAACAATGTTTTAAAAAAATAAAATCATATACTCATTGTAATGCTTAGCGATGTGTGTGCCTCAAGCAAAAGTAAAGACGCATGAAAACCTATCCTAGTCATCAAGAAACGAGAATGGATACTTCTCATTTATATCATAATAATAAAAATAAACAAAAATATACAATTGTTCTTTTAAAATTTTAAATTACAATCATTTTTAAAATTATAATATAAATTGAGTGAATAGAGTAGGTAAAGTTAATATGTTTCTTAACATGTTTTATTTTGTTCATATAAATACAAGTAAAATAATGACGTCAATAAATTATTCTAACAACTCATAGCTCAACAAAAAGCCAAATTACTAAGCCAATAACTTATAAACACGGACCGGCCAATATTTAAACAAGTGGACGAGTGGTACTAATTATAGGAGTTTCAGCGGATTGAATTGAATCGGTTTTGATGAAAAAATTCATCCGATCAATTATTTCGGTTTTGTAAATGTTTAATTCACATTTTTAATTCCATCAGATTTAATTTAAATCGGTTTAAATTGAATCAATTTTTTATTTTAATCCTACTTTTAATTTTTTTAAATAATTAATAAAAGATAAAATATATAATAAATATAATAAAAATAATAATTTAAATATCAAATATTTTATTTATATTATTATATGACTAATAATAAAATACTTACTATCTTAACTCATATAAGTAGAAAAAATATCTTTATTAAATATATTTTTCATAAATAGATATAAGTTATATGATAATTTTATAAATATATAAGAAAGAAAAATAAAAATGAGTATACATATGTATAAATTCAATTTAAATCAGTTTCTAAAATCAAATTAAAAATACAATCTGATCCAATAAAAATTTTGGTTCAATTTTTGATTTAGTTAGTTTTCAGTTTTTTGAAATGTTTTTCAGTCCATGTTGGATTGAATCGTTTTATGATTATCTCTATTAATTTATGTTGTCCAATGTCCACCCAAGTACTCATAACACCTAATAGGTTAAAAGAAACATAACAATACCTCTTTGATACATTCTTATATTAGCATATTTTTAAGATTTAAATATATTTTTAATTTCTTAAATTTAGAGATGTATCTTTTTTAGTCTTTCAAATTAAAATGTTTTTTTAGTTCTTAAGTTTGCAAAATGTTTTTTTCTGTCTCTTTAAACTGATTTTTAACGTTGGAAATGTAGAATTTGTGACATTTTTTTTACCAAAAAAAGACAAAAATTTAAGACACTAAAGAGAGAGACTTTTAAATTTAATTTGTCAGAGTGCTCATCCTGACAAAAGATCAAGATTCATCTCCTCCTTTTTATATAATTTGTACCATTTTTAGGGTATCCAAGTATTCAATTAGATTGAGTATCCGAGATCTTGTTTTGTTCACTACTAAAAAAAGAGTTTTTTACGACAGTTAATAAGTGCATTTAACGACGGTTATTAATCGCCGTTGTTTAAAATGTCGTTAAAACAAAATTAGTTTTTACAACGGTTATTATAATAACCATCTTTGAATGTATAAATCTTTCAAAGACGGTTATTAATTAATAATCGTCTTTGTATGCTGTGTCAGCATTTACATTCAAAGACGGTTATTTCGTAATAACTGTCTTTGAATGTGAAAATCAAAAACCTTTCAAAGACGATTATTTCCGTCATTGAATGTCAAAAGAAAAAATCTTTTAAAGACGGTTATTTCGCAATAACTGTCTTTGAATGTGAAAATCAGAAACCTTTTAAAGATGATTATTATGAAATAACTGTTTTTGAATGTCAAACGAAGAAACTTTTTAAAGACGGTTATTTCGTAATAACCGTCTTTAAATGTCAAAAAGAAAAAACTTTCAAAGACGATTATTTCGTAATAACCGTCTTTGAATGTCAAAGTAAAAACCTTTCAAAGACAGTTATTTCGTAATAACCGTCTTAGAAAAGATATCGAAAGTGACAAATTATCAGACATTAAAATTGATATCTAGGTACTAAAATTGATATCCAACTTAATACGTACTAAAATTATCAAACATTAAAATATAATTATGGGTTTGATGACAAGTCATACTTTAAAAACTCCATGCATGAAACAATACAAAAAAGTGGACAAAGTGAAGTTCAAAACAAGCTAGGTCAAAGCAATCAACCTTAACATGTAGAAAAATAAACCAATCATTACATATATCAATTCACTAACCTTTCAAAATCATTTAGGTATCATATATCATCTCATGGCTGGAAATCAGAGTGACTCAATGGCAAAAACAACACTACCACGCACACACCAAGAGTAAGTATAGAATAAATGAAAATCAGTAGATTTTAAATAAGAAACAAGACATCTTTCATTAACTCTTTTGTCTGCCATTACAAATTATTTGACATCTATTTAATATGCATATTTCCAGTAATTAAACCGTCAAAGAAAGCCAAACTAACCCAATCCAAATTCTACTTCTGTGTAATTGACCATTAAAATATGAGGTAACCTCTACATTAACTTCATGCAACCCTTGCACCTCATCTAGGTTTAAAGTTGCATACCTACATGAAAATTAGATACATCCAAATTAAGGAATTATAAATATCAAGAAACTATTAGACTAATATATAAAATAGAGATCAAATGCTCAGATACAGGCACACAATGAAGATCATGCTCATTTTGGTTGTTAATTAATTGAAAGAATAACAAAGAGGTAAAGAAAGTAAAAGGACATAAATTTCGTAATTACTTTGGCAATACTAGGTGGTGAAGTGCACGAGATATGCTAGTCACATATGAAGCTAATGATCCTATAGAAAACTAAGGATGGGATGATCCAAGATTGTGAAATGCTTTTCCATTTCAAACACAATGCAATGCACACACCCAAATTAGAAACAAATCCACCCACCTTATCAATTTTTTCAAAGTTGTCGGCCTTTCGCAGAATCCAGCCACCGAGTGCTTCCCCACACACTGTAGTGAGCCATGGCGGCCTTTGGCGGATTGCTCAGCCTTAGATTCACCTTTGATCTTCTCCTTTTGCCATGCTGCACCCCTTCACCACCTTTCTCCTTCTCCTTCTCACCATTCTGAACCTCTACCACCTCACATTTGCTCCTTGACACTCCATCAACCTTCCTCTTACTCTCACCACACAAATCCCTCTCCTCCTTCACATCAGAGATTATCCCCTTCAACACTTCGCTGCTAATCACACACCTCATTCCTCAAATCTAAGCTCCACCTATCCATATTGTATATGATTCCTAATTACCTAAACAATCATTAACACATTAATCAATGATAACTGTTAAATAATAGTGAATTAATAGTGGAAAATCGGTCTAAAATCAACTTAGAATTAATTATTTAGCAGTTATTTATGCTTTAATTTGGAAAGATTTAATTAATTTCGAATTTTGATTGCAGATGTGAAAAAGGGAGGTACAACAAGCAAAAAGGGGCAAAAATAAAGAAAAAAAGAAGTAAATCAGAAGAAGCCCAAGTCCAGCAAGGCGCTAAGCGCAAGACACGCGCTGAGCGAGAGGTTTCGCGCTCAGCGAGACTACGAAGGCCCAAGCCCAAGTTTGCACCTATAAATAAAAGGGTCAATCTAGGAAAAACACCACCACAGAACCCCCTCTCTTAGGGGTTTCATTTACTCATTTTCTTTCTTTCACCCACTTCTCGTTGTAAAGCCCTCATGATCATGAGTGGCTAATCCCCTAACTAGGGCCTGACGGGCTTAAAAAGCCAATGATGTATAGAGCATTTTAAGAGTTATCAATAAAAAGAGGAATTTCCTCCAGGTTCTTTATTTATTTATCGTTCTTTCTTTTTACATCCTGTATCTCTGAACTTGCTTTCTGTTAGGGTTTAGTCCACTCGGGAGAGGGTAAAGCCTAATTAAGGGTAAGGAATGAATACTTGCATCTGTTTTAAGGGTTAGGCCACTCGGGAGAGGGTAACGCTTAAGAGAACACTAAAAGGAGGAAATTATCGGGTTATCTTTTAGAGAGTTTTTCTTCCAGTTCTTTTATCTGCTTTTCTTTCTTGCTTATTCTGCATCTCGGACTTTGTTTTCTGTTAGTCTTTAGGCCACTTGGGAGAGGGTAAAGCCTAATTAGGGATAAGAAATGAATGCGTGAATCGATTTAAATATTCTATCTTCTAATTTTATCTTTAAATATCTTTTCTTTTCTTTTATCTTCTAATTTTATCTTTAAATATCTTATCTTTTATTTACCTTATCTTCTATCTTTCTTTATCTTTTATTTTAAATTCTTAAGTCCCTGTGGATTCGACACTCGGACTTCCGAGAACTTTACTACTTGTGACGATTTGGTACACTTGCCAACAAGTTAACAATCAATCCAATTGGGAAAAAAAACGATAATAAGATAAATGCACTTAAGCTTCACTATACGATAAAGAATGATTTCAATTCAAAATTAAATCTAAAATTGAAATCAGAAGCAAACCTGGTGATGTTCATGATTTTCGAGCACAGCGAGATTCAATGAGCTATATTATACTAAGAAGGTTCCTTTTTTTCTCAATCTTTGCCTCAATCATTTGATTCTAAGTTCTATATTATACTTGCAAGAGGTTCAACACAACAGGGGATAATGGTTCATGGTTGATGCATGCTCAGTTACTCACCTTTATAAATAAACACTACCTAGTTCAAGTTAACCAACCTTTGTCACGAGACAGAGGAACCCACGGTTCCAGAAAATCTCTTCTCGTTGAACTTAAGTATAACATTGATGAGTGCACGTGCTTTCTTGGCCGCGTGAAGAGTACCATCCGTCAAAAGCGAATACAGCGAAGACATAATCGAAGTCTCCTTGGCCAGAACACTGGAAACTTCCACGCCAACATTAACACACAGAGCCAGCAAAATGGACGCACATTACTCCTCCCCTGAGCGCGAAGTAGCAGATTGCAAAATCTTAGCCACCAAAGGCAACGCCTCAACTCGTAACAGTGCATAAGCCCCTTCCACACTCTCCACCAATGCCACTAGAATGTCCAAGGAATCAGTTACAAGATTAGCATTACCCGGAGAAGCTAACGTATTAACAAGAACAGAAACCGCACCCGTCGATAACACAATCACGTGGTTTTTCCGACGCAAGAGAAGTCCGAAGATTGCAACCACGAAATTGTTTTTTCCAAAAGTTGTTTCTTCTTTCACCATTTCCACCAACGCCGGAATCACATCGGGGTCCGCTGAGTGGAAGTATGAGAGTGAGAGTATGAGAGCGTGAGAGTGAGAGGGTCAGCTGAGTGGAGGTCAGCAGGGAGGAAGGTTGAAGAACTAGGGTTCGCGAAAGGAGAAGGTGGGAGGACGCGTTTTGCTTTTTTTTTTTTTTTTTTTTTTTTTTCTGAATTACGATGGTTTTTTATTAAAACGCATAGTAAATTTAATTACATATAACATTCTAAGGTGATTTTTAATAACCGTCTTAAAATGTGTGTCGTAAAATATTCTTGCCCTTATAATAATTACAAAAATGTCATCGTATCATTTTTAAGGCGATTCTTATGCAACCGTCGTAAAATATGTGTAGTAAAAAGTTATTTTTGTAGTAGTGGTTGGATGGTAGGTTCTCGACCAAGGAGAGCATTCGGATATCCTGTTTAACGAAATTATTCTTGACTTCAACGTTACATAAGATTCTAGTCTTTATTAAATTTATTACTAATATAATACCATATTTTTTAAGTTAATATTTGAGCTCCTTAGTTCGTTACACTTGTCTAGATAGTGTCACATCACAAATACGTGACAAAGCAAAGTGGGTTCATGGGATATGATAATGATGCCCAGGAATGCATTATATAATTAATGATGCCCAAGAATAATGATGCCCTGATTCATCGGATATAAGAATAAGACTGTGCCCAGCTGGCTCATCGTATACGATATTATTATGCTTTCATGGAATATATAATAATAATAATACGACATTCAGAGCTGTTCTAGACTGACCAAAAATCTCAGCACGGTTGTATCCATTTGCTCAGATGTCATTGCTGCTGCTATGTTTTCTCTTTACGGTTTACCTAATTTTATTTCCAAACATCTTTTCAACGGTCAGGTTTTACGGGATAATAATACTACCATTATATATTACATTTTTCTACGCGTATTTACAAAAAATAAACATCTAATTTATTTCCAAAAATAAATATCACATCTTGTTCGACCAAATTAATTTTCTTATTACATTATCACTCTAATATGATCAACTTAGTAACATGCATGTGAGATATATCACGACACTCAAGATTAATAACGTTAATATAAAAATTAACAGAAAAACTAATTTAATCTAAAAAGACACTATAAAAAATCAAAACAGATTTTTTTAATTTAAAATTAAAAAAGTTAAAAAATCAAAAATTATATTTTAGCTCAAATTTAATACTAGTGGTTTTGTTCAACAATTTTTAAAATATCTATATATGACCGGCGGCGCGATGGATTTGGATTTAATCTGCATGAACTGCACTTAATTAGTGCGGTTTATATTTGAACTTCATATAGCAGTCCAAATTGACGCAGTACTTCTTTACTTAGCATAGGAAAGTTGTTGATTTCCTTTTCTTAATAAGCTGACTATGTAGACTTTAGAACGAACCCTGCCCATCCTCAACCTCAAGTTTTCATGGTCGACAAACGATTCATCCAATTTTTTTTCCAATTATTTTAAATTTCATCCTTTAAATTACATAATTTTATTTTTAGTTAAATGAATTTATAAGTAAATTCTTTTTAAAATAAGATGAAATTATACTATGTTTATATATTAAAAATTGTCATTTTTCTTCCATTTGTCTTAAAAATATAATCAAGAATTTGATGTCACTTAATAAATCATAAAAGTTAACTTAGTCGTGAAAGAGACACAAAGTTGAACAACAACAGTAGATGATTTTTTTGAAACTAGCATTTAAATTAATTTTCACTTGGTCATGTCAACTTGTATAGTTAGTAAATTAACAGTACGGCTGCATTTGACGCGTAAATAAAACATAATAAATTATATTGGAAAATTTTAAAAAGTTAGTCGAATTGATTAAGACAAGGTTTTACATTTGAAAGATTTGAGCTACAAAAATATTCATTTATTTCTTTAATTTAAGATAAATGTAAGTATTTTTATAAATATTTTTTTAGTCCAATTTTTTTTCTTGAAATTGGAGCATCATCTTCACCGCTTAAATTTTATTTAACCAAAAAAAATTATAACACTGAAAATCAGATTTAAATTTAAAAATTAAAACTCTTAAGTACGTACACTTTTAAAAATCAACAAACGTGATGATTTATAATCAACAATAATATTAAAACTCTTGAGTACTTACACTTTTAACTCTTATAAATATGTACTTTATTATCCATCTTTCTAGTTTCTTATATCCCAATACCCTCCTCTTTTGTCAAGTAAGCTCCCTTTTTGGGAAAAATGGACAATTATTTAACGAGGACAACAAGTAGACAATCAATACAGTTATTAAATGTATTTAGATAATAGGTAACGTATTTTATTTTTATTTTAAATTATTTGTTTTGAAATATAAAAGTAAATCAATTTAAAGATTTTTTTATAATATAACTTGTCAAATACTTGACTATAAGTATCAGCATGGTATGTTTTCTGTAAGAAAAGTACCAAAATAATATAATGATATGATTTATAGATAACTTTTTTGGTTAATTTTGTATGTCATCACGAGTTTAATTTTAAGTTCATGTGCATAAAAAATATTTATAGGAAATTTAATTTTCTTAAATATTAATATCTTAGAGTATTAGTCATTGACTTTTGACCAAACAATATTTTCGGTTAAAAAAAAGCTTGACCATAAGTTAATTACCAAAACTATTCCGGTGCTTTTCTTTGTCATTACACAAATAAGAAAACATATATATTTGTACAAATCAGGAAGGTAAATTGAATGAATTGTGGGCATATCGACTCGAACTTCATCTAACCAATGTAAGAGTTAATGATTTTTTCCAATAAGAATAATTATTTATATTTTTTATAATAAGAATGATTGTTTGATAGTATTTCAATTAATTTATTGATATGATTATATTGAAAAATGAGTTGAAACTGAAACTTTCTTTTCATTTGATGAAGAATAGACCGGATAAGGCTTTTTATACCAACTTTTAAGTTTCTTTAACTAGTTTATAAATTATTTTAATCAAAACAAACCTATTTAGTACACGAGTTTATTTTAGTATTTTACTTTCATAAGTTATTTGAAATAATTTATGAAAATAAGTTAGCTAATAAGTTATTAATTTTTTTTCTTTTTAATTTTATTCGTACCATTTTATTTGAAAATCCATTTTATTCTTTCATTTTATTTAAATTTAAAAACCCTCTTATCCTTTTGTTGCTGTCAGAAAAATCCTTGTATTTAATTTTATGCACACACAACACACAATAGTCAATGCATCAATTGTCATCGTTACATCATTTTTAATCATACGGTCACACAAATAAAAATTTTAAATTTAAACAATATCAATAAAATCACAAATTTTTTTACCATTTTTTAACACAATTTTAAAAATTATTATCGTACTTTTTAAGATGATAAGTTACTAGAAATAAAATCAAAATGTAAAAATATTAATTATATCTTTTTACCTCATTTAGTTAACTTTATCAAACATATTTCAATTAAATCAACTAATTTATAAGTTTTCAGTTAATTTTTTATTTTTCAACTTCTTGTATGAAAGAAAACATCTCTTTATATGTAATTTTAAAGAAAAATAGATAAAATTATAATTAATGGAAAACTGGAATAAACAATAATATAAAAATGAATTCAGCAATCATAACTCAAGTCATATGAATGTGAATAAGTGTGGTAAAAAAGAAGAAGGAATATGAATAAATAAGGGAAGTGTACGTGGCACGTGGTATGAACTATTGAGTAAATAACCATTAATACAATGTACGTAGCATCATTGGTCAAACGGAATATTGAACGGCATGTATTTATTTTGCGTTACCGGAGGCCCAAACCCACAATTAATGGTATGTTAGCTTTATAGATAGTATTAGTAGTAAAATGTAGAAAAGTCAATTTGATATGGCAGAACCGTCTATATAAGCGCAGCCAAGGTATTTGAGCGAGTCCATCAAGAAACCTATGACTCTTCACAATATATAGTAGTCTTCAATTCAATGTCTGCACATGTAATGGCTGTTACAGGACTTAGAGTTTCATCGTTTACAAGCTCACTTGCTTCATGCCCATCCATTTATCAACCATGGAACCTATCGTTACAGACATCTAAACGAGGGACGATTCATAATAACTTGTCCATCAAGTGCGTTGCTTTCAATGACAACAAGGTACTTTTGTTTGCATTTTTCTTCTCTTTCTAAACCATGAACAATGTTTTCTATATATAGATGTCTTTGTAGTTGTTTTTGTCTGGGGGCGTTAATTTAAGCTCCCATATTCTCATAAAAACAGAAATTTGCTTTATTCTTTTAGCTTTACAACTTTCTGATAACTTAAAAAATACATTATGTGGCCCCGATCCAAGGAGTTTTCATCATGCAAAGCCACGGTTGAAGTGTAGGATTACTTCAATGGTATGTTCGGTTTAGAAGAAAAAAATAGAAAGTGAGATAATATGTATGGTTTTTGGTAAGAAAGATGATAAAAAAGAAGTAAAATGTTGTATAAAAACTAAAAAGTACAAGAAATATATATAAAGAAGTATGAGAAAATAAGATGAATATGGTCTTACAACAAAACAATACTCATTATCTCACGCTTTCACTTTTCAACCTAATTTTGGATGGATGAAATTTTAATATGATCCCTGCCATTTATCTTTCATTCTTTCATTTTATTCGACAAACCAAACAAAAGGAGAGATTTTGATAATTGTGTTTTCCATCTTCCCATCATAATCCATTATACTGAAGACCGCTGTAATTTATTGATGTCAACTTTAAGGATACATTATTTTTAACTATTGAATTTAATCAAAATCTACTTATAAATTAAAGATTTCTTATATTGTATGTAATTATAAAGTTGTCATCTATAGTAAGAATGTTGACTTTAAAAATCATATCTAGGATGATTTCTAATTTATTATAAATATAAAAACCATTACACTAATAATATATGAAAATTGAGTTCTTAATTTTTTTCTTCCTTTATATTTGTATGAATAGGATTGTTTGATACTGGAAAAAATTATGAGAAAAGTCTTCCATAAAAGTAACTAGGAATAAGCATAAGAGTGATGATACACTTTCATAATTTTCACCATTTCCCCTTTACTGGATTTTCTCATGTTGATGGTAGTAGGTGCCCAGTCAAATTGATCTTCGGACAAACAATTTTGAGCAAGTTAAAAGAAACAGCCAAATGGCGTTGCTAAACTCAAGTGATCCAATCAAAATATTGAAGATGATTGACACCATCCAAAGGTTAGGAATTGAGCATCATTTCAAAGAAGAGATCAACGTACAACTTGGAAAGGTAGGAGATTGGGATGTCACTCAAGACCTCTTTGGCACAGCCCTTCAATTTCGCCTACAAAGACATAATGGCTGGCCTAGTTGTTCTGGTAAACTTATTTGTAATTTAAATGAAAATTGTGTTGAATATTGATTGTTTCTTATTTTCTCTCCAAAATAAAAGGACAATAAGACAAAAAAATTAATTGTAGCATGATTCACCATTATTTACATTAGCGAACTTGTTTGTCCTTTTAAAACACGAGATTTTAAATTCATTTGTTGTATTTCTAACTGATGAATGAATGATGGTATTGTTCAAATATTAAATATATATTATAAAATTTTATTCACAAGCCTATTTCCTATGAACTTTTATTCTCATTTAGCCTCTGTAAGGTAGTTGCCTAATGTTGTTACACATACCAACTAATTTGATTAAATGTATGTTGTTGATTAATTGGTCCAGATGTTTTCAAGAAATTTTTGGACAAGAGTGGGACTTTCAAGGAATCAATCACCAATGACATTTGGGGTATGTTAAGTCTATACGAGGCATCATATTTAGGTGCAAAAGGTGAAGAAGTATTACAACAGGCCATGGACTTCTCCAAGGCTCATCTACACCAGTCACTCCCACACCTAAGTCCTGAACTACGAAAGCTTGTTGCCAAAGCCTTAACACTTCCAAGGCACCTAAGAATGGGTAGGTTAGAAGCCAGGAACTACATGGAAAAATATAGCCAAGCAACTAACCAAATACCTGCTCTTATGGAATTGGCAAAGTTAGACTTTGCCATGGTTCAATCAATGCACCAAAAAGAATTAGCAGAAATCTCCAGGTAATTTTAAGCTCCACATGATGACCATAGTAAATAACTAAACTAAAGGGTGTTGTTAGTTTGAATGAAAATGAGAATGAAGGTGTATTGGAGGAATTCAAATAAAGATTGTATGTTAATATATAGTGCTATGTTGTTAGCTAGATAGTTATAACTAGGCTACAGTAAAACTAGAGAAAATTACCATTAAAAGTTAAAGAGAAGATAAATATAAACAATCATAACTTTCATTGATTCCTTAATATATTGAAATCCTACATTAAATAACAAACCTAATGAATTGAATGATAATCCTACAAGTGTCATCATCTAATGTTTGGAAAATTAAAGGAAAATACAAAAATAAGAAAATATCATATATTTATAATAACCTAACCCCATCCAATAATCTTTGGACAACTTAATTTATTGGGTCTAAAGTTAATCCCATTGTTTGTCCAAATATCTGGTCAATTGGCACTTAATTTTTCAAATTATGTTTTTTGACTTTGATTCTTACCATTTTTAATCCATTATTATTATCTAAAAAGAAAATGTGGTTTGAATACGCATCATATAATTGTTACTATGATCTGATTAGGTGGTGGAAAAACTTGGGACTTGTTGAAAGACTTGGCTTTGCCAGAGATAGACCAGCAGAGTGCTTCCTATGGACAGTGGGGACTTTTCCAGAACCACGCTATTCAAATTGTCGCATTGAACTTACAAAAACCATATGCATTTTGCTAGTTATGGATGATATTTTCGACACTTATGGCACATTAGAAGAACTTGTTCTTTTTACCGAGGCAATCAAAAGGTTTGCATCTAGAATTTGTGTGAATTAAACTCAATTAGCCAAAATAATAATCAAATATGACACTTCTTTTTATTTATAGGTGGGATCTTGATGCGATGGAGCAATTGCCTGAATATATGAAGATATGCTATATGGCATTATTTAACACCACCCATGAAATTGCATATAAAATTCAAAAAGAGCACGGACAAACCGTTGTTGCTTGCTTGAAAAGAACAGTAAGATTTTAAATATTCTTTCAAATGGAAATATGTATGTAACTATAGGCAAGATTAGGATGTTAATGCGAGATTGGTGCTTAATTGGTGCAGTGGATAGACATATTTGAAGCTTTTCTAAAAGAAGCCAAATGGTTCAACAACGGATACATCCCAACTTTTAAGGAATATTTGGATAATGGGGTGATTTCTTCAGGATCATACATGGCCTTGGTGCATGCAACTTTTCTCATTGGGGATTCCCTATCAAAGGAAACCATTTCCATTATGAAGCCATACCCAAGGCTTTTCTCTTGCTCTGGGGAAATTCTTAGGCTTTGGGACGACTTGGGAACCTCAAGGGTATTGATACATTTAGATACACATCTTTTCCCTAGTTAGTAACTGATATACATTTAATTAACCTGATACAAAAGTATCATAATTCCTAAATATCCTAATTGCCATTTTGCTAAAAATATTTAATTAGATTAATAATATATTAGAACAAAAAAATGGACATTGTGACGATAATTTGTTGATGTTTCATGTCCAGGAGGAACAAGAAAGAGGAGACAATGCTTGCAGCATACAGTGTCTCATGACGGAGAATAATCTTTCAGATGAAAATGTTGCCAGGAAACATATAAGGCAACTAATACAAAACTTGTGGCCAGAGCTAAATGGTCTTGCTATGACCACAACCGCTCTGCCTTCGTCGGTTATGAAGGCTTCTCTTAACATGGCTAGAACTGCTCAGGTTATTTATCAACATGGAGATGATCAAAACACATTTACAGTTGATGATTATGTGAAAACATTGATCTTGACACCTTCTTCCAACTATTGAGATGAAAGTGATATCGATTGATTAATTGTCAATTATGTGTTACATGATTCATATTTATAATTTTTAAACATTTTTCTTTGCTGATGGTTGACTCCCTTCATTCACTGAAAAACATCAATGAAAACAATTGAGTAGAAAAAAATTTAATTTATATACAATATAAGTGTAAAATACATTTACATACACATCTAACTAGATTTGACCCTTTTATCTAGTCATTCTATTCATTATATGATCTGTTGATAAGGTAAATTTTTATTGGCTACATGTGAAAAAATATTTTATTTCGATAATGTATATAAATTAAACTCTTAACTGAAATTAGAAAACAAAGAAACTTTGAACAAATATTTAGAGATAAAAAGGTATTAATTCATTTAAAAGAAAGGAAATAAAATTATTTTGAGATAGACTTCTCTCTTCGTAAACCTTCTTTTTTAAAAAGAAAATGATATATACATTGACAAAATGTTTTGAAGGGCAAACAATAGAACAGTGAAGTAAAAAAAAAAAAAAAAAAATCAATTTTGGGCTATACCAGCCAATTTAGCATTCATATTAGTCCTGCTGCACCTCTGTGGAGGTCTAACATTGGCAGAAATAGTAGACCGAACATCTTAATTTCCGAATTTCTAATGTTATCTAAGTAAAATTTCAAGAATCACATTAAGTTAAAGTTGATTCACAATTGATGAGTGTTATACCACACATGTTAGCAAAGAGTCTGTCTCCCATTCTTCAATAATTAACCTGCTTTTGGGAGTATCATATAACTAATGAGCAATTTCATTTGATAATAATGATCTCTCAAGAACTAATTGACAATTCAGGCCTACCACGAAGTCCAGATCTTCGGTTTGCAAAGTTGCCAGCGATTATTCCTTAACCAATACCTATTAATTATCAAGCATCTTAAAATTCTTAACAATTTGGTTGAAGGTTTGGCCAAATCAATCCTTGTCATGCCCTCACCTTTTATCTTATCCTTGCTTATTTTATCATAAGGTGCTTGTGATGAAATGCACAAAGTACAGACTTTCCAAGTCCCGAATCCTCTCAACAGTCAACAAAATCTGATCCCTAAGTGTCCAACAATCCTCTAACTCTTATCACAAGTGTCAAGTCCTTGAAACTCTATTGAAAATAAATATATATGTTTAAGATTTAATTAATCATGTTATCAATTTTAGTAAAGAATTTGATAACTCCTCGATTAAAATTAGAGATTTGTTATCATGATAAAAATTATGATAATAAGAAACAAGTTTTCTATAATTTTAATCTAAATGTTTTTTATCGTAGATTATTGTGAATAAGATATTAATAATTTAAATAGATCAATATATATGTAATGGTCTTTATTGGATAAAAGATTAATAAATCTCATTTATTAAATTGCATATATAGATAATATATATGTGAATATCATCATTAAATTGACTCAAAGTGAGAATTCCTAATGATTAATGTTACTTTAATTTATCAATAGGAAGTTCTCAAAAAGAAATATGGTAGTTTTCTTTGACATAAAATTATCATAATGATTAACAAGTTATTTGTTATATTTTAATTTCGGACACCAAATGTCTTAGGATACTAATTGAATGAATATTGCATATGATTAAATACTTGTAGAATTAATTATTAATCAAGAAGGACAACTTTAGGTAATGAGTTTGAACTCCATGATAGAATTAAGACATTGATCAGAACAATTGAATGACTTAAGAAATGACATTGATTAAATATAATGTGTTAACTTATTAGAGTTTGACAATAATATTATACTCTAGAGTTAACTTTGAACTATAAATGATGAAACAAAATATTACATTATTCTTCTAGTGGTTCTTGAAGGTAAAAGATGTTACTTCATTCTATCTGAACGCTAAGAGTGTTGTTACAGGCCTACCTTAATTAATAAATTGATTATGATTAGTTTACTATTGGTTTAATATTGAACCTAACGAGTGTTTCCATTTTTGTAAAAGAAAATAATTTATTTGATAATTAAATTAGAGAATTTAATTTAATCAAATAAATATTTTAATGAAATATTATTATATTCTTTTGATAGCACCAAGAATATAATTAGTATATATATAAAAAAAGAGTATTATTTTATAATTGGTATATATAAAAAGGATGTGATTAGTTATTGTGATTAGTAATGTGATTAATTGTGAATTATATTTATCTTATTATAAGAAGTTCCTTAAAATAAAAGATATGAGATAATTTATTTATATAAAGATAAAGAAATATAAAATTATTTTAAATAAATTTTTTCTTTTTTTCTTTTTAAATAATTGTTAAATTAACATCATTTAAGTTTTTGTAAAGAGAATATTAAAAGTGATGAATTTATGATACTTAGTAAAATAAAGCTAATTAAGGAAAGAAAGCTAATTAAAGCAAACAAGCTAATTGAGAAAAGCAGGACTAATAAAGGAAAGAAGACTAATTGAGGAAATCATGGTTGATCAAGGAAAGAAGACTAATTAAGAAAATGAGACTAATTAAGGAACATAAGTTAATTAAGAAAAACAAGACTAATTAAGGAAAGCAAACAGATATCCACTAATTTGCACCTATAAAAGAAGAAGAGAGAAGAAGATAAAGACACACAGAAATTCCAAAATAATATAATTCCTTATGGAAGACAAATGTTAGAAGAAGGAGAAACAAATATTGGGAGTCATTCTTTCCCTTCATTCTCTTTCTTATCTTTTCCTCCTTTACTAAATATTTCCCTCTTACAATTGTAAAGTCTCCATGACAATGAGAGGCTAAACTCCCTTTATTGGGAACTTGACAATCAACTACTCTTGATGTAATTTCTCTTTATGTTCATTTATGAATATTGATGTAATTTCTCTTTATGTCCATTTATGAATATTATATTTATATTATCTTTTCCTGTGCTTAATATTATTGCTTATGGTTTGATCACCTATTTGCATTGTAAGTTTTAGGGGTAACATTGGAAAACGTCATTTTCTAAGAATTGGGAAATGATACTTAAATAAAGTGATCACTAGGGATAGATTGATATTTGTTTGACCTCTTATACATCTTTATTCTCAATGTAATTTACTATTTTAGCTCTGAAAAGGGATTTCAGAGTGAAAATAGATAAATTGGACTCTTTCATGCGGTGAACCAAAGTTAGAGTATAATAGTAGATACATGTGTAAATTGAAATAATTATAAATAGAGAAAAATCATTAACATTACATCAAAGAATAGCTCTTGTTGGCTAAGTTTCCAACATTCTTATCTTTTAAATTTTGTTTTAGAATAATATTGGATTTTCTCATCTTTTCTATCATTAATTAGTTCATGTTCAATTCTTTTTCTTGTTTGATTTACTTTTCAGTAATTTAATTTAAAGTTATTTTTAAATTGAAATGATATAATTAGTTAAACAAATTAAATATATAAAAATAAAGGATAAATTGATGGAGAGAGATAGTTTTTAGTTAATTGTAATGACACTATTGGAAAAAAAGATTGATTCAAATAGTTTTTCATACCAATTTAACATATTCATTAAGAAATGAAATGAGAATACAACTTGAGGAAATCGTAAAAGCATAAGAAAAGCTAACCTTTAGTTGCTTATCATGTTATCTAGTTGCTTCAGAGGCCCTCCAAGTTGACCAATATGATGGACACAACATGATGAAAAAAAATTGTCATCTTCTAGAAAGAAACTTACCATACCAATGTTGACTGAAATTAGACTAAAAAGTTGATCAATATTTTTTTTAACAAATAAGAACTTTAAAAAAATTTGAGAAAAGATTAGAACCATGATTCTTAAAGAAAATGACATACTCCTTTACCACTACATCCACATGCTCATTTCAATATTTGATGCAAAATATAGTATTGAAATAAATTTTATGTAAAAAAAGTTCAAAATTATTATTATTTATTATAATAATATTTTTTTATTAATATTTAACTTTATTTAATAGATACTTAATTTTTGTAATGAATTAAATTATATAGTAAAGATATGTAATTAAATAAAATGATTATATTTTTTATTTTTGAAAATATTTATGTATGTGGTTTATTGACAATATTTTTTTATCTATATTACAATAAATAACGTGAATATTTTAATATAGATAAAAAAATATTTTTACTAAATCACAAGTATTATTTTAAAAATAAATGTAATATATAATATAAAAATAAAATTTATATAAATATACACATTCTAATTTATGTAAAATAGAATTTAATCTTATATATTATATTTTAAAAGATAATATATAAGATTATAAAAATAGGATAAATTAAAAAGAGTAAAATTTGAATTTTGAACTATTATCACAAAAAACTTATATTAATCCTATAGTTTGAATATCTTATTGGACCTACTTAGTGCACATAGTATACTAAAATCAAATTTGGTCTTCATCAATGCATAAATTTCACTTATACCATATTGAACCTTGATGAATCATTAGTAATACACTTATGTCATACATTTTAGAATACTTAATTTTACAAAATTTGATTATGACATATTTTCATAATATATAAAGGGTATTTATTTATTATAACTTAAATAATTATATAAAACAAACAATTATTTTGCACAAAACAAACATTAAAATATTGATGATAAGCATGATTTATTTATCTTAATCAAATAATGTAAATATTGGTTTGTTAATTTTATTAAAATTTATCATAGTATAATTAAAAATTATATATGTATTATTTATAAAATATTGTAAATATTGGTTTGTAAATTTAAAAATATTACTAATATATTAATTTCAATAATTTTCCAGTATAAATTTTTTTAAAGTATATCATGTATTTTTATGATTTATTATAAATTAAAAATTAAGTTTTTTAATTTTTTAGAAAAAATAATTTCAATAACTAATTCGGTCGCTAATCTCAAACATTATTTAATCTTATAGTGACTAAATCGTATTTGGTGGCTATCTTCAAGTATATTTCGGTGCCTAAGTCGATGGCTATGATATTTTTGTATCTCTAGATATATAGTGACCTAACTTTTTATTTTAATTTTAAAAATTTGGTCATAAATTCAGTCATAATGAGATACAGAAACTATTCAATCACTATTTTGGTCCTAGTAGCGACCACTTTTCAATCGCTAACTTCGTTGCTAAATTACATTTTTTCAGTAGTAAAGCAAAAAAGTTGTACCATGGATCCAACAAATACAAATAGAAGAGCACCGAGTGCTATGCAAGAGAAATCCAAAAAATGGTATGAAACCTCTATCGGTTACTCTCCAATTGTAACTTTTTGTTTCTTGAGGTACTTTTTCTTTCCATATCATAAGAAAAACTCTCGTTTCAAATTGAAATCATGATTTTTTTTATTAAAAGATAAAATAATAAATAGTTAAGATACTTCTATTATTTTATAAATATTATTTTATATGTATTATTATTCAAAAGTTGTTAATTTTAAAAATTGATAAAAGTTTATAACTTTAAAAAAATATTTGACAGAAATATTTTTAATTTTGTTTTATATCATTTATATATATTTTAAAATTATAATAAAATAAGAAAAAAAATTAAATATAATAATTTATATTAAAATAAAGTTTAAAATAAAAATAAATACATGTAAAGTTAAATATTAAATATTTTATTTTAATTTATAAATTTTTATAATTTAAAAAATTAATAATTCTTGACTAATGATATATATAAAATAATATTTGTAAAATTAAATAAATAAAATAAGTTTCTTAATGATTTATGTCTTTATTTTTTAAATAAAAGGTTATGAGTTCAACTTCTATAAAGTCTTTTTTTTTTATTTTTCACTTTAATAAAATAGAAGAATCAAAATTATAACTAAATATGTTGATTTAAAAAAATCACCTATTTAAAATGATAGAAAACCATTAAGTTGAAGCTAAAGTTATTTCTCTGTTTACCAAAAACCATTAATTCTTTTTTCCTTGTTGAATACCAAACAATGAACAACTGTTGGAAACGCAGGAGAGTCATGCTAAGCTTAACTTTAGGCTAACCTAAATAAGAAATTGCGCTTTTCCTCTTTTGTTTATCTTGGCTCTTAAGTTCACAAATTAATGAAATTATGTCAACATCAAGCATTGCATTAATAAAATATTTTATGCTTAATACGTAACTTCATAAAAATAATTTATTCACACCTGGATTTTTATAATTCAGTTCACTTGTTCTATTAGTCGGTGACCATCACGGTACATACAGAATCTTGTGGTGCACCTAACCTAACCAAAGCTAATGCCACCAACTTATAGTTGATCATGGCCCATGATCACTGACTTTTGAGATAATCACGCCCGATACTAGCAGTTCAGTGTGTTTGTAAATGAAATGGTGCAAGTGTACATGGGTAGTTGGATACCAATGAAACGAATTCAATGATGGGAAATGTGTTTTCTTTCCATATATGGTAATGCAGTGTTAATGGCAATTAGCAAACCAAAGAAAGGGCATGCAGGAATTTTTTAATATATGGATCCGAGAGGTGAACTTCAGTTAAATAAAACTAGCGGTGCAACAGATAAGAGTGTAAAAACAATCAGACATCAGTTGGAACACTATTCACTGAAGAAAAGTATGTAACCTTTTTCAGTTTGATGGACAAGGAAATATCGTGAACATGCCCATTTCCCCATCTATTCTAAACATGGACGGACCGAGTGCAAACATCATAATCGCGGTTTGAACTGGTTTTATAGTTTAAATCACACCCAACGTCTTGAATAATTGTTCAAAATTCAAAGACAGATTAATTAAATTTCTCTCTCTCCATAACCCAATGACATAATTATAATATATTCATATGGCCATGTTTCCACCTACAGTGTATCTAACCTAGGACCTGTTTGGATGTAAGCTTTTCTAAAAGTATTTCTAGAAGAAGAAAATAAGAAGAAAAAAATGAAATGAGATTCTCCATTAGTTAAAATAAGTTTTTCATTAGTTAATTTGTAGATGTCATCTCATCTTTTAAAAAAGTTATATTGGTGAGCTTCTAAAAATTAACTCATGGAGAATTTATTTTTGCTTATGAAAAAGTTCATCTCATCTTTTTTCTTCTTATTTTTTTTTAAAAATACTTCTAAAGAAGCTTAGCCAAATAGGTCCAGTATTATATAATCCTAGACCCATAAATAGTGTTATTGGGTTACAGGGTGATCTTTTGGATGCGGGGCAAAAACGATCACCCAGTAACGCTATCTATGGGCCTAGGATTATATAAGGGAACCATACATTGAACATAACTGCAATAGATCAATAAGTTACAAAACCCTCAATATTATTTTTAAAACCAACGCAGAACGAACAGTGAACAACCCGCACATCCGACCGAAACAGAGTAAATTTGAAACTAAGTATCCTCAAGTATTGCATCATTTTCTTTCTTCTTATCCTTATCTTCTTTCTAATATTATAATATTTTTATCCTCAAAGCCAATATAGTTCATCAGTTTGAAAATGCACCAATATTCTTCTTTTACTTTTATTTCATTTTATAAATTTTATTTATGACAATAGCTTTTATACTTTAGATCGAAAAGTATATGTTTAATTACTTTAATTGCTCTAATTACTTAATTGCTCATACTAATTTTAACTATAATCATTTCATGTTTACGTCATTTTTTAATTATATATTTTTGGAGTCTCCGGTCTTAATTGATTTTTTTTCATCCAAGTTCGAATCTGTTGTTTATTGGATTAATGACATATTAGATATGTATTTTTGGTTTTAAATCTTTTTTAATTTGATAGATAAATTAATGCATATAAAATAGCTAATGTTTAATTACTACTAATCATTCTTAATAAAAGTGTTAAATTTTTGTCCCCCTAACCAAAATTACTAGTTCTGTCCTGCTTGTACGTGTCTACCACAATCACTCAATCGCTGGCCTTTGATTATCACCCTCAAAATAATTTGAAGTAGTTGAGGATCTAATCAATATACCAAAACCCACGTCCTTGTTCGAAACATTTATCAATTAAGTAATTAATTATTAAACAACTTTTTGAAAATTTAAAAACTCTGTTATAAAAAATATTTAAAAAGAAAAATCTTTGGGGCCTAAATTAGACTAGTCTAAATATGTACATAATATATTTTACTTCAGAGTTTTTTTTTAAAATTATAAACTTTCAAATAAATTTTTTTACTGAGCTTTCAAATAATATTTAAAATAAAGGTAATTTTTTCTTTGTTAGTATTGTCTATTATAAAATATGCATTTATTTCAATGGAACAATTGCATTCACAGCCGAGGACAAGTCAATACTTAATTCTAATTGAGAAATTGGTCTAAACATGTGCAAGTGTGCAACATATTAATTGATTTAAGCCAAATTCTACCTAACTATTAATTCACGGGTCCGGAATGGGCTTTATTTGTGAATTTACAAACTATTCCTTCAACATGCCTAAGTCCAATTTATAAGGTTTATTAATTTATTATGTTAAAATTATAATTTTTAATTCAGGTTGTTATTATCATTTTGTTATATTAAACATATTGATATATTTTAATGTGATAGATTTTATTTTAAAAAATAAAATCAATTTTTTTCTTTTAATTTTATACATTTTTCACTTTATACAAAATATATTTTTTAAGTTAATATTTAAGTTCGTCAACTGGTCCATTTACTTTAATCTTACAAAAAAGTCCATTAATTTCATGAACCAAACTGATTACGAATCTTAAAATAAAATTATTTATTTCATGAATCAAACTTACCTAACCTATTTAAAATACAAATTTTACAAGAACCTTAAATGAACCAAACTAATTTCTCTAAGGAGATATATAACAAAAATTCTTAATATTTCTTGAACATCCTTAATTGGTGCTGAGCTAATTATAACACAAAGTCGTATTTCTTTAGTCAATAAAATTCAAAAAGTATATCAATACGAGAGAATTCACATTCATAATAATAGACATAATTATTGTGCGTCAATCAAATGACATCAAAAGTATTTGTTTCCCACATAGGTGGTAGTTTGTTAACGTACCTGGGCTGCAACTTTTATTTCTCTGTTTTATGTAAATTTCTTAAGCACTATTTTTTATAATGATAATGTACTAATTTTTATAGTATTACTTTTTTTTAGAGATAAAGTATTCTCATAATTAAAAATCCTCATAAGACTAATTCTTAAGATATAAAGATTATCAAAGAAAATTTTACATCTTTTAATAAAATCTTCTTAATAAGTATGACTAGAAAATCAAATTTCTATCAATATGTTTTGAATGATTAATGATTGTCACAATTATTGGGTGTTATGCAAATATGGTCTGGTGGTTACGGGAAAGTTTTCACATTAAGTATCTTTAAATACTTCTAAACAAACTGTTAGATGATCTCAAAATAAAAAACAAACTGTTAGATTTAATATTTCTTCTAAAATCCAATTAACTAATTTACATAAATTAAATGACATAATTAATGATTATATAAATATAGTTTTTTATTAGTTAGTGATGTAAAAATATTATGCTGAAAATACACATTTATTAAACTTAAATAGTATTAGATAACAATAGCAAGTATTCATGCATTGCATAACTATTTTTTATTCAATTACAATTTAAAATTATAAATAAAAGAAAGCTTTACATTTATAACATAAATATAAGCAAGTAATTTGAGTAAATAAGTATAAAAAAAAACTAGGGATATAAGCGGATTGAATCGAATCTGTGAACCTGTCCAACCTCTTATTTTTTTTTTAATTTATATTAATTTAAACAAACAATACATTTTTATTTTATTATTTTTAATACCATCACAACCTTAATAAAGAATGAAACAATTGAAAAGTTTAATTAGGTTTGAATATGTGAATTACGTCAGATTCTATCTATGAAGTAAAGGTAAGGAAGTACAGGCCACGTGCAGCACGCCTTTCACTATTAGGGCTGCGGTCTGTCTTCTTGGACCACTTTTCTACAATTGAGTAAAACCTGTAGCACGTGTTTGCTATTATACAGCATGCTACAACTGTAAACAAAATAGCCTTAAATAAATTTATTTACGTATTATTAAAAACTTTCAAAGCATAACTATTTTAGTAACCAGCGTCATTGGTCAAACAGAGTCACGTTTAGTTGGTATGGAATAAAAAAAAAGTTCTATAAGATCACGAACATGTAAAATTATAAACAACCTAGTACGAGTTTTAATTTATTAGAATATTAGATGGGTCATCAAGGGGTGAAGGATTTAAATAGTTTGTATGCATGCGGTCGATCTTAAATTCTAATTTCAGTATCATCATTACACACAATAAATTAGTATGAGTTTCTTAAGTTTTTTTTTTTAATTTATGGAACCAGTTTCTTAAGTTTAACACACTATTAACTTTAAATTCAAATCTTGAGCATACTATTTCATTAAATATTTTTAAGAAATTTTTTGTCACTCATGCCAATCTTATTTAGTTTGAACAGAACAATCTTTAATTAAAAAGAAAAAAAAAGAAAATTACTTGTACTTCAACAAAAATATAAAATAAAATAATCAACGAAACATAAAATGAAATATTAAATTTAAAGTAGCTAGTGAATGGTTGTAACATTGTTTTAATGACTATAGGTATCTTTGGTTTAAAGAAGTTACAAAAGTATATTTATGAATTTGAATATAAAATTGTGTTTTCCAATGCATAAAATGAGAAGAAAAAACTTGTTGCTTTGGAAGTAAAAATACTTTTGAGTCCTCTCAACTTTTTAATCTAAAGATGTATATTGTAACTAATAATATTTGTAAAATTTTCTAATTGAAATTATATTTTACAAATGAGTTTTATTTGTCAAAATTGATAATGATATAATTTTATTAATTTTAAACGAAAAACGACTCTTTGGCAAGTTGCAATAGTGTGGAGAGGAGCTGAACGTATCTCTTCTTTTATAAAAGCGCAACGAAAGCCATTCTATGGTGCCAACTAGTCTTTTAGTGCAATCATATACCCATAGTTGACGCGTCAATATGTCTTCAAATGTAATGGCAATTACAGAACTTAGAGTTTCATCGTTTACAATCTCACTTGCTACTCACAATTCAAGGCCATCTATGTATCAACCATGGAACTTGTCGTTGCAAACATCAAAACCAGGGATGGTGCCAAATAAATTATCCATCAAGTCCGTTGCTTTCAGTGAGAAGGTACTATTACTATTTTTACAATGCTTTCTCCTTCTAAAGCATGAAGATCTTCAAAACTTAGTTGTGTGGCAACATTAGTTCTAGTCTCAATTTATTTTAAGAAAGAGGTAAAAAGAATAAAAGTTAAATAGAAAATGATCTAGCTAACCAGTCTCCTTTTTTTTAGAGGATGACCTTGCTAACCAACCAGTAGCCTTATTCTTAAGGAATTAAAAGGAATTTTTTTTTATTGGCAATCATATGAGAGAAAGTGTAAGGAAGTAGTGGGTAATTTTTGAAAGTAAATAATGGATAAAATAATTTTGACAAAATGTGAAGACTAAAGGAATGTATTAATTGACAATATTGTTATTGTTATAGATGACGTAGATATGCTGTCATTTTTTATATAATTTTTAAATTGTGATTGATCTTAGGCAACTTGAGTAAGATTATCTCGCATAACAAATAATTCTGATCTCTACTAAAAAAATAATTGATTTTATCAATTTACACGATAAAATTAAAGAATTTCATTTGATTAAAATATCTTTTATTTTATAAATTATTAATTGAATACTTCATAGTGTATTTATTTCTTATACTAAATACATGTATTATTAAAAACATAAATAATTTAGGATAGATAAATATTTTTAAAAAGGCACGGGAAATTAAAAGAAAAGAGTTTTTTTTTTTTTTTTTGAGATGAAAAGAAGAGTGTAGCAAATAAAGAAGGAAAAAAACCCGTCTCTTTCTAAATAAAGAAAACACATGCAGCACGTACTGTAGATTCACGTTGAAGACAAAGTAAATGTGAAACTAAATACGCTATCAATTTCCAAGCCTGTTACTGCCCCTTGAAAACTCAAAGTCATTGCAATAGGGAATGTCGAGTTAAAATGTGGTTCATCCTTTCCTTTTCTTAGAAAACGCTTGAAACGTGTAAAGACAAAACACCAGTAATGCGGGATTTGGAGTTAATAATCACCAAACATGTCATGTGGAGATATGCCCATAAAAATACTTTAATTAATTTATTGATGATGGCCGTGGCTCTAATCCAACAAATTTCAACCAAAACCACCTTCGACATACATATATGATGATAACTTTTAATTTATTGATTTCAACCTTAAGGGTTACATTGTTTTTAATGTTTTTCCTCCCTTTTTATTTGTATGAACGATATATATATATCAATATTGTACTAATGATTTTTGTGTGAAGTGTTGCAAAATCCATCAAAAGGGGAATTCGCGTCTCCATGAAAAAAAAAACAAATTAAAAGTGGGAGAATAAATTTGCTTGTTTTAAGGTGTTTTAGGAATACACTTTGATAATTTTCACAATTTTCCCTTGGTTTGATTTCCTCGTGTTGGTGGTAGCAGGTGCCTAGTCAAACTTATTATCCTGGGATGAAAGATTTCGATCAAGTTAAAAGAAAAAGCCAAGAGGCATTGTTAAACTCAAGTGATTCATTGAGAACATTGGAGATAATTGACACCATCCAAAGGTTAGGAATTGAGCACCATTTTGAAAAAGAAATCAACTTACAACTTGGAAGGATAGGGGATTGGAACGCTGCGGAAGACCTTTTTGCCACATCTCTTCAATTTCGCTTGCTGAGGCATTATGGTTGGCCTACATGTTCCGGTACACTTATTAGCCATTTAAATGGACATTATATTGAATTTTGATTGTCTCTTATTCTCTTCTCCCTAATGCTACAAGAGAATAAGAAAATTACATACAAAATTAATTATAGCATGATTCACCATTATTTGCGTTGCATTTATATAGTAAACTTGTTTAAGTTGTTTGTGCTTATTTAAACATGAGAGAATTCAATTCTATTCATTTTTTTACCTTCCTTGAATTATGTTGTTTGAATATTAAAGATGTATTATAAAAAAAATGTTCACAATCCTCTCTTCATGGATTACATTTTCATTTAGCCTTTATATTGGTAACTATCTACCTAAATGCTGATGTTGTTACCCAAATATGCTAATTTGATTATGTATTGTCGATTGATTATAGATGTTTTCAACAAATTTTTGGATCAAAGTGGAAACTTCAAGGAATCTGTCACTAGAGACATTTGGGGCATGTTAAGTTTGTACGAGGCATCATATTTAGGTGCAAAAGGCGAAGAAGTACTACAACAAGCAATGGATTACTCAAGGGCTCATTTGTGTCAGTCACTCTCAGACCTAAGCCCTAAAGTAGGAAGTATAGTCGTCGAAGCCTTGAAGCTTCCAAGGCACCTAAGAATGGGTCGGTTGGAAGCCAAAAACTTCATGGTAGAATATAGCCAAGCAAGCAACCAAATACCCGCTCTTCTAGAATTGGCAAGGCTAGACTATGACATGATTCAATCGATGCACCAAAAAGAATTAGCAGAGATCTCGAGGTAATTTTGTTTTCAACAGAATCGTAATAACAAATAGTTGGACCAAGGGTGTGGTTGGTTTAAGTTAAAATGGAAATTAAGATAGACATTAGAAGAATATACAATGATCCTTCCTCCGATCCTCTCGTAAATATAAGGAAATAAATATTTTAGGCTAATTAAAAAATAGTTAATTGTATTTAATTGCATCAATTTCAATTAAAAAAATCATTTTTTAACTTATTCTTCAATAAAACTTATTATCAGAAATTAAAAAAGTTATTAAAACTAATAAAAAGTATTTTAGAAATAATAATTAATTTTAAATAAGATAAAATTAATTGAAAATTTACTATATTTGAGATCAAGAAACGAATTTTTTTTCTTATATATATATATATATATATAAGATTAGAGAAAGTATATGTCTCATCTACATTCAAATATCTTGTCAGCTAGTACTGCTTGATTTGTTTGATTTCTATTCTCAAAAATTATTTTTAATTTTTGAATTTATAAATAATTTTATGCAAAATCGACATATATAGTCCATGTCTCATTACATGTAGCACCACATCTAATGACCCACAAACTAGAGCTATGACTACAAAATAACATAAGAAAATGAGGAAAAAAAACTCCCAATTAATTTTAATTTTTGAGTTTTAAATCATTTATTTTGAAAATAATTTTTGTAACATAATAGATTTTAGATCAGAAATTGATTGTTGATTAATGTTGAATTGTTTTTAGAAAATAGTTTTTAAAACTAAAAAATGAGAAGGAAATCAAACATGCCCTTAATTTTGCAAATTCTTTTCCCAATTTTATCCTTACTATTTTCAATTTATTGTTATATGAAAATGCTTTAAATCTGGAACATAAGATTGTTTCTTTGTTTTGATTAGGTGGTGGAAAGAGTTGGGACTTATTGAAAGACTTGGTTTTGGAAGAGATGGACCAAGAGAATGCTTCCTATGGGTGTTGGGGATTTTTCCAGAACCACGTTATTCAAATTGCCGCATTGAACTTGCAAAAGCCATATGCATTTTACAAGTTTTGGATGATATGTTTGACACTTATGGAACATTAGATGAACTTATTCTTTTTACTAAGGCAATCAAAAGGTTTTTATCTGGAATTTCTTTGAATTAAACTCAAGTAGCCAAATTAAAAATTAAATTTGATACTAGTGATATTTACAGGTGGGATCTTGATGTGATGGAGCAACTACCTGAATATATGAAAATATGTTATATGGCATTGTACAACACCACCCATGAAATTGCATACAAAATTCAGAAAGACCACGGCCAAACTGTAGTTGCTTGTTTGAAAAGAACAGTAAGAATATCGCTATCCTTTTAAATTAAAACAATTATGGAACCATGGTGAAGAGTAAAAGATTAACGAGAGACTGTTGCTTAATTGGTGCAGTGGATAGACTTAATTGAAGCTTATCTTAAAGAAGCCAAATGGTTCAACAACAAATATGTGCCAACTTTTCAACAATATTTGGATAATGGGGTGATTTCTTCAGGATCATACCTGGCCTTGGTGCATGCATCTTTTCTCATTGGGGATGACTTCTCAAAAGAAACCATTTCCATGATGAATCCACCATATCCAAGGCTTTTTTCTTGCTCTGGGGAAATTCTTAGGCTTTGGGACGACTTAGGAACCTCAAGGGTATCTCACTTTATATTGATACATTTACATACACATCTATTTTCTCAAGTTGGTAATTGATTCACATCTAATTTACTTGATAACATAGGTACTATAGTTCCTAAGCATCCTTATTACAATTTAGCTAAAAAAGTTAATTCGATTACTGAAATATTAATTACAAGAAAACCGACATTAGGATGAGAAGTTGTTGATGTTTCACTTTCAGGATGAGCAAGAGAGAGGTGATAATGCTTGTAGCATACAATGTCTCATGACAGAAAATAATATTTCAGATGAAAATGTTGCCAGGAGGCATATAAGAAAACTCATAAAGAATTTATGGCCTGAGCTAAATGGTCTTACCATGATCACAACCACTCTTCCTTTGTCCGTTATGAGGGCTTCTCTCAACATGGCTAGAACTTCTCAAGTTATTTATCAACATGGAGATTATCAAAGCATGCTTACGGTTGATGATCATGTGCAAGCATTGCTATTAACACCCTCTATCAACTATCAAGATGAAAGTGATATCAATCATGTTATTTGATTCAAATTTATAAATTTATAATTTTTTCTTTAGTGATGGGTTGTCTTCCTCGATTCACCATAACATATGCTTATAAAAAAATAATAGACTAGTTAAACAATTGAATTTATATATAGAAGAGTACACATTCATTTTATAATTTTTTTTAGAAATTATAAACCAATTATCTAGTAATTATTTTTGTTAACAAGGATTTGATACCCACATAATCATGCTAATACTGAAAGAATAGTCCAAGCATTAATAGTGTAAATAATATTTGCACTATAATTCAATTATGAACGTGATTATTGCTACAATTTTATTTTGTGTGAATGAACATTGTTTTTGACACATAATCCTTTACAATGATAAGAGTATGAAATAAAATAAAGATTTACCTTAAAAAATAAAATAAAGAGTTGCATAGCGTTAATTTAGAGATTAATCTAACCAGGTTTTTAGTTAGTTTTTTTTTTATTACTTGCCAATATATTAAATTTGGTTCAAGTAAAAATTTACTGGGACCAATTGGTTCGGGCCAACTCCCTTGATCTATGCACAGGCCCATTACACCTCCAACACTGTCAGATTTTTTTTTTAATTTTCTTTAAAAATATATTTTATGAATTAATGGTTCATGTAGGACTCAACTTTGTAACGTTTACATTACTAACACAATATTCTAATCAACTGAACTAATATATTAATTTTGTTATAAAATAATTAATATTATTATATATAGCACTAAAATTTATAATATATATTTAATTCACAGAAAATTTACATAATAAATTTTGTGACAAATAATTTTGATCTAATAATTACTTTTTTACATATATAAATTTTTATTAAATCTATAATTTTTATTTAAAATTTATATATATATATATATATATAATATTATTAAATTAAAATTAATTATAATAAGATCAAAAACAGAAACCTACTTAATGTAATAATTATAAAAAAATATAATTAAATTTATTAAAAAATATTAAAAATACTTTCTTAAAAAATTTAAGGGATATGGATTGCAAATCTATTTATTTGTTAGAAGGAATAATTTTGAAAAAAAAATAAAAGTGTTAAATATAGGAAAAATTTACACGATATAGGAAGAAAAGGCCTCAGTAAACAAAGGAAATAAGGATGGTGAACAAACTTTAGGGGCCTTCGTTCTCGATTCTTTAGGGCAGTTGCTATATCCACTTCTCTTCTTTGTTATATTCATTCTCCTTTTTAATTTGTTTTCTAAAAATATCTTATTTTAAAAATACACTCCCCTATAGATAGTTTTGAGAAAATCACCACCCCCGAAGAAAACCTCATGCAACCCTTAATTTTTGCACCCAAACAACACATTGGAGACCTTCGGATATTGAATGTGGGACTCGGATTTTGAAGAGAAGTCTTAGGTAATTGGAGAGAGAAGTAATGATGAAACATCCACCGCAACACTAGATGCTTCTAATCTTGTAACTCCTACATTGTGCTATCATTAGGGTGAATTTGGTTCTTTATTATACATATATTCAGAGTTGGCTCGCAGGTAGTGAGCAAGTCTGGTGTATTGCATCTAACATTATTCAAGAAACCATTCCAATTATGTTTGTTTAGCACTTCTATTAGCGTTTTTTAAATTATTTGATTCTATTTTATGTCTACACATGAGATTTTAGAATTAGAACCTTTGACATCTTTAGAATGCTAAAATTCATAGCAAGTTTGAACCTTAAAATTCATGGCTGATTTTTCAAAATTATCAACAAGGGAATGTATTTTTTTTTAAAGATGACGTTTTTGGAAGACAAATTGAAAAGGAGAGTGGGTAAGTACAGACTAAAGTGGATATAGCAAGTCCCTTCATTAGGCTGAGAGTGGGGAGTTGGAGCTTGGCCCAAACAAAAAGATGGAAACAAAAAAAAAATTGCCGTGGTTTGTTTTGGTACGGTGTTCTTTGCTGGTGCCTTTTTTGTTCAATCCTTTAAAGTGGTTTGGAGGGAGTGAAAGGAAAGAAAATACACTAAGACAATATTTTTTTTTCTTTGTTTGGTTGAAGAAATTTGTTTTTTAAAACAAGTTAATTTCATGATACAAAATTTTAAAATTTTCTTTCTTCTCTCATTTTGTTTGCTTCCTACCTAACATAGGGTTACTGTTTCCTTCCTATTGTTTTTATACTCATAAATCCTAATAGCCAAAGCACTAATTTCACTTCGACAAGTGCATTAGACACGAGTTTATATGACTAGAACATAACAAATAGTTATGGTATACGAGAGCTAAAGCCAGAGACATATGCACAAACTAAATTTAGCTAACATACCTTTTTAGGCTTTTAAATACACTTTTTATTATAAATTAGAATTTATTAAGAATTAGAAAATTTTGTTAATCTATTTTTTTATTTAATTTCATTCATAATTTTATAATGAATTTTTTTTAGTTCGTGCTTAGTTTCATATAAACGCGGAACATATTAAATATAAAATAATATTTCATAAATTTTTATAACCCAAACATAAATGTTATTCTAAATGTATCCAAAATGTCTTTCAAAAATTTAAATGAAATACAGGTCTTAAATTATTTTTAGTTTTTCGTGAAGCTGAAGGTGAAAAAAATTATTTCTCATATTTGATTTACTTTTTAAAGAATAACATTTCCAAAAAATAATATTTTTCCGGAATATTTTTCAGTCATATTTGCTACAAAATATTTCTTATAAGGAGGTGAAGATTTAATTTTCCTGAGTAAAAGAAATTACTACAATAAAGTATCACAATACTCTTTTATTAAATTATTTAATATGATAAAATAATTAAAGTTTTTTTGAAAAAAAATATTATTTATTCTTTGATTTTAGAAAACTTATATAAATATTTCTGAAAATAATTTTGACCAACCAAGTACATTTTAGTCATAACTAAGAATGATAATTTTCAGAAATCTTGATTACTGGGTACAAAAATTCTTCCTTTATTCTGAACGTCCAGGAAAAACATCCTAACGCGGGAGGTAAACAAATCCCGTAAAATAAAGGTCTCAACAAAAATTATAAAGACAAGCAATATAGATTATGAATGTGTTTCCAAAGTCTTCTATACCTTTTCTTTGTGTCTAAAACAGTTAGAATAAACCAATCAAACGAAAGGTCCCATAAATGTCCTAGGGTCACAAAAAATCATATAAAGCATATATGCACATAGTATTTAAGCTCATCAATCATGACATTACAGTTCATAATTCTAACAAAACACAACAATTTAGAATAAGATATATTATTCCTTTAATTATCCTTTCTTTTTTTACTCATTTGACAAATTTGGACTCACAATCTCAAGGAGCGTTTATAAAAAAGAATGATATCAAGGAACATTCCCTTGTAATTGGCAAACAATCTTCCCTTATCGAAGGAAACATATATTGTTAAAGGTGTTATGTTTTAATATCATCTTCTTTAACATTTCAAATCTTTGGTCGTCTTCAAGGGATTGAAGGAGCTATTACTCTTCCCTTACCAAACGAGATCAACATGATACCTTAATTTTTATACATAAGAATGGTCCTTCCAATTCCAGTGGTAAGAGTTACCCTAAAAAATACATGTTCACTTTCATCAAATTCTAGAGGCATTATCCTTTTTTTTTTTTACCTACTCTAGGCAATATGCTACTTATTAAATAATTGTGAAATTTAAAGGAATGCATTTTGGTGTACTAACAAATTTTAAAATATTCTTTCAGATGTTTTTATTAAAAATATTTGAGAAGTGATAATAATGTATTCTTTAACACAACTATTTTGACATTTATTCTATTAGTTAAAATTTATTAAAAATTACAATATCATAATATAAACTCGTTAAATGAAAAATGAGATATTTAAATTTATGATTTTTAATAAATTTTAAATAATAAGAGAGTTAAAAAATGTATTAACACTGTGTTGTTAGCATTTATTTAAATATTTATGTAATTTTATATATGAAGAAAATATTATATTTATAAAAAATATTTAAATCCTTTTTTATCCTTATATAAAAACAACTTTTTCAAATGCATATTCTCACCTCAACATATTGAGCATAATGTAGATTCCCAATAAACACAATGCACCGATCTCAATACATAAAATATAGTACCATTTAACCCGAAGAGGGAATTGATGAGTGAATATAAGAAAAGATGAATTGGTCCCTTTGTATAATTGTGCTTTCCACTGTCCAGCTGGAAATGCTGTCAGCAAAGGCAAAAACGGACAAACAAAAGTAGATATCCCACTCCATTTTTAAAAGCACTAATGAATCAAGGAATGTTATTAATATATTATTATGTAATATACTTTTACATAAAATAAATTGTAAATAATATTATATTTATTTTTAATAATAAAAATATGTTGAAAATATTTTGTAAGAAAGTGTTTCTACCATTCTGTTAAATGAATTATTAAATATTTTTTACATATCTAAAATATTTTGCAATGCAGTTTATAAATGTGCATGTAACATTTGAGTTAAAAATTTCAGTACAACTTGCGAAATTAAAAAAAATATATATTTAATAGAAAATTTTATATTGACTCATTGATTCTGAAAAATTAATCAAGTTAAAGTTAAAAAAAATATTATTTTAACAAGTTTATTGATATAACTTGTTAAAATAATTTTTACAGCTATTTAAGTTCAAATTTATGATTAAAAAAAAAACTTGTTTTTGGTGTATGATAAAAAAAAAAAAGGCTAGAACCCCTCCATGTTTGAAGGGATAGGGGGGACCCAACGGGTACAAAGGAAAAGCACGAGATTGTTATGTTCATACAGGTGACAACTGTTCAATTAAGATCCCCAGCTGGCTTTCTCCACGTGGCGAGACTTTATTGGCTTAGATCTGCATCATTCTTGTGGTACCCACTTTCTGTGAACAGCTTTGGCCAGCTATCACTGCCATCTTAACGGCTATATTTTTTTAATCTCATATCAATCTATGTTTTTTTGTTCGTTCATTCCTTGGAATTTGAAACCCCGATGTGGCACACTCCTTCTCTACGTGGAGCGAATGAACGGGGCTATAAATAACACCTAAAGCCCACAGGCCTCTTTTGTGAGCCCTCACAGAGAAAGGCATTGGGTAGTAGAATTGTAGAAGCTTCACTTCACTCTGATCAGCTCAGAGTTGCTTAGAAATTTGTCTCTATTTTTGTTATTTTCTCTCTTCTTTGTGGACTTTTAGCAACTATATTGTTTCCAATGTCCAAGGTGTTGGGAGTGTTTGTGGGACTTTTGTTGGTGGGGTTGGCTGCCTCTGCCAAGTTTGATGAACTCTTCCAGCCCAGTTGGGCTATGGACCATTTCATCCATGAAGGAGAACTCCTCAAACTCAAACTTGATAACTATTCTGGTAATTAACCATTTTCTGGTTTCTTTGAAGACCTGTTTAGTAATGTTATTGTTAACAGACCATTATCTAATTTTAGATAACATTTTTTTTTGTTAGATCTGGTTCTTAACGGTCCATTTAATACCATTGCAACAAATCATTTGTGTGTTATTTTAAGCTAAACATGTGACCTTTTTGGGACATTGCAGGTGCTGGATTTGGATCTAAGAGCAAATATATGTTTGGAAAAGTGACCATCCTGCTCAAGCTTGTGGAGGGTGACTCTGCTGGAACTGTCACTGCTTTCTATGTAAGTGAATTCTTTTATCTTTTTTTTTTTTCAGAACAAATTTGTTCATGATGCTCTTTTGTTGTTTTAGCAACTAACTATAGTGCATAGTTATCAATGAACATAATTTACGAGTCCCCTATTTAATTTAATATTTTACATATTCAACTCAATGTATTGAGCGTTTCTCAAGTGCAGACAACCCTAGAGAGAGTCATGACCTATTACAATCGATGAATTGACTATTACCAGAGCCATTAGTGTCAGCTACCTACTTCATTTCAACCCGTGAATGTGCATACATCCAATTGATTCTTGCATTTATTGTCTCTGTCCCTATCTCCACATTTGAGTCACGATCTAATATTTTTAGCGTAACTTTATACTACTACTATCCTATTATTATATTCTCATTTTACTCCGTATTTTATAAAATAAATGTTAAATCCAACCGTAAATATATATAGTATCTTAAAATTGTATAACATATTTATTTATTTAATAGATAAGAAACTTTAGAAGTACTTACATGTTTATGACTACAATGGATCCCTTCATTTTGACATAGATCAACCTAATAATCATATAAATTCTCTTTATTCCACTTTATATTGACCTTAATGACCTTTACAAGGGACCGTGACCGTGACATGCTTAGACCAATAATTGATGACATCTTACATTGACAAGAAAGACATTGATGATCATTTTCATTTTATGTGATGCAGATGTCATCAGACGGCCCAACTCACAACGAATTTGATTTCGAGTTTCTGGGCAACACCACAGGTGAACCTTACTCAGTCCAAACCAACGTGTATGTGAATGGCGTTGGCAACAGGGAGCAGAGACTCAACCTCTGGTTCGACCCCACCAAGGACTTCCACACCTACTCCATCTTCTGGAACCAGCGCCAAGTTGTGTAAGTCCCACTTAATTAATTAAACACGGTCATTATCCTAAACATTAAATAACTAGTTAAGTAATTATATTAGTAATTACTCGTGTACTAAGTAAAAGTAATGTTAGTTGAACCTGGACTCTTTTACATAGCCCGAAAAGCTGTCAATAAAACCCGATACTGCATGCTTTTGTCAGTTGAGCCTCATCGTGTCCCCCATTCAATTATAAAAACACAAACTCATGGTAAAACCCAAGAGGAAAAGGAATCTTACATACACATAATTTTTATATCATTAAGTCATCCTTATGTTATTAAATGTTATATTTTGAATACAATCAAGTTAAAAATTCTAACATTGAAAGTATATCTATCTCAATGTACAGTTTCCTAGTGGATGAGACGCCAATAAGGGTGCACACGAATCTGGAACACAAGGGCATTCCCTTCCCGAAGGACCAAGCCATGGGCGTGTACAGTTCCATCTGGAACGCAGACGATTGGGCAACGCAGGGTGGTCGTGTGAAGACAGATTGGAGCCACGCACCCTTCGTTGCTACCTACAAGGACTTCCAAATTGACGCGTGCGAGTGCCCCGTGCCGGTGACGTCAGCAGATAGCGCTAAGAAATGTAGCAGCAGCGAGGACAACAAGTACTGGTGGGACCAACCAACGTTGTCTGAACTGAACTTGCACCAGAGCCACCAGCTTATGTGGGTTAGGGCTAACCATATGCTGTATGATTATTGCGCCGACACTGCTAGGTTCCCCGTTGTACCTGCTGAGTGTGTTCATCACCCTCACCATTCAAGAGAAACCAACTACCATTAATTAACATAACATGTTCTTCATGTTTCACGTTCTAACATATCTGCCCTTAGCCGCCTTATGTGAATTCTTTTATTTCCTTGTTTAGTCATCAATGCCATCCAATTTTTTTTCTATTAACATGGCTCTTCATGTTCCTTTATTTCTAAAATTTTGACCAAGTGAGAACTAGTCAGATTTGTTAAGATATTGTTTGGTAATTATAGATTATAGAGAAGATGAATAATCCAGGCAGTGTGGGACCCAAGATTTAAATTTTGAAGACCCTAGATCTTAGGGAGTAATGTTGGTTTCCAGCCCGAAGATTCTTCCAAGGAGATATTTAATCAACTTATGTATAATAATTCCAACATAACAATAACTTTCGAAATCATCTCATAATAACACTACAAAATCATACGCATCAATTAGGAATAAAAAACAATACATCATATAATTATATATTTATTTATATGTATAATAATAAAAATAATAAAATATACTTTACTTCAAAGCTTCTAAATATATGAAAAATTATAATAATATGAATACATATTTTTAAATGTAAGAATTTCCTAAAGTACACTTAAGTAAATATATATCATATATAAAATTATAATCTAAAATATATATCATATATAAAATTATAATCTAAAATGAATTGTGCAGCCGTATCACTAAATAAATTTATACTACAAATTAGGATTTTATCGAAAACATATATGCATATACACTAATTATATTAAAATGCAAACTACACGAAATTCAAGCACGAGAAGTTCAGTCACAAGAATTTGAACATTGTAATTCGAATCAAATCACAATCTAATCCAATATTTATATATACTACAATACACTAGAATTCAACCAAAAATTACTGCATAATAAATTCAATAATTTAGATCAAAATTAGAGTAGTGAAGTACTTGAAGTTTTGAAACTATTCTCTATGACATGAACATTAAATAAACTAATCGAGTTAGATTTTTTTAAAAAAAAAAAACTAAACGGGTGGAGTTTTGATTTCCTATCATATAATTAAGGCAAGGGTCATATTTCTCTGTCTATCTATATGATTAACGTGAAGGGGACAAGGTACACAATTCCGTAACAATTCAATTAAATAAGTAAAAGCCAATGGGATGAAAAGCAAGGCACAAGAAGTTCATAATTCGAAGGAAAAACAATTGTATAATGTGTAGAAGACCAAATTCAATTAGTTGCATATATATAGACTCGAAATTTCACAATTCACCATCATTGCAATTCGTAAAATTCTCGGAAGCACAGATTGTCACAAAAATTCAAATGTGTAGTTGAAACAATTTATTAAAATCCCTAAATAGTATCAAAAGGGGACTAGTACAAATTCACAAACAAAATGCCTAAATTAACAATTAAAAATAGAAATTATCATGCAAGAAAAAAAATGTCTCATTTCCCCTTACATTGATTATGCATTTATCAAAATAAAGTGATGAAAACGACGATCCTCTATTCTTCTCCCGTTGGCAATTGTGATGACACAATCACTAAAGAGAGCGAAAAACAAGAGACGAATGAGAAATATATTAGGTTTTGAGAGAACATGTTAGCTTTTATAGTTGAAGTGGACTTCCCAAAACTAAAGACCCCAAGACATTTAGTCCAAATATATTTACAAAAAGTCGCTTCACATATATAAAATAGAGCCTTAATATATATATATATATATATATATATATATATATATATATATATATATATATATATATATATAAAATTGAGACCACATCAAAGTCAAAATTGCCACAGTTAAAAATTCTTCTACTGAGAGATTGATCAAGTTAAAGTTGAAAAATAGGTATTCCATGCCTTAATTATTATTATTATTATTTTACTTAAACTGATTTTAAATAACTGTTATATTAAAAAATTATCGTACAATAACTATTTATAATCGTGGGGTGATTTTTAAAAGTAATTAAATGATAAATTAAAAATAATAAATATGTACAAGAAATGTGAATATTTTTTATTAATAGATATAAATTATTATTATTATTATTATTATTATTATTATTATTATTATTATATTGATCAAGTTATGTCTGACACAAATCCAAGCTTTAGATAACAATAAAATACATAACATAAATTAAAAGTTGAAAAATAATTAGGTGTGACAATTGAGTATATGTTTGAAAATTATGTAAAAAAAGTATGTTTAAGACAAAGATATTTTTTTTGTAAAAGAATTAAAATTATTGCTTTTACTTTACTTTTATTTTTATTTGTTGAATTACATTGAAACACACACCATGCTAATTTAAACTGTAAATAAAATATGCACTTATTCATTCGACCCACTTAACCCCAAATCCCATGAGGACACTATTGTTAAAGCTTGAGACAAAGTCGAACCCGAATAAGAGTTGAATGAAGCTCAAGGAAATAAAAAATTCACAATGCACTCGTATCAAAAACCTCACCAATTAAGATTAATCATCGACTGAGATTCTTCAATAAACTTCTTTAAAAAAAAAAATTATGACCTTCTCTCGTCATTGTCTTGTCAAATATTTTCCTTGCTTCTGAACCGTACACAGCTCCTTGGACTAGAATGGGGTCTCTTGTCTCCTTGTCAACCCAATGGTTAACAAACCCATGCTAATACATACACACGTGACCTACAATCCTTAACCTAAAGGGTTGTTTGGTTGTGTGAAAAAGAAAAAAACGAAAGAAAATTAAAAATAAATATTTAAATAAAAAAAAGAGATATGAAATCTATATTATTTTTTCAAAATTTCTTCTTGAAATTCAACCAAACAATCTCTTAAGAATAGAAGGAAAAACCATGCACAGTGGATCTTTTGTTAGTGGTTTGTGAATGAGTTTCTCTAAATTTGAGCTTTTGGATAAAACAGATTCAGCAGTAAAGTGCAGCTCAACAAACGTGGCATGCCCTTTAACTAGCACCACTGTAGGTGAGGTCGATGTGGCCAATGGATCTTATCCGTTTTAATATTGGCATCAGCTGTCATTAAGATAGATTGGTTAATACAACTCATATATAAAAGGGAAGTATGCAAATTCAAACAACAACCAAATATATTTTATCCCATTTTCCATCCTTTGTTCTTAATTTGTCCATTTTATTTTTATTATAAAAGTGTCCTCTAAACATCTCGTATAACTCACGTTACTTGAGCCACTGAACACTCTTCTTAAAAAAAATACCATGGTTTGGACTCCTCACCTAACAACGTGGTCTTTATTTGACTTGTTTCTCTTATTAATTTATTGGTAAATGTTAACTAACAAACAATGCTATTTTCTTTACGACATCCTAACAACTGGAAATAAAAAGAGAAAATATAGGAAATACCACCTATGTTTTTAAAATATGATTTTATGTAAAAAAAAATTAATAAATTTTGAAAAATAATTTCAAAGTTGGGCTTTTGAGTGCAACTTTTTATACTATTTATTTCCTTTTTCATGTTCCAGACACTGTTTTTTGTTTGCTAATTTGCTTAAAGTTGCATGCAACTGTTGTGATCTGTTAGTTCTTATGGGCTATTACTTGATAAATTTAAATTAGTTTTAGTTATTTGTATTTTTTAATTAAAAAATGTTCTTAAATATCAGTTAAAGTGTAATTATATAATTTATTAAATATTTTAATTGTTTTAAAATATATATATTAAATAAATTATGTGTATATATATATATATATTATAAAATTAACTTAAAGTATTTTCAATTAAATACTTTATATTTTTATTTTCTCATCGGATATCTCAGCGGTTATCATTACTTTAGCGATTTTTTTTTATCTATGTCACTTTCAATAATAACTATAATAATAATATTTTGTTAAATCATTACAATTTTTTGTTCCTTTATCCGTTAGTTAATTTTTTTATAAAAAATTAAAGTATAATTAATATGTTAAAATAAACTTCATTTTAAATTTATCGATAAACTCTTAATTTATTATATATATATATATATTCTTGCATAATTAATTTTTGTTAAGGAAAAAATAATAACTATTTTTATTTTTAAATTAAAAATACAACTAAAAATGTTAATTTCCATCTAATTAAAATTTTAAAATAACTTATAAACAAAAATAGATACCTCCTTTAAAATACTACTACTATTATTACTGTTAAAAAGAAATGGAGGTAATATTATTTTTCTTTTTTGCTACATGTATTATTAACTTCATTGTCTGTCTGTTTGTATATCCTCGAAAATGATGAATGAAGCGGCTGGTGAACCCTAATTAGTTGTCGGTGTTTGTTGGAAGAGCACATCTCTGTTTTCTTCGTCATCTTCCCCTCCCCTCCCCAACCAGAGATGCGCCCCGCAACACATATGTACTAAAGCTTTCAACTTTTCAGCATCCTTTCAGGTTTCTTACCTCTTTCACCTTCTTTTCGTTATTCTTCACAGCTCTACTTGATTTCAAAGAAAGGGTTTTTGTTTTAGTTAATTTTCTCTCGTTTGTAATTTACCCCTTTGATTTTTTTTATAGTTATTTTTATTTATTGTTTTTTTTTATTCCCAATTGTAATGGTACCATCAGGGGAACTAATCACTGGATTGCATTTGCATTAGATATTGTTTTGAAAATTTTCGTATTGTTTATACTGATGAGTTTAGAATTGGGCTAGTAGAAAGTAGAAACATTTCTAGAAAGGTGGCAAGATTGACATGTTATGGAAGGGGCTGTTGAATTATTAACATGATAAATAGGGTTGTGTTTCGCTCTCACTTGAGCTAGGTTAACAAATTGGGTTATAGCGAGTGACCTTTGAATTGATTATGTACTTGTTTGTATTCACATTGGGCTATGAAGAAGCAGGTTGAATTATCAGCTAAATGTCCACATGTTTGGTTCCACTGAGGGATTGATTCTGAGTTTCAAATTGATTTTGAGTTCGAACAAATTTTGGTAGTTTTTGCGTTGGGTAACAAAATTTATACTGAGTTTTACTACTGACTTGCATTAAGAATAAACACTTCCGGACAGAAATCACATCACTTCAAAATCAATTTCCATCAAAATTAATTTTGTAAACACTCACCCGAACACACACAAAAGCTTGAGGGCCTGTTTTCTTGGCAGATGCATGATTATGTGTTGTTATGTTTTAATGTTAACATTGTAGATTTTGTTGGTTATTACATAGTGCAACTTGAATTGCATGCAGATGTTAGCGAAAACCCATAACAAAGGGGATGGATCTAAGTCCCTGGCTAAGATACTGGCAAAATGGAAAGAATATAATGCCCAGATTGATTCCAGCAGTGATGCGGATAAGCCAGTTCGCAAAGTTCCTGCCAAGGGATCGAAGAAGGGGTGCATGAAAGGTAAAGGGGGCCCTGAGAACTCGCGGTGTAACTACAGAGGTGTTAGGCAAAGGACTTGGGGAAAGTGGGTTGCTGAAATCCGAGAGCCAAACAGAGGCAATAGGCTTTGGCTAGGTACTTTCCCCACTGCCATTGGAGCTGCCCTTGCATATGATGAAGCGGCCAGGGCAATGTACGGTTCCTGTGCCCGTCTCAACTTTCCCAATGTTTCAGTTTCCAGTTTCTCTGAAGAATCTTCCAAAGATTCTCCGGTTGCGAATCATTGTGGTTCGTCAATGGCAGTGTCTGCAAACGAGTCCATGATTTCACCAAGTAACTCGGGGGTAGGTGCAGAAGATGATGTTGATATGGAGCCCATTTCCTTATCCTTAACAGTAAAGCATGAGAATGGGGAAGGTGAATCGGGGATAAGTTCTTCCCCTCCTTCCCCATGATGTACATTGGGACATGGCTAAATTTTTTAGCGCATGTACTTGTTAATGGTTAGCTTAGGTTTAATCATATTTGATCCTGGAGATTAGCTGTTGTAAAACTAAAATGAACTCCGTTGCAAAAATGGTCATTTCTTTTGGCCACCTAATTTGCATGGATATCCTGTCTATTTTTAACTCATTAGGTGTGAGTCATACTTACCTTTGTCATGTTAGTGTTACATGCCTCTTCCCTCACTTCTACATCTCCATACCCATTTGATATTGTCTCTATCTTGCCCTGCATATTTTTGTGTGATATGTCCTGCTAAACCAATATTATACCACTGTGAGAATGTGGTTTACTTAATTTTAAGAACTTACATTTCTCATGTAACTTTCTTTTTACATCACACTTGACTTGCCATGCATGATTGGGTTATAATAGGGGATGGAAGCTTTTGGAAATTGGAATAGTCTATAGTGAATCTCCATGGGTCTCTAGAGGAACAAATCAGGAAGTATTTATGTGTTGGATTTCCTGCTTTTCTAAACTAACATGGATGCGAATGTCTCAATCTTTATTGAATTAAAGTAAGATATGACAACAGTTTTTTTTAAAGTAAGATATGACACATTGAGAGCAGGAGAATAGGAAGATTCATAACCATGATGTGTCTTGTGTGACCCTCTTCTCGGAATTCCTTAGTGCTAGTACTAGACATCTTTTCTGTCAATTATATTAACGAAAACCTTCGTGAGATACTGAGATAGAGTGATTTATGGCTATTTGAAATGTTTCTAAATTCTATAAATAGGCACAGTTTCTATATTCTCGTGTACCTACATGTGGAGGTCTCAATTTGGAAGAATATAATATATGCAAAATTGTACTTTTGGTCTCCCGGTTTATCTTCAATTTCAGATTTGGTTCCCTTATAATTTAATTCATATATTTGGTTTTCCCAGTTTTATAAATCCCTTTATAAATTCAGTCAAATTTTATTACTGGAGAAGTTGCATTTCAAATTTCAAACAAAAATATTATTGTCGTACATAAGTCACTTAAAGAGTTGTATACACATAATATCGTATGGGAGAGCAAAAAAAAAAAAAGTGAGAGCTATTATAGAATCTCTTAAAGTAAGAGATCTGAAAATTTTAGATTCAGGTTGGGATTCATGCATCACTTTCTCAAGTTGAACAACCTTGAAAGTGGGGGAGAGACAAAGAGTGATTTTTTATGGGTTTTAAGTGAGTGAAAAACTTGTGATGAAAAAAAAGTGCGAGATCTATCAAGACCTACCATGTCTCTAGCATCAGTGGCTAAGTCATTCAAAAAATTAATTTTGTAGGAACAATTTATAAATGGATTTATAAAATCGGGGGACCAAAATCGAAATTGGAGTAAAACTGAGGGACCAAAAGTGTAATTTTACCTAAAAAAATGAAGCCTTTACAGGAAATCATTCAGACGTTGACACGTGGCATTAACACGTGATATTAACACGTGGCAGTCACACGTGACATTGACACGTGACAGTCAACGTCTGAGATTAACGGTCAACGTCTAAATCGGACTTTCAGGACCAATTTTGTAGGATTTATAAAATTGGGAATCAAATTTATGAATTAAATTATAGAGGGATCAAATCCGTAATTGGAGATAAAGTGGGGATCAATTTTGCCTATAATATAAAGACATGACGTTTTGAGAAATAAATATTTTTCTAAATTTTGTTCCATTTCAACATTATCCGTGGACTGTTTTTTGGGGCAAACACAAAGGCGACCGTTTTGGGCCGAACAGAAATATCTCCCGATTTTTATTTCGCCAACTTCTTAGTTTCTAACCATTAACAGTAAAAAAATTATTATTGTTAATCTTATTAATTTTGCCTTTATTCCTCTCTCTCTTTTTTTTCCATTTTTTCAATTGTTATTATTTATCTATGTCGAGAAATTAAAGGCATCATTAATTATTATCTTTTCAATTATGTTATTTTCCTATTTAATTCTTAAATGTTTTATATGGTTATCATGAATGAGAGATAAATAATAATGAAAGTTATATTTAGAAGCTAAGAATAATTTTAATATAAATTATATTAATTATGTTTCTTAATTTATGTATTATTTTTACTCTCTTAAAAAAGGTATTAATTTTACTATACTATATTATTCTTTTGCTTGTGAGTTCTGTTTATAACTTTAAGGCCCAAAAAGAATATAGTATACTCTATTTGTTTACTGTACTATATTCTTTTGCTTGTGATTTCTGTGTATCATGTGCATTCGTCATCAACTGACTGTATGGAATTATGAATTATTTATATTTGTAGTATGTTTTTTATATTATTTTTAATAAAAAATAACAATATTTAAAATATTGCATCCTCAAATATATTATAAAATTGAAAACATTTATTGCCAACTTTCACATTGAAATTAGCCCTGGCTGAGTCCCACAGTCCCACACGTATTTCCAATAAAAAAAGAGTACTAAGAGAATTGAATGTTTGGGACTCACAAATCCCAGATCCACGAAATGTTGGGACCATGCCTCGTATATATCATTGTCACGTGCAGTCTCAAATTCTCCAAATACCAGGTTTAATTCCTTATGCAAATTGTGTTAGAACTTGAATTACGTTTGATATCAGAAATAGGACTATATTAGTTTTTTTTTTGGTAGGCATAGGACTATATTAGTAATTATTTTTTTAATAGTTTTAATTTTTAGTTAATATTTTTAAAATGTTGATAACTAATATTTATGTTTTATTTTTAAATTAAGAGATACTCTACCGGACTCAATTATAAGTAATGAAAGAAAGGAGTAGATTCAAATATAAATAAACTTCAATTACTTTCATCATATTATTTTTAAAATAAACTTATTTGAGATTTTATGTTTAACGATACTTTTTTATTCTTGATGTTAAATTTTAGTAAAGAACACATGAAAAAATTTATTTTTAAATTTGATGTAATTAATAGAATTAAATGATATTAACTAATTTTTTAATTAAAGCAAAATTAATTAATTTTACTTATATTTGAGTCCGAAGAAAACATGAATATACAAGTTTTTAATTTAATTTTTTTATATAAAAGGTTACTTTATAAAAAAAAAAAAACTTGATACTATATCATGAATTAAGTATTTTAAAAGTTCAAGCAATTAGCTAAAGACATTTGAATTGGCTTTTACATTCTTCTAAGTCCAAGAGTCTTTTATCAGCCTTGTTAAGTCTACGTATTTGTGATTATTATTTTCTTGTATCAAGGAAGTAGTTGATACATCTAAGATAAACTGTGGTGACATATTTGAAATGAGTTGTTAATTGAGATCGAACGTTGGTAGACGTTGAATGATGTAGATTTTTAAGTGGGTTGAGATTTTAGATCTTCGGATGGTTGCAAACTGCTCCATGAGATCAAGTCATCGTTAAATAGGTAGATATTTGCAAAAATAAAAATAAAAAAAATTCAACTCTCAAGTAGGCCTTTTTTTTTTTTTTTTTTTTGCAATGACAGCAATGAAAATCGAACTTAAGTCCTCATATAACTACTCAAACCCTTCACCATAGACTGACCCAAGTGGATTCAATTAGACTTTTAGCTACTGCTATGCTTTTTCCATGCAAAATTAGGAAGTAATTCCTTCATCTTATGTATGAGTTTTGAAATCTTTTAATTTATATTAACTTTAGAAATTCAATTAAGAAATTATCAGTTGTTTTTTTCAATAATATTCTCATTTGTTAGTTTTCTCCTAAACACTTAAATGAATTTATAATTATATCCTAATTCTTTTAATAAGAATATTTTTATTAAAAGATAATTTTATCATAATAATTTGTGTAGTTAATAATTTTCTTAAATATGCATTGCCTTAAAATTCAAAGTAAAAAAATATTAAAATTTTTATTAATGCACTCCACTGTAATTTTTAATATATTTCTAACAAAATTTTAATAATTTATAATTTAATATTTATGCATTACCAGCTAGTATTTTTTAAACTGTCAATCAATAATAAAAAATTGTTGCTGGTTATAATTTTTAAAATAATAGTTATAAAAAGAAAAAAAAATCATCATTCAGAACAATAAATTTATGATTAAATAGGAGTCAATCTAATAATTCTTCACACGCAATTTCCTCTTAATTGTTTTTATCTGTTATCTTCAGACCTAAGGACAAATAATACAAAACCGCGGGAACATATAGGAGTGGGGGGAACCGTCAAATGACTAACGGACCAACAAGTTATTGTACTAGTTGCTATGATGATGACCAACTAGGGTGGTCGAATAGTTAATTAGTGATGTCCAAAAGCTAGAGTTTTCGATGATATCCATGAGGAAAGTGATAGGAAATCAATTAATGCATATGACTCGCCTTCTTATTTCCAGCTACATATGTGCCAACTGTGTTCTTCCACGATTCCATCTATTCTTACTCCCCACAAGGGGAAAACTAGCCAGGGAAAGGGATTCTATGGCACAACTAAGAAACAAAAATGATCCATGAACATGACACTAAAAACTAGTATGCTACACCATTTGGATGAATATTGTTGATCCTCTAGTCTGGCATATATATATTCTTCTCTCTATCCCCGTTTATGATTTTGGCTTCAGCAGAATCTATCCCATATAGTCTCCTCTCCTTGGTGTCACGGTTTACAATATTTGGATGTGGAGAAATGACTTTGTTTTCTCTAGAAAGTGTCTTCAGGATGAATCCTTAATCCTTTTTGTCCCTGCTGCACTTAGTGCTTGATTCTTCAGCATTCTCGTTAAGTCTGTTTTGTTGTTAGGCCCGTGAAAGAATCAAAAAGGAATTTGATTTTCGTATACCCCTCTTTCATCTTCCTATTCCCCAATTTTTTTGTCGATTTTTTTTATTATCAAAATATCCTTGTCAAAAACTTAATTATGTTGTACAATTTTCATCATCATGTAATAAGCCGAGGAAGGAGTATCAGTCTATAGTACATAACATAAACAGATTTTCCTCTTATGTTAATATTTTCGTTATGTTTCCATTCCGAGTCATAGATTGACACGCTCAATGAACTACATTAATTATTTCAGTTGAAATAAAAGTGCCTTTTAAAAAGTTATATACATTTCAATATTGAATTAATCATGATATAGATTCTTTGTGATAGGTATTCAAGTTTTTTAATTTATGAAATAGAATTAATAATACTCAATTGTGTGATATGGGAAGATTAGAGAGATTATGATAACTCAGCCAAAAAAAGAGAGAGATTATGATAACTTTTAATCACCTAATAATTTTTCGAAACTAACTAACTTCTTTTGCTGCACCAATTATTACAAGTTAATTTATATTATACCACGGGAAAATATTTTATTCGATTTACTACTAAAACTTGAAAGACTACACTGGAGTGGGTTTAACTTTCTGAGCTAATCTCACAATTGAAACTAGTTCTTTCCAAGCTATGCTAGTAGCTCAACATCAGCATCATGGACAGATTTTCAATGAAGAGAGCACCAGTCCTTGTGACCAGGAACCCAATTAGGGCATTTTGGGCTAAAGTAACTGGACACAACGTTAGAGTTTAGAAGGTCCAGAATGGGCGCATATGTCACACATCGAGGAGTCTTGTATTGGTTAATGGACGCACCCTGGCTAAGAGCAAAGTCCATGAGCTTGTCAAATGTGCCATTCTCAACTATCTTAATTTCCAAGGGTCCAATAGACTCTGATACTCTGCCTTGGCGATACACGCTGTTTAGTGATTCCTCAATTGCAAGGCAACAATGACCAAAAACGGAAGAAGGAATTGTTGGGGTATGGCCATTGGTGCTAATTTCCCAGTAAAGAACGTAGTGGCCAGGGATGGTTGATGTGTCCACACAGCTTGTGTATTCTGTTAGAGATGCACCAAATTGAGCAAGATGGTCGGCTCCACTCTTCACAGCATTTTGTAGCTCAACTTCGTCGGTTTTGTCGGAGTCAATGCTCAGAACAACGTTTTTTCGACACACGAAGTTGAATTGTGGAGCCTTGTTCTTGAATCCGGCTACACGGAGAATGTCACCAACCTGGTACCTATATAGTCCTGTACGTACGTCAAGATTGATAATTAACTATTTGAACTTAAAACGAGAAGGTATTAATATAATTAAGGAGTGATATTTTAATTGAGACTTTGATTTTTTAACACTAATTTTCTCTCACATTTTACTTAGTAAAATGTGATGATAATGATAATGATGATGATATATTTAAGATATTATAAATTAAATTTTTAAAATATTTAAATTTTTATTTAATAAATTTTAAATGAATTTAAAATATTTTAATTTTAATTTTTTTATTTTAATTTAATGATTGAAATTAATTATTCTCATTTTCATATAAAATAATCATTTTCATGATATGACATATATATATATATTCTATCTTTTTATTTTTTTTCCACTTATTTCACATGCAAATGAAAAAAAGAAAGAAATATTTCCATTTATTACATATACAATGAGTGGGTGTTAATAATATATTCTCTAATATATACTCTTTCTAAGACAAATTATAAAAAAATGTAACATACTAAATCTTGTGTTTTTTTTATAAATAAAATGTAGCTAATAATAAAAATATATGCTGAGAAGAGTATTGTTAGCATTTTTCAAATGTTAATATATTTGTATATCTTGAGAATATGACATTTTAAAAAAATTAGTTCTTTACATTTTTATTTATTTTAAATCCTTAAAACTTGTCATAATATGTGTTTTTAGCTCAGATCAAACAAGGATTAAAAAATCAATATTTTAGGAAGTATAAGCATATGTTAGCTGCTTAATTACCTGCATAAGTGGTGACCACAAGCTCATACTCTTGACCCAGCTTCACATCTGCAAGATCCAACAATTGTTCTTGCACTAGGTGAGAAACTGAATTAGTATGTCCGTTGATCTCATCGAGGGGCAAGAACTCAAAGTATGCCATGGTGGGAATGAGGGTGTAAGCTACCTCACTTGGGTCACACAAGGGGTTCAAATTGAGGCCAAAATAGCACTCAGAAGAAGCATACATGGTGCACACAAGAGGGAGACCATTGCTATAATAATCCAAAATGGGAATGTACTGAGACATAGTTCCCGTGACAATAACATCAACATACTTAGTGTTAGGCCATATCCTAGTAACAATTCCCTTCCACGACCCTTTCATGCACTCAGCTTCTACGAAATCCGCAAGCGTGGGATTTGGTTTAAGTACTTTCATAACGGCCTCTCTCACTAAAGGGTCGTTGATTTTGGCGTCTAAGGTACCCTTTCTTATGTCATTGCACAAAGACACGAAGTGCTTTTCGAGGAACTTAAGGGCACGAATGAAACCTGATGCGAAGACTGCCCCAACTCGAAGAACTTCCTCGTTTTGGCAAAGGCCGCAGAGCAACTGAGAGTACATGCTTTGGTAAGAGTCAGGGCAGAGAATGGTTTCATTGGGGCTTGTGTAGTTTGTGTAGGGATCGTGTTTGCGGTGCTTGAAATGGGAGCTTTTGTAATAGCTGGTCAAAACTGGACGAGCAAGGAGTCCACCTGGGGTCTTGGCTTCTGATTTTGTGAACAAAAAGTACATGCCTTTGCCTTTGTCCAAAGCGGGCACAAACTGATCCATCACCGGCATCAAGAGGCTATAAAGCATTGATCTCCTCTCTAGCTCCTCTTCTATGGTTGGCATCAATTTTCTCTCCCCACCAGAAGTCCCAGAGCTAATTCATTCAAGAAACATATATCTCAGATTAATTTCAGTTGCACTTAATTTGAAAAGGAAGAAGGACAAGTTATACGAAGAAAATTTATTTGTCAATATTTTAGCAAAACCATACCTTTTTGGCTTTCCCTTATCATGTATCGATTGAAAGAATTTAATTGATCGACTTCATGACGCATTTTTGTCTAGATATTTTTTTAACCAAATATTTATTTGATAATATGTCATTACCAGCAAAAAGAAAAAACTCATACACTACCTTTAGACATTAGATCTTCCACTGTTAGTATGTAATTTGTTTTACAAAAATTAAACTATTCATATTGATACTAGATCAGTATACTAATTGTGTAATAGATTGTACTAATAAACAAATTTGTGGATAATTCATTCAAGAAATGCAGTACTATTTAGTATACATTCATATTAATAGTTTAATTTTTGTTAAACAAACTGATTATTTAAGAAGACAATTAATACATACTTTCTCTCAACAAGGAAAAAACTAATTCACTTTAAGAAAATATTTAGTTAATATCATTTAATTTCACGTCTAATCACATATAGAAAATAAACATTTTACTAATTGAAATTTTATATGGAGAATAAAAAAAGGTCATTAGAGTTAAAGTTTTAATTAAATGAAACATATTTTAAAGTTTGTTTCATTAAATATAATAAAATTAATTAAAATTTACATATATTTTAGACGAATGCATATGATTTTTTTCTTCTTACATTCGAGACCAGAACAAATATTAATTTTTCTTGAAATATATAACATTTTTTATGGTAGTCATTTAAAATAGAATAATGGTATATGAACTATTTTTGCTGCAAACACTTTATTAATATTTATTATTTTTATCTATTTCTTTTTTATTACACCATATCATCAAGTGTATTTATATTGTTTTATTATCATGTTATAAATATAAAATATCTATTGATCATTTTAACTGTGTGATCTTCTCTCTTAATTATATTTTTTTATATATAAAACTTTACTTAAGACTTATCAATGTCTAATATACTTATATTTCTTATCTCTTTTATATTTTTTAGAAAATAATACTTGAACACCTAATATGTATTAAACACCTAGCGACAGAGATAAAAGAAAGAAAAATATAAACACTATAGCTGATATGGTGTGATAACAAAAGAGAAATATAGAGAGATTATGGACGTTGAGTTGATATTTTAAAAAATTGATGTTTAAATATCATATTTTGTATTTTTATCTCGCTGTTCAATAGGTAGGGGATGGCCACCAATAATTTTTTTTATAAAGTCCACCAATCATTTTTGCTTAACATAAATAATAATACAAGAAAAAAGTGAATCTCAAACATTTAGATATCAATAAAGTGATTAAGTTCATGTATATTTACCTGGTGAGGAACTCTGATATGGGTTTGGAACATAAAATTGGAGAGGTATCACCGTTGGCTATACGATCAATATATGGCTTCAAATCCTCGTAAGTGACCACGGGCATGATCTTCTTGAAAGTGTTTCTGTCAGTGCGCCCATCTAGGCCATGGCGTTGGAGGTATTCAGCGTGTGCACTACGAGAAAGGATCTGGGCAAGAACCTTTTCTTGAATTACATCAGCGTTGCTTGTGACCTCTTCAATGTATTCGAGTGCGCTCTTATTGTTGTTACTAGTGTTACTACCATCATCATCATCATCAAGATTATCCTTTGGATCGTGGCATAAGTGCTTTGTAGCTTTAGGCATGGCTAGAGAATTAATAGCTATTGAGTTTCGGAGTGTGGAACCAAACATGCACACCTAAAGAGAAACAAGAGTTTAGATTTAGGAGAAGAGAGGGTTGGGAAACTAACCAAAGTGAAAGTGCTTATATATAGGCAAACTGGGAAACTTCTCCAGAGTCCAAACAAATAGGACAAAGGGGTAGGACTGTAAACTTGAAAAATGTGACTTTAATTAATTTCCAAGTAATGTGATTGGAACTTTGGAAGACCAAGTTTATTTGGGGTTTAAAATATGGCTATACAAGAACTTTGCTTCGGCAACCGGGAAAGGATGGTTTCTCTGACTCTAGAGTGATAGTCTTTGTAAATGGATAAATTATTTGATGATTTGGATTATTATTATTTTAATTAATTTAGATGATATGTTGTTAAATGTTATGAATTCTTTTTATAAATTAAAAATATTAACAGATAGCGTATAAAGTTGGTTGGCAAGTACATGAGCATTTGACGATGGTTTGGAACTATTTAGGTTCTATATATTTGATAGAGTGAAAAGAAATAGAATGGATGAAAATAAAAAGGTGAAAGGGAATAATTATTAAATAAAAATTTAAAATATTTGGCTGAAGAAAAATATATAAAAGATAAAGAAAGATAAAGAGATGAAAGAAAATAAGTGAAAAATAATACAATAAATCTTATTAATTTTTAAAATTATTTTTACTCTTTTTATCTCACAAATTTCATCTTCTCTCATTCTCTTATTTTTCTCCTACTAAACAAAGAATTAGTGTGTTTGGAAAAAAATTTATAATGTTGATCAGTCAAACTTTCTTTCTCTATGTCTAACATAACAAACAAACAAGGAAAGTAACTTCAATTTTCTATGTTCATTACGTTGCAGATCCAAACATGCGCTTAATAATTTTGTATATGCAGGGAAGTTTCAAAGAAGGGAACCATAAAGTTGGTGTTTGCTATTGGAAGGGCAATATCCGGGTAAAGACTAGGGGAAGTATATAGGATACAATTACCGCCGCTGTTGTTGAGAAAACCAGCAACAACGTTGGCTGCGCGGTAAGTAAATTACGGCTATAGTTGCTCGTTGGACTCAATATTAAATATTGCATAGAAACAGGTCATAACATATTTTGTGTTATTATATTTTTTGCCAAATGTTGTCTGGTTGAGTATACTAATAATTAATGTGTGTATTAAATGTTCGTTGACTACCATTCTTATTGGCAGGATCCATATTTTTAGCTCTGCTACTGTATATAAAACAGTTTTGTTAGTTATGACTGAAACTGATGTATATAGGTTAGACTATTTCTTATACTTTTTTTTTTCAAAAAAAAAAACTTCCTTGATTACAAAAAAAATAAAATAAAAGGAAGCAAGATACATATTCTAATGACTTTACTAATTTTCTCTAGAATATTGTTGCCTGTGAAATGATTGCTACATATAAATCTACTTCGCTAGTCAGGTATAAAGTTTCATAAAAGCAAAGTAGCAGAATGCATATGGCTGCATATAATTCTTGGGAAAATTAATGTTAAAGACGGACAATTCAATTTAAAAGGACATATAGAAACTTTAAATTATTGAAAAAGATCGCATATTTGTATGCCCTTTATATTTAAATAATCTTTCTTAGGGATCTTAATTAATAATTATTTTTTATTGTCTCTTGAGTTTAGCTGTAAACTGATGACTAATGTAAATGAAAAACTAATGAACATGGGAGCGGTCTTCAAAATTAAAGTAGCCAGTGGAGACTAGTTATCTATCAAGAATACAGGTATTGAAAATGGAAAGATATTGTACCGACCTCGCGTTAGGTTTACTGTATTTGAGATATTATCTGTATTGATGTTTGTATGAATCTTATGGTTGTGTCTTTAAAATACGTTATAGTAGATTAAAGGAGAAATGTATTTATAAGCTATCTTTTTTTTTATCAATTTCTAAGTAATGTAAAACTTTTTTAGTATATATTGGTACAGAGCAGATGAACTTGTTTTCATATGTTTTTAAGAAAATAATAAACGAAACTAAGGTATTGTCTTGTAAGAGTTGTAAATGCGAAACTTTTTTCTTTAGACTTTTAGGGCAGGGGAGGCATATGCTATAAAGGTTAAGCTCTATTCCGTCAGCACGACTCCAAATAACTGCCTAACTATACAATACTCGCGACACCTGCATAGATAAAATGAATGGGAAACTATATTTTCCAAGTGAAGATAGCGATAGATGATGGAAATAAGAAGCTTTTGGCTTCCTTATCCTGACGCCACTTCTAGTTTCAAGTAAACTGCTCATTTTTCTTCCAGGACCCATCACTGATTCAATTCAGTGATTCTGTACACCCACTGATTAATGCGCTACTTTGTCATTGAATTTGTAAGTCGCTGTTTCTAGCTCTACACACACAAACAACACTGAATGTGTGTTATCACACTCATGCACAGCACTTTAATAATTTCAATATATTGCTGAAAAACTCATTTAACCGATTAAGTGTAGAAGAGTGGCTTGACTACAGTAATTTGATTAGAGGCAACAAAGTCTTGTGGTGGCCAAGATATCAATGAAGTTGGATTCTTGCAAGTAAAATGTGATGGATTTTAATAACAAAACAATCCACAATCATGACTTATAATAATAGTTATTAAAGAGTTAAAAACTGTGTACGGAGAAGAGAAGAGAAAATTCATGTATATTTCTTAAAAAAGATCATCAATAATAAAATGAGAAAATTCCTCTATACTTGATAATTAGGGTTTTTCATGCAATATTTTGTTGTACAAATTTTTCTAATGGGACAACAATTTTATAATCACAAGAACAAGATTTTCAAATATAGAAAAATTATTAAGTGATTTAAGATCGTTATAATTTTCATTAATTTCTTTATATGATATCTAATTGAGCATTATTGATTTTATCTTATAAATTTAAAACTTAAGTACGTGTGTGTATAAATATTCATCATAATCATAAACATATGTTAATTTTAAGTTATCTAATAATTTCTATTAAACCAGAGTTCATTCCATCACAAACTCATGCACATCATAAGTGCAAAGAGCTAATATCAATAAATTAAAATATCATAAGTGTTATTTTCATAATTGATATTAATAATCTAAAATTTTATCCAATAATTAGATAATATACTAGTTCCTAAAATTTTAACCATCTCTCACTTGCATAACGTTACTTTATAGAGATAAATTAAAGGTTAGTAAAACAAATAAAGATATCAATTATGTCTTAAAAAATAATGAACTATTAACAATAACAAAATTTATATCTAATAAAGAAAAACATTATACAAGTCAATAAACTTACATTTCATATATTTTTTTAAAATTTTAAATACATCTTAAATTTACAATTATTTGGTAAAATATTAATTTGAAGATAGAACACAATAGGTAATTAATAATACTTGAAGATTTTCCCACGTAGCTATTGTAAGTTTGGGCAAAAGCTCTCTTTATTAGAAATCCAATTTTGGAGCACTCTAACAGTACATAAATATCTAGTTGACAATCTTTAGTTTTCTCTTTTTTATCGTATCACTTCTTCAATCATATCAGGAACTTATGTCTCTTCTCTTTTTATCTCTTTATCAGTGTCTACAATTTTTCCTTGTTCATAAGCTTGCACGTCTTTTAAACGATCGTTTCTTTCGAAATACGAATATGATGAGTACAATAAGATTTTAACTCAACTAGCAGAGAGAGAGAGAGAGAGAGATATCAGGATCAGTTCCTCTTGATATAAAGTATATATACGAATGTCATTGACTTTAGTAAAACTATGTATAGGGATTTACAACAGCACATGAGCAGCAGCAGGGGGAGACGACTATTTTATTAATCCTAAAAGTTAAAGTGAATTAAGGAAATTTTTGTATAATTTTGGTAGATTAAGTTTACCAACTTTAGGTGTGATTTATTTATGATGAGAACATAATGTAAATTATTAGTGTCTATTAACAGAAAACATAAAAATCACCCAATTAAATTATTTCAGGTGAACAAATCTTCATATATAGTTAAGAACTTATCCGAACTTCAACTAAAATGCATCGCAGGTTTAGGTAAGTATATCCACAATCTGTCCTAATCTTGCTAAAAGCAACACCTACAGGGGATGCTGTCCTCATCAAAGGCCTCGAGTAACATAGAAATCGACATTTGTCCAATGCCCTTATGCCACCTACGTACTTGATCTGCTAACTTTGCTAACATAAATGTGCATAACATAAATGTCTTGCATCTAGAGGTTGCTAACGTCTCCCCTTCATAATTAATGTTAATGGGGAGGGATTTTCCATTATATATTGAAGACGGACGTATGCAGTCACTCTTAAATATATATATATATATATATATATATATACTTTACAAATGAATGTTGTTGGTAGCTTTTAATATAATTTTAATCTTTATAAATATACACGGTTAAAATTAATTTCAATCTTTTAAATTAACTTTTTAATCTAATTTTCATAAATATATATTTTTTAAATATTTTATATCATTACTTAATAAAAATGCGACATAAAACTAATCATATATTTAATAATTATTTAAAGAGAGCATTTGATGTAAAGTAATTAGATGCATGCTATATTATTGATAACTAACCGATCTAAAAAGATATCTCATTTTTAACTATTTTTTTTTTCATTCTTATTTCTTTCATCCTTTTTCCGTAACCTTCCTCTTTCTTTCATCTTTTCTCGTTAAAGTAGAGATCTCCACTAACATTTTGTTTTCCTATACTCAATGTTAGAATATTTTCTGCAAGTAAATCACCTAATTCAAAGTGAAGAATTATTCTGATGACACCCGAATCATATAGCCATCCAGTTTGGTAAACCTTGAAAGAGGAATCTGTCTTTATCCACTCACTGTTACTGATTCCATATATATCAATAGCTGTGTCAATAGACCACTATATTTGCCTCTATATGTTTTTAATATAACTCTGAAGAATTTGTGGCAGTAAATTATAAGTGTGGCCCGCAGTGGTAGAACGTGATTGAGAATGTCTCAAGCTAAGAATTAGCAACGGCTACACAGATCATTACGTGGCCTAATAAACAACACAGCCAGAATTCCATAGAGGATGGTCTATATATTAACGTACCTAAACCTACACGTCTTTTCATTTCCAAGTTTGATTGCATATCTGTTCCTAGCTAGTCTCCCATTCATTATTTAGTTGTCAAAATGAACCTTGAGATCCACGTTACAATGGATAACCATACTCTTGCACCCCTTTCTTCTGTATATAATAATAATTCTGAATAAAAGAATAAGAATGAATACATCTTTCTTTTTTTTTTGACAAAAAAGGAATACATTCTGTAGAAGTAGAAACTAGCCTTGTAGAAGTAGAAACTAGTCTTTGTAGTTGAATTAAACATTATTTTCACAACATTTTTTAAAATATTTTCTATTTTTCTTAATTTCCTTATTTATTTTTCTTCACATTTTCTTATTTTTTTATTATAAAAATCATGTAAGAATTATGTAAAAATAATGTTACTCTTTCTAGTTTTAGCTAATCAATATTTGTTTTTATTTTGGAGAAATTGTATGAAATGATTATAACTTAGTTGACAACACACTTTGAGTTTGTGGGAAATAAATTGAGTTCAATCCTTGTATAATGCACTTTTAAGGAGAGACGATAAGTTTTAAGTGTTACTAAACTACATATTCATGATTAAATCTCATAGTTAGCTCAAAGGACTTCAAATTTGTGGAGATACATCAAGATTTCATTTAGGAGCTAAAGATCCTAATTATGATGATTGAAAAATAATTGCCTTAACATTATAAAGACTTCATCAAAATCTATTATTTCTTTCATTTTTTTTATTTCTTTAATGTCATATCACTTATTATACCCATATATTTTCTCTTTGGATGTCAATTAGCATGTTGGTGTCAAAGTATCATTTTCTTTGTTTTATTTAGTTAAACATTCATTGGTTTTTAAAAAATGCACACTCCTCGAAAAATAATTATAAATTGGCACACCCTTTTGGCTTGATTTTTTTTTAACCATTTAAGGTTTTTTTTGGCAAACTATTTACCAAAATAGGTTGGTCAACAAATTATTTACATGTCATGAATGATTCCTGTCATGTACGATTTAGGAGGTGCCAGTCAAAATGACACCTTGTGGTCAATGTTTTTCATCTTCTAGGAGGTGTCACCTTGTAGTGCGACACCACCTCAGGTGTGGTGTTAAAATAGGAGACACTACACATAACTTCTCCTCAAGGAGGCACTTGACAGAACACTGCCTTTATTTTTTGTTTTCGAGAGGCACCAACCTGGAGTTTGTCACCACTTTAGGTGTGGTGTCAGTGAAGGAGGCCCCACCATGGTATTTCCTTATAGGAGGCGCCACCCAAAGCAACTCCACACCTTGTTTTTTTGCTTGAATAGTAGGCATCATACAAAAAATTACCTACAGAAATTGCATTCATGAATTAGGAAAATATATGAAGTTGAAATTTTGGTAATTCAAGCTACGGTAAATGTGAAAGCTAACAAACACAAATTGCATTGGAATCACAATGATAGTTTCAAAGATGATTTTTGTGTTCATTATCACCAAAGTGATCTCAATTTTAAGGACAATTACTCATGGTGTGCCCTTCATGCCTACATTGGCTACATGTTTGTGTTTGTTGAGATTTCATCCAGTCCATTTTATTCCTTATGCGCATAGACTTTGGTCAACCTTTGGCACATACCCTAAATGCATATGGAACAATAATTGGGTCACTCCTTTTAGGAATGGTTTCTTCATAGCCAAGAGGATTCCAATTGTCAGAATATACTTGAATGATGCTTCAATTTTGTACACTTGATCTATATACTGGTACAGGTTGATGTTAACATCGGCACACGCTACGATGACGCAAGATATATGTAGGCTTGAAAAGTTCCACACTCATAGTAATGTTCATTCAAGATAACATATTATGTTTTCTGTCCCCTATGTGTTGCATGATTGAACAACTCTTCAACGTCAAATTTTGTTCGACCGATATCGTATCTTTTAACGTTAAAAATGCAAGCTTCGATGTGATTTTTGTCAAGGACATCTAACAGCCTCTTGTTGTGGTGTTGAAAGACACTGTATTCTGCTCTGTCTTGCACACCTCTTCACACAAAATACTAGATCACTTTGTCATGCGTAACCCTAACCAAAGCGATTATGGGCATATTTCATGCACCTTTGAACAATCTTATTTATTGCCTCTGATAAGTTGGTTGTCATATGATAGTCGGGTGCCAAGCTCTATTTTTTCTTTCAAAGTGCCCCCAATCCAATGCTCATTAATCTCTTAAAATTTTCAAGTCTCGGTTCAAACATGTTGTGTAAAAAATTTAATAATTTGTTGACATGTGCTGACCAATAATTAGATATAAATATAATCAACAAGTACCTAACATAGTCAACTCTTATTTTAACTTTGCATTCATGAATTTGTGGTTGAAGTTGCTTGCAATATGGCGAATGCAATACATAAGATAAGCATTAGGGGGTTGTCATTTTGGTGACAACGCAATAGCTGATTTGATGCCTTGATGTTGATCTAAAATCAAGCATGTATCCTAGAATGATCAACAGATAAGCATGAAGTGCTACATGTATCCTAGAATGATCAGTTGATAAGCATGAAGTGGTACATGTATCCCAAAATGCTCAACAAACAACTATCCTCGAAACAAATGTAAATTCAACGCATGGGTGAATCGCTCCAACTACAATTGACTATGTACATGGTTGTTGATGTTGTTAAAATGTTGTTTAAGTCCTTTCAATTTCACCCTACCCTTTCTCAAATTGGTACCAATTGGAGTAACTCCCAACAAATCTTTGCATAATTGAGCTCAATCATCACTACCAGCACTAGTCACAGGTTTACCGTCAATGGGCAAATCCAACAAAGTACTAACTTCTTGGAGTGTGATTGTGCAGTCTCCAACTGACATATGAGACATGTCGGTCTCTGGTCTCCAACGCTCAACAAGTGTTGATATCAAGTTATTATCATACAAAAAAGTGAGATTTGTACAACACCAAGAAAACCAATTTCATCCAATAATTGTCTAATGTTAACTAGAATCACCATAGGTTCATGTCATTGACGTTGACCTCGACCTTGTTGACATTGGACTTACCTAGATTGTAAAATACGATCTACTTCATCGTTCCTCACAACTTTCAATACATGCGCAAGTTGTAGAGGTAGCAAAGAGTTGTCACGTGGATGGGGATGTACAATTGAAACTTCCTTCATAATAAAAATTATATTAAACCTTAGAATTTCATCAATAAGAATTGGTAATTAATATTTTATTATCTATTACATATCTAATTAAATATACTGAAAAAATAAAATTATAAATAACAATCAACAAAATAGCTACTATACAATTTAAGAATCACATAACTTAGTAAAAAAATGCATCAATATTTTTTCATTTAATAAATACATTGTGGTAACAAAAAAATTTTATTAAATTTTTAAATACAGTTATATTTGTTCTACAAAGTAAAAAATGGCAACAATAATTTTCTATTAAATTTTTTTTCTATAACTATAGTTTTTTATACAAAGTAATAAAATAACAACCAAATATTTTCTATCAATTTTTTAACTACAACTATATTTTTTCAAAAAAAAATGAACATAATAATTTTCTATTAAATTTTTTTCTAGTGCTATACTTTTTTCTACAAAGTAACAAAATGACAACAATAATTTTCTATTAATTTTTTTTCTGCAACAAAGTAATAAATTGACCATCAAATATTTTCTATTAAATCTTTAACTACAACTATTTTTTCCTACAAAGTAAAAAATGCCAACAATAATTTTCTATTATATTTTTTTACAACTATAGATTTTTCTACAACTATATATACTATAATTTTCTAAAAACAATTAAACAAATGCATCCTATTATATTTTGTACTATATTTTGTTCTACATAATAAAAAATGACAACTTATATTTCCTACAACATTTTGTTTCTCTCTAGGAAGTACAAAATGACAACATATTTCCTACAAAATTTTCGTACTAAAGTTAGGCAATAAAAAATACATCATACTATATTTTTCTACTTAAATATGAGACTTATGAACTAAATAATTAAATAAAACAAAAAACAACAACACACTTTTTTTTCCTAAGAAGAGACTAATAACTGAAAAAAACTAAAAAATAAAAATAAATGGAGTTATCTTGCAAGATGAAAGCTACAGTTTCACCACACCACCATCAACCGCCTCAACAACATAAAAAATGCACTTCAACAACACACTCACAACACCAAAAACCTCTCAGCAACAACAATGGCAACACTCTCTTCGTTGGCCTGCGTTTTACAGGAAAATCATAACATTAACTGGCGCCTGAAATACACAGATGACAAGGTCCAGGGTGGTGCCACCACTAAGCTCATTGTTAGGTCTAGATGACCATGTGTCTCATTCACCCTAGATTTTGATGTATAACATAAGTATAAATTATTGATATTCTAATGAGTTTTTGACAAGTGGATATGATTGTTATATATGTTAAAGGAATATCGTCCACAACTATAGAGAGTATACTCCGTTTTAACCTAGTGTCTAACAAGCTATATTCAATCAGCGTCCCCTCATGTGCAAAACAACATAACACATTGTCATAAGGTAAATTCGTGCGTCCAGTCTCAAGGACTGAGTATCACAAAAAGGGAAGTGCACATGTACTATTTTATTCAAATTTTGTTTGTCTCTATTACATTTGAATAACTAATATTTGAATTCAAGAAAATGACAACATAGAAGTGACTAGAAGACCTCCATGGAATATCTCCTGGAAGGTTGCTTTCACAAAGGTCAAAAAGCACATGACGTCATCTATACTTCATATAAAATCCCCGCCATTCAGAGCTTGACACGTCGACCAATTCCTCTACGTGAGACAACAATCCTTTCAAGATAATGACACAAATCCCGCAACAAATACCTCACTGAAGCCTATAAAAGGATGTCTCCCTCAATGAAGTGATTTATTAAAAAAAATGAGAAAAAGATAGTACAAGAGTGCAAGAAAAATACTTGAAGTGAAACTCTGATATAAACACTACAAGTTCTACATTGTTATTATTCCTTGCAAAGCAAAAAAATTTGTGTACGTGTTTAATGTATATCCACTCTTTGAGTGTTAAGAATACTTGTATTCAATCAAACATTTGTTCGTGAAAGTCATGGGTGACTCAGTGTTAAAAAATACTTGATTTCTTATATTCAAGGGGAGTCTAAGAAGATACCAGAAGTGGTGTTAATAATACTTGTAAAGTCAGGAGTTGCAGATTAGAATACTTGTTTGTAATCAGTGATTGATTAGTGGAATCCTTTACTAGTGAGTAAAGGAGAACTGGACATAACTTAAGTTGAATAAACTAGTATAAATCAAATGTTTCTACAACTCTCCATGTTGTTTTATCGAGTATTCTTATTACTTTTTATAACACCACTTTACACCAAGAGCTTATTTAAAAAAATGTTTTAAGAACCTTTTATTTGTCACTAGGCGATCACTCTGTTCTTTATTACATAGGTTTTTATTCTTAGTGAACGACTAGTGCTTGTCTCTATATTATCCTTGTTATAGTAAAAAGTTTTTATTTTTTTATACACACACATTATTCAATCCCCAATTTTAGTGCGTTTCTTGCAGTTTCACTCATAATAGCTTAGTGCCTCTTGTAGATTGTCCCCTCGGCCCTCGAGAAGGTGCAGTCAAATTGCATCCCCTTTCTCATCACGTTGGAAAATCCCATTGGTTGTGTTGGAAAATGACAATAAGGGAGGAGTTCCACAGGGTGGCACCTCTAGGAAGTGACTCTTTGTGTGGCACTTTTGGTGTAACACCACACCTGAGGTGGTGCCAAACCCCAAGGTGGTGCTTCCCACAAAAAAGACAAACATTGACTTTGAGGTGCTACTTTGACTAGCACCTCATAAATGATAGGTAAATAGTTTTCTTGATCATCCATATTGGCAAATTGTTTGGGAAAAACACCCAAAATGATAAAAAGTCCTTCTATCATAATGGTTTAAGTGATGAAAAATCAAATCATTCTCTTATATCAATTCATTAATAATTTCCTTAATGAAAAAGAAAAGGATAAAACTTAACTAAATATAATGCATAATATTATTCTTCGGTTGACATTAACATTAATAATGTTTATAATTGTACCCTCCAATCTTCATTGGGCCAAGTCCAATGGTTAAAAATTTCATGTTTTTGAGTCTTCGTACGATTATACTCACACCTAGGAGGAGATTGTGTATCCTTCAATCTCCATTGGACCAAGTCCAATGATTAACAACTCAATGCTTTAAATTCTTCATATTATCATACTCGAATTTAGGGGACTGTGTACTCTCCAGTATTCATTAATTGGACCGAACCCAATGCACTGAACCTAGGTACGACCCTATAGGGTAGTATCTTATCATATCCTAACTATATCCCAACCATATCTAATCATATTTAATTATATTGTAAATATATATCAATCGTAATCTAATTATGTATATATGACCTAAATTATATCTTATCTTCATAAATTATGGAGATACGATATAGGATTAGAGTTTCTAATATACTCTTTTGAACATACTACTTTCATTGGCTAAAATATATTAAAAATTATAAAATTCAGTAGGTCTCACATCTTATTTAATAACTCTCAAGTGATTTGTAGTTTCCAATACATTTTAACTAATAAGAAATGTGTATGGTGGAGTGAGTTAAAAATTACACTATTAGTACTGCTCCTCCTTACCATAATTAGGAAAATCTACATAACTCACACCTCACCCAAAAGAAAAGACATATTACATTATAATTCTAGGAAAAACCTATATCTTATGTCAAAACACTTGTTTTTATATTTTATCGTATTTTTACTATTAAACGACCTCTAAAGGTAGATGATCACCTATATTTTTCTGGTTCTTGTTCTTTTTATTTTATTTTTTTATAAGCGGGTCACTTATAGATGGTTTGAAGTTCTCATTCTTTGTTGCTTGCACTATATGGCTAAGGAGTTATTTATTCCTTCTTCTCTTTTGTTTCTTCTTCTCTTGCACTATAACGTTTCTTAATTTTGAGGAAACGATATTTTTCTTTTGGTATATTACTTCATAGGAAGAAATATTTTTTCTGAAGACGTACATATGCTTTCAACAATCTCTTAAATCAATTCATTCTAATTATTTATGGAGGCATAGAATCGTATTGAATTATTGATGGATTGAACATGTCTGTCCTTTCCCTACCCTTTCCCCCAATTAAATTATAACTTTGTTTCTTAACTATATTTTTAAAATTAATTTTAAATTTTCCTACAATATTTTCCTACTTTTTATATATGTTAAGCATTAAATACTTTTTTATGTAATACTATTTTTTTAAAAATAGTAATATTTTTTAAAAAAAATACTATATAACATTAATTTTTGTTAACCCTCTGTTGTCGACGTTTTATGTGTGTGTGTGTGTTATTTTCTAATTGCATGTGGGACAGGAAAATTAAGGAGACACGTGATTTGGTTTCCATATTACTTCTAATTAGTAATGGCCGACCTATACCATCTCCGAGAAGTTTTATTCTAGTTTTGCGTACTGGTCAATGATCATTAATTAGTTCATATTGATCATATACGCTTTTCTGGTGAAGGAATCGGGTATACTTTAAAACCTATGACCAAGAGTACAAGAGCTATCAGTAGTTAAGAAACTAAATTGAAATAAGGAGCAGGGAATCAAACTCCCGAATGTCTGGGATCAGATAAAAGTCATACTATAAAGGCCATATTACATTTTAGCTAATAACATTCATACAAAATATTCATTGATTTGTTTAATGATTAATATCTACTAAAAACTTAAGCAGTTATTTTTAGTTGGATCTCTACTAGTAGTGAGTCCAAAAAAATTATTTAATGGAAACAAAAAATACTTCATAATATTTTCATAAAAAGAATATTATAAATTTTTACAAAATATATAATCTTATATGATACTTTTTTTAAAAATGTCTAAGTTTCTATAAATTAGAGCTGCCTTTTACATATATCAATATATTTTCTCTTTGATTTCTTATAATTTTTTACTTTTATTTTAAAAAAACAATTATCTTATGGGACAACATCTGATTTTTAATGGGGATGGTTTTTTTTATTTATTAAAGATGTCTAAGTAAAAAAAATTGCTAGTGGGGACAATTGTCCCACAGAATTGAATGTACATTTGCGAGTGATCTCTTCCAATATTTTTTTCTATTCGTAAAGATTAAACTTGACACATCGCTTAGAAAGATCGTATCGAATTCAATTCCATTAACCAACAACATATTGGTAAAGGACTAAAGGCCATGCTATATACTAGAATAATTGATTTTATTTCCAAGCCATTAATAAGACTATATATAAAATACAGGTTGCATATACTGATTTCACAATTCGGTAACCTCAAATTTAGAGCTTTCCACAACGATAACCCTGCCTCACTTTAATAGCTGCTAATGTTAAAAGTTAAAACACACATATATGGTACGTCTTTTTCGATATGATTATAAATTTACTGTGATGCTAATTAAGGTAAACCAAGGATAAGGCTCAGAAAGCATGAAGATGAATCACCATAAAAAAGGAAATGAATAAACGGATTGATAACTTCATGATTTGATTCATTTTGTTCATGACAACTACCTATACCCTATATTTTATTTTCTACCCATCTTTTCATGTAACAAGCATATTTAATTATATGGCTAACACGTGGGACCTTCGCCCTTAACCAACAGTCGTATGATAGAAATACACTCGAAGTGTCACGTAATCTCTTTGAAACGAGCTAAGGATGATTAAGTGGAGGAGACATAATTAACTTTGATCCTTATGCCTCCCTCAACTTTCTAAGAGGTAGAAGAAACACAAACAAGGAAGGCCAATAAAAGTGGGGAGCGTTTTCACTCTAAAGTTGGTATAATTTGTTCGCATTTGGAATTGAAGAGTTTTGGCGTAATGATCTAATGGAAATCAGAACATATATATTGGACATAATCATTTGCTTCAAAAGATTAGCCATCTTGGCCGACCTAAGCTTATATTTCTTTTCATTGTGGGACATCCCCACTTATATATCACAAACATATTCACATGTGCTCATACAAGGAATTTATTGTTGAAAAATAACAACAACAATAATATTTTAAGATATATACGTGAATTAAGGTCATATAAGATGATTATTATTTTAAGATTTTGTGATAAGATATTCTACTATATTAAACTATTATTGTAATTCATCTCTTGACCCAATTAATAAAGAATTTTAATTTCAAATTTCCCAAACTCCCCTCAAACTTCTAACATTGAATTGTTTTTATACTATTTGAAGGATCCTGACATTGAATAAACAATATAAACATGACATCAGATGTGTTTTCCATACTAGTGCGGAGTTGAAGGTGGGGCTAAAATGTTTCTGACTTGTCCGCATGTTAGTGTTAAGACGCATAAAAATTTGATTATTTATAATTTAAATATTGATTTTAGTTTTTTTTTTATTTTTAAATCAAGATATTTTTTTTATTTTTTTAAAATAAATAATTTTAATCCTTTCATTAACTGATCATTTCAAATTAAACATTGACTTAATATAACATACTGGTGCTTACATGAAAGGTTAAATAAAGTGGAAAAAAAAAATCTTCACAGAAATTAAATTCATAATCTTTAATTTAAAGATAAGATAATAAAATTACTATAATACTTGTAGAATAGTATTTATAAAATTATCTAAACAAAATTAGTATCTTAATAGTTTATTATTTTATCTTTAAATAAAAAACTATGAGTTTAACTTTATTACTAAGATTATTTTTATTTTTCACTTTATTTAATCTATTGTTACATAAGTACTATGTCAACAGTTTATTGGAGTATCATATTAATACCAATACATTATATCAAAGTTAACATTTAACTTTAGATTATAATCTACCAGTCAATTGACTAAAGGATCAAAATTATACGAAACCAATATCACAATTTAAAATTATGGGAAACTAATATTACAATTTAACCTAAAAAGTAAAACACACACGCAAAGAACACAAAAAATAAAATAGAAAATGATATGAAAACTAAGTACACAAAGAAGACATAAAAAGTGAATGATAGATGCCAGCAGCTCATACGCTATGCTCATTGACGTGAGAGAGATCGATCTGGTTTTGTTGTTTTCATGATTTTCATCCCCGCGATGAAAAGTAACGGAGAGATATTTTTATATATGTTCTGTAATGTGTGGTACCTTATGTCTCACACCTTGATTTATTTTCCATAAAATGAGATGAAGTTGAAACTTAGTTCAGGACTATTTCACAATTGGATGTTTTAACACTTTTTTCTTTCTTGCTTTGAGAAAATAGAAAGAGGGAATTAACAGTTCTAGGGTTTCATACGGTGGTAAGCTCCCAAATGACAGTAGTTAGACCAAAATTATTAATTTATTAAAAAAGTTTGTTAATTTATTCAAAAAATAATATCACAAAATATTTTTTTAAATTTAGTTAGTTTTTTAAATGTTTCATATTTTTTATAATCTCAAAAAAATAATTTTATGAATAAATACGTCAAACCAAGATTTAAATTTAAGCAACAGGTTAAACCTTAAGATAAAAAAAAAGTTTAATATGGTAATTTTCACGGTCGTTTGAAGGGTAGGGAATAAATGGACTTATATTGCATAGATTTGGGATTGGGCCATTTTGTTTCAATCATTCATTTTGGGCTTTTGCTATACATTTCTGATTTTATTAAGTACACTCCCTTCTCTTTGTTAAAATTGAATTACTTAATTACCTTCTTGTTTCAGACCTTTTTCTCTCCCTCGCACACTCCACTTTTCAGCACACAAACACACTCCATCTTTCATAGCAACAATACATTTATTCTCTTTTTCATCACACTCCTTCCTCTCTTTCACTCCCTTCATTCTCGTTCGATTTCTTACTCCAGTCTCCTCCCTTTAGTCCTCCTTTGCTCTATCTCTCATTCAAGCATTGTGATTTTTTTCATCCTCCAAAACTCCAATGCAATATGTTTGTGCTCCCAACTACTTCCCTTCATGTTTCATTTTGTTTAGCCCCACAGCATCATTGATGTCTCTCGTTTTATCTTTCCAGCTAGCAATGTACGGCAATATCTTAAATTTGTTGAAGTTGTTGTAGTGGGATACCTCTTTGAGTCACCCAAAATGAAGGATCAATTTCAATTATATTCTTTCCCCCACTTTAATTGCTTCACTATTGTACATTTTTCCTTTGTATGGGATTTTTAGATCCTAGTATTGTACTTGAATTTTTCCAAATGTTTTCCTTAACATTTTGGAAAATACTTTGTAGAACACAAAAATAATATTTCAAAAAATATTTTTTGGAATGTTAAGAAAAACAAATTGTTCTTGAAAGTACTTTCCACATCACAATTTTATTTTTTAACATTCTAAGAAGTATTTTCTACAACAAAACAGTATTCCACAAAGTACTTTTAAGAATGTTAAAAAATACAATTATGTTTCGGAAAGTATTATTTGAAATGTTAAAAAAAATATTATTCAGCAAAGTAAATTTTAGAATAATAATTATGTATCAATGTTATGGGTATAAATGATATATATGATACCATTTCTGGCATTCAAAGCAGTGGCACCAAATTTTCAGGGTAATGACAGCAAAATTTATAATGCAATCTTCCTAAGCAATTTTTTTTTATTAATAAAATCAGACAAACTCACACAAAAGGTGAAAACATAACCAATGAATTGTATGTCTATACTATTATATATGATGTTAGGTTAAATTTAAAATATTATTCAATAAATATTATATATCAAGTAAGAATATTGCTTTTACAACACTTCAAAAATCTATTGTTAATAAGGACCCTAACGAAGCAAATCGTCTACCAATGAAGAATAAATTTTGCATTATCGGTTTCGTAATGGCGCTAAACTTCTTTTAAAGTCCAAAAAAGTTATAAGATATTTTAATTTAAATTTAAATTAAGTGTAAATAAAAAAAATTCACAAACAAATCATTTAAATTATAATCAGATGCGGTTAATACTTATAAAAAAAATAGACCAGTGTAAAATAATTTTATATTATTATTCAATCACAATTTAACATATGATAAGTTTATTAATTTTTAAGATAATTATTCTAAAAGTTATATATCAATAATTATTTATGAGTAAACGACACTATAAACTTATTTTATTCTATTTATAATCATTAAACTCATACTTATTTGTGAATTAAGGGAGAGACACGAACGAATTGTATATTTAATCAATTCATTTAGTTCCCCAATTCTCCCTTTTCGCTGCTAAAAATATACAAATAGATAGATATTAAAAGAAAAGAAGAAGACGAAATTCATTTCCCTGTTTTTCAATATGAACGGTGTAATGTAATTATACATGTGTAACTGTGTTTCTCAAATATCCAATTTCAAATGTGAAAAGGAGAAGTAATAGAACAGTGGCAGAAGGATGACTTATATTTGAAGCAACTGAAAGTCTGAAACAAGCAAGAACAAGACATCCCTTCAAATGTTCAAAGCGGAGTCATTTCCAATCCAACAACAAACACCAAAGTACATCAAATGGAGTTATAAAGTTGGTTTGGAAGTAAAAGAAAAAAGTGGTAGGTTCAATTCTTCCCATTAAGAAAAAAAATACTAACATTTGCTGCTGATAAGAAAAAAACAAGAGTACTTCATACGGAAGAAACGTTATTGTTGATGAGTTCATGTTGCAGTGCCTGTTGGAGCCAAAACCACGAGTCCTTCATCAACTGAGGGCTCAATCTGAACATCAAAACGCAGAACTCCATTTCCGAGAGTGCCCCGTCGCCGTCGAGATCCCCTTCCCTCATCATGCTCACAAGCTCCTCCTCCTTCAAATCCTGCAAACCCATCATAGCAGAGTTACTCCTCAAACTCTCCAACGTTATCACCCCTTTCTCCTTATCCATCAATAACCGAAACCCCTTACAAAGCTCCTTTATCAAACCCTCACCCCCCAGTTTACCGGCGATCACCGGTAACAAATCCTCAAACTCAACACCCTTGCCAATCCCAGCCATCCAATCCCTTAAACCAAAAAGTTGTAGATTTTACTCTTTAGAATGTGAATATGTTTTGTGATGGTAGATGGGGAATGGTTTATATAGATGCATGTGCTAAGTGGGTTCAAGGAAAGAGAGGAGAGAAACTTGGTGAAACCTCATCGGATGAAATTTAAGGAACAGAGAGTTATTAGCTAAATGACTTTGGTTCTCCAGAACAAACCGCAATTGCTTCCCTGCTTCCAAGAAGTTTGTCAGGGGCTTTTTCGTCTATTTACGAGGTTTATCTAATCGGGTTTGACTAAGTTCCCCTAACACACTGCTTGCATGCTGCGTCTAATGTCTATTCAATGCAGCCACGAATTAGAACTTTCCGCAACTTACGCAAGTTTAATTAAGTAGATATACATAGTTCTGGTTAGATATGGAGAGTCTCACATATGGGATCTTTAACAAACTTTACAAATGTTTATATAGTTGGGTAGATCATCTTCTTAGAATCCATATTTAAGGAGATCTTTCGGATGACTTTGCTGCTCTATAAATTTAATATTAGAAAAACAATATGAGTTATTATAACTTTTTTGATATTTATATTTATTTTTCACCAATAAAAAAATAGATATATGATAGGTGATTGGAAACTTTTTGGAAGGAAATAATGTTATTAACAAAAGTCCCTTTAAACGTTATAAAAAATGTTTTTTTTTTTAATAATTAATTTAAACAAATACATTGTTAAGAGTATGGCTAGCAAAAATGTTAGGATTTTGACAGATTTAATTAGATTAAGTGGTGGTTTTTGGGTTTGGAAAAAATAATAATTAATTGATGTTGCATAAAATAAAAGTTTTTAAGATTTACTCATCTATTAAAAAATCAATAAAATATTACATATCAATTTGCTTAAAAGTTCTCAAATTGAAAATTTTGATTCTCTAGTATTTGTCCAATTTCTTAAATCCCATCTCTTGGTGCCAAATAGTAGTCTAAACTGAGAAATTACGTTTTATGACTGCTTTTCTATAACAATTTTTTTTTTTTTATCATCATTTACTTTCTGCAAATGAGACCAAAGAGATGGTTGTCAAAGGAGGACCAAAAGACCGGGTAAAATATATAAACACTTTATAATAGCAAAATTCACAAGAAACACTTTTTGAAAGAACAAACATGCATGATTGTATTCTGAGTTATCTCATGTCCCTCTTATTTCTCCGGTTATATTAATAAAGGTTGAATAATTAATCGAAAGATTTGAGTCACATAAAGCATTGTGAATTGATTGCGATCTCAGGTGTACCGACCAAGTATAGCTCAACCAAAATTCTTATAACAATTAATGTACTTTTACAAAATAGACATGTAATTGAGTTGGGTAGGAGAATATCAATATGGAAATGTATAATGTGGTTTAGGACCACCGCTGAGCTCACATTTATAGTTGCTATATATATGATATGATATTGCAACATTCTAAAAATATTAAATAATATTCAAATAATTTATTCGCCAATAAACAGATAAATCAGAAGTTGTCTAAAACTGAAGTTAACTATAGATCGAGTTTACACATATATGGGCCGGGATTTATTAAAACATACTCACATATTTTTTACAAAAAATATTTTAGCAAGTTATATACCTCAGAAAGAAATAAATATATATTAGTTATATATAAAGATTTGCTCATGTTACACTCATTTGTTTTTTTAGAATGAGTTCAATAAATTTTACTTATTTTAAGATAATCAATGTTCTAACTTAATGAACATATATTTTCTGAAAAAAAAAAGGTATAAGTTAGATAAAATTAAAAGAAAAATGCATTTGACCCGCACACTAGCTAGATATATATGAAAAAAAATTGAGAGGTTTTCTAAATAATCATTTCTAAGTATGAACATGTTACTTTATATGATGTGGCAGCATAATTCTATTTGTTAACCCGCGTGGAGTGAATGGTTAATGGTTGACCAACAACCTAGTCTGAACACTGTTTTTGCCAGGTCAAACTGTGGGCTTAGAACATTTTTTTTGTTGTCAACAATACATAATATATAGGTATTAGGTGGTCATTATAAGCAACATAGTTGAGGCATTAATTTCATGTGATTACTGTAACAATGCTACGGGTAGAAATATATGCCTCTCATCTAATTCACGTGAAAATGTGCATGTTATATAGGTTGAAATCTATGGAATTGAAATATGAATTTCACCAAATCGTTGACTCTCCTTTGCTTTGCCCAAGCTCACACCAGCCATAGGCAATGTACAATTAAAGTAACACGGATTACATGTCTTGCTAGTTGCTTGTTACATTTTATCTTCCATTAAAAGTTTAGGGAAGTTGTGTAAGTTATACCACCGGCCATATCAAGAACTAATAATCATATTCACACATGACCGACTTATTAATAAAACATCATCACTAGAATTCAGATCTAAAGTTTTTTTTAGTTATTAAGCCATCTCTCAAACGGAGTTATCGTAGATATGTCTGAATATTCGTTTTTTTTTTTTAAAGGTATGCATATGGCATGGACATGACTAATTGCCCGTGCTTTGAATCTAAGATTGATTTCAATGATGACGAAAGAAAACCTTTAATAAAATAACAAGGTTTCTATATAAACTTATTATTTTATTTTAAAAAGTTAGTCGTAAAACAAGATTAATTTTAAAGACTTAAAAAGTAGTATATAAAGTTTAATTTTGATATATTGAATGTGATGAGTGTAAAGAATTTTATACTTTGAAATTGGTAATTTTAGTTCACGTGATTTTAACTGTTCAAATTAAATCTTCATACTTTTAAAATTAAAGAAATCTAACCTAACACTTAATTTATTGTCAATAACTGTACTTCACCAAATATTTCCTATATTACTGCAATAGGAAGCCAATGTTAAAGATTAAACCATGTCAAATAGAATTGCTTGAAACTGAAGGTTTGGGCATTTAGCAGTGCTGGATTCTATAGCATTATAATGTCTCTTAATTGAATGACCAACCATTTTATCAAAAATCTTTCAAAATTTTCAGAGCACAAATGCACAATCAGACACAGGGAAGAAGCTAAGAGAATATTTTTATCCGCTGTTCTGCTTCAAATCAAAGCTAGTGCAGTGCTATAACAATAATTTGGAACATGATACAAATATTATAGGCAAAGTTGAATACATGATTTGATTGAAAAGCTGGAGATGTCAAATTCATGGGATTTTGTCAATTTCATCCTTTTTATCTAAGTTCCCTTTCCTTTTTTCTTCTTCTTTATTTTATATTTTTATAAAAAATCCTCTAACAAGTGATAGTTAATTGACTTTCATCGATCATCCATGTGGATAATTTTTTCTTTTCTAAGTGCTAGTGTTGAATAAAATACCTGCCTCACTTAGGTAGTCATGTGATAACGGGTTGAGGTTAAATTAACTTTCTGAGTTACTTTTATTTAGCAAAACTTAAAAGACAAAATATATTTTTATAAAATTATACTAGTAGTATGATACATAATATTAACACACTGTTTTGTTCTCAGTGTAAAGACATAGCTGGTAATTTGATTTCCATCAAAGAAAGATTAGGTAATTAATTTTTTTTTTATGATTCAATGGGGCTAACATCTCAAAGCAAACAGATTACATATGTCGCCAAATCAGCACTACAAATAGCATGCCCTCCACAAACTGAGGGGAATAAAAAAGAATACAATCAAAATCAAGCGATAAACCAAATCTAGCAAAAGCATTAACAATGGAATTATGTTCTTTGAGAACAAAGCTCCGGAAAATTTCCTAAGCCTGTTTAGCCAACAGGTGAATTGAAGAAACAATGTGACTATCTTCCTTAGCAACAGCACCACCCCAGGCGATGGTTGATATGGCCTCCATAGAATCCGACTCAACAATGATCTTGAGACAACCTCTGGCCAAGCCATGAAAAATCGCCCACAGTTAAGATTATAGGTAATTCTAATACTTTTTTGTTCATTAATAAATGACAATTTTTCAATTGAGGATGAGGTTCTAGCTTTTATGATCAATCTTCACGTGGGGATAGGCCTTCTACCTTACAGGAACATTTTTTTGATGTGCCTTTATACCTTAACTTGAGGGAATTGCTATTTGTATTCCCGTTTTTAGTATGACACTCCCCTTTTGACTTTATTTTCCAAAAATATCCCTTAGAATTACACTCCCTTTCACTCTCCAGTCTGCACAAGTCTCTCCCACAGCCTTCTCCAATCTCCACCACTACTGTCGAAGAGACTAGGCATTCCCTACGGATGTTGTCACCATTACAACTCCAAATGCTTCAATAGTTTTTTGACTTCTTATACCAAGGATACTGTTGAGAATTAAGACTCAAGCTAGGTATAAAAGCATAACAATTAATATCGGGGAATGACTTCTCTTATTGAATGGAAGATCTCGTGGTTGTTAAATAGCCTTTACAATACTAATAGAAAAGCAAGAAATACGGTCCACGTTCATGATAACTAAGACATGATTATACATTAGTAGATAAATAATAACAACCTACTCCCCTAGTTAATAGGAACTAATCTTTTTATATGATTAGAAGATAAAAGACTCAAACGTAAGCAAAACTATTTTATCAGATACACTGCTCATGAATCATGGGGACAATTAATATTGATAAAATTATGATTTGTTGATGGCTCGATCTTGGAAAGGAGAGGGACTCTATTTGTGCCAAATTCCTTTGCAACTCCACTATATATGCTGAGGATTCTTATGTGGGGTATATTTGCCTGTTACTTCTATCTTTTATAGCAATTTTCTATTTTTATAAACACTGGTTTGATTCAGCATCACTATGGCACTACCTTGCTGTAAATTTCATATTTTTTTGGTTATACAAAGGGCTGCTAGGCCAAAATAGAAACAAAACTAACCATGGAAAACCATGCCAGCAACATCTTCCATCAAGAGAATCAAGATGAAAGCTGAAGCAAAATAAAAATTCATAACATGCATGTGAACTAAGCTACGATTTTGATATTGTAAAGATAAATACAGTAAACATTGAATATCCTTATGTTGATGACAATGCGTTTGCCGAGGAAGCGTTGTGCGGCAATGTCATAGGCAGTCGACCTAATCTTTTCGTTAAAAGGAAGTGGATTTTTGGGAAAATAATTAAAAGGGGAGTGTTTTAGTAAAAGATCGGAGTGAATATAGCATTCCCTAACATGAAGATGCGGTTAGTGAAGGTCTATCAAGAGAGAGAGAGAGAGAGAGCACGTTCCTCTTTAAACTCAAACTGAAGATTTTGGATTGAGAGATGCTATTCTTACCCACAATTTCTAGTCTCACTACTCTCGTGATGGCCTTTTTCTTTATTCCGAAAATACCTGTAGAATCATGATTCCATTGACAAAATATACAGTAGAATCATGTTTTGGTTGTGTAAGAAAACTGTAAAAAAAGGAAATACACAAAAGAAACATGATTTGGTTGTATATTTTATCAATGAAATCATGTTTACATTGCGTAATTTTTTTGCACTCTCTCTTACACCATGAAAATATGTTTTTGTTGTATATTTGTTATGATTTTTTAATTAATTAGAGATATAAGTTACTTTTTGAAAGTAATCAATTAATTGTAATATAAATATCTTTTTTAAATTGAAATTAGATTAATTAAGATATAATTTACCATTTTTAATAGTAGTTAGTAACACATAAATTTTCTATTTTAATTAAAATTGAATTAATTAGATAGAAGTTACCATTTATAATGATAATCAAAATAATTATATAAATTAATTTTATTAATAGTAATCTAGTTAATTATGATATTAATTTGTATCATAATTAATTTGATTACAATTAAAAAGTATAACCAACATCATCATTAATTCAAATTTAAATAATAAAAGGTAATGTACATCAATTAGTTCTATTATTGTTGAAAAAAATGTTGACTTATATATGCAATTACTTATAATTTTTGTAAAAAATTAATAAAATAGAAACATGTTTTCGTTGTGTAAAAGAAGATAAAAAAAAAGTACACAACACAAACAAAATTATGTTGCCAAAATACACAATGAAATAATGTTTTTGTTGTGTATTTTTTTTTTTTTTGCATTCTTCCTTACATAACAGAAACTTGATTTTATTGTGTATTTTATTAATGAAATCTTGATTTCTTGGAAAAGACATTTTTGGAAATGAAATTTAAAACACATATGGGGTGTAAATAGAAATTTTGAGGGTGAGAATATCATCTCCCTTTTGGGATGAACATTTTTGGCAACTATATATTCTCATAGAAGGCATATTTTGATAACAAATAGCAAACGTGTGCCCTTACAAGTAGGGGTGGAAATGAGCCGAGCAGTTTGTCGAGCGCCTTTGGTTTGGCCTATGTAAGGCTCGGCTCGACTCGGCTTGTTTACTATAAAGGCCAAGCTTAAGCTTTTTAAAAAACATTTTTAGATAAAAAGGTCAAACTCAAACTATAAAAACAACTTGTTAAGCTTGATAAGTCGGCTTGTTTAACTAACAATAATAACAACAACAACAACAACAATAATAATAATAATAATAATAATAATAATAACTTTATTTTATCAAATCTTATCTTATCCAGATTTTTTCTATCTAGATTTTATTTTATCCAGATTTTATTCCATCTAGATTTTATTTTGTCCATATTTTATTTCATCCAATCTTATCTTGTTCAGATTTTATTTAATTTCGTTTATGGCCTTGGACTTAAAATAGATTTGTGAGCTTTGGGACTGATGACCTATATAAAAGCACCAAGGTTTTAGTTTAGGGAGTTTTTTTTCGGAGAGGAGAATAATTCTAGGATTTTAGAATTCCAGTTTTTATTACTGTTCATGCACACTTTTCACGTAGAATAAAATTTATTTCCTGCAATTTCGTTTCGACTTCAATCTACAGTTTCGTTTCTACTGATTAATGGAAGACTAAGTCTCCAACATTATTTTCTCTTGAGGATCAAACACAGTTCTCTTTGAGGTTTTGTTATTACTATTGAATACTGATCAGTTTTTCCTCTTCACCAATTACTTTGTATTTGTTGCTATTAATCCATGCATGCTTAGTGCTTAATTAATTGTCTCTGCGCTTAATTTACGTTCATGCTTAATGATCAGTTTCGTTCATGATTAATTGATGTATGTGTTGTTTAATCACATAATGACAGCCTTATCTTAATTTTCGCCTAGTAATTTAATTTAGGATTGGATTAAGTGGTTGAACTAATTAAGGATAAATTCTCATAACCTAGGATAAGAGACTTGCTTGTGAATTAAGGGGAAACATGTTTTAATTCTGTTATTTTCTAATTCAAATTTGCTTGCTTTTTAATTTACAAAAACAAACAACCCTCCAATTCGTTACTGTTTTATTACTTTCTATTATGAACGTTTGGTTGACCATTGCTCGTTGGGAGACGACCTAAGATCACTTCCTAGATACTGCATTTTTAATGTTTATTTGATTCGGGTATGACCTAGATCAATAGTATATAAGATATGGCTTGAGTAGACTAAGATAAAATTATTGTAGATATATTTTTTAAAAAATATTTAATATACTTATATATTCAAAAATTGGATTAAAAATTGTTAATTTAACTAATAATAATTTTTGTTTGGCTATATTAGTGTAAATCATCTCTAATCCATACATTTTTTAATATTATGCTCTTTTTATTTTCGTTTGATATACTTTGTGCTTACTTGAATTCAATATGATTTTGCTTATCAATTATTTTTGGATTTGTACATTACTTATACGAAATTTTATAAGTTTCTTTTTTTAGTTAGTATTTCAGTAGGTTTTAAAATAATTAATTAATCAAAGACGTCTTTAAGCAAATTTTTAAATAGGCTCGTGGATCAAGCCAGACTTTTATGAAAGCCGAGCCGAACCTTTAAAAAAAAGCTCATGACAAATAATGAGTCAAGCTAAGCCTTACATATTCAACTCAAGCCGAACTCAAACCTAGAACTTAGGAGTGGAAATGAGCCCAGCCAAACCTTTAATTATATACAATATTTCTGTTATCAAGTACAATAATTTGACAAATTAAATATGACCCCTCCTACCGGAATAAACAATTTAATGATTCGTGTAAGACAGATTTTTTATATACAATATTTCTGTTATCAAGTACAATAATTTGACAAATTAAATATGACCCCTCCTACCGGAATAAACAATTTAATGATTCGTGTAAGACAGATTTTATCATGCGTCATTAAATTTGTTGATCACTCCCTTGATGTTACAAGGAAAAATAAAAAAACTCGTGTGTGGAAAAAGATAGCTCTGATCCACACGGGACTGGGTGACTGGCTGGCATGCAAGTCAAAGTCGTCAAGTATGGTGATGCTAACAAACCTCGAGCATCCTAGCACAAGGGAGGAAAAGCTCAAGCAACGATACACTGTCTCCAACTTGGAGGAGATGAAAATTTTAATTTGGTCTAATTTTTTATTTGTTGAAAGTTTCATGAAATTCGGTTTCACTCGAAGCTTAAATTAGTAAAAATTCTTTTAGTATTTTTTTTAACTCATGAACACAAAAATATGACTCATAATTTTTTTTTTAAAATATATTACTCCTTCATCTCTAACTATGAGAACTTTTAACTAATTTAGGTCAGTTAAGAAAAATAATTAATTAGTTAATTATTTATACTAGTATTTCAAAATTATGTTTTTCTCATCTCTATTCACTTAATAATTTTTTATTAATATTTGGAAAAAGAATAATTAAGTAAAGGTATGTATGAAAAAAATAATCTAATATATCTAGAAATTAAAAAATAATCTTATAAAAAATATAATTTTTTAATAAAATCTAATAATTAGAAACGGAAAAAGTAAAAATTAGAAAACTTAACTACACCGTGTAAATTAAAAACTCTCTAGTCTGCCCATTTGAAGTTGGTAATTTCTCGTTTTTTTTTTCTTTATTGTCTAGGAGGAGATGCTCCACCTGAATGTTTTGATTATTAATTTTTTGTTCAAATGGGTTTTTGTCCTTCAAATTAGGTTATTTTTAGTTTTGTTCTCTCAAATTTAAATTTACCTTTCTTAATCCCTCAATTTAAAAATAAACTCCTTTTAAATTTTAGTCTCTCTTGACTGATTTTTGACAATTTAAATGTACAATAATTAATGTGGCGATTCTTTACCATAGAATAGACTAAAAATAATATTTTTGAAATTAATAAAATAAATAAATCAGTGGATAAAATTCAAAAGGACCTAAATTTGAAAAACATATTTAAGCTTTAATTTTTTTTTAAGTTGTAATATTAGTATATTGATCATCAATTGCAATGCTTTAAAAATTTAATTGATAATTAAATAAGCGAAAACATTAATTATCAATTTATTAATTAAGTCATAGTTTGAATTATAAGCCATCAGGTAATAATTTTATAAGCGAAAACATTAATTAGCAATGCTTTCTTTCTTCGTTGCTTTTGTTTTATTTTCTCCTCCCTCTCTCCTTTCACCAGTAGTTACTACGCTTATAATTTATAGTATACCTCATACAAGGGTCAACAATGGCACCTAACAAGAGGTTCGAATAATAGTTGATTTGATAGCATTTGGTTTCAAATGTTTGAGAAGGATCAAAGGGACACTAGCTATCAAAATTAGAAGGTTTGTATTAGACATGAGAACTGATGAGGTTCTGTTCTCCTTTTCTCTTTTTTCTTTGGTGTTATGCTTCCAACTCTGTTCCACTGGAGATACTTTGAAGGCTGGCCAGAAGATAACTCTGAACTCATTGGAGAACCTTGTTTCATCTAACCGCACATTTGAGCTTGGTTTCTTTCCTTTAAGTGGTAGCAGCAGTGTTGTAAAAAGCTACTACTTGGGGATATGGTATCACGGGTTGGAACCACAAACAGTGGTATGGGTTGCAAATAGAGTCAAGCCTGTTTCAGACTCTAGTGGTGTTTTGCGAATTGCAGAGGATGGAAATCTGGTGGTAGAAGGTGCGTCAAAAAGGCATTGGTCCTCTGTAATTGAAGCACCCTCGTCCACAAACAGAACACTGAAGCTCCTAGAATCAGGGAACCTAGTACTAATGGACGATAACTCGGGAAACAGTAATTACCTGTGGCAGAGTTTCAAGAACCCAACAGACACGTTTCTTCCTGGCATGAAAATGGATGCAAGTTTAGCATTGACTTCATGGAGAAACTCCACTGCCCCGGCACCTGGTAACTTCACCTTTACGCTGGCTCCAGAGGACGAGAGGGGAAGCTTCGCAGTGCAAAAGCTATCACAAATCTACTGGGACCTTGACGAACTCGACAGAGATGTTAATTCCCAAGTAGTATCTAATTTGTTGGGCAACACCACCACCCGGGGTACTAGGTCGCACAATTTTTCAAACAAAACCATCTATACATCGAAGCCTTACAATTACAAGAAATCGAGGCTGCTAATGAATTCCAGTGGGGAGTTACAATTTCTCAAGTGGGATGAGGATGAAGGGCAATGGGAAAAGCGCTGGTGGGGGCCAGCTGACGAGTGCGACATTCATGATTCTTGCGGGAGCTTTGGCATATGTAACAGAAATAACCATATTGGCTGCAAATGTTTACCAGGATTCGTTCCCATTCCTGAGGGAGAGCTCCAAGGACATGGGTGTGTGAGAAAATCAACATCGTGTATCAACACCGACGTCACATTCCTCAACTTAACCAACATAAAAGTACGAAACCCAGACAATGAAATTTTTACAGAAACAGAAGCAGAATGCCAGTCCTTTTGCATTAGCAAGTGTCCCCTTTGCCAGGCATATTCATATCATACGTCTACATACGGTGATCGCAGTCCCTTTACATGCAACATCTGGACACAGAATTTATCTTCTCTTGTAGAGGAGTACGATCGTGGCCGTGATCTTTCTATCCTCGTTAAGAGATCAGATATAGGTAATTCATCTATTATTTGGTAAACATATTGATTCACATTGTTTCCAACTTAATACTTAATAGTTGCGACTAGGGAGGTAACATAACACAGAATTCCTAATTTGGTAAACCAAAAAATCATTAGCGGTGTGCTGGGGCACTTTTTTATTTTGGATACACACGCACACAAATACATACTGCAAAAAACAGATGCAAATTATGATTGCCACATGATTTATTATCACTGAATTACATATATTGTTGTGCAGCACCAACTGCAAAAACGTGTGAACCTTGCGGAACATATGAGATTCCTTATCCACTAAGCACTGGGCCAAACTGTGGAGATCCCATGTACAACAAGTTCAATTGTACCAAATCGACAGGCCACGTTAACTTCATGATGCCCAAAGGAATATCATACCAGGTTACTGGGATCGAAGAAGATACCAGAACGTTTTTCATTCATACGGATGCTTCATATTCCTGTAGTTCCAGAAGAGATCAAAATAACACACCTAATTTGCCATTTAATGTAGTTGATTGCATACAAGATTTTGGAATAGTTAAATTCAGTTGGCAACCAGCACCAGAACCTCCCTGTAATAGGCCTATGGACTGCATGAATTGGCCCCATTCAACATGCAGAGAAACAAGTGAAGGAGGAACCAGGTGCCATTGTGATTTAAAATATAGGTGGAACAACTCAATCATGAGTTGCACCCAAGGTTAGCATTTTATTAAACGTCTCTTCAACACTTTTCTATTTTTCTCTATTAATACCATAAAGGTTTGCTAGATGAGAATTATTTTATTTAACTAGCATGCCTTACCTTCTCCTGGAAAGCATTGTTGATCAAATTCTCAATTCCAAAATAAGAGCAACATTTTAGAGATTTTCTTCCGTTTGCTTATGAATGTCTTACTGTTCCGAGTGTAGCAGAGATTAGTTCTGGTCCTGAATTTTCCAAACTCCGTTGAATTTTAAAACAATGTTAAATGAACTGCAGAGCCACCGAGCAATCGTTCATACAAACGACTGGCATTGATTCTTACAATAATTTTAATAAGCATTATTACTCTGGCATGCATAATAGTACTTGCAATTGTGCGGCGAAAGAAAAATGCCCCTAAGCCTGGTAAGAGTTTAGTTTTTCGTGTTGAATTAAAATATTTTTTTCTTCACACATGTAATCAAGGTTATATATATATATATATATATATATATATATATATATGTCTGATTTCAGATCGGGCAAGCACCCAAATTCAGGAGAGCTTGTATGAGAGTGAAAGACAAGTGAAAGGTTTGATTGGCTTAGGAAGTTTAGAAGAAAAGGACATTGAAGGAATTGAAGTACCCTGTTATACTTATGCAAGCATTCTAGCAGCTACAGATAATTTCTCAGATTCTAACAAGCTTGGAAGAGGAGGTTATGGACCTGTTTATAAGGTGATTGATTCGTTCATTTAACTTTCATTACCAATCTAGCAATAGCATTGAGTCCATGCAAAATTTCCTCATGATATATGAATTTTCTTAATCCAGGGAACGTTTCCTGGAGGTCAAGACATAGCTGTAAAGAGGCTTTCAAGTGTTTCCACTCAAGGCTTAGAGGAATTCAAGAATGAGGTTATTTTGATTGCAAAACTTCAGCATCGGAACCTTGTTAGACTCAGGGGCTATTGCATTGAAGGAGATGAAAAAATCTTACTTTATGAATACATGCCAAACAAGAGCTTGGACTCATTTATATTTGGTCAGTATCACATATTCCATCATACAACTTCCCTGAAGTGCTCTTCAACCATTACAATCATAATTTCACTAACCTTGTTCTTAATTTGAAATGTAAAATGTATATCTTGAAAGACCCGACACGAACTTCACTCCTGGATTGGCCAATACGATTTGAGATAATCGTAGGCATTGCGCGAGGCATGTTGTATCTTCACCAAGACTCCAGATTGAGAGTGATTCATAGAGACCTGAAAACCAGCAACATACTTCTGGATGAGGAGATGAATCCAAAGATATCAGACTTTGGTCTTGCCAAAATATTTGGGGGAAAAGAAACTGAAGCATGTACAGGGAGAGTAATGGGAACCTTGTAAGTTCACCAAGTATATTTGATTGTAAATGTGTCGTTGTTTATTTACTGAGTTTAATATTTTACACATGCTTGGTGCAAATAACAATAATTTTTTGGCAGTGGATACATGGCTCCAGAGTATGCCTTGGACGGATTCTTTTCAACCAAATCCGACGTTTTCAGCTTTGGAGTAGTCCTTCTAGAGATTCTTAGTGGAAAAAAGAACACTGGATTCTATCAGTCCAAGCAAATTTCTAGCCTTTTGGGTCATGTATGTTTCTTGTGTTTCACTTTTGGGTTATGCATATTTTAGCGATATGTTGACTTACCAATAATTTCTATGGACATATTGTATCAGGCATGGAAGTTATGGACAGAGAATAAGCTACTGGATTTAATGGACCCATCTCTTTGTGAAACATGCAACGAAAATGAATTCATTAAGTGTGCAGTCATTGGACTCTTATGCGTACAAGATGAACCAAGTGATCGACCCACTATGTCAAATGTTTTGTTCATGCTCGACATAGAGGCAGCAAGCATGCCAATTCCCACGCAGCCAACCTTTTTTGTGAAAAAGCATCTTTCTAGCTCAGCTTCCTCTTCGAGCAAACCAGATATAGGTCAGTTTGAGAGCAGTTATCAAGAAGGTCGATAGTGCATGATTGAAGCTATTGTTAGAGTACGTGTAAAATAATTAATGATATTTTAATTGTATTTTATAACAATTTAGAGTATTCTGTATTATTTTTAAGGATCAATTTTGGATTTCCTGTCTGTCTTTTTAGTGCATACACCATTTTGAATTTATAACGTAAGTTTTTAATATAAAATTTTACTTAGTTAAAGGTCTTCATCTTTTTCTTTGCTATCGCTTCTAATTTATACTATCAACTAATAAAGACTTGTCATATCATCAAATAAATGAGTGATCACTCTAATTTATAGTAAAGACTAATGTTGGTAATAAAGAAAAAATTTAGGGACAAAAAGCTCGTAAATCCATTAATTTTATGTTTTTTTAATCTTTTCCTTTTTTTATAGATAGTTTTTTCTTTTTAATTGAGAGGGTGATTTAGTATGATATTGTTAGAGTTTTGTGTTCTTAATTCCACATCGCTTGGATTGTTAGAGTTTTGTAGTCTTAGTCTCACATCCCTTGATTTGTAAAAACTTGTGTCTCATTAGTGTTATATATAGAGACACTTTATAAGCTTTTATATGTGCAAGTAATAAAAGTTCTCCTAGTATAGCCGTGGACGTAGGCACATACATTGTGTCCTGAATCACGTTAAACTTTATATCTTTTCTCTCTTCCTTTTATTTATTTCTCTTCTTTTATTGCTCTATACTAACAACTGGTATCGAGAGCTTTTGGTTACTCCACGGGATTTCCTTAGTTTAAAGGAATTAGTGAGAGTCTCCTTAATTTAGAGGAGGCAGTGGGAGCAATGGCATTAGAAGAGGGGAAGGTGAAGATCGAGAAGTTTGATGACAGAGATTTCTGCTTTTGGAAGATGCATATAGAGGATTATCTATATCAAAAGAAGCCGTATCAGCCCTTATCGGGGGTTAAGCCAGATGACATGAAGCAAGAAGAATGAAACTTGTTGGATCGATAGGCTCTTGGCGTGATCAGATTGACATTAGCCAAGAACGTCACATTCAACATCGTAAACGAGAAGACTACTGTAGGCTTAATGAAGGCATTATCAGATATGTACGAGAAGCCATCGACAGCCAACAAAGTATACTTGATGCGCCGGTTGTTCAACCTCAAGAGATCAAAATAACACACCTAATTTTCCATTTAATGTAGTTGATTGCATACAAGATTTTGGAATAGTTAGATTCAGTTGGCAACCAGCACCAGAACCTCCCTGTAATAGGCCTATGGACTGCATGAATTGGCCCCATTCAACATGCAGAGAAACCAGGTGCTATTGTGATTTAAAATATAGGTGGAACAACTCTATCATGAGTTGCACCGAAGGTTAGCATTTTATTTAAACGTCTCTTCAACACTTTTCTGTTTTTCTCTATTAATACCATAAAGGTTTGCTAGATCAGAATTATTTTATTTAACTTGCATGTGTTACCTTCTTCTGGAAAGCATTGTTGATCAAATTCTCAATTCCAAATAAGAGCAATCTTTCAAAAGAATCAAGAGATTTTTCCTCCGAATGTTTATGATTTTCTTACTGTTTCCCGCGGATCTGGAATTGGTCCATGTCCTGGATTTTCCAAACTCCTTTGAAACAATGTCATCACTAAATAAATTAAGATTCCATTTCAAGCTATTTTGGTAGTACAATTATAATGGTATTTACTATCTCACTTTTACATTTTATTTCCTTGAACAGAAGAGCCGTCAAGAGAGCATTTAACCCACCGACTGGCATTGATTCTTACAGTAATTCTTGGTTCCATGGCTATTCTGGCATGCATAACAGCATTTGTGCTTGTCCGGAGAAAGAAAAAAGCTCATAAGCTTGGTAGTAATTTTTAATTTTGCATGTTGCATTAAAAATCTTTTATCTTCAGACATGTAATCAAGGTTATATATGTCTTGTTGCTGAGTTCAGATCGGGCAAGCACCCAAATTCAGGAAAGTTTGTATGAGAGCGAAAAACGTGTGAAAGGTTTGATTGGCTTAGGAAGTTTAGAAGAAAAAGATATTGAAGGAATTGAAGTTCCCTGTTATACTTTTGCAAGCATTCTAGCAGCCACAGATAATTTCACCGATTCTAACAAGCTTGGAAGAGGTGGTTATGGGCCTGTTTATAAGGTGATTGGTTCAGTTCATTTAACTTTCATTATCAATCTAGCAATAGCATTGAGTCCATGCAAAATTTCCTCATGATATATGAATTTTTTTAATCCAGGGAACGTTTCCTGGAGGTCAAGACATAGCTGTAAAGAGGCTTTCAAGTGTTTCCACTCAAGGCTTAGAGGAATTCAAGAATGAGGTTATTTTGATTGCAAAACTTCAGCATCGGAACCTTGTTAGACTCAGGGGCTATTGCATTAAAGGAGATGAAAAAATCCTACTTTATGAATACATGCCAAACAAGAGCTTGGACTCATTTATATTTGGTCAGTATCGCATATTCCATCATACAACTTCCCTGAAGTGCTCTTCAACCATTACAATCATAATTTCACTAACCTTGTTCTTAATTTGAAATGTGAAATGTATATCTTGAAAGACCGGACACGAACTTTACTCCTGGATTGGCCAATACGATTTGAGATAATCGTAGGCATTGCGGGAGGCATGTTGTATCTTCACCAAGACTCCAGATTGAGAGTGATTCATAGAGACCTGAAAACCAGCAACATTCTTCTAGATGAGGAGATGAATCCAAAGATATCAGACTTTGGTCTTGCCAAAATAGTTGGGGGAAAAGAAACGGAAGCCAGTACAGAGAGAGTAGTGGGAACCTAGTAAGTTTACTAAGTATATGTGATTGTAAATGTGTCATTGTTAATTTATCGAGTTTGATATTTTACAAATGCTTGCTACATATAACTAAATTTTTTTTGCAGTGGATATATGGCTCCAGAGTATGCTTTGGATGGACTTTTTTCATTCAAATCCGATGTTTTCAGCTTTGGAGTAGTCCTACTAGAGATTCTTAGTGGGAAAAGAAACACGGGATTCTATCAGTCCAAACAAATTTCTAGCCTTTTGGGTCATGTATGTTTCTTGTGTTGTACTCTTGGGTTATGTGTGTTTTGTGATATGTTGAGTTGTCAATAATTTCTATGGACATATTGTATCAGGCATGGAAGTTATGGACAGAGAATAAGCTACTGGACTTAATGGACCCATCTCTTGGTGAAACATGCAACGAAAATCAATTTATTAAGTGTGCACTCATTGGGCTATTATGCATACAAGATGAACCAGGTGATCAACCTACTATGTCAAATGTTTTGTCAATGCTTGACATAGAGGCAGTAACCAAGCCAATTCCCACGCCACCAACCTTTTTTGTGAACAAGCGTCATTCTAGCTCAGCTTCCTCTTCTAGCAAACCAGAAACAAGTCTGCAATTTGACAGCAGTTATCAAGAAGGTCGATAGTCCATGATGGAGGCTATGGTTGAAATACATGAAAAATATTTAATGATATTTTAGTTGTATTTTAGAATAATTTAGAGTAAAGAAAATAGTTTATCTTATAATTTATATATATAGTGTAAAGATTACTTTTGTATTTCTTTGTTATCTTATAATTTATTAATAAGAAAATAGTTTATATAGTGTAAAGAAAATTATATTGTTATTTAATAGAAAATTCACATTTATGAATATGATAAATTTATTAATTTTTACCATAATTATCTTATAAATCACATCTATCTCGATTTCAAATTGAATTTGTAAATTATTTTACAATGTGCATTGCATATAATTAAGTGGTCGAGAGACTTAAAATAAAATGCTAAACTTGGGTGCAACTCATGATTGAGTTGTTCCACCTATATTTTAAATCACAATGGCACTTGGTTACTCCTTCCCTTGTTTCTCTGCCGTCTATAATGTTACTACAGGGTGGTTCTGGTGCTGCTAGCCAATTGATTTTTATTCCAACATCTTCAATGCACTCAGTTACATTAAATTGAAAATCTGTGTAATTTTGATAGCAGGAACTAGAATTACACATATATAAACCATCTGTTTGAATCAAAAGCATTTTGAAATCTTCATCGATCCAAGTAACTGGGTATGATTTTCCTCCCGGCATCATGAAGCTAACGCCGCCCGTCGATTTGGTGCAATTGAACTTGTACATGGGTCTCCACAAGTTTGCCCAGTGCTCAGCAATCACATATGTGCCGCAAGGTTCACACGTTTTTGTAGTTGGTGCTGCTCAAGAATATATTAATTCAGCTATAAATCATACAGAAATCATGTTTTTCATCTGCTTTATGTTTCAATCCATCTAATTCACAAGACAATACCATACCATAAGGACTATCATCTAGAAGATTCAATTAAGAATATATAAATCATATGGCAATGGCAATAAGTTCAATCATCTACAAGTTTCAATTATTTTAATTAATATATAATAAATAAACTACCGGTCAGATCTCTTGTCCAGGATAGAAAGATATCAACCATAATTGTACTTCTCCACAAGATTCATGTCCAAATGTTGCATGAAAAGCAACTATCAATATTAGAAGAAAAAAAAAATGTTTTTGATGTCGGTTCTTTAGCGCATTCCACCATGATTCTAAAATTGTCTTTTTTAAGTCATTAATATTGAAATTAAATACTTTTTACGATGATTTTTCAATCATCTTAGTATGTCAATTTTTACATTAATTTTTTTAGGAATCGTCATAGATAATTTTATTTATTATTTAAAAAATGTTTAAAACATTAGGATTCTAAGACAGTTTTTAGTAAAAAAAATCATGTTAAAATCTTAACATTCTAAGACAATTTTTTTAATAATCAATGTTATTTTCTTATTTTTTTAATATTTATTATCTTTTACATAAAATTAAACCTATAATTTAAGTCATCGAGGCTCAGAAAGATTGTAATAAAATATTACTAAATTGTTTTTGCTCTAATAATTATCAATAAATTATTAATTGATGTTTACAATAAATTTTTCCTCTTAATACCACTATTGTTCCTTTGCAATTGACAGAAGGAAATCATGAATTCATGAGATAATAATATTTCTTACTAGTTAATACCACAAAATATAATAGCAAAATACGCTGAAGAAGTTCTAGCCATTATAGCCATTAAAATTGTAAAAATTATTCCTTTCTTACAATTGTAAAACTGGAAAAGACTTATTTGAGAACCTCCTCAACCCAGATTCTCTTTCTACTAACAAAAGTAGTCTAGTAGCATCCAAGATTGGTGGTATATATTAAGAGTAAGAGTAAATACATCACTGGAAGCAGGTGATCCAATTGGAAAATTTCAGAAAATAGAATAGTAAAATAATCACTATACGTACACTAAATGGTTCCAAGTCATATCTATAATAAGGATTTAAACTCTTTGAGAGGCCCTCATGTTCCATATTACAAGGTTCAATTACTTCTTTCTCCAACAATGTCTACCTTTCATAGAATGGTAGTTGCATGCATTAAACTAAAAGGTCAAGTCAAAAGTTAGCCAAGCACAAGTATGAACATCAATCCAAGGACTTATATGGTTCCGGGCATGCATTATCTAGCATTCTATGTCATTTTTTTAATGGTTTACCGACTATCTAAATACTCATGAGAAAACATTACGTTTGCAGCTAGACTTCAATTGGAAGTTAGACACACACACATGGTCCCAAAAAATATTAAATAGTATATGATATTCTGATTGTATCAGTAATTAATTACAAGTTTACAAACTAGACACAATAGCTCCGATTAAGATGCTTCAAATTATTTCACGATTTCCCATGTCTAGCCAGATCCAAAAATATGGATTACTAGTGATCCTGGGTTTTCAAACTTACTAAGGAAATGACCCACAAATCAGAGGTATAGTTTTGATCACTATTATTTATAGGTATGTTTTGGAATTAAATTATATAAGGATTGGTAATTTTTCTCTCTTATTTCTTCCGTTTTGTGCAAATAATTTTTATTTTAACATCATTAAGTTTTTGTACAGAAAATATCAAAAACTGATGAATTTATGATACTTAGTGAATAATTAGCGCAAAAAAGGATAAATTTGAAATTTGAAGATCACAATTAGCACATTCCAAGCACTCAGCGTGAAGCATAGGCTCAACGCGCTTAGCAGCTGGAAGCAAGACTAATTTAGGAAAGCAATCTAATTCAGGAAAGAGGCGTGCTTAATGCGAGATTACTCTCATACTCGCTAAGCGCGGCAAGCGAGCTTAGAGTGAAGGTTGCATGAAAACTAAACTAATTTGAACCTATAAAAGAAGGAGAGAGAAGAAGGAAGAAAACACACAGAAATTCGAAGAGAATACAATTCCTTATAAAAGACAAAAGCTAGAAGAAGGAGAAATAAGAATTAGGAGTCATTCCTTCCTTCCATTCCCTTTCTTAAATCCTTTTTTTACTAAATATTTTTCTCTTGCAATTGTAAAGCCTCCCATGACAATGAGAAGTTAAATCCTTTTTTGTTGGGAACTTGACACAAATTACTTTTGATGTAATTTCTCTTCCCATCTATTTAATATTATTACTTTTGCATTATCCTTTCTTGTGCTTAATATTATTGTTTATGGTTTGATCACTCATTTGTATGGTAAGTTTTAGGGGTAGCACTGAGAAATATTATTTTCTAATAGAATTGGAAAAATGTATTTAAATAAAGTCATCACTAGGGATAGGTTGATTTTTGTTTAACCCGTTATACATCTCTATTTTTAATGCAATTTACTGTTTTATCTTTGCAAAGAGATTTGAGAGAGAAAATAGATAAATTAGGTTCATTCACTCGAGAGATCTTGATTAGAGTATATAAGTAGATGTAGGTATAAATTAGAATAATTATAAATAGAGAAAAATCATTTTTTTTGGGGGGAAATGTAAATTATAATAAATCCAAAAGGATACAACAATAAACGGGGCATACCCCGCAGCTAGAGAAAAACAAAAGTCTCCCTAATATAAGAAGGCCTGGATCAAGATGCTAAAACAAATGCAACAGGTGTGTTTATCTATACATAAGAAATTTAATCTTGCTAAGAGTAACTTTGGTAAGCTAAGTTCCCAATATTCTCATTTCCTGAATTTACTTCTACAATAAGTTGGTTCTCCAATCTTTTATGTTTTAATTAATTAATTTACTTTTATAATTGTTTTTCTCTCTTATTTAATTTTCTGCTAAATTAATTCACTATTTTTCTCACAACCTTTTTTCAAATATTTTTCTTAATTGAATATTCATTTACCTAAGTACAAACAAGGTTCTTGTAAACTTGACACTCAAACTTTCATTTTAACTTTACTACTTAGGACGAATTGGTGTACTTGTCAATCCATCAACAAATTTCAAATCCAACTAGAAGCTTACATGCATTCATTTTAATGCGAGATTGGTAAAGAGATACTTTAATTAATTGACAAATACAAATACCTTAACCGGAATACAATTTGAATTTTGGTTGAACACTAAATACAACAACTCAAAATAGCAAACATAACATAAACAATAATAGAGTAGGTGTAGGAAAAATCCACCAAGAAGTCAATAATATCTCAACATTGTAGTTGTGTAGCAAATTGCAAGAACTATTCAACCCCACTGCTTTCATCCAACTCCGATCCATGTTTCCTATTTTATGATAGTCATAAGGCTATCCCATATGCATGAAGATCTCACTTTTTTCATAAAGGTGTGAAACGACGCACCTGAGTCCATGATCCATGAATCAACAGGACTATCCAAACTGCAAATTAATGCATCATCAAGTTCATTAGTTACTGCATTTGCGGATTCATCATCATTGCGCTTCTTGTTTTTGTGCTACTTGTTCTTCTTTGGTGTATTGCACTGATTGCTAAAGTGACCTTTCTTGTCACAATTCCAACAAGTAATGCCACTTTGAAATTTTCTCTGACCTTTCCCTCTTGACTTTGATCTGCCTCGACCATTCTGACCCTTTTGGGTAGTCCTTCCCCTGCCTTTAGTATTCAATGCTGAATTGGAAACATGACTGGAAGATTCTCTTGAATCTCTCTTGCGAACATCTTCACTTAAGATCAAGTCACAAATGTCACTAAGCTTTAATGTGTTCTCCCTTGTAGAACTACTAACTGCAGTAACAGTTGCAACCCAACTATCAGGTAGTGATGACAATAGAATCAATGTCTTCACCTCATCCTCAAATTTAATCTGCACTGATTCCAACTGGGCAAGAATACTATTAAATTCATTAATATGATCAGTTATAGATATACATTCTCCCATCTTGAGGTTGAACAACCGGCGCATCAAGTATACTTTGTTGGCTGCCGACGACTTCTCGTACATATCTGATAATGCCTTCATTAAGCCTGCAATAGTCTTCTCGTTTACGATGTTGAATGTGACGTTCTTGGTTAATGTCAATCTGATCATGCCAAGAGCCTTTCGATCCAGCAAGTTCCATTCTTCTTGCTTCATGTCGTCTGGCTTAACCCCTGATAAGGGCTGATACAACTTCTTCTTATATAGATAATCCTCTATCTGCATCTTCTAAAAGTTGAAATCTCTATCTTCAAACTTCTCGATCTTCACCTTCCCCTCTTCTAATGTCATTACTCCCACTGCCTCCTCTAAACTAAGGAGACTCCCACTAATTCCTTTAAACTAAGGATATCACGTGGAGTAACCAAAAGCTCTTTATACCCGTTGTTATTATAGAGCAATAAAAGAAGAGAAAGAGATAAAAGAAAGAGAGAAAAGTCACAAAGTTTAACGTGGTTCAACACACAATGTATGTGCCTAGGTCCATGGATACACTAGGAGAACTTTTATTACTTGCACATATAAAAGCTTATAAGGTATCTCTATATATAACATTAATGAGACACAAATTTTTACAAATCAAACGATGTGAGACTAAGACTACAAAACTCTAACAATCCAGACAATGTGGGACTAAGACCACAAAACTCTAACAATATCATACTAAATCACACTCTCAATTAAAAAGAAAAAACTATCTATAAAAAAAGGGAAAGATTAAAAAAACATAAAATTAATGGATTTACTAGCTTTTTGTCCCTAAATTTTTTCTTTATTACCAACATTAGTCTTTACTATAAATTAGAGTGATCACTCATTTATTTGATTATATGACTAGTCTTTATTAGTTTATAATATAAATTAGAAGTGATAGCAAAGAAAAAGATGAAGACCTTTAACCAAGTAAAATTTTATATTAAAAACTTACGTTATAAATTCAAAATGGTGTATGCACTAAAAAGACAGACAGGAAATCCAAAATTGATCCTTAAAAATAATACAGAATACTCTAAATTGTTATAAAATACAATTAAAATATTATTAATTATTTTACACGTACTCTAACAATAGCTTCAATCATGCACTATCGACCTTCTTGATAACTGCTCTCAAACTGACCTATATCTGGTTTGCTAGAAGAGGAAGCTGAGCTAGAATGACGCTTGTTCACAAAAAAGGTTGGTGGCGTGGGAATTGGCATGGTTACTGCCTCTATGTCAAGCATTGACAAAACATTTGACATAGTGGGTCGATCACTTGGTTCATCTTGTACGCATAAGAGTCCAATGACTGCACACTTAATGAATTCATTTTCGTTGCATGTTTCACAAAGAGATGGGTCCATTAAATCCAGTAGCTTATTCTCTGTCCATAACTTCCATGCCTGATACAATATGTCCATAGAAATTATTGGTAAGTCAACATATCACTAAAATATGCATAACCCAAAAGTGAATCACAAGAAACATACATGACCCAAAAGGCTAGAAATTTGCTTGGACTGATAGAATCCAGTGTTCCTTTTTCCACTAAGAATCTCTAGAAGGACTACTCCAAAGCTGAAAACGTCGGATTTGATTGAAAAGAATCCGTCCAAGGCATACTCTGGAGCCATGTATCCACTGCCAAAAAAATTTAGTTATATGTAGCAAGCATTTGTAAAATATCAAACTCGATAAATTAACAATGACACATTTACAATCAAATATACTTGGTAAACTTACTAGGTTCCCACTACTCTCTCTGTACTGGCTTCCGTTTCTTTTCCCCCAAATATTTTGGCAAGACCAAAGTCTGATATCTTTGGATTCATCTCCTCATCTAGAAGAATGTTGCTGGTTTTCAGGTCTCTATGAATCACTCTCAATCTGGAGTCTTGGTGAAGATACAACATGCCTCGCGCAATGCCTACGATTATCTCAAATCGTATTGGCCAATCCAGGAGTGAAGTTCGTGTCCGGTCTTTCAAGATATACATTTCACATTTCAAATTAAGAACAAGGTTAGTGAAATTATGATTGTAATGGTTGAAGAGCACTTCAGGGAAGTTGTATGATGGAATATGCGATACTGACCAAATATAAATGAGTCCAAGCTCTTGTTTGGCATGTATTCATAAAGTAAGATTTTTTCATCTCCTTTAATGCAATAGCCCCTGAGTCTAACAAGGTTCCGATGCTGAAGTTTTGCAATCAAAATAACCTCATTCTTGAATTCCTCTAAGCCTTGAGTGGAAACACTTGAAAGCCTCTTTACAGCTATGTCTTGACCTCCAGGAAACGTTCCCTGGATTAAAAAAATTCATATATCATGAGGAAATTTTGCATGGACTCAATGCTATTGCTAGATTGATAATGAAAGTTAAATGAACTGAACCAATCACCTTATAAACAGGTCCATAACCACCTCTTCCAAGCTTGTAAGAATCGGTGAAATTATCTGTGGCCGCTAGAATGCTTGCAAAAGTATAACAGGGAACTTCAATTCCTTCAATATCTTTTTCTTCTAAACTTCCTAAGCCAATCAAACCTTTCACACGTTTTTCGCTCTCATACAAACTTTCCTGAATTTGGGTGCTTGCCCGATCTGAACTCAGCAACAAGACATATATAACCTTCATTACATGTGTGAAGATAAAAGATTTTTAATGCAACATGCAAAATTAAAAATTATTACCAAGCTTATGAGCTTTTTTCTTTCTCCGCACAAGCACAAATGCTGTTATGCATGCCAGAATAGCCATGGAACCAAGAATTACTGTAAGAATCAATGCCAGTCGGTGGGTTAAATGCTCTCTTGACGGCTCTTCTGTTCAAGGAAATAAAATGTAAAAGTGAGATAGTAAATACCATTATAATTGTACTACCAAAATAGCTTGAAATGGAATCTTAATTTATTTAAGTGATGACATTGTTTCAAAGGAGTTTGGAAAATCCAGGACAAGGACCAATTCCAGATCCGCGGGAAACAGTAAGAAAATCATAAACATTCGGAGGAAAAATCTCTTGATTCTTTTGAAAGATTGCTCTTATTTGGAATTGAGAATTTGATCAATAATGCTTTCCAGAAGAAGGTAACACATGCAAGTTAAATAAAATAATTCTGATCTAGCAAACCTTTATGGTATTAATAGAGAAAAACAGAAAAGTGTTGAAGAGACGTTTAAATAAAATGCTAACCTTGGGTGCAACTCATGATAGAGTTGTTCCACCTATATTTTAAATCACAATGGCACCTGGTTTCTCTGCATGTTGAATGGGGCCAATTCATGCAGTCCATAGGCCTATTACAGGGAGGTTCTGGTGCTGGTTGCCAACTGAATTTAACTATTCCAAAATCTTGTATGCAATCAACTACATTAAATGGAAAATTAGGTGTGTTATTTTGATCTCTTCTGAGACTACAGGAATATGAAGCATCCGCTTGAATGAAAAACGTTCTGGTATCTTCTTCGATCCTAGTAACCTGGTATGATATTCCTTCGGGCATCATGAAGTTAACTTGGCCTGTCGATTTGGTACAATTGAACTTGTACATGAGATCTCCACAGTTTGGCCCAGTGCTTAGTGGATAAGGAATCTCATATGTTCCGCAAGGTTCACACGTTTTTGCAGTTGGTGCTGCACAACAATATATGTAATTCAGTGATAATAAATCATGTGGCTATCATAATTTTCATCTGTTTTTTGCAGTATGTATTTGTGTGCGTGTGTATCCAAAATAAAAAAGTGCCCCAGCACACCGCTAATAATTTTTTGGTTCACCAAATTAGGAATTCTGTGTTATGTTACCTCCCTGGTCGCAACTATTAAGTATTAAGTTGGAAACATTGTGAATCAATATGTTTACCGAATAATAGATGAATTAAGAAGATAGGAATTACCTATATCTGATATCTTAACGAGGATAGAAAGATCACGGCCACGATCGTACTCCTCTACAAGAGAAGATAAATTGTGTGTCCAGATGTTGCATGTAAAGGGACTGCGATCACTGTATGTTGACCTATTATATGAATATGCCTGGCAAAGGGGACACTTGCTAATGCAAAAGGACTGGCATTCTGCATCTGTTTCTGTAAAAATTTCATGGTCTGGGTTTCGTACTTTTATGTTGGTTAAGTTGAGGAATGTGACGTCGGTGTTGATACACGATATTGATTTTCTCACACACCCATGTCCTTGGAGCTCTCCCTCGGGAATGGGAGCGAATCCTGGTAAACATTTGCAGCCAATATGGTTATTTCTGTTACATATGCCAAAGCTCCCGCAATAATCATGAATGTCGTACTCGTCAGCTGGCCCCGACCAGCGCTTTTCCCATTCATGCTCATCCCACTTGAGAAATTGTAACTCCCCACTGGAATTCATTAGCAGCCTCGATTTCGTGTAATTGTAAGGCTTCGATGTAAAGATGGTTTGGTCTGAAAAATTGTGCGACCTAGTACCCCGGGTGGCGGTGTTGCCCAAAAAATTAAATACTACTTGGGAATTCTCATTGCTGTCGAGTTCATCAAGGTCCCAGTAGATTTGTGATTGCTTTTGCACTACGAAGCTTCCCCTCTCGTCCTCTGGAGCCATCGTAAAGGTGAAGTTCCCAGGTGCCGGGTCAGTGGAGTTTCTCCATGAAGTCAATGCTAAACTTGCATCCATTTTCATGCCAGGAAGAAACGTGTCTGTTGGGTGTTGAAAGCTCTGCCACGTGTAATTACTCCTTCCCAAGTTATCGTCCATTAGTACTAGGTTCCCTGATTCTAGGAGCTTCACTGTTCTGTTTGTAGACGAAGATGCTTCGATTTTAGAGGACCAATAACGTTCTGTTGATACAGCTTCTATCACCAGATTTCCATCCTCTGCAATTCGAAAAACACCACTAGAATCTGGAACAGGCTTGACTCTATTGGCAACCCATACCACTGTTTGTGGTTCCAACCCGTGATACCATATCCCCAAGTAGTAGCTTTTTACATCACTGCTGCTACCACTTAAAGGAAAGAAACCAAGCTCAAATGTGCGGTTAGATGAAACAAGGTTCTCCAATGGGTTCGTAGTTATCTTCTGGCCAGCCTTCAAAGTATCTCCAGTGGAACAGAGTTGGAAGTATAACACCAAAGAAAAAAGAGAAAAGGAGAACAGAACCTCATCAGTTCTCATGTCTAATACAAACCTTCTAATTTTGATAGCTAGTGTCCCTTTGATCCTTCTCAAACATTTGAAACCAAATGCTATCAAATCAACTAGTATTCGAACCTCTTGTTAGGTGCCATTGTTGACCCTTGCATGAGGTATACTATAAATTATAAGCGTAGTAACTACTGGTGAAAGGAGAGAGGGAGGAGAAAATAAAACAAAAGCAACGAAGAAAGAAAGCATTGCTAATTAATGTTTTCGCTTATAAAATTATTACCTGATGGCTTATAATTCAAACTATGACTTAATCAATAAATTGATAATTAATGTTTTCGCTTATTTAATTATCAATTAAATTTTGAAAGCATTGCAATTGATGATCAATATACTAATATTATAACTTAAAAAAAATTAAAGCTTAAATATGTTTTTCAAATTTAGGTCCTTTTGATTTTTATCCACTGATTTATTTATTTTATTAATTTCAAAAATATTATTTTTAGTCTATTCTATGGTAAAGAATCGCCACATTAATTATTGTACATTTAAATTGTCAAAAATCAGTCAAGAGAGACTAAAATTTGAAAGGAGTTTATTTTTAAATTGAGGGATTAAGAAAGGTAAATTTAAATTTGAGAGAACAAAACTAAAAATAACCTAATTTGAAGGAAAAAAACCCATTTAAACAAAAAATTAATAATCAAAACATTCAGGTGGAGCATCTCCTCCTAGACAATAAAGAAAAAAAAAACGAGAAATTACCAACTTCAAATGGGCAGACTAGAGAGTTTTTAATTTACACGGTGTAGTTAAGTTTTCTAATTTTTACTTCTTCCGTTTCTAATTATTAGATTTTATTAAAAAATTATATTTTTTATAAGATTATTTTCTAATTTCTAGATATATTGATTATTTTTTTCATATATACCTTTACTTAATTATTCTTTTTCCAAATATTAATAAAAAAATTATTAAGTGAATAGAGATGAGAAAAACATAATGTTGAAATACGAGTATAAATAATTAACTAATTAATTATTTTTCTTAACTGACCTAAATTAGTTAAAAGTTCTCATAGTTAGAGATGAAGGAGTAATATATTTAGAAAAACATTTTTTATGAGTCGTATTTTTGTGTTCATGAGTTAAAAAAAATACTAAAAGAATTTTTATTAATTTAAGCTTCGAGTGAAATCGAATTTCATGAAACTTTCAACAAATTAAAAATTAGACCAAATTAAAATTTTCATCTCCTCCAAGTTGGAAACAGTGTATCGTTGCTTGAGCTTTTCCTCCCTTGTGCTAGGATGCTCGAGGTTTGTTAGCATCACCATACTCGACGACTTTGACTTGCATGCCGGCCAGTCACCCAGTCCCGTGTGGATCAGAGCTATCTTTTTCCACACGAGTTTTTTTTTCATTTTTCCTTGTAACATCAAGGGAGTGATCAACAAATTTAATGATGCATGATAAAATCTGTCTTACACGAATCATTAAATTGTTTATTCCGATAGGAGGGGTCATATTTTGGCAAATTATAGTACTTGATAACAGAAATATTATATATAATATTGTATATGAACTATCAAGCTGATCTTTTTAAGAGAGAATTTAATATCACATTTTAACCTATAACCTTAATATTTAGACTTACACTAACTAGGTACAATAGTAGTAATTTAACTCCATTTTATTGACTCATTGTACTCGATTCTCTTGACTGGGATAGTGATGACACGGTTCAACAAAAAGGTATATTAAAGTTAAAGTCTTTCGAAAAACGTTAATAATGTTGTTATTAGTGATATCAAGTCTTTCCACAATTATCATTAATTTGAAGTGACGTGTATAAAGGAAAATCATGCATTTTTATGTGGTACTGCTAGCGTCAATGACATCAAAGTCATCGCCCAGGTCTACGCCATTCGTCAGTACTCGTTACCTTGTTACCTCACATTCGGTTGCCTCTATCATCCTAATGTTTTTCTTCTCTGTCTTAAACTTAGCTGGGGATATTCGGTGGTCTGATACCATCACATGGGAATAGGTCATGTCAAATTTTAAAATATCATAAATTTTTAAAGTTTGAGTCTAACCTATAACTTATTAAAGACTTATTTTAATTTCATCTATCTATTTTAGAAGTCTAGTCTGATCTGATAATTTTTTAAAAAACTTTTTTCATATTAGATCTTTAATATTTTTTGTTCTAAAACAAGAACGTAATAAGAAAGTTAATAAAAAAAGAAAATCTTAACAAGAATAGAAAAATCAATAAAAATAATGAGTAATATAAATGAGCACATAACTCACCCAAAAAATTAATTGTATCCAAAAAATAATATAAGTATAAATTGGTACCCAAAAAATAATATAAGTATATATATAGGTCGGCCTTTCAGGCTTATAAGATTTTTTAACAAGCCTAAGTATGATCTATTTAATTTAATTGGCTTTTAAAAAAACTTGAACTTCATCTTTTAATTAAATAGGTCAATTCAAGTCAGACTTTATGTAGACCAAATCGTAAACTTCTATAGGCCGACCTAACCTATTCTCACTCCTACAGAATCCGTGGCCCGTGGTCTAATAATCTCATATTAAGTGAATAATAAAAAATATACTCATGAACAATAACAATCTTAAAAGAATTAATGGTGATACCTCATAATTTAAGGTGTTATGAAATTTTAAATTCTCCATAATCGATTTTAATATATTAAAGTATCCATGTGTAGTACAATTATTTGTTGAGATCATAAATGAAATTTTATCCTGAACCACCTAACAATTATCCTTATCAACTCGATTGGCAGCCGTATATTGAATTGAATAGTTATTGGTAGCATTTTAGTATAGCTTAATTATTATTTTGAACATTTTATTTATTTAATAATTAAGACACCAAATTAAACAAAATAAGTAAATAACAAAAGTCAAGTTAAACCTTCAAATTTTTATCAGTGATGTCTTGTCGGTCAGGGTAAAGAGCAACTTTGAAGCATAAAGGGAAATATAAAATTCCTTAGAAACATAAATCCAAAACCACAACCAGCGTAATTATTATCTGTTACATAATTGATCTAATCTAGAAGACTAGAACAAGAGTTATAAAAAAACATTCATGATGTGACGTATTGCTGTCACAATAAAGAATTAAATTGAAAAGGTTAAAGAAATCACAATAAAATAAACTGGAAAAAAATCATTATTTTTTTTAATTAATGGGAATAAACACCTGAAGAGTTACACTATTAAATAATAAAATCACATTTTAACTTCAAACTTTAAAGTTTAAATTTAAGGGTTTTTTCTCATTTATATTACACTTAATTTTTTTATTTTTATTTAATATAAGACTTTATTTCATGCTTATATTTTAATATTTTTTCTCTTTCTCATTCAAGCAGGAGCAAGCAAGAACCGAGAACCGTCGGTCGTGTACCTTTGGGAAGTAGCTGTGATATCTTAATCTTTTTTGTAATAAATTTTCTAACTTGATTTATGTATGCCAATAATTTATACTGTTGATTTTATTGGTGCCTTTGTTTGACAAAGGGAATTCTAATGAATGAACTGGATTGCTTATACATTTTAACACTTCAAGTAAGTCCCATTTGTATCATTAGGGATTGATTTTAGTTTTAGCTGTTCTCTTTTCATAAATTTCGTTAAAATTGAATTTCTATGGTGCTTTTTGAAATATACTTGACCAAATCATTTGCTGTTGATTTTACAAATTACCTAGTTGAAATGGAACAGAATATTGAGACTGATTTATATTGTTATGATTAAGTGTCCCATGTACTAGATATGTTCCAATTTCTTACTAAATTGAAGTGTGCTGAATAATTTGGATATTCACTTAATCTTGTGATTTTTTATTGGCAGTAGATTCCAAGGGATCTCATTTTGAGTCTATACATTGCCACTGATGGAACTTATTGGCGCAGCTATGGATGTTAGACTAAAAATTTTACCCTTTGATATTATAAATTACAAAAAGAAACACAGGTTAATAATAAAATAAAAAATAAAAATCAAATTATACTTCTAATTATTGTTATGAAAGAGTTGTCTTGTTTTGGTTCTTTCATACTCTCACTCTTTCTCTACATGGTGTATCATATGAATTGGAAGAGATGAACTCAGATACCAAATACTATATATAAGCATTCTATCATTAAGAATGTATTTAGTAACCATTATCACTCATTAATGGTCTTTCAATAACGTTAAGATCAAAATTATTACATTCTTCCACTTGGTCCAAACATTTTGACTCAATGATTAAGTCAATGATCAATCTTCTTGAGAAATAAATATACAAATTATGGTGATAGTTCTTCTTATAACGAGTAATATTATTCATGTATTACAATATGCTCAATTTCCCAAACAGTATACTCAAAGTGTTGATAAAACTTAATGAACAAACCCCATGTTTATTCTTGATCCAAAACATAATTTTTTTTCAAATAAATCAATGTGCACCTAAATATGAGAAAATATCCCAATATAAAAGTTTCAATTTTAACTTGCATGTATACAATCATAAAGTGGAACCAAGTCTCATTCTTTCTACATGATCCTTAAATTTAAATGATGACATGCCCTTAGTTAAAGGATCATCGATCATCAACTCTTTCTTTAATAGTTAAGTACTTAATGTCGATGTGTTTACTTCGACTTCCACTTTTGTTATTCTTAGCCATAAAGACAACAACTGAGTTATTGCAAAAAATTCTCAAAGGTCTTGAAATAGTGTCAACTATCTTCAGTCCATAAATGAAACTTTTAAGTCATACACCACGTGATGTAGCCTTAAAACAAGAGACAAACTTAGCTTCCATGATAGAAGTATAGAATTGATAAGTGTTTATATAGTTGGATAAGTCACCTCCTTATGAATGGATTTTTAAGGAGACATTTCGGATGTCTTTGCTGCACTTTAACATGATATCCCTCGCTTTGTGGTGACAAGCCCTAGGACCTTTTGGATGTATTTATTACACTTTAACAATCATTGAAAATATAATTAAAATTAAATAAATGATGTTTTAAGAAAAATAACATCAAATAAAATAAAATTAATTAAATTTGTTTATATTTAAATTTAACTTGTAGGATTATTATTTTTTTACTTATATATATATATATATATATATAAGAGTCCAGAGAGTATTAATCAATGAATCCAATTATTAACAAACTAAGACATATGTAACTTACAGTCCTATCAACAATCACAAATCGACCTAACCAGTGGCACAAGCAAACGAATCCAAAGGCATGCACAACATAGAATTAGCCAAAGCACTTAAGGTCTACGCATTTCGTCAGTACTCTCCCGGTCGTTATACCTTCGTCACTTCATTTCACTTTTGGCCAAGCATCACTATCAGCCTACTGCGTTTCTTCTTTGTCTTGGAATATTATTAAACAAAGTGAGGGTATCAACTTGTTGTAGCAGTCTACATTAAGTTGAATAGTTATTAGTATTTCAGTATCTGTATTGTACGTATAGCATAAATGTTTATTTACTTATAATTAAATGTGGGACTGTGAAAAAAATCAAAATATATAAAACCAATTCATATCTAATCCAATTCAATCCCCTTTAAATCCATTTAAATGGATTGATTTCATATCCAAATTCAATTTTTTAGATTTTAAATCCAATTCAATTAATTAGATATTTATTTGGATTTTTAAATCCAATCCAATTTTTAGACGACAGCTTAAATGTTTTGGACAACTTTGATAGGGATTTTTTTTGTCAATATCATTCAGAGTTTTTTTGGTCAACATTGGTTGAAACCATTTCTTTATCATTCAGGTTATTTTTCGATTAACATCTTTTAGAATTTTTTTGTGTAAATGTTTGTTGATGTTATTTTTTGGTCCACGAATGATAGGATTTTTTTATCCATCTTGGCTAGATTTTTTTGTCGACGTCATATGAAACTACTTCTTGTTGACTCAGCTCGAGCTATTTTTTGTCCAAAAACATCAACAAAAAATCTTATATATCTTTTGGCCCTAGAATAAAGTTTTTTACTTGTTCATCAAATTTTTGGGTGAATAAATGTCATAAGAAAAGAAACTTTATTAAAATAAATAAATAAATATTTTTTTTGTAACTACATTTTAAATAAAACATTCATTAAGGGATATATTTTTATCAATGATAAAATCTTGTATAATTTTCATTTACAAGGTCTAAACTTTAGTATAAAAAAAATGTTATTAAATAATTTTGTATAATTATTTTATAATAATTTATTAAATATTTTTCATGACTAAAATGTCAAAATAAATGTAACTTTATTAAAATAAATAAATATTTTTTCTTGATTAAATTTCAACCAAATATTCATGGACCGGAAGAATATATATTCATCAATGATAAAATCTTATATAATTTTTGGTATTTTACATAAAAATGTTATTGAATAATTTTGTATAATAATCATTATAAATGTTATAATAATTTTTCATGTTCTTTTCGAAGTAAAATATACATCAAATAAATTTTATATAAGAAAATAAAATAAAAATTAAATTCATATAATAATTAGTGTAAAAAATAAATTGCAAATGGTTGAAATAAATATATTATAATTAATGTAACAATTTAAAAAGATAAATATTATTAATGAACAATAAATAAAAATGATATTGATTGCATTTATTATATTTATAATTAATTAAGTTTTTAGTCCCTCAAATTTTTTATATTCCAATTTTAGTTCTTTAAATTCTTTTTGATAATTTTTAATCATTCGTTAGTTTTTGTCAGTAATTTTAGTTTTTTTAAATTTTTTGTTTCTTATTTATTTTTATTACTCAATATTAGTTCATGTTTTGTCCATTTTTAAACCTTCATTTATTTTGTATTTGAAATTAATTTTGAACAATTAAAATAAATAAGACTAAAAATAGATAAAACAAATTAAAGAGACTAAAAATGATGACAAAAAGTTAATGAATGATAAAAGTTGTCAAAAAAAATTAAGGGACTACAAATATAATTAATCATTATTTATTATTTTAGAAGATTAATAAATATGAAATTATCATGTCACATCATCCTATATTATAAAATCTTCTTTTTATTTATATTTAGAGATAGAATATATCATATAATAATAATCTTACGTGAAAATGATAATAATTAATTTTTTAAATTAATATAAAAATTAAAATATTTTAAATTCAAATTAAAACTCAAAAAAAATACTATCCTTCTTCTCAAACATTTGAAATCAAATGCTAGTGAATCAAAGTAGTATTCGAATCACACATTTATTGGGTGCCATTAATTGCTGGCCACCTATACGATAGATAGACTTTACAATGGTCGTAACTTAACTCCGTTCACTTGACGAATGTCCAACCAAAAAAAAAAAGGTAAAGTTAAAGTAAAACGAAAACCTTTAATGGTGTCGTTATTAGTGATATCGAGTCTTTCCACAATAATCGTTAATGTTGGGTCGGGTATATAATGGAAATCTGCTATGATTAATACACATGTTACACATGTTGTTAGAACAAAGGAGAAAATAGGTGAAAGTTTAAAAAAAAAAGAGTTCCACATAGAATAAATATTTGAATAGTATTTCACTCCTTATATATAAAAAGCTCATTTCTTCATTTTTTCTTGTTCCAGTTGAGAAGCATTTCCTCAACTTTTCTTTCTCCCTCTCATATTTCAGCCGATACATTTCCGGCAAACTTCTCCCTCTTTTTGTCTGTCGTTCTAAAATTTTGGTTGGCTATAAAAGTGACTTTTTAAGTCATATTTTTCGGTTGGCTATAAGAGTGACTTTTTAAGTCATATTTTCGGTTGGCTATAATAGTGACTTTTCAAGTCATATTTTTCGGTTGGCTATTAGAGTGATATTTCAAGTCATATTTTCGATTGGCTGTTAGAGTGACTTTTTAAGTCATATTTTCGAGTGACTTTAGAGTGACTTTTCAAGTCATACAAGAGGGTGTAATTCTAGAAAAGGTTCCCTCAGTGCAGTGAGAATCTTATACAATGATCTGGGCTGTTTTATCCTGAGGACTTCGTGGTTGATAGTCTGCTTACACAATTTTTGGCAGTACCACGAAACGTCTTAAAGAAAGCTAATAATTTTTTCGGTTTGCCATAAACTATTGTTACAACACATACATACTTATGTGATACTCCGAGCGTTAATGGCATATATATCTAAGTCATCGTCAAGACTCAAGACTCAAGACTCAAGGGCCACGCCATTTATCAGTACTCTCCAGGTCGCTATACCTTCATCGCTCTCACTTTTGGCGGCAAAAATCCTTAACTGGTGCGGTTTTACAAACTAATTCCCCAAATGGGGTTCTTCCAATACTAATTACCAGCAGGTGCTCTTTTGGTACGTGAACGCCATGCATGGCGCCACCACCACTGGCGCTTCCGCGAAGGAGCTGCCACGTGGAGAGGGAAGCGCTAATAGCAGCAGCGGGTTCGCCTTGTGCTTACGTGGAGTGGGATGCGCAACCTCCACTAGCGCGTTGGGCATGGTTTCCAGAAACGCCAGTTTGACTGGCGTTTTAGCTTTGCAGCAAGCACAGTTGCTTTGGCAGTGCAGGAGCAGACCAGGAGCAGCTTTTCAGTGTTGGCGTAGGGGTTTGGAAGCGCAAATCGTGTTGGCGTTTTAGGGTAGAAAATGGCGCAACTGGAGTTGGCGTTTTAGGGTCTTTAAATACAGCCCTCCTTTAGCATTTTTTTAGCTGTTTTGGTTGTTGCTTTCGTTGTGGCTTTGGTGGGTTTGATAATTGCTGGGATATCAATTTTTTTTGTAAGTTATTTTGTTAAGTGGTTTTGGAAGATCACATATTTTTTTAAGTTATTTTGTTAGGTGGTTTTCAAAATTTATGTAGTATCACACATTTTTTGTAAGTTATTTTGTTAGGTTGGAATAAAGATTTATGTTGAAGTATTTTTTATAAAAAATAAATTAGTTTGTTATATTTAATAAGCTTGTTAGTGTGTGTTTAAATGTCTAAAATAAAAGAAAAATTATGTAATAATGTTTATTTGAAGAAAATTTTATCAGTGAAAATAAAATATTTTGAATATGAATTTTGTAGTATTTTTTTAATTAGATTAGGTTGGTGTTAATAATTGATTAACGTTTCAACTTTCATTTAAAAAAATTTGTAGATCATATTTATTTGAAGAAATCATTTTGAGTACGAAATTTATTTTAATATAAAGTTGTAGTATTTTTTTAGTTAGATTAGGTTCATTTTTTTGTGTGTTAAAAATTGATAAGCGTTGAAGTTGAAAGTGTGAATTGATGATGTTTTGTTGTTTTATGTATCATATTTAATTTAATACATTTGTAGTAATTTTGTAATTATCTATTTTCATTTTGAAGTTATTATTGTTAAGATTAATTATTTTTACTACTAACTTCGTTCATGGATTATTTTATTTTGTGGTAAGAATTAGTATCTTGAATTTGTTCATTTTTTTTAAGTATGTCCCATGAAATTAATTTGAAGTCAATTAATTTTTTTTAAAATAAAAATTGAATGTGAAGTTCCAATAAAGGGACTTTTTGTGATAACATTTTATTAGTTTGGTTTAAAATTTTTATAAAATTGTTTGTGTTATTTAAGTGTGTTGATGCGAAATTTATTTAAAGTTAATAATTTTGATTACATCTTGATTAGTTTAAAATTACTACATTGAAATCGTTAATGGTTTTAAAGTGTCTTAATGTGAAATTGATTGAAGTTAAATTTTTATTTAAAATAAAGTTTTAGTTTGAAGTTCCACTAATGATTTTTTGTGATACTCATTTGATAATTTTTTTGACGTGTTAATTTTTTTTTTGTAGGTACACGATGAATTCGGTTATAACAGTGTTGTATTTCAATGGAAGGGTATATGAAGATAATGATGGTGTAGTATTTGAAGGCAGTAAAAAAGCGATTCAGATTAAACGTGGAATTAGTTTCAATGCTTTGAAGAAAAAAATTGGAGATAAGGTAAAGTTACAAAATAATGAAATTATTTCTGCTATCAGCTGTAGATTTTTAGTTTCAGGAAAATATATTGCCTTGCAAATTTGTGATGACGAAGACGTTGAAACGATGCTGGAAAGTTTTAAACAACAAGACCAAATGTCAGTTCTGGAATTGTACATAGAAAAGGATGCGGCTGGTGGTTCAATGTTTCATTCTGCAAATTCGCTTACATCATGTGGAAATTATTTATCTAATGATGAGACACAACCGGCAACAAATTTGAGCAATTTACATATTGACGAAGACGATGATGATGATGACGATGATTATGTTGTGTCTAACTCATACGTTGAAGAGTCTTTAGACGAAGATGACAGTCTTGACGGTATATCTGATACAGACGATGAAGTCACCGACATTCCTCAACCAGTAAGAATTGTTCACCCAGCAGAAGGTATAATTTGCTGTATAAAAAAATTACACTATATTTATTATTTGATGACAATTGTATTTAATGTTAAATAAGTATTATTTGATTTTTTATTTTCAACTGTTAGGTGCACAACAAATTGAAAATCCATTTTGGAATGATGTTTTACATTATAATAATATCAACTGGAGTCATCCTGATGAGGAGGACATTTGTGGTTTGGAGATGCCGTCGACCTTTAGTGTTGGCCAAGAATTATATGTTGGCATGGAATTTGATAGTAAAGATGCGGTCAAAAATGCAGTCAAACAATATGTTATGAAGGTGCATCAAAGCTTCAAAGTTGTTGAAAGCAAAACGAACAAGTATGTGGTTTGTTGTGTGAATAAAAATGCAGAGTGTCCTTGCCCTTTCTATATGAGAGCAATTATATCTAAAAAAACAGATACGTGGAAAGTCACACAATGGGGTGGACCACACACATGTCTGAATATGACCATGACACAAGATCACGAGAAACTTGATTCAGATTTAATTGTCACTTGTGTAGTAGGTACGTATTTTATGTTCATATTATGTTCATTTTTTGTTAATTATCATTTAAATTTTGTTATGTTATTGACAGGCATGATCAGAGAAGATTCATCAATAAAAATTTCTTTGATTCAAGAGAGGATTAACAGTGAATTTGCGTACAAGGTGTCGTACAAAAAAGCTTGGTTGGCGAAACAGAAAGCCATTGCAATTGAATATGGCGATTGGGATGAGTCATATGCGAAACTTTCTTCGTGGCTAACACACATGCAAAATCATTCTCCTGGATCATATTTTCAAGTACTACATGACGATTTTATCGTTGGGAATACGGTTAGTCGTGAACACCGTCAGTTTCATAGAGTTTTTTGGACTTTTGGGCAATGTAAAGAAGCTTTCAAGTACTGTAAGCCAATCATACAAGTTGACGGCACACATTTGTACGGCAAATACCGTGGGACCCTCTTAATGGCCACATCACAAGATGGAAATGGTGGCGTCCTTCCTCTAGCATTCGCGGTGGTTGAAGGTGAGACGTTGACAGCGTGGTCATGGTTTTTGGCACACTTGCGTTAACACGTCACTGATAAAAATGATATTTGTTTCATTTCTGATCGACACGCGAGTATAAAGTCCGTTGTCGCTAACGAAGCACTTGGTTGGCAACCTCCTCACGGTTATCATGTATATTGCGTGCGACACATAGCAAGCAACTTCAATCGAAAATTCAATAACGCCAAACAAAAAGAAATGTTGAAGAAGTTGGGTAAGATTTCATATTTGATGGTCACGTTTATTTAACTTCCATATATACTTAAAATTGTTATTCATAACTAATTTTATGCAGCCTACACTCCTTGCAAGCACATTTTTTATCAAAATTTAGAAAAATTTCGTGAGCTAAGTCCAGCCATAACAACATGGATTGATCGCATTTCAAAAGAAAAATGGACGATGGCTTATGATAGAGAAGGACGTCGATATGGCCACATGACAACCAACCTCTCAGAATGTATCAATAAGGTTTTGAAGGATTGTCGCAACATTCCCATAACAACATTGGTCAAATCAACGTATAGTAGGTGTCGAAAGTACTTTGTTGAGCGTGGCCGCCAAGCCCAGAGACAGTTAAATGAAGGGCAAGTATATTGTTCAAAGCTTGTTAAAGAACTTCGAAAAAATCAAGAACAAGCTTGTTCGCACATCGTTCGTGTGTATGACATCCACTCCACAAGGTTTGAAGTTGAGGAGACCTTCAATCCTATTACGCAACGTGGCGGACAAAAGTGGGCAGTTAACTTGAATGGTCATTATTGTCAATGCGGAAGGTATTCTGCGCTTCACTATCCATGTTCACATATTATTGCAGCTTGTGGTTATGTGAGCTTGAAATACTACCAATATATAGATGTTGTTTATACAAATGAGCACATCGTAAAAGCTTACTCCGCACAATGGTGGCCTCTTGGGAATGAAGCAGCTATTCCTCCTTCTAATGACGCATTGACACTTATCCCTGACCCAACAACAATTCGTGCGAAAGGTCGGCCAAAATCAACAAGGATAAGGAATGAGATGGATTGGGTCGAACCCTCTGAGCACCGACAAAAATGCAGTAGATGTGGAGCCGAAGGGCATAACAGGCGTCGCTGTCCAATGCAATCTGAGCGTGGGAGTTGTTCAACTCGTTGATTTATGTATGTTAGTCGAGTGACTTGTATTTGTTTAAGTTCTCTTCAATGTATTGAATTTGTGGGGTTCAATAAATTTGTTTGTTAAAAACATAACTTATTTTGGTTTGTGTACATTAACTATTTGTGGGATTCAATGAATTCGTTAGTTAAAAACATAATCCTAATCCCTACTTGTAAAGCCTAAGCCCTAAACCCTAAGTTCCAAACCCTACCCCTACCCCAAAACATCCTTAACCCCTACTCCTAAAACCCCAAGCCCTAACCCTCACCCTAAACACTAGGCATTACCCCCTCAGCCTAACCATAACCCCTAAACCCTAAACCCTAACATATAATCACAGCCCCTAAGCCCTAACCCTAATCCTTAATCCAAAACAATAAACCCAACCCCATAACCCTAACCCTCACCCTAAACACTAGGCATAACCCTAACCCTCACCCTAAACACTAGGCATTACCCCCTCAGCCTAACCATAACCTGTAACCCTAAAAGTCTAACCCCTAAACCCTAAACACTATCATATAATCACAACCCCTAATCCCTAACCCAAAACAATAAACCCAACCCCATAACCCTAACCTATAATCACAACCCCTAAGTCCTAACACTAAACCCTAATCCCTAACCCAAAACAATAAACCCAACCCCATAACCCTAACCTATAATCACAACCCCTAAGTCCTAACACTAAACCCTAATCCCTAAACCAAAACAATAAACCCAACCCCATAACCCAAACATATAATCACAACCCCTAAGTCCTAACACTAAACCCTAATCCCTAACCCAAAACAATAAACCCAACCCCATAACCCTAACCTATAATCACAACCCCTAAGTCCTAACACTAAACCCTAATCCCTAAACCAAAACAATAAACCCAACCCCATAACCCTAACCTATAATCACAACCCCTAAGTCCTAACACTAAACCCTAATCCCTAACCCAAAACAATAAACCCAACCCCATAACCCTAACATATAATCACAACCCCTAAGTCCTAACACTAAACCCTACTCCCTAACCCAAAACAATAAACCCAACCCCATAACCCTAACCTATAATCACAATCCCTAAGTCCTAACACTAAACCCTAACCCCTACCCCAAAACCATAATCCCTACTCCAAAACACTAACCCTTAAACCCCTGAGCCATATCCCTAACCCTAACCCCTAATCAAAACCTTAAGCCTTAGCCCCAACCCTAACCCCTAATCCAAAACACTAAACCAAAAACCCTAACCCCATCCCTACCCCCTAATCCAATCCCCTAACCCCTAAGCCTTAACCCTACCCCAAAACCCTAACCCCATCCCTAACCCCGAATCCAATCCTCTAACCCCTAAGCCTTAACCCTACCCTAAAACCCTAACCCCGAATCCAATCCCCTAACCCCTAAGCATTAACCCTACCCCAAAACCCTAACCCCATCCCTAACCCATAATCCAATCCCTTAACCCCTAAGCCTTAACCCTACCCCAAAACCCTAACCCTTAACACTACCACTAACCCTACTCTAAACCACTAATCCTTAAACTCCTAACCTATAATCACAACCCCTAAGTCCTAACACTAAACCCTAACCCCTACCCCAAAACCATAACCCCTACTCCAAAACACTAACCCTTAAACCCCTGAGCCATATCCCTAACCCTAACCCCTAATCAAAACCTTAAGCCTTAGCCCCAACCCTAACCCCTAATCCAAAACAATAAACCAAAAACCCTAACCCCATCCCTACCCCCTAATCCAATCCCCTAACCCCTAAGCCTTAACCCTACCCCAAAACCCTAACACTAACACTAACCCATAATCAAAACCCCTAAGCCTTAACCCTAACCCTAAAAGCTAACCATAACCCATAGTCCAAAACCCTAACCCTTAAACCCCTAATCCAAAACAGTAACCCTTACACCCCTAACTCTAACACCTAATGAAAACCCCTAAGGCCTAACCCTAACCCTACCCAAAAACCCTAGCCCCTAATCCAAAACACTAACACTTAAACCCTAACCCCTAATCCAATCCCCTAAGCCCTATTATTATAGTTTGTTTTATTTTTATACTTTGTTTTATTTTTATACTTTGTTTATTATTATACTTTAGTTTGTGTACTTTAATTTTATTTTTATACTTTGTTTATTATTATACTTTTATATGCCACATAAACTCTATACATTAGTAAGGCATAATAAATGAAATGCGATAGATTAATTGTCAAAATCAAATGTCTTACAAACAACAAGAAATTTACACAGAGACATAAAAATCAGTCATTATGGTGTCCGCGATGTCGTGAGGATGTGCCACATGGTCGATCCCATCTTCGCGCTTGACGATCAGGATTTCTTCTGTCGTGTTGTCTCCCCGCTTCTGCTTGCTCAGCCTCAGCAGAAAACTCCAGACGCAAATCAACACCTAATAAGTCGCCCATATCAGGTATTGCTCCGGGTACATTCCATTGCGGAGCAAATGGGGCGTTAGGTGTTGCCATGGGGGCATCGTGCTGCTGCGAAGGAGTCATAGTGGGCCATGAAAAATGAGCTTGTGTTTTCGCAACACCACCGAACGAATGTTCGCTCGCAGAAGTATCAGTGTGATGACCTTCAAAAGGATACTGATACATCTGTGAAGGATATTCGGAAAATGTTGCTGGCATGTAATACATTCCATGACCACGCTCCATCATTTGTTGGGAATATTGTTCCGCTTCAACAAGCTCCCTTCATCTGCCTATGCCCCGAGTTTCAACACTTGACTGAAGAATGTGAAACTCTTGTGCTGGAAATTCACGCTCTTATGCTAGACCATGTGACACTAGCTCAGTGATTCTCTCTTGCTCTTCTGATATAATCGCTAACTTATCCACATAAGGCGCGAGATCATCAACTGTCCATGTGTTCCTCCCTTGTGGTGACACCAAATACTGTAGAGTCTCCACAACGTCACCCTGTAATTAGTAGCGTCAACAAATTAATGCTCATGCTTAACAAAATAATTGCAAGTTAAACATTGAAAAATAGATACATACCAATGCAGCTGTGTTTGCATTGTTTGGGTCGACAAACATCTTTGTTTTACGCCTATACCACACCATGTAGTCCGAGTTATAACCCAGTAGGCCCTCCTGTCGAGGATAAACGTCGACCATAAACTCTGCTCGATTGTTCCACTGACTAATCATTGGGGCCAACAGGTGGAACCAATTCTCATCTTGTTTGCCTTTGAGCGTTATTCCATGGAGATTCTGCGGTTGCGAAGGACACCCGGGAATAGGTTGTTGCAATCCAAGTTGTCGTAAAACTCTATCGGGTTGGTGCCACTCAACAACATGGAAACAAATCAGTGGCACCACCGCGAACCAGACTACACTTCCAACCACACAAATTGGAGGCAACGCTGCCATCACAATTGGTGTGTATGGCTCCCAGACAAACTGCATACAACAACACACTTGTCAATTTTCAGTTAAACATAGCATATTAAAATTTCATTTAACCAATACATTACGATGTTCTTACCTCATGTCGTTTCATCAGATCCAATTTGCGACGGAAAAGTCTAAGATCATCATTGCCAATATGCTGATTTCCACGTCGCAGCCACCTACAATAAAAATTAAATCATCATTGTCAACACGTTCCATCATTAAATATTTTCAATTCAAATCTAATTTTTTAAACATCAAACCTGTGTCCCAGTGGTTTATTTTCTATGACGGGAGGCGTCCTCTTTGGAGCCAAAGTCATGCATCGTTCCCATGCCCACATTTGGATTAAGATACACATACCTCCGATTGATTTAACTTTGTAATCGGTGGCGCTGCACATCTCTCTATATAAATACGCAAGCACGGCAGGTCCCCACGCATACGTGCTGCACTGTTCAAAGTCACGTAAAAATTGTAGGTACCTTAAGGAAACTCTGCTACTGGTTTTGTTAAAAAGAGGACACCTCCTATGAATCGAAGGATCCACGCACGGGTAAACCTTTGTAATTGTTCAACGTTACCCTCATCAATATTTATGTGAGAAAAATGGTGAGCCAACCAACTTAATTTGACGACACTGCCTTCAATTTCGCCTTCCTGTGGTCTGACTCCTAATAATTCTTCACACAAATCAGCCCAAACAAGATTTGTTGAACCAATTAATGGTGCCCTGTCAATACGCAGACCTAACAAAACTGACACATCTTGAAGAGTAATGGTTGCCTCTCCACATCTCAGGTGAAACGTGTGGGTTTCGGGCCTCCATCTTTCAATGAACGCAGTAATTAAGGCCGCATTTATCTTTAGGTATCCCATCTTCATGATCCAATAAAACCCACATTGGCGAAGCAAAGGAACAATTTCCTCTAGGATTTGTTCTTCACCTTGATACGTCGGGACTGCTCGTCTGATGTGTAGTTTCCTGTCTGGTTCCCTATTCCAAACATGTTCTGAAACATGCTTGGGTTGCATCCACAACACGTCACCATCAAGTGGACCAGACCTAGTTTGTATACTTGAGGGGCATGACGACGAAGATGCCATTGATCCTACAAAATAAAATAAAATACAATTAATTGACGATAAAAATTATACATACTCTCCAAATTTCAAATAAATAACGAATTATATTTTTCTAATTCCAAATATTTCAATAAAAAAATATATTACACAATCAATAAAATTTAAATAAATTTTACAAATAAATTAAAACAATATATATATATATATATATATATACAAAATTAATAACTTAAAATACTTACGAGTCAAATAATTTAGCATCAAATATTTAAACTACATGTAATGTACCATATAAAAAATTTAAACTAAACCTAATCTAAAATTAATAAGTTACGGAACATATAAATATTTTTAATTTACTATATAAAAGATTTTAACTAAACCTAATCTACCATATAAAAATTTAAACTATTTCTAATTTATCATATCACATATTTAAACTAGATGTAATGTACCGTATCAAATTTTTTAACTAAACCTAATCTAAAATTTATAAGTTACGGAACCTATAAATATTTTTAATTTACTATATAAAAGATTTTAACTAAACCTAATCTACCATATAAAAATTTAAACTATTTTTAATTTATCATATCAAATATTTAAACTAGATGTAATGTAGCGTATAATTTTTTTTAACTAAACCTAATCTAAAATTTATAAGTTACGGAACCTATAAATATTTTTAATTTACTATATAAAAGATTTTAACTAATCCTAATCTACCATATAAAAATTTAAACTATTTTTAATTTATCATATCACATATTTAAACTAGATGTAATGCACCGTATCAAATTTTTTAACTAAACCTAATCTAAAATTTATAAGTTACGGAACCTATAAATATTTTTAATTTACTATATAAAAGATTTTAACTAAACCTAATCTACCATATAAAAATTTAAACTATTTTTAATTTATCATATCAAATATTTAAACTAGATGTAATGTAGGGTATAAATTTTTTAACTAAACCTAATCTAAAATTTATAAGTTACGGAACCTATAAATATTTTTAATTTACTATATAAAAGATTTTAACTAAACCTAATCTACCATATAAAAATTTAAACTATTTTTAATTTATCATATCAAATATTTAAACTAGATGTAATGTAGGGTATAAATTTTTTTAACCAAACCTAATCTAAAATTTATAAGTTACGGAACCTATAAATATTTTTAATTTACTATATAAAAGATTTTAACTAAACCTAATCTACCATATAAAAATTTAAACTATTTTTAATTTATCATATCAAATATTTAAACTAGATGTAATGTAGCGTATAAATTTTTTTAACTAAACCTAATCTAAAATTTATAAGTTACGGAACCTATAAATATTTTTAATTTACTATATAAAAGATTTTAACTTAACCTAATCTACCATATAAAAATTTAAACTATTTCTATTTTATCATATCAAATATTTAAATTACATGTAATGTACCATATAAAAAATTTAAACTAAACCTAATCTAAAATTAATAAGTTACGGAACATATAAATATTTTTAATTTACTATATAAAAGATTTTAACTAAACCTAATCTACCATATAAAAATTTAAACTATTTCTAATTTATCATATCACATATTTAAACTAGATGTAATGTACCGTATCAAATTTTTTAACTAAACCTAATCTAAAATTTATAAGTTACGGAACCTATAAATATTTTTAATTTACTATATAAAAGATTTTAACTAAACCTAATCTACCATATAAAAATTTAAACTATTTTTAATTTATCATATCAAATATTTAAACTAGATGTAATGTAGCGTATAAATTTTTTTAACTAAACCTAATCTAAAATTTATAAGTTACGGAACCTATAAATATTTTTAATTTACTATATAAAAGATTTTAACTAATCCTAATCTACCATATAAAAATTTAAACTATTTTTAATTTATCATATCACATATTTAAACTAGATGTAATGCACCGTATCAAATTTTTTAACTAAACCTAATCTAAAATTTATAAGTTACGGAACCTATAAATATTTTTAATTTACTATATAAAAGATTTTAACTAAACCTAATCTACCATATAAAAATTTAAACTATTTTTAATTTATCATATCAAATATTTAAACTAGATGTAATGTAGGGTATAAATTTTTTTAACCAAACCTAATCTAAAATTTATAAGTTACGGAACCTATAAATATTTTTAATTTACTATATAAAAGATTTTAACTAAACCTAATCTACCATATAAAAATTTAAACTATTTTTAATTTATCATATCAAATATTTAAACTAGATGTAATGTAGCGTATAAATTTTTTTAACTAAACCTAATCTAAAATTTATAAGTTACGGAACCTATAAATATTTTTAATTTACTATATAAAAGATTTTAACTTAACCTAATCTACCATATAAAAATTTAAACTATTTCTATTTTATCATATCAAATATTTAAACTAGATGTAATGTACCGTATCAAATTTTTTAACTAAACCTAATCTAAAATTTATAAGTTACGGAACCTATAAATATTTTTAATTTACTATATAAAAGATTTTAACTAAACCTAATCTACCATATAAAAATTTAAACTATTTTTAATTTATCATATCAAATATTTAAACTAGATGTAATGTAGGGTATAAATTTTTTTAACCAAACCTAATCTAAAATTTATAAGTTACGGAACCTATAAATATTTTTAATTTACTATATAAAAGATTTTAACTAAACCTAATCTACCATATAAAAATTTAAACTATTTTTAATTTATCATATCAAATATTTAAACTAGATGTAATGTAGCGTATAAATTTTTTTAACTAAACCTAATCTAAAATTTATAAGTTACGGAACCTATAAATATTTTTAATTTACTATATAAAAGATTTTAACTTAACCTAATCTACCATATAAAAATTTAAACTATTTCTATTTTATCATATCAAATATTTAAACTAGATGTAATGTACCGTATCAAATTTTTTAACTAAACCTAATCTAAAATTTATAAGTTACGAAACCTATAAATATTTTTAATTTACTATATAAAAGATTTTAACTAAACCTAATCAACCATATAAAAATTTAAACTATTTTTAATTTATCATATCAAATATTTAAACTAGATGTAATGTAGCGTATAAATTTTTTTAACTAAACCTAATCTAAAATTTATAAGCTACGGAACCTATAAATATTTTTAATTTACTATATAAAAGATTTTAACTAAACCTAATCTACCATATAAAAATTTAAACTATTTCTAATTTATCATATCACATATTTAAACTAGATGTAATGTACCGTATCAAATTTTTTAACTAAACCTAATCTAAAATTTATAAGTTACGGAACCTATAAATATTTTTAATTTACTATATAAAAGATTTTAACTAAACCTAATCTACCATATAAAAATTTAAACTATTTTTAATTTATCATATCAAATATTTAAACTAGATGTAATGTAGCGTATAAATTTTTTTAACTAAACCTAATCTAAAATTTATAAGTTACGGAACCTATAAATATTTTTAATTTACTATATAAAAGATTTTAACTTAACCTAATCTACCATATAAAAATTTAAACTATTTCTATTTTATCATATCAAATATTTAAACTAGATGTAATGTACCGTATCAAATTTTTTAACTAAACCTAATCTAAAATTTATAAGTTACGAAACCTATAAATATTTTTAATTTACTATATAAAAGATTTTAACTAAACCTAATCTACAATATAAAAATTTAAACTATTTCTAATTTATCATATCAAATATTTAAACTAGATGTAATGTACCGTATAAAATTTTTTAACTAAACCTAATCTAAAATTTATAAGTTACGAAACCTATAAATATTTTTTATTTACTATATAAAAGATTTTAACTAAACCTAATCTACAATATAAAAATTTAAACTATTTCTAATTTATCATATCAAATATTTAAACTAGATGTAATGTACCGTATCAATTTTTTTAACTAAACCTAATCTAAAATTTATAAGTTACGGAACCTATAAATATTTTTAATTTACTATATAAAAGATTTTAACTAAACCTAATCTACCATATAAAAATTTAAATTATTTCTAATTTATCATATCGAATATTTAAACTAAATGTAATGTATCATATACAAAATTTAAACTATACATAATCTAAAATTAATAAATTACGGAACCTAAAATTACTTTTAATCTACTATATAATTTTTTTTAATTAAACCTAATGTATCATATAAAAATTTAAACTATTTCTAATTTATCATATTAATTATTTAAACTAAATATAATTACCATACCAAAAATTTAAACTAAATATAATGTACCATAAAAAAATTTAAACTAAACCTAATCTAAAATTATATTTTTTCAAAACCTCAAACTATTCTTAATCTACTATATAAACAATTTTAACTAAACCTAATGTACCATATAAAAATTTAAACTATTCCTAATCTACCATATAAATTTTTTTAACTAAATCTAATCTACTATATAAAATACAAAACTCAAACTAATAATATTAACAAATAAACTAACTCTAATGTATCCTATAATACAAATAATATATACATATAATATAAATAATATCAATATATCAAATTACAACTTAAAATTTATAAATAGCACCTAAACATACATAACATTAACATATAAAACAAACTTAACCTAAACATATTTAACACATAACACTTAAAATTTATAACCTAAACATGCATCAATTAAAATAAACTTACCAACAAGTTCCAAGCAGCAGAAACCAAAGATGCAAAGGAAGCAAGGAACCAACCAAAGCAAGCAAGCTTGGAGAAGGCTGAGCAAACGGGTAGCACAATGCAGCACGAGAACTGCATATAAAAGGAAGAAAGCGCTCCTCGTGATGGCGCGTTGAACCTGCAAAAGCAAGCCGCAGCTTCCAATGGCGTTTCCCTGCTTCCTGCAGCTGCAACAACCTGCTGCAGCACTGTGCCCTGTCACCTTGTCACCTGCGTCAACTGCAAAGCTAAAACGCCAGTCAAACTGGCGTTTCTGGAAACCATGCCCAACGCGCCAGTGGAGGTTGCGCGTCCCACTCCACGTAAGCACAAGGCGAACCCGCTGCTGCTATTAGCGCTTCCCTCTCCACGTGGCAGCTCCTTCGCGGAAGCGCCAGTGGTGGTGGCGCCATGCATGGCGTTCACGTACCAAAAGAGCACCTGCTGGTAATTAGTTTTGGAAGAACCCCATTTGGGGAATTGGTTTGTAAAACCGCATCAGTTAAGGATTTTTGCCACTTTTGGCCTGCCTCTATCAACCTACTGCAATTCTTCTCGGTCTTGGTATATTATTTAACTTTCAAGGGTTTATTGACTCGGTTGTAGATGCCTATTCAACTCAATAAACAATAGTAAGTTATTCAACTTCAACATGAGATGTTTATGAGTTTTATATATGATTAAATGTTCGCTTAAATATATTTTTAATTTTTAATAAATACTTATTTTTTGTATTTGTTTTTTATAAAAAATTTGTTTTGGGTTGAGTTTTTAGTAAAACATATTTTTGTTTTCTTTTTGAGAAATTAATGAATTTTGATTTAATACCAACTAATTACAAATAAAAAATTATCAATAAGTAAATATAAAATTTGTTAATTTATCGGGAGTTAAAAAAGTGTCATTGACTAAAAATAAAATTATTATTTTATTAAAGACTCAACGTAAAATAAAAATTTATTAAAAAATAAATATAAAAATTGAATAATTATTATGAATTAAAACATATTTAAACCTTAAATGTTTTGAAGAAATTATAAAAATAACTTACCAGATGTCTATGAGTTGTTTTTACCTTATTTTAATAAGGTGTATTAGATTCTGGAAAAAATTAATAAATAAGGTGCATTAGAAAGTTTAAGGAAAAACTTGTAATTTATATTAAAGAGTTTAATGATTTTTTTTATCTTGTTAGAATGTAAGTTTTATTAAAAAGGATATCTTGTTAGAATGTAAGTTTTTTTTATCCTTCTTCCTTAGTCATCCAATCCATCATATATGTTCATTAAAGAATTTAATGATGATATAATTTTATATTATCAATCTAATTATAAATTATGTCATCCAATTTTTTATATATGATTGAATTATAATTTAAGGATCATATAAAACTATTTCAAAAAACTAACTTTGGTTCACATCATACTAAATCACACTCTCAATTAAAAAGAAAAAATTATCTATAAAAAAGGAAAAGATTAAAAAAAACATAAAATTAATGGATTTACTAGCTTTTTGTCCCTAAGTTTTTTCTTTATTACCAACATAAGTCTGTACTATAAATTAGAGTGATCACTCATTTATTTGATGATATGACAAGTCTTTATTAGTTGATAGTATAAATTAGATAACAAAGAAAAAGATGAAGACCTTTAACCAAGTAAAATTTTATATTAAAAACTTACTTTATAAATTCAAAATGGTGTATGCACTAAAAAGACAGACAGGAAATCCAAAATTAATCCTTAAAAATAATACAGAATACTCTAAATTGTTATAAAATACAATTAAAATATCATTAATTATTTTACACGTACCCTAACAATAGCTTCAATCATGCACTATCGACCTTCTTGATAACTGCTCTCAAACTGACCTACATCTGGTTTGCTCGAAGAGGAAGCTGAGCTAGAAAGATGCTTTTTCACAAAAAAGGTTGGCTGCGTGGGAATTGGCATGCTTGCTGCCTCTATGTCGAGCATGAACAAAACATTTGACATAGTGGGTCGATCACTTGGTTCATCTTGTACGCATAAGAGTCCAATGACTGCACACTTAATGAATTCATTTTCGTTGCATGTTTCACAAAGAGATGGGTCCATTAAATCCAGTAGCTTATTCTCTGTCCATAACTTCCATGCCTGATACAATATGTCCATAGAAATTATTGGTAAGTCAACATATCGCTAAAATATGCATAACCCAAAAGTGAAACACAAGAAACATACATGACCCAAAAGGCTAGAAATTTGCTTGGACTGATAGAATCCAGTGTTCTTTTTTCCACTAAGAATCTCTAGAAGGACTACTCCAAAGCTGAAAACGTCGGATTTGGTTGAAAAGAATCCGTCCAAGGCATACTCTGGAGCCATGTATCCACTGCCAAAAAATTATTGTTATATGCACCAAGCATGTGTAATATATTAAACTCAGTAAATAAACAACGACACATTTACAATCAAATATACTTGGTGAACTTACTAGGTTCCCACTACTCTCCCTGTACATGCTTCAGTTTCTTTTCCCCCAAATATTTTGGCAAGACCAAAGTCTGATATCTTTGGATTCATCTCCTCATCTAGAAGAATGTTGCTGGTTTTCAGGTCTCTATGAATCACTCTCAATCTGGAGTCTTGGTGAAGATACAACATGCCTCGCGCAATGCCTACGATTATCTCAAATCGTATTGGCCAATCCAGGAGTGAAGTTCGTGTCGGGTCTTTCAAGATATACATTTCACATTTCAAATTAAGAACAAGGTTAGTGAAATTATGATTGTAATGGTTGAAGAGCACTTCAGGGAAGTTGTATGATGGAATATGTGATACTGACCAAATATAAATGAGTCCAAGCTCTTGTTTGGCATGTATTCATAAAGTAGGATTTTTTCATCTCCTTCAATGCAATAGCCCCTGAGTCTAACAAGGTTTCGATGCTGAAGTTTTGCAATCAAAATAACCTCATTCTTGAATTCCTCTAAGCCTTGAGTGGAAACACTTGAAAGCCTCTTTACAGCTATGTCTTGACCTCCAGGAAACGTTCCCTGGATTAAGAAAATTCATATATCATGAGGAAATTTTGCGTGTACTCAATGCTATTGCTAGATTGGTAATGAAAGTTAAATGAACTGAATCGATCACCTTATAAACAGGTCCATAACCTCCTCTTCCAAGCTTGTTAGAATCTGAGAAATTATCTGTAGCTGCTAGAATGCTTGCATAAGTATAACAGGGTACTTCAATTCCTTCAATGTCCTTTTCTTCTAAACTTCCTAAGCCTATCAAACCTTTCACTTGTCTTTCACTCTCGTACAAGCTCTCCTGAATTTGGGTGCTTGCCCGATCTGAAATCAGACATATATACATACATACATACATATATATATATATATATATATATATATATATATATATATATATATATATATATATATATAAAACCTTGATTACATGTGTGAAGAAAAAAATATTTTAATTCAACACGAAAAACTAAACTCTTACCAGGCTTAGGGGCATTTTTCTTTCTCCGCACAATTGCAAGTACTATTATGCATGCCAGAGTAATAGTGCTTATTAAAATTATTGTAAGAATCAATTCCAGTCGTTTGTATGAACGATTGCTCGGTGGCTCTGCAGTTCATTTAACATTGTTTTAAAATTCAACGGAGTTTGGAAAATTCAGGACCAGAACTAATCTCTGCTACACTCGGAACAGTAAGATATTCATAAGCATACAGAAGAAAATCTCTAAAATGTTGCTCTTATTTGGAATTGAGAATTTGATCAACAATGCTTTCCAGGAGAAGGTAAGGCATGCTAGTTAAATAAAATAATTCTGATCTAGCAAACCTTTATGGTATTAATAGAGGAAAACAGAAAAGTGTTGAAGAGACGTTTAATAAAATGCTAACCTTGGGTGCAACTCATGATTGAGTTGTTCCACCTATATTTTAAATCACAATGGCACCTGGTTCCTCCTTCACTTGTTTCTCTGCATGTTGAATAGGGCCAATTCATGCAGTCCATAGGCCTATTACAGGGAGGTTCTGGTGCTGGTTGCCAACGGAATAAAACTCCAACATCTGGTATGCATTCAGCTACATTAAATGGAAAGTTAGGTGTGTTACTTTGATCTCTTCTGGAACTACAGGAATATGAAGCATTCGTATGAATGAAAAACGTTCTGGTATCTTCTTCGATCCTAGTAACCTGGTATGATATTCCTTTGGGTGTCATGAAGTTAACTTGGCCTGTCGATTTGGTACAATTGAACTTGTTGTACATGGGATCTCCACAGTTTGGCCCAGTGCTTAGTGGATAAGGAATCTCATATGTCCCGCAAGGTTCACACGTTTTGGCAGTTGGTGCTGCACAACAATATATGTAATTCAGTGATAATAAATCATGTGGCAATCATAATTTTCATCTGTTTTTTGCAGTATGTATTTGTGTGCGTGTGTATCCAAAATAAAAAAGTGCCCCAGCACACCGCTAATGATTTTTTGGTTTACCAAATTAGGAATTCTGTGTTATGTTACCTCCCTAGTCGCAACTATTAAGTATTAAGTTGGAAACAATGTGAATCAATATGTTTACCAAATAATAGATGAATTACCTATATCTGATCTCTTAACGAGGATAGAAAGATCACGGCCACGATCGTACTCCTCTACAAGAGAAGATAAATTCTGTGTCCAGATGTTGCATGTAAAGGGACTGCGATCACCGTATGTAGACGTATGATATGAATATGCCTGGCAAAGGGGACACTTGCTAATGCAAAAGGACTGGCATTCTGCTTCTGTTTCTGTAAAAATTTCATGGTCTGGGTTTCCTACTTTTATGTTGGTTAAGTTGAGGAATGTGACGTCGGTGTTGATACACGATGTTGATTTTCTCACACACCCATGTCCTTGGAGCTCTCCCTCAGGAATGGGAGCGAATCCTGGTAAACATTTGCAGCCAATATGGTTATTTCTGTTACATATGCCAAAGCTCCCACAATAATCATGAATGTCGCACTCGTCAGCTGGCCCCCACCAGCGCTTTTCCCATTGCCCTTCATCCTCATCCCACTTGAGAAATTGTAACTCCCCACTGGAATTCATTAGCAGCCTCGATTTCTTGTAATTGTAAGGCTTCGATGTATAGACGGTTTTGTTTGAAAAATTGTGCGACCTAGTACCCCGGGTGGTGGTGTTGCCCAACAAATTAGATACTACTTGGGAATTAACATCTCTGTCGAGTTCGTCAAGGTCCCAGTAGATTTGTGATAGCTTTTGCACTGCGAAGCTTCCCCTCTCGTCCTCTGGAGCCATCGTAAAGGTGAAGTTCCCAGGTGCCGGGTCAGTGGAGTTTCTCCATGAAGTCAATGCTACACTTGCATCCATTTTCATGCCAGGAAGAAACGTGTCTGTTGGGTGTTGAAAGCTCTGCCACGTGTAATTACTCCTTCCCAAGTTATCGTCCATAAGTACTAGGTTCCCTGATTCTAGGAGCTTCACTGTTCTGTTTGTAGACGAATATGCTTCGATTTTAGAGGACCAATAACTTTCTGATGATGCACCTTCTATCACCAGATTTCCATCCTCTGCAATTCGAAAAACACCACTAGAATCTAAAACAGGCTTGTCTCTATTGGCAACCCATACCACTGTTTGTGGTTCCAACCCGTGATACCATATCCCCAAGTAGCGTTTTACAACACTGCTGCTACCACTTAAAGGAAAGAAACCAAGCTCAAATGTGCGGTTAGATGAAACAAGGTTCTCCAATGGGTTCGTAGTTATCTTCTGGCCAGCCTTCAAAGTATCTCCAGTGGAACAGAGTTGGAAGTATAACACCAAAGAAAAAAGAGAAAAGGAGAACAGAACCTCATCAGTTCTCATGTCTAATACAAACCTTCTAATTTTGATAGCTAGTGTCCCTTTGATCCTTCTCAAACATTTGAAACCAAATGCTATCAAATCAACTAGTATTCAAACCTCTTGTTAGGTGCCATTGTTGACCCTTGCATGAGGTATACTATAAATTATAAGCGTAGTAACTACTGGTGAAAGGAGAGAGGGAGGAGAAAATAAAACAAAAGCAACGAAGAAAGAAAGCATTGCTAATTAATGTTTTCGCTTATAAAATTATTACCTGATGGCTTATAATTCAAACTATGACTTAATCAATAAATTGATAATTAATGTTTTCGCTTATTTAATTATCAATTAAATTTTGAAAGCATTGCAATTGATGATCAATATACTAATATTATAACTTAAAAAAAATTAAAGCTTAAATATGTTTTTCAAATTTAGGTCCTTTTGATTTTTATCCACTGATTTATTTATTTTATTAATTTCAAAAATATTATTTTTAGTCTATTCTATGGTAAAGAATCGCCACATTAATTATTGTACATTTAAATTGTCAAAAATCAGTCAAGAGAGACTAAAATTTGAAAGGAGTTTATTTTTAAATTGAGGGATTAAGAAAGGTAAATTTAAATTTGAGAGAACAAAACTAAAAATAACCTAATTTGAAGGACAAGAACCCAGTTAAACAAAAAATTAATAATCAAAACATTCAGGTGGAGCATCTCCTCCTAGACAATAAAGAAAAAAAAAACGAGAAATTACCAACTTCAAATGGGCAGACTAGAGAGTTTTTAATTTACACGGTGTAGTTAAGTTTTCTAATTTTTACTTCTTCCGTTTCTAATTATTAGATTTTATTAAAAAATTATATTTTTTTATAAGATTATTTTCTAATTTCTAGATATATTGATTATTTTTTTCATACATACCTTTACTTAATTATTCTTTTTCCAAATATTAATAAAAAAATTATTAAGTGAATAGAGATGAGAAAAACATAATGTTGAAATACGAGTATAAATAATTAACTAATTAATTATTTTTCTTAACTGACCTAAATTAGTTAAAAGTTCTCATAGTTAGAGATGAAGGAGTAATATATTTAGAAAAACATTTTTTATGAGTCGTATTTTTGTGTTCATGAGTTTAAAAAAATACTAAAAGAATTTTTATTAATTTAAGCTTCGAGTGAAATCGAATTTCATGAAACTTTCAACAAATAAAAAATTAGACCAAATTAAAATTTTCATCTCCTCCAAGTTGTTGACAGTGTATCGTTGCTTGAGCTTTTCCTCCCTTGTGCTAGGATGCTCGAGGTTTGTTAAAACTTTCAACGACTTTGACTTGCATGCCGGCCAGTCACCCAGTCCCGTGTGGATCAGAGCTATCTTTTTCCACACGAGTTTTTTTTTTATTTTTCCTTGTAACATCAAGGGAGTGATCAACAAATTTAATGATGCATGATAAAATCTGTCTTACACGAATCATTAAATTGTTTATTCCGACAGGAGGGGTCATATTTTGTCAAATTATAGTACTTGATAACAGAAATATTGTATATGAAGTATCAAACTGGATTTTTTATGAGAGAATTTAATATCACATTTTAACCCATACTCATAATATTTAGACTTACACTAACTAGGTACAATAGTAGTAATTTAACTCCATTTTCTTGACTCATTGTACTCGATTCTCTTGACTGGGATAGTGATGACACGGTTCAACAAAAAGGTATATTAAAGTTAAAGTCTTTCGAAAAACGTTAATAATGTCGTTATTAGTGATATCAAGTCTTTCCACAATTATCATTGATTTGAAGTGACGTGTATAAAGGAAAATCATGCATTTTTATGTGGTACTGCTAGCGTCAATGGCATCAAAGTCATCGCCCAGTTCTACGCCATTCGTCAGTACTCGTTACCTTGTTACCTCACATTCGGTTGCCTCTATCATCCTAATATTTTTCTTCTTTGTCTTAAACTTAGCGGGGGATATTCGGTGGCCTGATACCATCACATAGGATTAGAATAGGTTAGATGAGACTTTAAAAGGTATGAGTCTAATTTACAACTGGGCTTATAATTTATTAAAAACTTATTTTGATTTGATATTTCTTTTTTAAAAGTCTAACCTGATCTTATAATTTTTTTAAAAACCTTTTTCAGATTAGATTTTTAATATTTTTTTGTTCTAGAGCAGGAACCTAATAGGAAAGTTAATAAAAAAGAAAATTTTAACAAAAATAGAAAAACCAATAAAAATAATGAGTAATATGAAGGAGCACATGACTCACCCAAAAAATTAATTGTATTCAAAAAATAATATAAGTATAAATTGGTACCCAAAAAATAATATAAATATATATATATATATATATATATATATATAGGTCGATCTTTCAGGTTTATAAGGTTTTTTAACAAACCTAAGTCTGATCTATTTAATTTAATAGGTTTTTAAAAAAAATCTGAATTTAACCTTTTAATTAAATAGGTCAGTTCAAGTCAAACTTTATGTAGACCAGATTGTAGACCTCTATAGATCGACCTGACATATTCTCACCTTTACCACCACAAGATTCGTGGCCCGTGATCTAATAATCTCATATTAAGTGAATAATAAAAAATATACTCATGAACAATAACAATCTCAGACAAATTAATGGTGATACCTCATAATTTAAGGTGTCATGAAATTTTAAATTCTCCATAATCAATTTTAATATATTAAAGTATCCATGTGTAGTACAATTATTTGTTGAGATCATAAATGAAATTTTATCCTGAACCACCAAACAATTATCCTTATCAACTCGATTGGCAGCCGTATATTGAATTGAATAGTTATTGGTAGCATTTTAGTATAGCTTAATTATTATTTTGAACATTTTATTTTTTTATTTATTTAATAATTAAGACACCAAATTAAACCAAATAAGTAAATAACAAAAGTCAAGTTAAACCTTCAAATTTTTATCAGTGATGTCTTGTTCGGTCAGGGTAAAGAGCAACTTTGAAGCATAAAGGGAAATATAAAGTTCCTTAGAAACATAAATCCAAAACCACAACCAGCGTAATTATTATCTGTTAAATAATTGATCTAATCTAGAAGACTAGAACAAGAGTTATAAAAAAACATTCATGATGTGACGTATTGCTGTCACAATAAAGAATTAAATTGAAAAGGTTAAAGAAATCACAATAAAATAAACAGAAAAAAAAATCATTATTTTTTTAATTAACAGGAATAAACACCTGAAGAGTTACATTATTAAATAATAACATCATATTTTAACTCCAAACTTTAAGATTTAAATTTAAGAATCTTCTTCTTATTTATATTACACTTAATTTTTTTTATTTTTATTCAATATAAAATTTTATTTCACACTTATATTTTAATATTTTTTCCTTCTCTCATTCAAGCAGGAGCAAGCAAGAACCGAGAACCGTCGGTCGTGTACCTTTGGGAAGTAGCTGTGATATCTTAATCTTTTTTGTAATAAATTTTCTAACTTGATTTATGTATGCCAATAATTTATACTGTTGATTTTATTGGTGCCTTTGTTTGACAAAGGGAATTCTAATGAATGAACTGGATTGCTTATACATTTTAACACTTCAAGTAAGTCCAATTTGTATCATTTGGGATTGATTTTAGTTTTAGCTGTTCTCTTTTCATAAATTTCGTTAAAATTGAATTTCTATGGTGCTTTTTGAAATATACTTGACCAAATCATTTGTTGTTGATTTTACAAATTACCTAGTTGAAATGGAACAGAATATTGAGACTGATTTATATTGTTATGATTAAGTGTCCCATGTACTAGATATGTTCCAATTTCTTACTAAATTGAAGTGTGCTGAATAATTTGGATATGCACTTAATCTTGTGATTTTTTGTTGGCAGTAGATTCCAAGGGATCTCATTTTGAGTCTATACATTGCCACTCATGGAACTTATTGGCACAGCTATGGATGTTAGACAAAAATTTATCCTTTGATATTACAAACTACAAAAAGAAACACAGGTCAATACCAAAATACAAAAAAATAAAAATCAAATTATATTTTCAATTATTGTCATGAAAGAGTTGTTTTATTTTGGTTCTTCCAAACTCTCACTCTTTCTCTACATGGTGTATCATATGAATTGGAAGAGATGAACTCAGATACATGTGCTATATATAAACATTATATCATTAAGAATGCATTTAGTAACCATTACCACTCATTAATGGTCTTTCAATAACGTTAAGACCAAAATTATTACATTCTTCCACTTGGTCCAAACATTTTGACTCAATGATTAAGTCAATGATCAATCTTCTTGAGAAATGAATATACCAATTATGGTGATAGTTCTTCTTATAAATAGTAATATCATTCATGTATTACAATATGCTCAATTTCCCAAGCAGTATACTCAAAGTGTTGATAAAACTTAATGAACAAACCCAATGTTTATTCTTGAATCAAAACATAATTTTTTTTTCAAATAAATCAATGTGCACCTAAATATGAGAAAATACCACAATATAAAAGTTTCAATTTTAACTTGTATGTATACAATCATAAAGTGGAACCAAGTCTCATTCTTTCTACATGATCCTTAAATTTAAACGATGACATGCCCTTAGTTAAAGGATCATCCATCATCAACTCTTTCTCTAATAGTTAAGTACTTAATGTCGATGTGCTTACTTCGACTTCCACTTTTGTTATTCTTAGCCATAAAGACAACAACTAAGTTATTACAGGAAATTCTCAAAGGTCTTGAAATAGTGTCAACTATCTTCAGTCCATAAATAAAACTTTTAAGTCATACACCATGTGATGTAGCCTTAAAACAAGAAACAAACTCAGCTTCCATGGTAGAAGTACAAAATTGATAAGTGTTTATATAGCTGGGTAGGTTACCTCCTTATGAATGAGTTTTTAAGGGGACATTTCGGATGTCTTTGCTGCACTTTAACATAATATCCCTCACTTTGTAGTGACAAGCCCTAGGACCTTTTGGATGTCTTTGTTACACTTTAACAATCATTGAAAATATAATTAAAATTAAATAAATGATGTTTTAAGAAAAATAACATTAAATAAGATAAAATTAATTAAATTTGTTTATATTTAAATTTAACTTGTAAGATTATTATTATTTTATTTATTTATATATATATATATATATATATATATATATATATATATATATATATATATATATAAGAGTCCAGAGAGAATTAATCAATGAATCCAATTATTAACAAACTAAGACATATGTAACTTACAGTCCTGTCAACAATCACAAATCGACCTAACCAGTGGCACAAGCAAACGAATCCAAAGGCATGCACAACATAGAATTAGCCAAAGCACTTAAGGTCTACGCATTTCGTCAGTACTCTCCCGGTCGTTATACCTTCGTCACTTCATTTCACTTTTGGCCAAGCATCACTATCAGCCTACTGCGTTTCTTCTTTGTCTTGGAATATTATTAAACAAAGTGAGGGTATCAACTTGTTGTAGCAGTCTACATTAAGTTGAATAGTTATTAGTATTTCAGTATCTGTATTGTACGTATAGCATAAATGTTTATTTACTTATAATTAAATGTGGGACTTTGAAAAAAATCAAAATATATAAAACCAATTCATATCTAATCCAATTCAATCCCCTTTAAATCCATTTAAATGGATTGATTTCATATTCAAATTCAATTTTTTAGATTTTAAATCCAATTCAATTAATTAGTTATTTATTTGGATTTTTAAATCCAATCTAATTTTTAGACGACAGCTGAAATGTTTTGGACAACTTTGATAGGGATTTTTTTTGTCAATATCATTAAGAGTTTTTTTTGTCAACATTGGTTGAAACCATTTCTTTATCGATGTCATCCAAAGTTTTACAACCAATATCAATCAAGGTTATTTTTCGATTAACATCAGTTAGAATTTTTTTGTGTAAATGTTTGTTGATGTTATTTTTTGGTCCACGAATGATAAGATTTTTTTATCGACCTTGGCTAGATTTGTTTGTCGACGTCACATGAGACTACTTCTGGCCGACTCAGCTCGAGCTATTTTTTGTCCAAAAACATCAACAAAAAATCTTATATATCTTTTGGCCCTAGAATAAAGTTTTTTACTTGTTCATCAAATTTTTGGGTGAATAAATGTCATAAGAAAAGAAACTTTATTAAAATAAATAAATAAATTTTTTTTTTTGTAATTACATTTTTAATAAAACATTCATTAAGGGATATATTTTTATGAATGATAAAATCTTGTATTTTCATTTACAAGATCTAAATTTTAGTATAATAAAAAATGTTATTAAATAATTTTGTATAATTATTTTATAATAATTTATTAAATATTTTTCATGACTAAAATGTCAAAATAAATGTAACTTTATTAAAATAAATAAATATTTTTTCTTGATTAAATTTCAACCAAATATTCATGGACCGGAAGAATATATATTCATCAATGATAAAATCTTATATAATTTATGGTATTTTACATAAAAATGTTATTGAATAATTTTGTATAATAATCATTATAAATGTTATAATAATTTGTCATGTTCTTTTCGAAGTAAAATATACATCAAATAAATTTTATATAAGAAAATAAAATAAAAATTAAATTCATATAATAATTAGTGTAAAAAATAAATTGCAAACGGTTGAAATAAATATATTATAATTAATGTAACAATTTAAAAAGATAAATATTATTAATGAACAATAAATAAAAATGATATTGATTGCATTTATTATATTTATAATTAATTAAGTTTTTAGTCCCTCAAATTTTTTATATTCCAATTTTAGTTCTTTAAATTCTTTTTGTTTAAATTTTTTGTTTCTTATTTATTTTTATTACTCAATATTAGTTCATGTTTTGTCCATTTTTAATCCTTCATTTATTTTGTATTTGAAATTAATTTTGAACAATAAAAATAAATAAGACTAAAAATAGATAAAACAAATTAAAGAGACTAAAAATGATGACAAAAAGTTAATGGATGATAAAAGTTGTCAAAAAAATTGAGGGACTACAAATATAATTAATCATTATTTATTATTTTAAAAGATTAATAAATATGAAATTATTATGTCACATCATTCTATATTATAAAATCTTATTTTTATTTATATTTAGAGATAGAATATATCATATAATAATAATAATCTTATGTGAGAATGATAATAATTAATTTTAATAGTTAAATTAATATAAAAATTAAAATTAAAATATATTAAATTCAAATTAAAACTCAAAAACAATACTATCCTTCTTCTCAAACATTTGAAATCAAATGCTAGTGAATCAAAGTAGTATTCGAATCACACATTTATTGGGTGCCATTAATTGCTGGCCACCTATACGATAGATAGACTTTACAATGGTCGTAACTTAACTCCGTTCACTTGACTCGAATGATTGATGATACATAATGTTCAACCAAAAAAAAAAAGTAAAGTTAAAGTAAAACGAAAAACTTTAATGGTGTCGTTATTAGTGATATCGAGTCTTTCCACAATAATCGTTAATGTTGGGTCGGGTATATAATGGAAATCTGCTATGATTAATACACATGTTTGATAGAACAAAGGAGAAAATGGGTGAAAGTTTTAAAAAAAAGGAGAGAAAAAAAAAAGGATTCCACATAGAATAAATACTTGAATAATATTTCACTCCTTATATATAAAGAACTCATTTTTTTGTTTTTTCTTGTCCTAGTTGAGAAGCATTTCCTCAACTTTTCTTTCTCTCTCTCATATTTCAGTCGATGCATTTTCGACAAACTTCTTCTTCTTTCTTTTTGTCGCTTTAAAATTTCGATTGGTTATAAGAATGACTTTTTAAGTCATACTTTTCGGTTGACTATAAGAGTGACTTTAAGTCATATTTTCGGTTGGCTATAATAGTGACTTTTCAAGTCATATTTTTCGGTTGGTTATTAGAGTGACATTTCAAGTCATATTTATTTTCGATTGGCTGTTAGAGTGACTTTTCAAGTCATATTTTCGAGTGGCTTTAGAGTGACTTTTCAAGTCATACAAAAAGGTGTAATTCTAGAAAAGGTTCCCTCAATGCAGTGGGAATCTTTTACAATGATTTGGGCTGTTTTATCCTGTGGACTTCGTGTTGATGGTCTGTTTGCACAATTTTTGACAGTGCCACGAAACATCTTAAAGAAAACGATATTGTCTACAACTCAATTAATAATTTTTTCGGTTTGCCATAAATTATTGTTATAACACATACATACTTATGTGATACTCCGAGTGTTAATGGCATATATATCTAAGTCATCGTCAAGACTCAAGACTGAAGGGCCACGCCATTTATCAGTACTCTCCAGGTCGCTATACCTTCATCGCTCTCACTTTTGGCCTGCCTCTATCAACCTACTGCAATTCTTCTCGGTCTTGGTATATTATTTAACTTTCAAGGGTTTATTGACTCGGTTGTAGATGCCTATTCAACTCAATAAACAATAGTAAGTTATTCAACTTCAACATGAGATGTTTATGAGTTTTATATATGATTAAATGTTCGCTTAAATATATTTTTAATTTTTAATAAATATTTATTTTTTGTATTTGTTTTTTATAAAAAAATTGTTTTGGGTTGAGTTTTTAGTAAAACATATTTTTGTTTTCTTTTTGAGATATTAATGAATTTTGATTTAATACCAACTAATTACAAATAAAAAATTATCAATAAGTAAATATAAAATTTGTTAATTTATCAGGAGCTAAAAAAGTGTCAATGACTAAAAATAAAATTATTATTTTATTAAAGACTCAACGTAAAACAAAAATTTATTAAAAAATAAATATAAAAATTGAATAATTATTATGAATTAAAACATATTTAAACCTTAAATGTTTTGAAGAAATTATAGAAATAACTTACCAGATGTCTATGAGTTGTTTTTACCTTATTTTAATAAGGTGTATTAGATTCTGGAAAAAATTAATAAATAAGGTGCATTAGAAAATTTAAGGAAAAACTTGTAATTTATATTAAAGAGTTTAATGATTTTTTTATCTTGTTAGAATGTAAGTTTTATTAAAAAGGATATCTTGTTAGAATGTAAGTTTTTTTTATCCTTCTTCCTTAGTCATCCAATCCATCATATATGTTCATTAAAGAATTTAATGATGATATAATTTTATATTATCAATCTAATTATAAATTATGTCATCCAATTTTTTATATATGATTGAATTATAATTTAAGGATCATATAAAACTATTTCAAAAAACTAACTTTGGTTCACATCATACTAAATCACACTCTCAATTAAAAAGAAAAAATTATCTATAAAAAAGGAAAAGATTAAAAAAAACATAAAATTAATGGATTTACTAGCTTTTTGTCCCTAAGTTTTTTCTTTATTACCAACATAAGTCTGTACTATAAATTAGAGTGATCACTCATTTATTTGATGATATGACAAGTCTTTATTAGTTGATAGTATAAATTAGATAACAAAGAAAAAGATGAAGACCTTTAACCAAGTAAAATTTTATATTAAAAACTTACTTTATAAATTCAAAATGGTGTATGCACTAAAAAGACAGACAGGAAATCCAAAATTAATCCTTAAAAATAATACAGAATACTCTAAATTGTTATAAAATACAATTAAAATATCATTAATTATTTTACACGTACCCTAACAATAGCTTCAATCATGCACTATCGACCTTCTTGATAACTGCTCTCAAACTGACCTACATCTGGTTTGCTCGAAGAGGAAGCTGAGCTAGAAAGATGCTTTTTCACAAAAAAGGTTGGCTGCGTGGGAATTGGCATGCTTGCTGCCTCTATGTCGAGCATGAACAAAACATTTGACATAGTGGGTCGATCACTTGGTTCATCTTGTACGCATAAGAGTCCAATGACTGCACACTTAATGAATTCATTTTCGTTGCATGTTTCACAAAGAGATGGGTCCATTAAATCCAGTAGCTTATTCTCTGTCCATAACTTCCATGCCTGATACAATATGTCCATAGAAATTATTGGTAAGTCAACATATCGCTAAAATATGCATAACCCAAAAGTGAAACACAAGAAACATACATGACCCAAAAGGCTAGAAATTTGCTTGGACTGATAGAATCCAGTGTTCTTTTTTCCACTAAGAATCTCTAGAAGGACTACTCCAAAGCTGAAAACGTCGGATTTGGTTGAAAAGAATCCGTCCAAGGCATACTCTGGAGCCATGTATCCACTGCCAAAAAATTATTGTTATATGCACCAAGCATGTGTAATATATTAAACTCAGTAAATAAACAACGACACATTTACAATCAAATATACTTGGTGAACTTACTAGGTTCCCACTACTCTCCCTGTACATGCTTCAGTTTCTTTTCCCCCAAATATTTTGGCAAGACCAAAGTCTGATATCTTTGGATTCATCTCCTCATCTAGAAGAATGTTGCTGGTTTTCAGGTCTCTATGAATCACTCTCAATCTGGAGTCTTGGTGAAGATACAACATGCCTCGCGCAATGCCTACGATTATCTCAAATCGTATTGGCCAATCCAGGAGTGAAGTTCGTGTCGGGTCTTTCAAGATATACATTTCACATTTCAAATTAAGAACAAGGTTAGTGAAATTATGATTGTAATGGTTGAAGAGCACTTCAGGGAAGTTGTATGATGGAATATGTGATACTGACCAAATATAAATGAGTCCAAGCTCTTGTTTGGCATGTATTCATAAAGTAGGATTTTTTCATCTCCTTCAATGCAATAGCCCCTGAGTCTAACAAGGTTTCGATGCTGAAGTTTTGCAATCAAAATAACCTCATTCTTGAATTCCTCTAAGCCTTGAGTGGAAACACTTGAAAGCCTCTTTACAGCTATGTCTTGACCTCCAGGAAACGTTCCCTGGATTAAGAAAATTCATATATCATGAGGAAATTTTGCGTGTACTCAATGCTATTGCTAGATTGGTAATGAAAGTTAAATGAACTGAATCGATCACCTTATAAACAGGTCCATAACCTCCTCTTCCAAGCTTGTTAGAATCTGAGAAATTATCTGTAGCTGCTAGAATGCTTGCATAAGTATAACAGGGTACTTCAATTCCTTCAATGTCCTTTTCTTCTAAACTTCCTAAGCCAATCAAACCTTTCACGTGTCTTTCACTCTCGTACAAGCTCTCCTGAATTTGGGTGCTTGCCCGATCTGAAATCAGACATATAAATATATATATATATATATATATAAAACCTTGATTACATGTGTGAAGAAAAAATATTTTAATTCAACACGAAAAACTAAACTCTTACCAGGCTTAGGGGCATTTTTCTTTCTCCGCACAATTGCAAGTACTATTATGCATGCCAGAGTAATAATGCTTATTAAAATTATTGTAAGAATCAATGCCAGTCGTTTGTATGAACGATTGCTCGGTGGCTCTGCAGTTCATTTAACATTGTTTTAAAATTCAACGGAGTTTGGAAAATTCAGGACCAGAACTAATCTCTGCTACACTCGGAACAGTAAGATATTCATAAGCATACGGAAGAAAATCTCTAAAATGTTGCTCTTATTTGGAATTGAGAATTTGATCAACAATGCTTTCCAGGAGAAGGTAAGACATGCTAGTTAAATAAAATAATTCTGATCTAGCAAACCTTTATGGTATTAATAGAGAAAAACAGAAAAGTGTTGAAGAGACGTTTAATAAAATGCTAACCTTGGGTGCAACTCATGATTGAGTTGTTCCACCTATATTTTAAATCACAATGGCACCTGGTTCCTCCTTCACTTGTTTCTCTGCATGTTGAATGGGGCCAATTCATGCAGTCCATAGGCCTATTACAGGGAGGTTCTGGTGCTGGTTGCCAACTGAATTTAACTATTCCAAAATCTTGTATGCAATCAACTACATTAAATGGAAAATTAGGTGTGTTATTTTGATCTCTTTTGGAACTACAGGAATATGAAGCATCCGTATGAATGAAAAACGTTCTGGTATCTTCTTCGATCCTAGTAACCTGGTATGATATTCCTTTGGGCATCATGAAGTTAACGTGGCCTGTCGATTTGGTACAATTGAACTTGCTGTACATGGGATCTCCACAGTTTGGCCCAGTGCTTAGTGGATAAGGAATCTCATATGTTCCGCAAGGTTCACACGTTTTTGCAGTTGGTGCTGCACAACAATATATGTAATTCAGTGATAATAAATCATGTGGCAATCATAATTTCCATCTGCTTTTGCAGTATGTATTTGTGCGTGTGTATACAAAATAAAAAAGTGCCCCAGCACACCGCTAATTATTTTTTGGTTCACCAAATTAGGAATTCGGTGTTATGTTACCTCCCTAGTCGCAACTATTAAGTTGGAAACAACGTGAATCAATATGTTTACCAAATAAGAGATGAATTAAGAAGATAGGAATTACCTATATCTGATCTCTTAACGAGGATAGAAAGATCACGGCCACGATCGTACTCCTCTACAAGAGAAGATAAAGTCTGTGTCCAGATTTTGCATGTAAAGTAACCGCGATCACTGTATGTAGACGTATTATATGAATATGCCTGGCATTGCGAATCGGGACACATGCTAATGCAAATGGACTGGCATTCTGCTTCTGATTCTGTAAAAATTTCATTGTCTGGGTGTTTACGCTGGAATTTGGTAAACAACCGCTAGTCTAAGTTAATTGATTGCGAGACCAACTAGTGAATCTCAGGAGCATGCCATTTGTGTGTATTTGCATAAAATGTCAAGTTTTTGATGTTCATCGTTGCAACGAACACTTGATGGTTTTGAGGTTTGCAGAAAGTAAAATTATTTAACAGAAATCGAAATGCTGGAAGTAACTTGGCAAGGAAAGGAAAATTGCAGAATGTAGAGGAGCAGTGAGTTCATTCGATCGAATGAACCATTTAAAAGACAGGAATTATATAAAATGAAACGAAAATTGCATTCGAAATGTAAAGTTTACAGAAATTTAAAATGGTTCACAAACAAACATACATTCTCCTTGTGTACTCGTTTCTCTCTGCGCTGGGTACTTTGAGTGTATAAGGATTTGTATAAATGATTTGCGACCCTGAAATCTGACTAAAAAACTGTTATATATAGACATTCGAAAATAAACTGCCCTAACGGTCGAACACTATCCTAATGCCAAGTGTCCTGCCACGTACACCTTGCATGCACATAACTGCTCCTTAGAACGGTTACCCACATTGCTCGAAGTCGAACTGATTTTGTGAAGTTTTGTCAGAAATTGCGCTAAGTCCAGAAATCTGGCTGCCTTGACTTCGACTCGAGTATACACCAGTTCGAATCGCCCAATGATTCGAAGCCCTCTTTCTTGTCTTAGTCTTGTACTTCGTAAATACTTCCTTGCACCTGGGAATCTCTTTCAAAAAACTCTTTTTCCGATTCGAACAGAATCTAACCAAATTCGAATTTAGAGCATATTTTTAGCTCATAAAAAATATGGGCTAACAAATTGCCCACAAAAAATGTCTGCTTCGATTTGAGATCGAAGGAAGATGAGAAGTTGACATTTTTTCCCTCTTCTAACAGTTTCCCTGGAATGGCAACACGATGGCACGTTTAATGGTAACCGTCGCCTCGATCTCCCACTACCCATCATTAATTCCACCTTTCTAGGCAGAGTGGGACACGTGTCACGCTGGGGAGTTAAAAGGGAAATCTGATGTGATTGATTTCTGACCCTTGATTCTTATTATATTGTTTTTCCCCTTTTAAAGGCGTAACTCCATGAATAGCGCCAGAACTCCAAACAAAAAACCCCCTCAGCTTCTTCCAAAACCCTTCTTCTTCCTTGCTTCTGAAACCTTTCTTCTTCCTGATTCGTATCCATTATCTCCGGCGAGGCTTCCTTATTTTCAGATAACAACTTGCTACTCCTTTCATCATCAAACTCACCGAATCTCTGAGCTTTGACATTGTTCTCCGTGAGTCCAAGCTTTTACTCACTGATTCCATCAGTTATCAAAACCCTTCACGAGAAAATCGCCCCTTTTCAGATTTCTTATAATGTCGCAAGAATCAGCAGTTCCGTTTGCTGGGAAATGGCACCGTTTTACAGTCAGGAATGACGGAGAGAAGGTGGTCCCAGAACCACATGGTGACGCCGAACAAACAGAAACCTGGGAATCAGAGGTGATGATCCCTTTTGCAGTGGAAAGGACAGTTTACGCTTTCGGTGGACCTCTGCCAGACCAAGAGTCACTTTCGAGTTCAATGAACAAGGTATTTCCCTGCTACCCAACTTGCGAACCTAGGATTTTTGATAGTGAGCCTTATAACTTTAGTTGTTTAAGCAAACCCCACAAACTCTTTCGATCCGCCCCGTCAATAGCCCATAGGGATTACCTACCTTGGCTTGATCGAGTCGAACAAGCGTATGAAGATTTCTGGAAGACATATGGCATTTTTGATTTGATACAATTCTCTCGATCTGGTCCTGAATATCGACCAGAAATGCTGATAGCAGCTATGCACTTTTTCGAGTCTTCCACCAACACCTTTCAGTTTAAATGTGGTATGATGACCCCCACTCTCTTAGACGTAGCCGCCCTTACAGGCCTTAGGCCTAGCGGAGAAACGTATGATCCCACTAAATCTAGTGATAATATCAAGCTAGTATATAAGGAGAACACCTTTTCCAAATATATAGCTGAACACAAAGGACCGGTCGAAGAGGAAGTCTCTGATGAAGAGCATGTAGCCTTCTTGACCCTATGGCTATCTCACTACGTCTTTTTGCACAAAATCCTTGCAAGTAGCCAAAAGGTTTATCCCAATGGCATTACAAATTCATGAAGGTCAGAACTTTGGATTTGGACGCCTCTTGTTAGCAGTACTATACGAATCGCTTGGTGAGGCATGCGATGACCTGAAGAAATCGAAGGATGGGTCTTCCTTCTTAGTATCTGGGCCTATGTGGCTTCTCCAGTTGTGGCTTAATGCCACTTTCGAACAAGAAATGGGATTAATAATCCCACAAGATTATGCTGAAGAAGTTGCAAATCGCTCGATCGAAGGCCAGAGAGCACTTCGATTAACACCCAAGACCTTCGATCAAAACCCACAAAAGCTGTTCCTAAAGTACATGAGGATTTTTCTGAGCTTTGACAAGTTTCTTCCCCAACATGCTCCATTCATTAGTCGAGAGGTCGGCCCGGCCTGGTTCACTGACTATTTTCCTGATGTCGATCCGGACAATGAAGAAGAAGTGAACGAAATATGGTCATTTTACTTGAATCCACAGATCCTGTCTTGTCGTACAGGTGTTCAATCGAACTATTTAGGCTTGGTTGGATACCAGCCTAATTTGGTTTCAAGACAATTTGGCCTCTCGCAAATCCGTCCTAAAAGCTTGTTCGAAGATCCTCGAGATGTTATAAGAGGAGCCAATCTTTCAGAAAAAACTTTCAAGAAGTTTTTGAAGATTTCTCTAGATGAAAACTATAACCTGCATCCTTTTGAGTTCAACCATTCCCACTTCTGCACCATAGGGTTTGTTACCTGGTGGGAGAAATATTATTCGGGCCGTTCAGTTGGAGACACTACTATCATGATCTCCAGACTTGAGAGTGGTTTTACACAACCAACGGTCGAAAATATCCGCTCAAACCTTCAAGCTCGAGGTACTAACTTACTTTTGATTTTTCTAAATTGATATGTATTTTTGCCTTTTCTAATATTCTTACTTTCAGGCAAAACAATCATGACAAAGAAAATTGCTGAAACGTCTCGAGCTGATGTGAGACCCAAGAAACCCACTGGGGTGAAGATCCAAGAATGGAAACAAGAAGAGAAGGTAACTCTTCTGAACTTATCTTTTACTCTTAACGTCTTTGCCTCATATTTCTTTATTTTTTTTCAGAGTCAAAAGAAAGATGATAGCACTGAGACTACCACGACCTCAAAACGCTCGAAGCGTGTGGTCATCGAATTAGACGAAGAGAAAGATGCAAGTTTTATTTCTAATGTCAATATTATAACTCTCTTTCAAGTCTATATTCTGACATTTCTTTACCATCATAACACAGGAAGAAGAGGAAAGACCTCTCATAAGAAAAAGAAAATCACCTGCGACTTCGACCAAATCTGCTGACCAAACAGAGGCAGGCAATTCCCAGGCTCAAATGCCTAAGAAGAAAAAGAAAGTGAAGCAGGTCGAGCTTGAACCTTCTGTGACTGTCGAGGGTGGCGAGCCAGCCAGGAAGAAAAAGAAAAAGACCAAGTCTTCAAAAGAACAAGGTGAGAATCAACCTGTTGACGTCCAACCACCTTCGACTGATGTTGACGGCACTGAAGCAGAAACTACTCCCTCTATTGCTGAGATGGGCAACCCTGTCGAGCAACCGGACTTACCACAAGAACAACCTACCGTCGAGGTATCATTCTTAATGTAATTTTAATCATAGCTTATACGAAACTATTTGTTAACCTTTTCCATGACAATTCGAATCAGGTACAACAAAATGTTTCTGTAGAAGAAATACCCTCATGTGCTCGAACCTCTCCTGCTCCTGAGACGGATGCAGTGAATGTTGAGAAACAGGGTGAAGGTCAAGGTATTCGATCCAGCAGTCCTCATGGATCGAGTCAGAAAAGTTCATCTGAAGAAAACTTCTCCGATGAAGAGGCCATACAAGAGGCTGAAGCTGGAGGTTCGGACATTTACCCGGCGTCTTCAACCTCTAAGCTTTCCGCCAGCGTCAGGATCGCAGAAGAAACGTTCATTAAAATGCAAGACGAAGACCCAGCTGCAGCCCTTCGACTCCTGCTGAACACCAGTCAAGCCCACACCTCAAGTGAAAAGATTCCTGGTGCTTCGTCCTCATCTGATGCTGAAATAAACTCTTCAGTACGCCAAGATTGCCTGCTCTTGAGGTTATCAATGGAATACGCACGGGCAGACGTACTTAAATCCATTGAAGAGAACCCCTCTGCTGCTTTTGGGCACCTGAACTTTTTGAAGAAATTGCACAACCCCCTTACCTCTGATGAGATTCTAGGCAAAGTTATCCAAATCGAGTCCATTATCAATCAATTTGCAAGTACTGTGCAGAAAAAGCGCGAAAATGACGCCAGACTAGATGCCCAGAAACAGGCACATATCCTTTTGCTCGAGAAAGCCCAAACTGCTCAACATGAAGTCGAACGTCTCACCAAAGAGGCGAAAGAAGGATCTTCTGAGATCAAAGCCTGTGATGATAACATCTCTTCCTGGGAGGCAACTATTATGGATTTGCTGTCTCAGGTTGATGATTTAAGGCAGAAAATTGTGACAGAGCAGGCCAAACGCAAGGAACTCCAGGAGAAGGCCGCTCACTCGATTCAGAAACTGATTGCTGAAAAAGGGAGGGAAGGCCTGAAGGCCTTTAGCGCATCTCAAGCTGTAGCAGATGAGACAAGAGTTATGGAGGGTGCTGACCAGGTCTTAACTAAAGAAATGGCCACCTTGAAGAAGCTATATGAGGATTTGATCATGACTTAGTAGAACTTATGATTTTTTTTTTATTTCGAATTCTGTATTTCGATTCTACTCTTGATGTAATATTGACACATGCCCTTTCGTGGCAATTTTACTGTTATCGCCATTTTTATGTTTCCATTATTTCTGTCTATTCTATGCTTATTTTAACTTCGAGCAATGTTGGTTTATATTTTTTCAAATATTTACCATTTATACTCAAAGTACGTTTCTGAGGGGTTAATTCCTCTAATTCATAAGCACCATTCGAATAGATCTGAATTATTTTAAACGGTCCTTCCCAATTTGGGGACCATTTGCCCAAGGCTCGATCCTTACTATCCATGGGCAGGATAACCTTCCAAACTAAATCTCCAACATTAAAAGTTTTTGACTTCACTTTCTTATTATAAGCTTTAGCAACTCTTTCTTTTTGTTTAGTCAAATCTTCTAATGCTCTTAATCTCTCCTCGTCTAAATCAACTAACTCATCTGACATCATTTTCCAATAATGGTCGATTGGAATGTCCATTTGTTTTTGTACTCTGGCTGATTGCAAATGTATTTCGACCGGAAGTACAGCATCGTGCCCATAAGTCAGTCGAAATGGGGTAGTATTAGTTGATTCCTTAGGAGAATTTCTACATGCCCATAGAACTTGATCTAACGTTTTATTCCAATTTCTTGGCTTTTGGGCAATGTGTTTTTTAATCAAGTTAATTACAATCTTATTGGCTGCTTCGACCTGACCATTTGCTTGCGCGTAATATGGTGTTGAGGTTAATAATCGAAAGCCAGTTTTTTGGGCAAATTCTTTCATTTTTCGTCCAGTAAAAACTGAACCTTGATCAGTGGTAATTGTTTCGGGAATACCAAACCTATAAATAATATAATTTTGAATGAAACTAATTACTGCTTCCTGATCAACATTTGGCAAAGGGACTGCTTCGATCCATTTTGTAAAGTAATCGATACCAACTATAATATAACGCTGGTTCTTAGAAGAGGCAGGCTTGATTTCACCAATTAAGTCCAAAGCCCATCCTCTGAAAGGCCAAGGTTTGATTATGGAGTGTAACTCACTAGCAGGTAAATGCTGTATCCCTGCATGCTTTTGGCATTCCTGACAGCCTTTAGCAAATTCTATACAGTCTTTTAACATCGAAGGCCAATACAAACCTTGTCGAAATAAAAGCCATTTCATTTTATGGCCTGCTTGATGTGATCCACAAGCCCCACTGTGAACATGGGAAACTGCCAAGTATGCTTCTGATTCACTTAGACATTTTAGCAACACTCCTTCTGCAGTCTTTTTAAACAAATCATTTCCCACAATCACGTAATTTAAAGCCCTATATTTGATCTTTCGAGCCACATTGCCTATTGGATTTTCCAAATATTCAATAATGGACTTTCTCCAATCATTATCTAACATATTGTCAATGGCCAAAATTTGAATTTTTTCCTGAAGATCATTCATACTTTCATCTTCATTATTTTGTGGTATACTTGCCCCCACAAGTTTTGGCATTGGCAATTTAGTGCTTAATGGCTCTGGTAACACCAGTTTATCTCTTATTTCGATCAACTGAGTTAACTTTTCCTTCGACATTTTGTACCCTGAAGCTATTTGGGCTAAATCATTTGCTTCTCGGTTTTCTTGTCGAGGTACATGCTCAATGTTAATATAATCGAAATGATTCAGAAGAGAACTTGCTATAACAAAATATTTTGCTAAGTGTTCATTAACACATTTGTATTCTTGTGTTAATTGCCTCAACACTAATTCTGAATCACCTCTTATATTAACATTTCTTGCCCCCAGGCTAATTAAAATTTCAAGGCCTGTAATTAGAGCTTCATACTCAGCCTCATTATTAGAACAAAGCCCTTTGATTTTATATTTGAACTTAGTTGGAACTTTATTGGGGGATATTATTAAAACTCCAATTCCAGTTCCATGTTTGTGTTTCGATCCATCGAAATACAAAATCCAAGGCTCTGTATCGACATAATCTTGCGGCATCTCGATCAATGAATGATCTACAATAAAATCAGCCACAATCTGACCCTTAACAGATTTCAAAGGCTTGTACGTTAAAGAATATTCTGTTAATGCTAAAGCCCATTTTCCAATTCTACTGTGTAAAATCGGTTTTGACAACATGTGCTTAATAATATCATAATGAGAATACACATAAACATCAACAGGCTTTATATATTGCTTAAGTTTTGCACAAGAGAAATACAAACAAAGACAAAGTTTTTCTATGGCAGTATATCTAGTTTCTGCATCATTTAGTACACGACTAAGATAATAAATTGCATGTTCTATGCCATCATCATCTTCCTGAGCCAACATGCTACCAATGGTCTTGTCAGACGCAGCAATATACAACTTCATAGACTTGTTTCGACTAGGAGGCATTAACACAGGAGGCTTGATCAGATATTCTTTAATTTCATCGAAAGCCTTTTGATGCTCTTCATTCCATTTGAATGGTTCATCTTTCTTGAGTCGAAGTAATGGCGAAAAAATCTGAGCTTTGCCACTTAGATTCGAAATGAATCGCCTCAAGAAGTTGATTTTTCCTAGCAAAGACTGAAGCTGTTTTTTGGTCGAAGGAGGCTTCGTCTCAAGAATAGCCTTTGTCTTATTTTGATTTATCTCAATGCCTTTTTTATGCACCACAAAACCAAGGAAATCTCCTGCACGCACACAAAAAGCACACTTTAATGGATTCATTTTTAATCCATGTTTCCTCATTCGTTCGAAAGATTGCCTAAGATAATCCAAATGGCTATCTTCTGAGGAGGATTTGATGATTATATCATCAATATAAATTTGCATAAATGTGTCAATAAAATCATGAAACATGGAATTCATGGCCCTTTGATAAGTGGCCCCAGCATTTTTCAACCCAAAGGGCATAACCACCCATTCATAAGTGCCTAAAGCACCAGGGCATCGAAATGCTGTTTTCGACACATCATTTTCAGCAATAAATATTTGGTTATAACCAGAATAACCATCTAACATGCTTAAAAATTCGAAACCAGCTGCCGAATCTACCAACATTTCCGCTACTGGCATAGCATATTCATCTTTAGGTGTAGCATTATTTAAATCCCTAAAATCTATGCATACTCTAAGAGTTCCATTCTTTTTAATGACAGGGACTATATTTGCTAACCATTCGACATACCTGGCAGCCCTGATGAATTTACACCTCAGCAGCCTTTCGATCTCTTCCTTAATCTTGGACATGATTTCTGGTGCGAATCTTCTTGGTAGTTGTTTTACTGGTCTTTTTCCCTCCTTAATAGGTAACTTCATTTCGACCATTTCTCTGCTTAACCCAGGCATTTCGTGGTAATCCCAAGCAAAACAGTCTTTAAACTCTCTAAGAAGAGGCACCAGCTTTTCTTTTAAACTTGAGGTGATATTTGCACTGATATAAGTTGGCCTTTTAATCGAGCCATCTCCAATATCGACCTCTTCCAAAGGATCTTGAGCCTGCATCTTTGGCGCCTCACTTATGGGATTTTTCTCAAAACCCAGCGGCTCATCATCATAAATACAATCCAGTCTTCGATCCTTTGTTTCTTTGTTTTCATGATCTTCGATCTTGGCTTCAACTGCCATATTTTGTTGAGATTCAGCCTCAAAGGCCGTATTTAGTCTATTTTCGGCCATATAAGCCGTAATTCTGGCCCATGCAGTGACCTCAGTCATATTAATCTTCATATGTATTCCACCCAGTTGGTGGAATGACTCCATCTTCAGAGGGAACAGCATCAATTTCCTCCCTCTCCCATATAAACCCATAGGTAGGATGGAGTTTGACAGAGTGGACAACATTGTCACTCGATTCGACAACAGCCTCCTTGTCACCACAAGGTGCTATGTTAGCCAACTTTTTGTCAAAGGTTTGTGCAGTAACATTATCGACCTCTGACTTATAGAAGCTTTGATCCGCCTCTATATTTTCAACAATCCCATCCTCCCTCCAGATAATGAGCTTCTGGTGAAGGGTAGATGGCACAGCCCCAACTCCATGAATCCACTCCCTTCCTAATAGCAAGTTAAAATTAGCCTTAGACTGTATCACCAGGAAAAGAGTTGGTCGAACTATACTGCCTACAGCAACATCTACTTGAATGGCTCCCAAAGAATAGCCAGTTTTACCCTCATAATTCGAAAGCACAATGTTGTGGGCAGATAGATCAGTGTCATGTTTCCCGATCTTGTAGAGCATAGATCGAGGCATTAAGTTGACAGCCGCTCCTCCATCAATGAGCACTTTGTTGATTCCAACATTCTCAACTTTTGCTCTGATGAAAAGAGGTTTGAGATGACTTTTCATCTGAAAATCTGGCTTTTCGAAATAAGCTAATTGCTCTTCCACACAGCCATTATTCATAACATAGTAACATATTGGCTTTGGGTCAGCCATATCAAAATGATCGAACTCACTTTCGATCTCAGTAACTTCAGATTGGACATCATATTCAGATGGCAAGATAGATACCACACAGATGACATCGAAATCTGGCTCAGAATCCAGTAGATCCTCATCCTCCATCTTGTCTTCATCCACTGGAGGCAGGAGTCTCTCCTTTACCGGCCTCCTAGATACTTCTTTATACTGGCCCGTTTGTAGATTCTGTTGGGCCAATTTCTTCTGACGCTGGAACCTGCGCCATTGGGTCCTCGTCATAGGATTCTTTCCTTTGTAATTGTTCCTATAAGAGTACCTATTGGCCTCCTGTGGGCCAATTTGCTTCGTTCCACTCGAACCACCTACTTCCATAATCCCTTTGTTGAACCTTATAAGTCCCTGGTGCATCCATTTTTCGACCGGAATTGAACCAGGAGGAGCGAAAGTATTCCTTCGACCAGATTTCTGATTAGTATTCGACTGCACCATAACTCTTTTACCTTTATCGAAACGTTGGTTCTGCTTTGCCCCCTTGTTAACAACTTGGTATTTCTTGAGGCCCTCAGTAGCCTCCTTATCACATATTGCACTGCAGCGAGGGCAGAGCATCACAATCTTGTTTTCAAGTTTGCATCTGTTCAAGAAATCAATTAACTCCTCCTCAGCCTGAGGATACACAACCTTCATTTGTTCGTTGTAATCCTCTTCAGATATGTCCTGAACTTGCACATGGGACACCTCCATTGTTTCGACCATCATTATTTCTTGAGGTTCTGCATAAAGAGTTTCAGCAGCTTTGGATATTTCCGCATTTGCCTGAGCAACCTTTGGTTTCTCACCAAATTTGAGCCTCCCTTCGTCGAGAGCCTTTTGAACCAAATCCCTGAAAAGAACACAACGTGAGGTTTTATGGCCAAGGAAATTATGAAATTTACAATAACCCCTTTTCTTCTGTTGTTCGATTTGGGGTACTTTCAAGCCCTTAGGAACAACAATCTGGCCATCTGTGACTAATAAATCAAATATTTCATCACATTTAGTTATGTCAAATGTATAAGTTTTAGACACAAATTTATCATTTTTAGGTTCAACAGGGTTTTTTCCATTGGAAGGTCTAAGGAGTTTACAAACATAAGGAGGTCCAGGTTTTAATTCTGCTAAATCAACCTCATTGTCTTCGATATCTTCATAAATAATATCGAACTCCTGGTCACTGTCATTGGTTTCGACATATGCGACTTTTTCCTTCTTGTGGAATTTAGAATTTCTAGCCTTTTCAGCCTTTAATCGTTCGAGTTGTCGAACTCTATCAGCCAATTGAGCCATATCCCTTAAATACTGGGTATCTAATTTCTTTCTAATCGAATAATCTAGGCCACCAGCAGCCATTTCGACTAATTCATGTTCAGGGACTTGGGTGAAACACCTTGCCTTTAAGAGTCTGAATCTGTTCAAATAATCATCAATTGATTCAGGTGCCTTGCATCGAACGCTAGCTAACTCTTTAAGGCTGATCTTAGACTGTCCCATATAAAATTGCTCATGGAAAATCCTTTCCAATTGGTTCCAATTATGTATGGAATGAGGAGGAAGGGTTGTAAACCATGTAAAAGCATTTTTAGTCAAGGAATTAGGGAAAAATTTCATTCTTAAATTTTCATTATTAGCCAAATCCCCTGCCTCGACCAAATACCTAGCAATGTGTTCGACAGTGGACTCATTTGTCTCTCCTGCAAACTTAGTAAACTTAGGAATTTTTACACCCCTTGGTAATTCTGTCTGTAACACATACTCAGATAATGGAGACACAAAATTAGGCCTGTGTAAGCCTAAGTTCAAACCATTCTGCACCAAAATCGTTTCGACCATTTGGGCCAGGTTATTCTGCCTATCGAAACGGTTTTGTTGAATATTCCCTATTACTTCATCAGCATTTTGGTTCCTATTTACCAATACTATATCAGGGTTTGGTTCGACCTGTTGGACTGGTGGCTCTATGCGTGCCGCTGGTTGTGGTGCTTGAGCCATTTGTATCCCTGGGTTATTAGGCATCTGTATCTCTTGGACAGGCGCCTGTATTTGGATCTGTCGAATTGGTAGTTGCTGTATGGGTGGTGCCCCAAAAAAGTCAGCAATTCGACTTATTTGATTTGTTAACATTTGGTAACTGTCATTTGTATTTTGAATTAAGGGGTTAATAACAGTTCCTATTTGTTGTGTTAACATGTTAACCATATCATGGTTACTTTCATCCATTTGTTGTCTAAGTGACAAAACGGATGTATTGGTTAAATGTTGAGGAATTACCCTACCTTGATTGCCCGCTACAGATCCTGATGGAGAGGACATATTAAGATTCTCTATATTTGGTTGAGAGTTTTGCAACCCTGCCATCAAAGATGTAGGCATGCCATATAGAGGGTTTTGAGGCGGTCGAAAGGGACTCCCACTGGGATTCCCTAAACTAGGGTTATTCCATGGGGCAAAAGCAGACGCTGACGTGGTCGAACTTGCCAACGTCATGTTGGTCATAAGAGAAGTTACCCCCGTCTGATTCATAACCGTCGAAGCGGTCGAACTTATCGTGCCAACAGTTTGGTCAGGAATTGCTCCTATGCCAGAATTTATATTGGCATTACTGACAGATGTCTGCGTTGGTTGTCCCTCCATATTTGGAAGGTCATTGTTTCGATTACTTGGGGGTGGTCTAGTCATCCTTGTACGAGTTTTGAATTCTGTTAAGTGTGGAACAGATTTCCCACTTCTTAAATGCATACAAGATCAAAACAAGTAAGAATGCAATAAACCAACTGTTCTAAACAAAACTTTTTTAAAAAATAATTTTAAGCAAAACACAATTGACCGGTCCCACCGGGCGTGCCAATTTGTTTACGCTGGAATTTGGTAAACAACCGCTAGTCTAAGTTAATTGCTTGCGAGACCAACTAGTGAATCTCAGGAGCATGCCATTTGTGTGTATTTGCATAAAATGTCAAGTTTTTGATGTTCATCGTTGCAACGAACACTTGATGGTTTTGAGGTTTGCAGAAAGTAAAATTATTTAACAGAAATCGAAATGCTGGAAGTAACTTGGCAAGGAAAGGAAAATTGCAGAATGTAGAGGAGCAGTGAGTTCATTCGATCGAATGAACCATTTAAAAGACAGGAATTATATAAAATGAAACGAAAATTGCATTCGAAATGTAAAGTTTACAGAAATTTAAAATGGTTCACAAACAAACATACATTCTCCTTGTGTACTCGTTTCTCTCTGCGCTGGGTACTTTGAGTGTATAAGGATTTGTATAAATGATTTGCGACCCTGAAATCTGACTAAAAAACTGCTATATATAGACATTCGAAAATAAACTGCCCTAACGGTCGAACACTATCCTAATGCCAAGTGTCCTGCCACGTACACCTTGCATGCACATAACTGCTCCTTAGAACGGTTACCCACATTGCTCGAAGTCGAACTGATTTTGTGAAGTTTTGTCAGAAATTGCGCTAAGTCCAGAAATCTGGCTGCCTTGACTTCGACTCGAGTATACACCAGTTCGAATCGCCCAATGATTCGAAGCCCTCTTTCTTGTCTTAGCCTTGTACTTCGTAAATACTTCCTTGCACCTGGGAATCTCTTTCAAAAAACTCTTTTTCCGATTCGAACAGAATCTAACCAAATTCGAATTTAGAGCATATTTTTAGCTCATCAAAAATATGGGCTAACACTGGGTTTCGTACTTTTATGTTGGTTAAGTTGAGGAATGTGACGTCGGTGTTGATACACGATATTGATTTTCTCACACACCCATGTCCTTGGAGCTCTCCCTCAGACTGATCAGAACTGGGAGCGAATCCCGGCAAACATTTGCAGCTAATATTGTTATTTCTGTTACATATGCCAAAGCTCCCGCAATAATCATGAATGTCGCACTCGTCAGCTGGCCCCCACCAGCGCTTTTCCCATTGCCCTTTGTCCCACTTGAGAAATTGTAACTCCCCACTGGAATTCATTACCAGCCTCGATTTCTTGTAATTGTAAGGCTTCGATGTAAAGATGGTTTGGTCTGAAAAATTGTGCGACCCAGTACCCCGGGTGGTGGTGTTGCCCAACAAATTAGATACTACTTGGGAATCAGCATCTCTGTCGAGTCCATCAGCTGTCCAGTAAAGTTGTGAATGGTTAATCACTGCGTAGTTTAGTCTCTCATCATTGTGAAGCAGCTTAAAGGTGAAGTTCCCAGTTGCCGGGTCAGTGGAGTTTCTCCATGAAGTCAATGCTAAACTTGCATCCATTTTCATGCCAGGAAGAAACGTGTCTGTTGGGTTCTTGAAACTCTGCCACAGGTAATTATTGGTTCCCGAGTTATCGTCCATTAGTACTAGGTTCCCTGATTCTAGGAGCTTCAGTGTTCTGTTTGTGGACGAGGGTGCTTCAATTACAGAGGACCAATGCCTTTTTGACGCACCTTCTACCACCAGATTTCCATCCTCTGCAATTCGAAAAACACCACTAGAATCTAAAACAGGCTTGTCTCTATTGGCAACCCATACCACTGTTTGTGGGTTGAACTGATACCATATCCCCAAGTAGTAGTAGCTTTTTACAACACGGCTGCTATCATTTAAAGAAAAGAAGCCAAGCTCAAATGTGCGACTTGATGAAACAAGGTTCTCCATTGAGTTCAGAGTTATCTTCTGGCCAGTCTTCAAAGTATCTCCAGCGGAACAGAGTTGGAAGCATAACACCAAAGCAAGAAGAAGGAAGAAGGAGAACAGAACCTCATTACTGCTTCTCATATCTAATACAAACCTTCTTCTGCTAGCTGTTGTTCTTAATTGTGATCCTTCTCGTGCATTTGAAATCCATGAATGCTATCGACTAGTATATATTCGAACCTCACACGTTAATGTCATTGTTGATCACCTATACGATAGACTTACACTAGCTAGGTACAATAGTAGTAATTTAACTCCATTTTCTTGACTCATTCTACCGTGATGCTAACTCGATTCTCTTGACGGGTATAGTGATGATACGATTCAACAAAAAAGTATATTAAAGTTAAAGTCTTTCGAAAAACGTTAATAATGTCGTTATTAGTGATATCAAGTCTTTCGACAATTATCATTAATTTGAAGTGACGTGTATAAAGGAAAATTTGCGATGATGAATACATGCATGCATACAATAGTAGTAATTTAACTCCATTTTCTTGACTCATTGTACTCGATTCTCTTGACTGGGATAGTGATGACACGGTTCAACAAAAAGGTATATTAAAGTTAAAGTCTTTCGAAAAACGTTAATAATGTCGTTATTAGTGATATCAAGTCTTTCCACAATTATCATTGATTTGAAGTGACGTGTATAAAGGAAAATCATGCATTTTTATGTGGTACTGCTAGCGTCAATGGCATCAAAGTCATCGCCCAGGTCTACGCCATTCGTCAGTACTCGTTACCTTGTTACCTCACATTCGGTTGCCTCTATCACCCTAATATTTTTCTTCTTTGTCTTAAGTTAACTTAGTGGGGGGTATTCGGTGGTCTGATACCACCACAGGATCCGTGGCCGTGGTCTAATAATCGCATATTAATTGAATAATAAAAAATATACTCATTAACAATAACAACCTCAGAAGAATTAATAGTGATACCTCATAATTTAAGGTGTTATGAAATCTTAAATTCTCCTTAATCAATTTTAATATATTAAAGTATTCATGTATAATACGATTATTTGTTGAGATCATAAATGAGATTTTATCCTGAACCACCTAAAAATTATCCTTATCAACTCAATTGGCAGCTGTATATTGAGGTGAATAGTTATTGGTAGTATTTTAGTATAGTTTAATTATTATTTTGAACATTTTATTTATTTATTTATTTATTTATTTATTTAATAATTAAGACACCAAATTAAAGCAAATAAGTAAATAACAAAAGTCAAATTAAACCTTCAAATTTTTATCAGTGATGTCTTGTTCGGTCAGGGTAAAGAGCAACTTTGAAGCATAAAGAGAAATATAAAGTTCCTTAGAAACATAAATTCAAAACCACAACCAGCTTAATTATTATCTGTTACATAATTAATCTAAAAGACTAGAACAAGAGTTATAAAAAAAAACATTCATCATGTGACGTATTGCTGTCACAATAAACAATTAAATTGGAAAGTTACACTAATGAATAAACACCATGGAGAGTTACACGAATCATGACATTATATTTTAATCCAAAACTTTAAGATTCAAGTTTAAGGATTTTCTCCTCATTTATATTACGCTTAATTTTTTCACTTTTACTCGATGTAAGACTTCACCTCACATTTGTATTCCAACATTTTTTTCCTCTCTCATTCAAGTAGAGCAAGCAAGAACCGTCGGTCGTGTACCTTAGGGAAGTAGCTGTGATATCTTAATCTTTTTTGTAATAAATTTTCTAACTTGATTTATGTATGCCAATAATTTCTACTGTTGATTTTATTGAAGGTGCTTATAGCGTGCCTTTGTTTGACAAAGGGAATTAGGATGAATGAACTCGATTGGTTATACATTTTAACACTTCAAGTAAGTCCAATCCCTTTTCCATCATCGCTTCTATCCAATTTGTATCATTAGGGATTGATTTTAGTTTTAGCTGTTCTCTTTTCATAAATTTCGTTAAAATTGAATTTCTGTGGTGCTTTTTGAAATATACTTGACCAAATCATTTGCTGTTAATTTTACAAATTACCTAGTTGAAATGGAACAGAATATTGAGACTGATTTATATTGTTATGATTAAGTGTCCCATGTACTAGATATGTTCCAATTTCTTACTAAATTGAAGTGTGCTGAATAATTTGCATATGCACTTAATCTTGTGATTTTTTTATTGGCAGTAGATTCCTAGGGATCTCATTTTGAGTCTATACATTGCCACTGTTGGAACTTATTGGCGCAGCTATAGATGTTAGACTAAAATTTTTAACCTTTGATATTACAAACTACAAAAAGAAACATGGATCATTAACAAAATACGAAAAAACAAAAATCAAATTATACTTTCAGCCATTGTCATGAAAGAGTTATCTTGTTTTAGTTCTTCCAAACTCTCACTCTCTCTCTAGATGGTATATCATATGAATTGGAAGAGATGAGCTCAGGGACCAAATACACGTGCTATATATAGGCATTCTACCATCAAGAATGCGTTTAGTAACCATTACCACTCATTAATGGTCATTGCCACCCATTAGTAGTCATTCAATTTGGCTTCCCAATTCCAAAACTGATGGAGCTTTTTATTTTCCAAAACGTTCAGACCAAAATTATTATATTCTCCCAGTTTGTCCAAACATTTTGACTCAATGATTAAGTCAATGATCAATCTTCACTACTACAAAGCACACTTTTTACATCGGTCAAAAACAGCATTATACATCGGTGGTCAACCGATGTAGAATACGACGTCGTTGTTAGTGTTATGTTTCAACATCGTTCCAAAATCCACCGTTGTAGAAATACAACGTTTTCTACATCGGTCCTAACCCCACCACCGTCTTTGAAAAGTATTTATTGAAGACGTTGATGGATTCAAAATGACTTAGAAAGTGCTTAATTTACATCGTTGCAAAATTTGCGCACGTTGTTGAAGGTCGCATTTTTACATCGGTGATATTCAGGCCACCGATGTAGAAATTACATCTTCTAAGTCGGTCGTCCCTTGTTAAACGATGTAGAATATGTCCATTTCCGCATCGATGCTGACGTTAGAAACGATGTAGAAATATGGAGTTTCTAAGACGGTGCTGACGTCAGCACCGTCTTAGAAACTCCATATTTTTACATCGTTTCTAACATTAGCATCGATGTTAAATGTTGAATTACATGCAAATAAATTTTAGGTAAATTAAATCAATATTACAATATTATCAATATTGCTAATAATCAATAAATATTATTATATAATATTAAAATCAATATTTATAATTAGAAAACTATTTTATATGTTACTAATAATCAATAAATATATTTATTGATTATTAGTAACATATAAAATATTTTTCTAATTATAAATATTGATTTTAATATGAAAAGCTGCGTATTTATAATTACAATATTATCTAAGTAATAATAAACAAATATAAATAAACATTCATGAAACTAAGTATATAGTTGCTCAATTGAAAGATCCAAATAAAGTGTTTAATTACTAGTTTACATTTTAATAAGGATACATGTATGAGCCCCCCAATATTAACTTTGGCCGCATGCAACCTGAGTTCCCCATCATAATGCATCACAATACACTTCAATGTATGCAAAATTTATGATAATATTACACATGAAAACAATAATAAAGTCAGGTAACTTTATAATTACCAACTGGAGGTGTTCAGAATACTGTAAGGGCAATTGTATCATTGACCTAACGAATCACAAATCCACGATCCTTGAGATTCTCAAAAAGCTTCTCTAACTTTGTTGTCCTAGTACTTGGTGAAAAGTCAGCCAGAACAAGAACATGACTGGTCCCATAGTTTGCTGAATTGAAGAAACAATAATTATAACCCAAGTGTTTCAATACAATATCTTGTACAGACAAAACCTATCAGACATAATAGAGATGTTCACTTCAGGATAGAGATGTTCAATTCAAAATTAGAGTATGAATTGAATGCAATGCAGAGAAAATCATGCACGTTCCTATATATGCCTAAAAGGAAGAGAAGAAAAAGGGTACTATGGTTGGGCTAGTGAATGTCTAGAATATGGCATGGGGCAGTATATGTTGTGTCCTCGGAAAAATAGAGACCCAAGAACCGCAAACATCTCAATGTTAGTAATAGTTTTTATGGCTTTTTCTTTTGCATGCATCAACCTTTATTCCTATTCTATTTTATGGGCAGTGAGGAAAGCAAATTAAGGCTATGAAAGTTGTAAAAGGACAAGACATCATGCAGAGAGAGAGATACTTACAAAACGGAAACTGTTATGAGATTAGAGAGAATTTTGTCCTTAGAGAAAAGAACAAGTGAAACCACTACAAGAGGATATTAAGTAAGAAGAAGCTTCCATATAAGTCATTCAATAGGATTTACAAAATAAATTCTTTGCATATTGAGGAGATATTTCAAAGATATTATAAATACTTTGAATATTAAAAAAAGAACTATATATGATAGAATTTATGATGTAATAAAAAACTAAAAATATAAATAGAATGTTTAAAATAAAAAATAATTGTATGTATTTTTACTCAAAATATAAAGTATATTTTGAATTAAAGGCTTATCATTCAGTATGCTTTATATCTTAAACTACCTGGTCATGTGGTACGGATGATATGATAAGAGTCTAGCACAAATTAAAAAAAATACTAATTTACAATGACATGCACTTTTTTTTTTCCTCTGTTGTATCTTACACTAGTACTCATTTTGTTAAAACTTTGCAAGTTGCAGGTAAAGATTGGGAATTTCTTACAAGATTCTTTGTGTCTCCCTCTCTACCAAAACAAGCTCTGAGGTATGCATCTTTTTGGTGTTGGCAACAACTAGGGTGGTTGCAACATGCTCATTTATATCAGACACCAACAGTGGTGTGTTCATGCTCCCACTCTTTCTAAAGGCTGCTACAGACAACACTTGAGGATGGGACTTATTAGGAGTTAAAGAGGTAGCTTTTCCCAAAACATACAAAAATCAAACACAAAAGTCCAAATATAAATCTATTTAATGGTTGGTTTGATATTTAATATTGTTTAACAATAGAATTCCAAAGAAGCAATAAGAATCTATTTCAACATCATTAAATAATATTTGGTTGCTCAAAAAAGTAGAATGAAATAATAAAAACATAATCAAACAGAACATGGATGCCAAAACATCATTATACCAAAAGGGGTCACAGTAGAGTTGTGCAAAAGCAATCAATCAAGGATCAGATGAGAAGGTACCAACCAACCGATCAACTGTGATAGAACCAGACCCACAACAAACTTGTCAGGCCGAACACCTAGATCAAGCAAACAAATAGAGAGGGTGTTAATACTTGTATAAACATGTGTAGCAGGATCATAAACTACGTAATTTCAACCTTGTGCATTGCCCGTGACAGCAGTGACTGACACCCAATGGGATCATCAACATATGAACAAGATCCAACCTTTCTTTTGATGAAAAGAATACTAGAATTAAATGGACTATTCTTGTCTCCAAAATTAAATGACCTTATGTGTGAATTATTCAGCAGAATCAAGTTGCAAGTGAAAAATTGAAATGAGAATAGATATAACTAAATGGTTAAAAGTATATTAATATAAAATGATATACGAGTAATAAAGTACATGCTTGTTTAGTGTTGTGTTATTCAATAAGAATTATAGAATCTTACCTTATTCTTTCATTTTATTTGTTTCTTTAAAAGATAAATCACTCATTAAAATAATTAAAAAAAATTATGAATTTGCAAAATAATTAAACTTATTTAATTTTATATAAGTTCTTAGATTGTAATTTCAGTGTTATGTTACTGGTGTACAGTAAAAAGAAAAGGATATATTACCATGTATTTTATTAGTTTTAAATAGTAATAATTTACTTTCTAAAAAAACATTTTACCGTTGGATCCCCCTGCAGATAGCATCACAATGTTAGACCTTCATGATGTTCATAATCACTAAAAAGGCCAACTCAATTAATCACTCAAGTAGTGTAGTTGAAAATGATTTTTCACATAAACTGAAAATGTTACAGTCCATATACATACATTACTCAATTGATATATAGTAAGAATGATTTAGATATAATGACGTGAGGTTTAATTTACAATAAAGAAAACATGTAGTTTCTACTAAAGTAGCTAAAAACGAAGATGAATTAATTTGTGTACCTTGTGGTTGCGGTGGAGGTGGTGAAATATTGGAAGAAGACCTTGGGCGACAAGCACCTAGGAAAGCCGGATTGCAATTCGCTCGACAGCCATTGATATTGAGAGTTGTTGAATCCTCACAAGCCTTCTTAGTAGCCTCAGCCTCCTTGAAAGTCACCTTTTATATATATATTTACCACAAAGATTACAACATTAATTGATTAACATTTCTGATTACTATAGCTAGCTAGCTTTCAATATATGAGTCATGAATTAATTAATTTAATTACTTACAAAGCCATAGCCTTTGGATTTGCCAGTGTTTTTCCTCTCTAATTCTGCACCATTCAGTGTAGCTAGCTAGACTTAGATAAAAACAGGGCAACCCAATGGCCTCTACAATAAGGATAAATTATTAAACAACTGGATCTTACATTAATTTTCAGTTGATGCAACGCATCAAACATCTGATAGACGTCAAACATAGAGTAGCAAATTATCATGTCCGATACTTTTTTGAGCATATGATCAGCCTAAAACACAGATCATTAAAATCAGCTTTAAGTCAGGTTGGATCAAACAATATACCATAAGTCTCTAGTCAAAGTAACCTGATTGCCAAAAACATATTTTACTCCACAAGGATTTCCCAATATGGGGGCAAGTGACAGGTACTCCAATTTGATAAAAAGGGCAGGAGTAGGGATCAAAATGTAAGTATTAGTAAATGTTTGTTCATGTTCACAGATAATCTGATGGTTATAGCCTCCACAACTCAAACAATTTTTCAAACACAAATCTAGTGATGAATATTAGTAAATGTGAGTAAACATGACAATTGACACGAGAATGAGAGAAAATTATACCAATCAATAAACTAGACAGTCCTCTTAGTCTTGATGGTGGCAAAAGCAGCATTGACATCCTTAGGGACAACATCACCACGGTACATCAAGCAGCAAGCCATGTACCTGTCGTGCCTTGGATCACACTTGGCCATCATGCTGGCGGGATCGAACACGGCATTGGTGATCTCCGGCACCGACAACTGCTCATGGAAGAACTTGGTGGCAGAGATAACCGGAGCATAGGATGAAAGCATGAAGTGGATCCTAGGGTACTTGCCACCGCCGACGGCGTTGAAGACGAGGAAGCCTTGTAGGCCGGTGCAGTTGTCGACGAGCTTATGGATGCGATCCAAGCACAGATCTACGATCTCTTTGCCAACTGAAATAGGGGAAAATAAAAATTAGGTCAGAGAAATTGAAATTGAAATTGAGGGAGGGAAAGAGGGAGGAACGAACCGGTGTAGTGGCCGCAGGCGAAGTTGTTGGCGGCGTCTTCCTTGTCGGAGATGAGTTGTTCGGGGTGGAAGAGTTGGCGGTAGGTGCCGCAGCGGACCTCGTCGATGACAGTGGGTTCGAGGTCGACAAAGACAACACGGGGGGCATGCTTGCCAGATCCAATTTCACTGAAGAATGTGTTGAAGGCGTCGTGGGTTACATCGAAGGTGGAGTCAGAAGGCATCATGTCGTCGGGCTGGATGCCATGTTCGAGGCAGTAGAGTTCCCAACAGGAGTTTCCCACCTGGATCCACATGACGACCTAGAAAGCCTTCACGAGGACAAGCACGGCAGTGTTGGAAAGCCTTCCTGTCGAGAAACAAACGACACAAAATGAGTGAGGTAACTAGGGTATAGTGCAACTGTGCAAAAGGGAAAAAGATTTAACCCCCTTCAAGGACGGTGTTTATAAAACCCGTCTTTGAATAATTGAACTCAACAACAGTGTGTTGAGCACGTCTTTGTAATATAAATACAACATCGTTTCCCTTGTAAACGTCATTGAAATACATCTATTATTTACTAAAATGTCACCGCGTTTAAAACAACATCATTTTTAAAGCACAGTAGTTGAAGCCGCGTTGTAGAATAAGTTTTTTGTAGTAGTGCTTCTTGAGAAATGAATATACCAATCATGGTTATAGTTCTTCTTATAACGATTAATATCATCCATGTATTATAATATGCTCAATTTTCCAAGCAATATACTTAAACTGGCAATAAAACTTAATGAATAAACCCAATGTTTATTCTTGGTCCAAAACATAATTTTTCTCAAATAAATCAATGTGCACCTAAATATGAGAAAATATCACAATATAAAAGTTTTAATTTTAACATGTATGTATACAATCATAAAGTGGAACCAAGTCCCATTCTTTCTACATGATCCTTAAATTTAAACGATGGCATGTCCTTAATTAAAGGATCAGCGATCATCAACTCAGTGCTTATATGCACAATGACCACTTTCTTGCCTTTTACTCTTTCTCTAATGGCTAAGTACTTAATGTTGATGTGCTTACTTCGACTTCTACTTTTGTTATTCTTAGCCATAAAGACAGCAGCTAAGTTATCGCAGAAAATTCTCAAAGGTCTTGAAATAGTGTCAACTATCTTCAGCCCATAAATGAAACTCTTAAGCCATACATCATGTGATGTAGCCTCAAAACAAGAGACAAACTCAACTAAATGCAAGTAAAATATCTACATATAAAACAAGAAAACATATTTTACTCCCACTGATCTTATGGTATATTCATTGATCCATAGGGTTTTCATCAAAACCAAATGAAAAAATTATCCCATGAAACTTAAGGTACCACTGACGGGAGGCTTGTTTTAAACCATATATAGATTTATTAAGCTTGCAAACCAAATGCTCACCAATACTAGAGGAGAAGCCTTCAGGTTGTTTCATATAAACCTCTTCCTCTAAATCACCATTAAGAAAATTTGTTTTTACATCCATTTATTACAACTCAAGGTTAAAATGAGCAACTTATACCAAGATAATGCGAAGAGAATCTTTCTTAGATAATGGAGAAAAAGTCCATTGTAGTTAATTCCTTCTTTTTGAGTTAATCCCTTAGCAACTAGTCTTGCCTTGTATCTCTCAATGTTGCCTAATGAATCCCTTTTGGTCTTAAAGACTCATTTACATCCAATGGCCTTTTCCCCCATTAGGCAACTCTACAAGGTTCCAAACTCTATTACTCTGCATGGAATTCATCTCATCCTTCATGGCATCATACCATAAATTTGACTCTTTACAACTTATGGCTTGATCAAAAGTTTCGGGATCATTTTCAACTCCAATATTATAGTCAGATTCTTGCAAATATACAATATAATCACTAGGAATAGCTGATTTTCTTACTCTAGTAGACCTCCTTAATGTTGTATCAACATTTTCTTGGGGATCATGTTGTTCAACTGGTTGTTCATCATTTTCAGGAATTTGATTATCAATTTGATCTACTGGATTATCAGCAACAGTTTGTGGAATGCCAATCATGTGTTCTCCATCATCCCTTTGAACTTGAGAGATATGAATTACAACCAATCTTTCACTTAATGTGGAAGGTTGAGACTCTATATAATCAATTTCAGAACCTAAGTCCCTCAATTGATCACTCCCACTGATCAAGTCATTTTCAACAAACTTGGCATTTCTTGATTCCACAATCCTAGTAATATGATATGGACAATAAAACCTATAACCTTTAGACCTTTCGGCATATCCAATGAAATACCCACTAATAGTCCTCGAGTCAAGTTTCTTCTCTTGTGTTATATATTTTCACCTCAAATGGACAATCCCAAACGCGCATATGTTTCAAACTCATAATTTTCAGAATGAGTATGGTAGACGAAAATTTTAGACTCACCGTAAATATCAGAGGATGATGTGTCCAGTCATCAGTCCAACAATGGTGTCTACATAGATGATGTTGGAGGTATGAACAAGAAAAGACAGATATTTGGTCTAAGTTCAGAGGCTGGGAAATTCAGACCTTCCTCTTGCACAAATGGTATCTCACGGTCTGAATTTGAGCAACTGAGAGCTCTAGTTTTCCATCTTTTATGAAAATAAGATCCTTAAGGAGCAACTGAAGACACTACAAGAAAAGTCACGTCTAGTTCGAGAGTAATGGCGTCAGTTTATGGAGAGTTTTTCTTTGAGTCCTCCATTTGGACCAGTTTGAGGATCAAGATGATGAGAAAGATGACAATGAATCAGATGATGACTTTAATAGAGATGTTTAAAAATTTATTCTAATTTGTAATTGTATTTTTAACCTAGCTAGACAAGTTTAACACTGTTAGGTTGAGCTGAAAAGTTGAGGATATGAAAGAGGGGTGAAAGTTTTAGAATCCTAAGCATAATTATGATATAATACCCTATTGGCTATTACAAATTACACCAAGTATTCTATGCTACAAAATTTCTTCAAGCTATAATCGTTTTCAGTTTAAAAAATATTAGGATAAAGCTCACTAACTTGTATCATTTTCAAATGGATATTACAAATTTAAGTTCAAGTCTTGGTCTTAGATCGCTCAGAGAATGAAACATTACAAGAAATAGCTAGTTTGTCAATCAAGAGTTCCCATAATCTTCACTTCTCTAGTATATAAAGGCTTCTTAAAAAGTAGTCGTTGTAAGTTTGCAAGTCTTCATCTTTCTTTTCTTCGTGAGTGTCCAAGTGAATGTTGAGGTATTAATGCAACATTTAATGTCTTTCGCTGACTCGTCACTTTGATAAGATGAAGAACTAAACTTATCTACCTTATCTCATACTTCTATTGTGCAACAAAGGATATAAAATAACGTTTGTGTGAAAAAGTACATACAGTATTGTGCTTTGTAAAATAGGTAGGAATGCCTTTTGAAATATAAAGAAGACTTTCTTCATTTGACTTCTACAAAGCTTTCTTGATATGTTTTTCGTGTTATGCTCTGAGTTTATATGCATTTTGTTCCAACTAGGAGATGAGACCATGCACATATTTTTATAAGACTAAGAAATGAAACACTGTTTAACTATTGTATAATTAGACTCTTCATAAGACTTTGTTTGTTTAGTCAAAACCCTTGAGAGTTGTAAAAACATTATTTGCCCTAACAAACATTAAACATTATGTTGAATTAAATATTAAACATTTAAATCTCCATAAAATATTAAATACTTTCAAGACTAATATTCAACAAAAAAAAAACACTTGAGAGTTGTAAAAACATTATTTGCCCTAACAAATATTAAACATTATGTTGAATTAAATATTAAACATTTAAATCTCCATAAAATATTAAATACTTTCAAGACTAATATTCAATAAAAAAAATATAAATATTCAATTAAACATTAAACATTTAACTCAAAATAAAATATCAAATATTACTAAAACTAATAATTAATAATAAAATATCAGTCTTAACACTTCAAACGTCAAGTGTAAAATGATTTTTGTGTTATGCAATTCTGCCCGTGGGCCAAAAATCCTTTACTATTATCAGATAAATTGTGCTAAGACCGTAATCTGTGGGCTTCGCAGGCTGGTTGGGGGCTCGAGTACATACACTCACCCTAATGTCATGTGGACTGCTTGCCAGTCCAATTTTTTAAGAATAAATTAAAATATTGATATAACATTCAACTCTTTAATTTAACTAACGAATTAACCTATTAATTGATCAAAACAATCCTAATTTAATAATATAATTCAAAAATAACCCTTTTTAATAAATTTCGAAATAAACGTCCTACTTATCAATCAGCCAATAAAGGATACATATAGTGTATAACCAAAAAAAAAAAAAAAAATCATCCCAAATCCATGGTCCATCAACATGAAACCTCCTACAGTGACTAGAATTCACAAACAAAGCTATTTCTTTTTGCCCTCTGCAACGTCCATTCAGGAATGGAATATTCAATTCTCTAGCAAGAGGAACCCCGCCAATGTTGACCTAGTGGCGTACTTGGGGCAGTAAACCTTCCTTCCCCGGAGTCATATTCAGAGAGAAAGCGATCACAAAAACGGTGTTGAACAAACTTTTTTTTAAAAAAAAAAGTGTACATAGTTTGGAAGAAAGATAGTTAAATTAATTTTTCCTCTAATTTATTTGTTAAATTTAATTTATTCTTTTAATTTTTTTAAAGATAATTTAATCCTCTTAATTGCTTAAATTAATTTAATTTAATTTAATTATCTAAATTAAGTCATCATGATCGAGAAATCATATTTGATGAGAATTTAACATTGTCTTATTTTAAACGATTATAAAATATATATTTTTTAATATTATTAATTTAATTTAGACAAAAAAAAGATAAAATGAAATCAATTTAAAAATCATAATTTAAAATTTTTAATAAAAAATTAAAACATCAAATAAAAAAAGAAAAACTAATTTAACTTTGAAATGCTAAAAGGAGGAGAATTGAATAATAAGGAATAGGAGTGGCAAGGGAAATCAAATCATGAAAACATCAGCACATATAAAATGGACCAAGTGGATGAAATGGAGGCACCTAAGCAAATAGGAATCTCCATGATGCCTAAGCGCCACGTGGAAGGACTCATTCCTTGTTCCTTCTTTCTTCCCAAAAAAGCAAAAACCACAAAGAAAAAGAAAGGAAAAATATCCGTTTATGCTATTGATGTTTTTATAAGGCAACACCACACAAAACCCAAACCCTTCTTGTTCCCTTTCCAGCAGACACCTGGCGTCCCCGCACACCACAAAACCACTCCTCCCTTTGCTTCCTACTTCTTCCTTCTCCAATTTAAATTCGGTCATTCTTCTAATACTTCCTCCTTCTATCAAAAATTTATTTCTCTTCTTCTTTACATCTATTAATTTTTTTTTAATTATTCTTTCTCTAAATATTAATGAAAAATATTTAAGTGGATAAAGAAAAAAATTTAAAATAATAATACAATTAATTAATAAATTTAATATGATTAAAAATATCTTAATTGACCAATAGAATAACTTGTATATATTTTATTATTGTTAACTTATAAAATTATGCAACTATTTGTTTTGTGTTGGAATATCACAAAATTTCACCAAAGTGATATAGAATAAATATATTTATTTTATCTTAAACGGGTGATATCCAGTTCAAATAATAGAAAATATTAGGTGTGATAAGAGGGTGAGTTTTATAATTTAGAATAGTTTTATAAAAAAAATTATTTCTCAAGTAAAATATGTGTAGTATCTACCAAAAACTATAAAAAAATATGGAAAAGATTGTGCATATGAATATATATATATATATATATATAATGTTATCCGAATAATAATTGCGTTTTTCTTTCGGTGACTTCTATTTTTGAAAGTAAAATGCTACATTATTTCTAATTTATATATTTCTATCAGTTTAAAACTACATTATTTGTTTGATAAAAAAATGCATTTTATTCTATAATTTTTTTTAAGAAAAAAACACTATATGTCTATATGTAGTAATGAAGATAAAGTTTTAAATATGCACGCAAATTAAATTCTATTATGTGTGTGAATTGTATTCACTGAGAAAAACTTTGACTTCCGTTATTGAACATTAAGATGATAATTAAACAGGAAAGACATCACATGTAAATATATATAATGTTAGGAAATATGCTCTGTAAGCCTTTTTAAGAAATAAGAAGTAAAAGTGAATAACACCGAATTTCTTTTTATATTACAAATAAATTGAGCTAATGCAGCATAGAGCAAAGATGTTTAATTGTTATAAGACCTTCCATACATAAGGTCCACATATATTGCACCTGGTATGGACCTATGACATTATTTTTTTTTTCTAGTTAATTTAAACGTGTGTTTACGTAAGTAATTGATTAATTATTTATAAGTAATTAAGTTTAATGGGGAAATTTATTTAAATAATTTTGAAGAGTTTGTTGCACAGTTTATTGAAATAAGTCAATAGTATGTATATCCTATTTTTTAAAGTTAACTAAGAATTTCATACTCTTCATTTTCCTTTTTTTTTTTTTAAAAGTAATACTTGGAATAGGATAATACAGCTAACAACTAATTTTTAAAACGTCAATCTACACAAAAACTGTAAGCAATTAAACTAAACAATAGCAAAATTATAAAGTAATATACGTGAAAGTTGCACTTGTATCTAAACATTATTAGCAAGATATATCTACTAAACTGTACAAAATTAAAGAATATGTTGGACAATTTAGTTAGTTTTTAATAAAAAAATGTTTGATTATTTGATAAATAAGTTTTTTTTAATATTTTTTAAAAGATTAATTTTTAATTTTTATATTTTTTTAATTTTTATTCTCAATATATTTATTTAATTTTTTATTTATTTTTCATAAATAAATTAGAATTATTATTATTATTTTACATTTTTTAAATATTTTAAGAGTTAATTTAATAAATTAATTCTTTAACTTTCTAGCTACCAACTCATTTTTCTAACTTTTTAAGCTAATTATAATAAACATAAAAATAACTTGGTAGAATAGAGCTTGGCATCATTGTATATATGAAAAATAAAAGAAGACAGAAAGAAAACAAGTAGATTAAACAAATTTCCTTATTCACGCATAATCCAAAAAGGCACAAAGCCAACCCAACCAACGATGGAAACATTTCTATAATGTTATTTACGCGCTGTTCCATTCTACAAAATCAAAGGCAGATAGGATTCGGAGTGAAAATTACTCTGGTATTTATGGACTTACTAAATACAAGAGGGCAGTTTCGGGTTTTGACTATAAACCTAGGATATATATATATATATATATATAGAGAGAGAGAGAGAGAGAGAGAGAGAGAGAGAAGAAAAGCTAAAGAGAAGAGTCTGAAATCTGAATCATAAATCATTGGTTTTGAGATGAAGAACTGCGAGCTATGCAAGCTTCCAGCTAGGACCTTCTGCGAGTCGGACCAGGCTAGCTTATGCTGGGACTGCGACGCCAAGGTCCACGGAGCGAACTTCCTCGTCGCGAGACACACGCGCACGCTCCTCTGCCACGCGTGCCAGTCACTCACGCCGTGGAAGGCCTCCGGCTCTGCCCTCGGCAACACCGTCTCGCTGTGCCAGAGTTGCGCCGGCGGAACCACCGAACAGGGCCCAGAGAGCCAAGGAGGGAATGACGACGACGACATAGACACCGACGATGAGGATGACTACGATGACGATGGTGAGAGCGAGGAGAACGAGGTTGCAGCCGACGAGGAGGACGGAGACAACCAGGTTGTCCCTTGGTCCTCCGAGCCGCCGCCACCGTCCCCAAGCTCTTCCAGCAGCGAAGAGTCGATTAGCCGGTGCAACAACGTGGACGAGGTTTCAACCACATTGAAACGACGTCGCGAGAACGACGATTTTCAGGTTTACAAAAACTAATATTTTTTCAATGCATTACACTAATTAAATTCAATATATGAATATTTCTCTGAAACGAAAAATTCAATATATAAATATTTATCCTACAAGAGAAGAAAAATCATTCATTTATTCATGCCATCTATCATTAAAGTGAATTTGTTTATTTATTTTGTCGATTTTACCAATTTTTGCGTTTCCAAACTTATTCAAATTAAACGGGTCTATTTAACTGCATGAGGGTTGTAAACATCGATTTCTACAGATAAAAAAATCCTTAACAAAGTCCGGTGAGTTTTCTTTTATTTAAAATTAATTCATTGGTTTTACAGGGTTCGAATTCGAATAATTGGAAATGTGAACGGAGCGAAGTGGACAGAGGATGTTGGTTGGCTCGGTTGCGGCGGAGAACCGCCGATGATGTGGCGGTTGAGCGACGGAGGGCTAGAGCGGCGTTTCCGTACGGTTGTTGTGATGATAGAGCATCTGAAGACGTTTGATCTGAAGGGGCACGAGGAATCTCAACCGCGTGATCTACGGGGCCGTACCATTGGATATTATTTATGGGCTCTTTGATTATTAACTTTCTCTAACACATCTCGGGTTTTGATAATGACAATCAAGTGTGTGGATCGTTTTTTTTTTATTATTCCTATTAATTTTTGTTTTGATATTTTGAGGGTCAAGGTGGTGGGGGTGATGTAACTTTTTTACTTCTATTTCATTATTATTGTAAAATAACATTTTTTTTCTGTTTATAAGTAGGTGAGGATGCTTAATGTTGTGATGAATTGATAGGAAAAACTACGAAGCAAAGGAATGTGATTCCTGATTCATGATATCAAATTCTCTAACTACATGCTTTTATCTTTTCTTAGGGTGTTTTGCTTCTCTTGATTCATTGGAAGGCAATTAATTAGATTTTTTTTGTGGAAAGTCAATTAATTAGGTAATAATGATGTGCAGGAAACATTGAATTTTGACACGTAGAGATGATTCAGGCTGCAATTCGCGCCCAAAAGTAAAAATTATGCTGAATTTATTGAAGCTGTCAATCTTTTAAGATATTTCCTTTTGACTTGTAAATAAATTTTAAGCCACTGATTAGGAGTTTTCTTGCGACACATTTATATGTATCTCAATTCGATTTGAAACTTCAATAAGGTTATTTAAATTCAAATTTAACTTTTTTGTTTTGATAACATGAGATGGAAAGTTATTTCGGTTTGTAATGTGATACATTAATTTTAATTTTAATATTATATAAAGTTAAGTAATAGAATAATTATATAATAATAGTTAGGGTATATTTTATAATACTTATTTCAAGATAAATGATATAAATATAAATATAGTATCATATTAAAATATTATCCATTAAACTAAGAAGTTTTATTATTATATAAATGTTTAAAGTTTTCTACTCTTTTAAAATATGACATTGAACTGAATTATAAATATAAAGACTTAAAGTGCAGTTCAAACTCATTTTTAGAATATATTAGTGTAATTTCTTAAACACAAACTTATCCAAAGTTTCTTTACTTGGTCTTTCTCAATGGAGCAAAGATTTCAACCCAAATAAGATGAAGATGACACACACCTAAACGTGGATTCACATCTTTGATCTGCCTCAGTAGTATTGGAGGCCCCAAATCTTACTTAGGATCACTGCTGAAGTTACACCCATTGCCATGGATGCTTCCACCAAAAATAGAGTCTTCGGGCATTATGCTAGGATTCTTGTAGATGTCGACCTTGCTGGCCTTTTACCAGGTGAGATTATGGTTGAAAGGGATCATTTTGCTTTTATCATCTCCGTTGAATATGAAAAGCTCTCGTTGTTTTGCAGTCACTGCACTATATATCAAAGGAGATTCTTCAAAAGCTATATAACTTCAGAGCCTCAGTAGAATATGATTTGGCTCGATCAGTGTAATAGAAAAGGGAAAAATAATGGTGACAAAGCCAAGCATACTCCAATGCTAGCCAAGAAAAACTCTATATATCAAAGGAGATTCTTCAAAAGCTAAGAAACCACAGGCCAATATAACTTCAGAGCCTCAGCTAGAGACTATTGTTGCTAATATGGCAGATGAAACTGAAGAAGAAATTTCAGATCCTGATGAAACAACAGTAGCAGTGGAGAAAGAGCCTCCGTTTATCAATGTGGTTTCTAAATCTCAAAAGAAAAAGATGAAGAAAAATGGAAAGTCTCCTCAGGGCGCAACCTCAAAAAAATTCCAAAGAGGAAGCCTTCAAAATAGTTTCCTAATGAAGATCTACGACCGTTTTCATTGAAACTGTCTTCGTCGTATTGAAAGTCTTTACATGGTTTCAGATAAAATTGTCATTAGCGCGTTCCATACATTACAAAATTGACACCGACCGGAGATTTGAAGACGATTTTTCATACAACCGTCCTTGTTCCAACATCACTAAATGCTTTATTTGTAGTGAAATGACGACAGTTTTTTTTAAACCGTTATCATTTTCAGGTTTCAACAATATTTTGATGGAACCCGTCATTGAAATGTTAGCTTATTTACAAAATTGTCATTGCTACTCAAAGACAACAATTTTTGGAGAATTGTCATTGAGCTTATGTGGTACAAAATATTTTTTTAGTAGTGTAAGCCTGATATTATTTTCATTGCTGAACCTTGGGTGGACATGTCTAAAATCTTTTCCTTCTTTTGGAATAGCTTATCTCTAAAAGTTTTTGCAGTCAAATCAACATATGGCTTCTCTATTAACTAGAATCAGCAGCTAGTTTTCTTTTCAACAATTTGTGCCAACTCTTCCCACATAAGCCACAGGTCCCTTAGGGCAGAATCCAGCAAAATAACCCTAGACCTTGGGGCTTCTTCGGAGATTTCAATTGTGTGTTAAAAGCTCAAGAAAAAAGAGGTCTCTTATGTAGACTTCAGGTCTTGGACTGACCAAAATTCTCTAGTTCACATTCCTGCCAAAGGGTCCCTTCTTTACTTGACGAATGGCAGAGGGGAAAATAACAGAACAGACATGAGACTGGATAGGCTGATTTGTAATAATACAGGGGTGAACCTGTGGCTCTCTTATGAATCGGTTGAAGTCTGAGTTGCTTGAAGCGAGGTGCAATGAGATTTGTTATCAACCAAGAAAGAGAAAAGCGTGTGAGAAAATGCGATGACCCAGGGTTAGACACGCAGCTGAACCTGTGGCTCTGGAAAGCAAAAATTCTGCTCTCTCTTTCATTCAAAGCTGTGAGGAAGTTGCTTCGATATAGCAATTTGTGCTAATGCGTTACGACCTATCAACAAGTATATGAATTAACGAATTAATAAGAATCTCCCAGTTTCAAATTACCATGCCATGCTTCATGTGTCACGTTTTTAAGTTGCACCATGTTATTTATTTATAAACTATCATTAGGATCTTTTGTTTAATTTACTTTTTGTTAGATTATCACAATCTTGAGTTTTTGGTAGATATATTATGAGTATTTCGGACTTCAAAACTTAATTTTACTTGAAGTCCTTTATTTTTTTCAAAGATTTTATTTTATTTGCACCAAAGATATTCCCTTAATATAGTCGAAAATTAATTTCTTTTGAAATATAGAGACAACTAAAATAAATTTTCTTTTTTCTAACAAATTTTTTTTTCATACATATATGACAAGAACTAAAACTCATTCGAGATGTTTTCAGAAGCTTTCACCTTTTGATGGTTATGGACTAATTCTTTTAGTTGTTGGCTTTTCGGTAAAGAGAGATAACATTGCACTAAAAAACCAAAAAAGGGAATTACATTCTAACAAAAGGTGCCCCTCTGCATTAGCTAAGAGGTGGTAAGTCAACTCGTTTGTTTTTTTTACTTTAAGTTCTTTACTTTTTTGTAATAAAAAAAAATTATTATTATTTGCATCAAAGATAGTAGGAGATTAACTTCTTTTAAGATGTAAAGATTATTAAAATTGAATTTATCTCTTTTAACTTATTCTATTGAAAAATGCTAAAAGTTAAAAAAAAATTGTCAAAAACGCAGGAAGGTTGATTTTCGTGAAATTCTTCTTTAATTTTATAATTATCTTCACCAAGATTTGTTTTAAAAAATCACCACCAGAGATGTTATAATTCTTATGATTCATCCCAAAAAAAAATCATACTAAATAATACTGCTCTATTTTGATACACATAATAAGAAATCAAATCCTTAGTAAAGAACTGAACCCTAAATAATATATTTAAAAATTTAACTATTTATAAACTGTGTTGAAATTTATTGGTCTCTTTCTCCAAGATGTATTTTGCAAAAAATAGAATTCAAATTTCTTCTATATATTTAAACATGTGTTGTAATTTATAAACTTAGAGCATTTCTAATGGGATTTTTTTACGTGAAAAAATTATTTCTTACCATTTTTTTTATTAAAGTGAAATTGAAAGTTTTTTAAAAATAAGATTTATATTTTTTGTAAGAAATTATTTTTTAATAATAAAAAATAATATTTATCTGATATATAACAATACCATAATTAAATGAAAATAAAAAAATATAAAAGTGAATTTTTTAAAGTTTCTTAAAAAAATATTATCATTTTTAAAAAAATTATACATGAATTTTTTTATAATAAAATGAAAATTTAGTACTACAAAAATTACTATAGAAAAAAAAAACTTAAAAAATTCAGTTAACAAATTTCCATCGATGATGCTTTTTAAGTACAAACTATAAAACTGGCACCAAGTTGCTTGATTTGCTTAATATCTACTGTCACCAACTGATAGTAGAATGTCGTAACTGCACTGCCTACGCCTAGCCACATTTTGATATGCTCTAACCATAATACATTATTTTAAGAGAGATTTTTTCATTAAATGTGTGGCCAAATATCTGGGAGCTAGTCGCCTTGGCCCAAGATTAGTTGGCTGGGTTAGTATTACCATCATTATAAAAATGCAATTAACAATTACTAATTAATTAACACAATTAAATACTGATTCGCTTTGCATGAGCATGATCCTCAATCATGGCTGGCGCGGCAGGCAATCACAACAAGTGGGGCAAAGCTTTCTACATGGAATTTACCTTTATTGAAATCAGGTACAAAAAAAATCTGCTAACTGTATAATAAAACAGGAAAACTATACCTATAAGTTAAGAATTTATGTTGAAACGAGGTTGACTCAAATATTTATTTGTTTTTTATTTTTTTTAGTGTATTACTGATTTTTTAATTAGAAGCAGATCCACATCAGGTGTTTAAAGAAAATTTTATTGTCTGACTATAATAAACAAGCTGATTTTTGAAGATTATTAATTTTCTATAATAAAAGTTATTAGCAAGATTAAGTTTCTTATGTATAGACAAGCGTACATGTTGCATTTGTTCTAACATCTTGATATAGGTCTTCTTGTATTAGAGAGACTTTTGATTTTCTCTAGTTGTGGGGTATGTCCCGTTTATTGTTTTATCATTTTAGGTTTAATATAATTTATATTTTTCCAAAAAAAAGTTAAAAATTATAACACTAAACACTCTAATCAAGTCTATTAAGTGGATGGAATTATTCTTACTTAATTAAAAATTTTGAGTTTGAATTTTAGTTATAATTATATTAAATATTTAAAAAAGAATTTTATGTCTCATGATTCAAATATAAACATAATTATTTTTAATAAAAAAATAATAACACAAATTAAAAAAAAAAAGTCGTACGAAACAAGAAAAGCTATTTTAATAGAGCCTCAAGAGAGGTTGTGGCTGACGGGGGTTCTGAAACAAAATCTCAGCCAATCAACCAACCATTTGAAGAAGGAGGAAGCAACCTAGTCTAATCACATAATTTAATCGGATTGGTGATTTTAATTTAGGCGATGTAATCAAGTCACCCACAACCGCAAATGGGAAGATGATAAAGGAATTACTATTGTATAATGTTCACAAAGAAGAAAAATAAAGAAACTACATAATATAATAATGAAAAAAAAGGAGATATGTATGAGGGTAGTGGCTAGTTTTTATCTTGTGGTGGAGAATTGTTGGGGGGGTGTGTACAGTGTGTATGGGGTGTGTGGTGGTGGTTTGGCGCTTTTGTTTCTACTCGATTTATTTTCTCATATTTGGCCACTATGCTATTGACGATGGGATTCTGATCCTCTATCTCTCTTTGTGGTTTATTTTCTTGTCGTTTGATGCATAACATTTTGCAAAATTGCGCTGACCAACGACCACGTGGCGCCAAAACGACAATAGAATTTTTACCAATAACTATTCATTTCTTCCCGTATTTGTAGTACAGTACAGTGTTGAGGGTTTCTCTTGGTACGTTATGCTTTACAAACGTCCAATGCCTATTGTTTTTAATTTTATCTCCATGTATTCTTTGAACAGGTTACATGATTAATTTTTTATCCGAAATTTAATTATATTTAAAGTTCTTTATCTCTCAAAAAATATATTTTCTATGAAGATTAAAATTAAATTTTTTTCTCACAAACGCAAATGTCAACCGAACTACACTTATTAAGTATTTTATTTCATGTTTGATAATGTTAACGTTTATTTGAGTATGAATATTAATTAATTATTTAGAAGAATATTTTTAAACTATTAAATACTATAATTTAAATGTTTATGATAATTCACGATGACCTGATGTGGAGTTAGTATACGACTCATGCCATGTTTATTGAGAATTCTTTATTTTCATCTGGTGCGACTATAAAAGCTATTCTTAATTAAGTATTTTTAGTGTGGAAATTTTATCTGTTAGAGAATAATAGTTCTCACTTTCTTTTTTATCCCATTAATTATATATGTTTAACAATAATTTCTTAAAGATGAATTTTCTCTAGTATTAAGTACACAATTCGAATATTTGATATTGTATCCCCTAAGTATCATTAACTGAACAATATCCTGGACATGAGTCTTTTCGTGTTATTTGACTTGGGGTTGGAGCACTATGCATTCTGTGTAGTCTTTTATCGAGCTTTCATGTAAGTTGTTCGGTTATGAACCAATTAATTACAGACCAACTAATTAATTACAATAATGGTAAAATATTTTTTAAAAGATATATTCTTGTTTGTACGTAGGTCTCGTGTTTTTGTTTGAAATCATAATAATTAGAGTTTTTGACTCTTGGATAGGATCGATTTGAATGTGTTTTTATAAGTTTTAATTTAGGAATTAGGCATGTGTTTTAATTGATATACCGTTTTGATGTGATCTTGTCTAAGATGCACAATGTTTGATTATGTACTGGTAATGGAGAGATATGCATGTGTTTGCTGTTTGTTAGTAAAAAGCATGTTTGTAAGAAAATTGGAAACTGTTCAAAGTATAGGAATTATATATGCTGCTGATTTATTTTTTTCAAATTTATGTAATACTCTTGTTGGATTGTAATTCCATGTTTCCATATAAAGAATGGATCTTAGTTGGATGTGTGAATGTGTAAATACTAATAGGAGAGGGTTGAAAAATGAGTTTGTTATATTAGTAGAGTTACAAAGATTATTAGGAAGGCAACAGCCCTACTTTTCTCAGTTTTTGTTTGAGGGACCAATCAAGTGTCTTTTGTACAAAGTGTATGAGGGTTGATTGATAGTATGATGTTAATGCTAATGTGAGAGTTGAGTCAACATATATGGAAGAGTTACTCAATCCACAACTTGAATGATTTTTAATATGTTGATAAATGTAAATATGTTCATCCATGATATGTTGATAAATGCAAATATGTTCATCCATGTATGATTATGAGCAAATTTATTGTTCTTATTCTCACCTAAGAAAATAATTCACATAAGATACACCTTGTTGACCAAAATAGAATTTTGATATTTTTGTTTATATTTTAGGTTTGAATTTAGTTCTTTAAGTTAAAAAAATATATTTTAGTTTCTTAAAATTTTTCTGTTAAACCAAATTAATCATTTAGTTAATTTATCACACTATTTTGATCAGTATGATAAGTGACAAATTGTAATAGATAACACATCAACCAAAATTAATATTTTTAGTATCAAAAGCTGATTGAAATTAGACCAATTTAATTTAGCATAAATACTATAGAGAATTAAAGTGAAATTTTTAAAATTTAAAGATCAATCTGAATCCTAAAATATTGATAAAAGACACAAATTATATTTTAGTGTGTATAATAGATATGGACAAAATCTATATATTGAGAGAGAGATGATTCATAAATTAAATACATGATATCTTAAAGACTGGCTCATGTATATCATATTTACAAGTCAGATATTTTAATTTATATATTGTGGATGTAGCTTATGTAGTTGACTTATCAATTAAAAAATAGAATATGGTGATTGAGTTGTCCAATTCATTTTCAGCCATACCGTTAGTCCGTTGGTTCATAATCATGTCTCCACCATTGCTCCCATTCGAGTAATTAATTTAAAGATGAAATGAGTCTTTCAACATGCATGTCTGCTCGGCTGGTACACGTTTGGAACTGACGGAGGTTGCAAGCCAAAATAAATTTCCTTCTATTTTTACTTACGAGCTAGGAATTAGGGTAAATTAAGAAGCTATACAAGGATGAGTTTTTGCCCCCATAAATTAGGAGGTCAATAAGGATAAACTTGAAAATTTGATGACAGAAGATAGTTGGGCAGTGGATAAGTCAATTTGCAAGCTCTCATTGCTATATTATCTATCACCATAAAAAGAAAATAATCATTTAATAAGGATTTAATGTTAGAATAGCCTATGTTAGTGTAACATTTTGTTTTAAAAAAATTAATTTATTACCATATAGATACTTTGAGTATATATTAGAAATATAATATACTGTACTAATAAATATTATTATCAGTATAGAATATTAATATATATTATTATTACATAAATTAATGTTATAATATAATATATTATTTATGTAAACTAGTAATACTTATAATATCAGTTTAACTTTTTATTGGATAATGGTTATACTAACGAAGATATTTTTTTAAAAAAAATTACAGTAATATTTTCTATATTATACTACTATTATTATGTAAAAAAATTTGGAAGATTTTTAAAAAATTTAGAGTAGATTTCAAAAAAAATCTAAGTCTGTTAGATCTTATATTTTTTAGGATAATATTGAGTATCATTATGTATTTCAAACATGCCTCATGTTGTGATAGACTTGAGCCTTCATATTTGATTTTCTCAAGTTGTTCTCGTGATTTGACATTAAGAATCCACAAACGCACAAAGACTTTGAAATATTTTAAGATAAATTATAATACGGGATGGAGATTCTTCGTATCATGATTGAAAACTTGTTTCTTTATTAAAAAAAGTTTAATATTTATACATAGTGTAAAACAATTTTTTTAAAATATTATCATATATGATGATATCTATCATAAAATTTATGAGCATTATCAAATAGTAAGAAGTAAAAAAAAAAATTCATTCTATATGTATTCAAACCAATGTTGATCATTCTTCTTTTTATTAAGAAATCGAAAAAGCTATATAAGGTTTTTATCAAGCCTATTCATATGATATATAATCATGTAAATGTAAATCATATAAATGGTTGGTATCTAAAATAAGCAAATTTATGATACTGTATAAATTCAAGTCTTCATGATTTAACAAAGATCATAATTTTTCAATTTCTAAACAAATCAAGATAAAGAAAAGACAATTTTTTAATCATTGATGAGTTGTGATCGATGATTATGTAAATTTTTTTATATTAGTACCTAATCATTTTTCTCTCAAAAAAACTATTTTCATATTCATATTATTAATTTCTATACAGATCTTTATAATTCTTGATCACTTCATTCTACATCATATACATGATTTTTTTACGGGACATCACATATATGATAAAAAAATTATGATATATTTTAAATGACTTATTTTCATATATTATTAGTATAAAATTGTTTGCATTGTTTATTTATTGAAAATTACTTATAATTTTTATAATAATTATTAAAAAAATAAAAGTTTACTATACAAAATAATATACAATTAAATAATAACATAAAAAACTTTGATACTATCAATAAATTATGATTAAATGTCAAATATATAATTATATAACACTAATGCACATGTAAATATAGACTTATTGCTATTCTAACTAGATACTAACTCAAATAGAGATATTCACTTTATATATAGTTATATGACAGGAGCTATTTTTGGAGACTTGAGAATGTCTCCCACTTTAATCAAGTCTTTTAAGATTGTTAGATCTCATTAATTTTAAATCAATGATTGAAGTTTATTTTTAACCTTTTTATCTTTTTTTTTTCCAACTTATCGTTGGACAATTCTCCTTTCTTTCACACCTATGATCACCTTTCTCTTATACATCACCTTCATACCATTATCTTTTACTACCACGCCCTACTCCAATTCTTCTCTTAGTCCCTCCTTTTGCCAAGCTTGTCATGATCCTCCTCCGAACCCTCAATCATGCCATCAACATTAGGCATGGCAACGGGGCGAGTCGGGGTCGGGTTTTGTTTACCCCACCCCCGCCCCCGCCCCCGAAACTGACGGGGGTGTAAGTACACCCCCCATCCCCATCCTCGGCGGGGATCGGGTTTTCCCCGCCCGCCCCGCTCCCGACATTTTTATAAAATTTTATTAAAAAATATATTTTTTCATAAAATAAAAAAATATAATTTTAAATAAAACATAAAATTCAATTCAATCTAATAGTTTCATATTTTAATGTGTTATATATATTAATTATTAGCGGGGACGGATTTGGGGCGGGTATTGAGAATCCCATCCCCGACCCCGAACCCGAATTTGGCTGTCGGGGAAAACTCGACCCCGGTCAACTCAGATTTTCCCCGTCAAAATCGGGGCGGATTTGGGGCGAGCCCCACGGGTTCGGGCCCCGTTGCCATGCCTAATCAACATCTTTGGCTCTGTGAACCACATGAGTAACTCCTAATTTTGCAATATATTGGTTTACTCCCTTGAACCTTTCCCCCCTTTAAATGTCACTAAAATTTCACTCATGAAAACCTTACCATATGTGTCCATCTTTGCCGCCTATGACCTTGACTTTATGGTCTCTAAGACATGCCTTGAGCTCGTCCTACAAAAAATTGATAGACAAGAGATAATCAACCTAACTTGCAAAAAAATTGAGTTAAATCAGGTTTAACTTATTTGGATAATGGGTTAGAAATTTAAATCAACCCACCCCATTTTGGTAGGTTAAACCAATCAATTGAAGTCATTTTCATCCTAGTTTTATTGAATATACGATATACGAGATCATTCTTGCTCTCCTTTTGCCAGTTACACCTACACCTTATGGGTTATGCATTGCCCGGAATGTTCATGATCCATCATATATTACTAATCTGACTCAACTCAGTTTCTTCTTGACGAGTTTAAGTTTAACAAATTAGATTAGATACATTTTGAGGATATGTTTTGGATTATTCACACATGGTCTAATGCTTGTATTATTTTAAAAATATCCATTTTTTAAAAATAATTCTGTATTAATAACATAACTTATTAGCTTAATAGGTAAATTTTTTTAACGCGATGTTATATTTATATTGACATTATTTATCTTCAAATGTGTATTGCAAAAAAAAATCTTTAATTGGTACTAATGTATACAATTATATATTTTTATCAAAAAAAAGATGCTAAAGGTTTATATGTAGACAATGATTACCGTAGTGGACTATCTTAGTGGTCCACATAGGAGAATCCTATGCGCGACCCAATTAAGCAACCTCAGTGAATTGAACCGACCCAATCCATCCCGGCAAATGTAGCACGTAACGTATTACCAGACTACTCCTCTTTTAGTATGTTGTAAACCCTGATACGAATCACGTTTTAAGCCTTGGTATGACATTGGACCACAAAAATGAGATAACATTGCACAACGACACAATAAATGGCAATGTCATGAATGCCAACTTTCATCGTTGAACTGAATCATAATTTGACAAAAGTAAAATAAAATAAATGCTTGTTATGTTATGTCATGTAATTGATCAGGGAAACTATTTGTCAAATTCCAAATCAAGCAAAGCAAGACAACGTTGTACTAGTGTCACCCAATTTAACTGTTGAGTCATGGAGTTTTCGTCGCCAGTGATAGAAATCCTACCCTCACGGTCAACTCCTCCTAACAAGCCAGTCATTTTAACCCTGAAGCTTGACTTATTTCAAACACGCATAAATATATATGGTTCAAGCGTGTTGGTTTTATATAAGACAGAACACCCAAAAAATCATGAAGATAGTGAACCACGTTATGCACGATTAATTACGAGTCACTAAGTCAGCAAATGATTGCTAATTAGCAGCTTGTATGCATCAAGTTCACCAAAACTTGTATTCATGAGATTTTTCCTTTCAGCCAAACCAATGTTTTGTTTTCAAGTTGAATCCAAATAACTCAGTAACTCACCCACACATAGCTTGATTTATCTGCACTCTTATTAAAAGCATTAATAACCATTCTCTCGCTTTATAATCAGTTAATTTTCAAGAAATGAACCGTCATGAAAAAAAGAAACAAAATCAAGAAATGAGTACAGCATGACGAAACAAGAGGAACAGAAACCTAAAAGCATGGTGTACACCAATGCAAAGAAACGGGGAAATTGTTTTATTTGAAGACATCCGAGACAAATGGTAAAATGTTTGTGATTCTCCGTCATCATCCAACTTTCCTTCAACATTAATTGTGTTGAAATAAGTGTGAGATGAAGTATGCACAACAAATTGTACCAGGCATTCACGGGAAGTAAGACAGTAAAATAAGACTTTCGTTGTTACTTAAATCTATAATTTGATTTCCAACCATGAAGTGGATCAAGAGCCTCCAAATCAATCGTCAAAGTAGAAAGGTAGCACATTCAACCCTGGTCAATGGGTATTGAAACACTGTAGAAACAAACTTGTACAAAAGCATACAATTGCTAACCAACCAAACGACCACTTTACAATGTATAGTTTGTTCAACGAAGATACTTCTCAATTCTAACACATTCTTCTTCATTTGACACATGCCTTGCTGCTGTGAGCAGTTTCTGAAAAAAAATTTAAAAAATCGAAGGCCTGTAAATTTGAATGTATATTCCATGAAAAGTAATCAGAAGCTGTAAGCCTGTAAGTGAAAATAAAAGATAAAAAAACAATAAAACGCAAATTAAATCCCTGAAACTGCTGATGAAAAAAAAAATCCCTGAAATTGATATCATTGGTTAATTTTATCCTTTCCATTAAAAAAAAAATTGGCAATTTGGTTCCAAATGTTATAACCTGGGCAAAGATCAAATTTATTGATGGTTGTTAAAATCAAAGACTGAAATGATTGATAGTTCCTAAATTCAAGAATATACTGATGGGTAGTTACCAAAGTCAATGACTAAATTTTCCTTTTCTTAAGGAAAATGATTAAATTGACCAATGGTGTCAATTTCATGCACTTAATTGATTTTTTGCTTGTAAAAAAAAAAAAAAAAATCAGTCCAGAATTAATGGACTTAGTCTTCTATAACATTGGGGTTGTGTTTTTTCATATTCCAATCAAATATATTTCTTGGAAGATAATACAGAAAAAGAGAACTGGGAATACACTCCCAATAACTTTCCTCATCCAAGACCCAGCAGGGAAAAGAGAAAGAAAATAACACTCATCCATCGGTGTTTCTATACATTTACAATAGGATTTAATCCAGCAGGAGCCAATAACAGCTGGTATTGAAACTTGAGGAAGGATAAAATAGTTATTGACAAATTGCAGATGTTATTCATGCATTACCTGAAGTTTGTAGGGAAATAGACATTGCTCTATACTTTCATTAAGCATCTGTTCACACACAAAAAGTAAGCAGGTTAAATAAGAAGAAACTAATCAACCTAATATACTCCCAAGTAATAGATAAAATCCTACAAGGTTTGGGTTATTTCATAATTTGATGGTTTCAAAAGAACAAAAAGTATGGCATTTTTTATTCTTTTTTGTAATAACTATGGTAATAACTATGGAAAACACCATTTCAACATATAGCATGTCAATCTACAACTTAAAATGAACTTAAGTATCTTTGACCAAGGAAACAACAACAACAACAAAGCCTTATCCCACCAGGTGAGATCAGCTACATGGATCACATGACGCCATTCGGCATCGCTAAAAATCAAAGTTTCAGAAATATTATAAGTCTAAGATATCCAACTTTTGGATTTGTTATTTCCTTTAGCAAAGATATCACTTCCGTAACTTTTTTCCTTCAAAACTTCTCATCCATCATTGGCCAGCCTTAGTGTGTATCAGGGAATTGGTGAAATTTGCTTACTCCCGGGTATGGCCAGCCTATACAAGTGTTTTCCCACACCTAGAGGTCTTGGGTAGTTATCTCCCAATTGCAAAGCGTAGTGGGGCAAGTGGGGAGCATATAGTGGACAATTGTAAGTGTTATGCACGTTATGGATATGATTTAAACATAAATGCTAAAATATAACGCATAACAAGTGATAGGAGTTGGATTGAGCCTGTGGTAGACAACTATATAATAAATAATGTCTGGTGGCAATTTTCAAATTGTAGAGCTGACTAAACTATATTTAGAATAAAATATCATCATAGTTGATCCACACAATTCCACTATTAGGCACAATGAATCAAACAATTAAAATTTGAGTAACTACATGCAAAACTTAACTTCAAAAGTCAATGATAACTATCTGGCATTTCTACAAACACTTCCGATGAAATATACATATATAGTTTGAGTTCAGTATCAGACTTCAGATGCATGACAAAGGGCTCAATATTATTTCTGGCAAAAAAGTTAGGTTGCTATCTGGGCTATGGCAGATTAATTGTTCGTGCTTTTGAAACACAAATATCATCAATGCTATTGCAGGACAGGTACAGTAGTGATATTATTTTATTTCTTTTATTTTCTTTTTATCCTATCTCTTCCTATGGTCTCATCGTCAGTCTTAAACCTAGATAAAGGAGGAGGATGGTGTGAGATCCTAGGTATTCTACATAAAACTTGTCAAAACCTTAAACATGGACCACCCACATAAGTTGATGTATTTTCTTATTGTCCTAGTTACTCTAAATAAGGATCAGGATTTGTTTTAAATGTCATATAAAGCTTTTCTCTTATTTCTGCTGTTGTGTTGACCAGGAAGCCAGTCTTCTTTGTCTCTGTTTCAGATTTCCTTACCAATCCTTTTCCTCCTCCATTGCTTCAGCACCAAAAGTTATAACAATGTTTGGTACTTTGATTACATGTCTGGGTCATGATTTCTCATATTTAAGAAGCTAGTAGTTATAGCTTCCATGTTTTTAAACAAATTGACCAAGTTTCTTGCGATTGTAATGTGTGTCCAAACACACTTTTATCCAACACCATTCTCACTCAGTTCCTCTTCCTCGTGCTTTGAAAAGTAAAATCCAATACAATTCACCTAAAAAAATCCCTCTGCAGAGAGCATGTCTCTCAGTAGCAAACGAGCGGCTAAGCTGGACAGCTGGTGACACCAGCATTGCAGTGTTTGTCAGGGATTAGTCAAGCAATCAATACACTATGCAAAACTAAATCATAATTTTCATTTTTTATTTTTTTAAAAGTTGAATTTCAAACCAAACCTCTGTGCTCATCGGAAGCATCATGATACACCTCATGCTCCTCCTCCGGCACAGGCGGAAGCTCCACCGGTTCCCCAACCTGCACAACAAGACCACCAGCACCGGTACCGTTACCGTTACCGTTATCGTTCTCCTCGGGGTAGCGCACAACCACAACGGGACACACGCAATGGTGCACGCAGTAATCACTAACACTCCCGAGCCTCCCCTTCGCGGCTCGCTTCGACGCGCCGAAGCCGCGGCTCCCCATGATGACGGCGCTGAGCCCGAGCCGCTCCACCTCCAAGCAGAGCCTCTCCTTCATGTCGTGGTCCTTCACAATGTAGATCTTGAACGGTATCTGCGCCTCCACCAGCGGCTGCGCCAGGTCGCTCGCCTTCGTCGCCGTGAAGTTGTCGAAGTCGTCCTCCAGCTTCCGCCGCGACTCCTCGTCGCCGCCGTCCTCCGCCGCGCTCAGATCCACGGAGCCCCAGTCCGCGCCGTAGAGGACGCTCGTGGGACGCACGTGCAGGAGGATCACGGCGTCGCCCGGTCGCAGGTAGTTCTGCACCGCCCAGCGTACCGCGTAGGCACTCTCGTCGCTCAGATCGACCGCGATCGCGATTTTCCGCTGCGAACTGGATGTGAGCGCGAACCGTGGGGAGAACGTCGGAACCGGAGGCTCCAGTTCCGCCCGAACCGGCGATTGCGGGTCCATGTTCAGCAACTTACGGTTTTGGTAACCGGAGAGAAAAGGTTACAGGTCAATGCGAAAGTGATCAAACTATTTTAGGAGTCTGAGTTTAAGTTCTCACGGATCAAAGACTCTTTTGATGAGAGGTTTCTAGAAATTAACGAATTTGTTAGCTTTTTCCTTCACTGTCTTCAAGCGTCAGCACTCTTCTTTCTTTGAAACTGGAAAAGTTTAGTTTAGTGTGTGAAAGGGTGCGTTGGTCTTTTCTTTTATGTTGCTTCTTCTTCCACTTTTTGGATTAAGTCCCTGTTTCTTCGTCAACTAATTGGTCATTAGATAATGCTGAATTATCCACTGGCCTTCTAACATTTCTGGTGTTCCTTTCTTAATTGTGTCATTGTTCATTCAAAATAATTTACATAACATAATTTACATAACAGTTATGTTATGTTAATATTTAATTGTAAATTTACTCTATAAAAACTATATGATTTTAAATAAACAACACATGATAAAAAATCAAATTCGTACTTTTCATTTGCTCACACAATTGCCCCCAATTTATGTCACAATATCAACCAATTAATTATCACCCATTGAGTTTGGCTCTTCTGTAGAGAAATCGTATAATAATAATAATATAATTTATTGTGATGAATTATTTATTAGTCTATATAAGTAAATAATTACAGTTTATACTTTATCTCATGAGAAAAAAAATTATATGAAGTAAAAAGTTTTATAGCATAATTTCATGATAATTTATTATGTAAGATAAATTTATTAATTTTTATGATAATTATTTTAAAAGTTATATTAACGATAAAATATAATTAAATAATAATATAAAAATATTTTATACTGAATATATAATTGGTAAACTCTCATCTATAATTTCTCATAACATAATAAACCAAAGTTTGAATCTTGTTGAATAGTATCTGACATGTGAATTAAGGCTCGAACAAAATTACTTCTCCTAAGAAAAAGACTTGTAACTAATTACTACTGTGCTATTGTTAAGTAATGTGGGTATAAAGTCACTAAACTGTAAAGGTGTGGCATGAGATGCAGTTGTTTGGACAAGAGATAGGTTAATTGTCCTTAGTCAGGTTTTCAAAAGGGACGGATCCTAGGGATTTCATTAAAGTGAGGTTGAAAGCTAACTCTTCGAAATCAGAAATGATAAATGTCAGCTTAGGTGACAAGAGACCAGAAGAAAGAGTACATAACAGTAGTTTATTAGCAATTGGGCACGAAAGTATTGGGTCAATTTTTGTAACATGGTGAATGGAGTGTTGCCATGTGGTACACCGTACACGAAATGAACAGCTCTTGCTAAACGCAAACGGGGTTTCTAGATTGTCAAAATGTTTTTAATCACAGCTGTTTTCTGGTGTATTAATTGAATCTGACTCTGACTTGAGTGTTACATTCATGGCTAATTCATTGAGCAGAGCATTGCTGTCTTAATCCAATCAATGCAAGGAGACAAAGAAAACGCTTTATCGTCTAACCAAGGGTTGGATTGTAATTTGCAGGGTGTGTAAATTCATTCTCATTAAAAAAAAAATTCAATAAAGTATGTTAAGTGAATTTTGTATAATTTTTTAATTAAAACTATTTTATCATTTTAATTATCAATGTCAATTTTTATTTTACATAAGTAAAAATTTAATTTTGATTAAAAAATATCCATAACATTCAAATTATTAAATCTAAATTTTATCATTCCAAAAAACCTGTAGGGCATTATGAAGCTCATAAGGAGTTATAGAGAGAGAGAAAATCAACATATACCGTAATAAGTTACACTGACCCTCTTACTATCAATAATTTTACAAAATGTATTTTTTATCAATCTAAGATGAATTATAATTTGCGTCAAATTAAATAATATACTGTGTAATCAAATAGTTGTTATTTTTATATATCTTAAAATATATGCTATATCAATTTTAATGCATATTAACGAAATATAAATAATTTTAGATTAATATAGCACGTAAGAAAATTTTAATATAATTGTAAATTTTGAGATAAAATTATTATATATAATTTAATGCAATGGTTGAAGACACAATTTAATAAAATATTCAAATAATAAAATAATAATTTTATTTTATTCTATTTCATTATTATTAAGTTGAGAGACATTATTGTCTTAAGGTGAATCTAGATCCTTAATTATTTTAGTTATATGTAAATAAATATAAAAGTCAAAGGCTATGTCTTATGCGACTTGACTCATGCATATGCATCTATATCTTTAGACGATAATAGATATTTGTCATGATTTGATATAAAGAAAATAACATTAAAGACTAATATATTTGATATTCGTTTCACAAGATTTTCTCCTAAGATCTATCGAATCATATGAAAGATAAATGAAATTCAAGATCTGGTAGTTGTCAAACGACATCAAAAGATGCGTTTTGCTATTATAAACTTGTTTTGACAAAAAGGAAGAGATTTCTTGCTAAAATGTTCTACACGAAAGCTAACTAAGTGATTTTATAGCATAAAGAAGTACGTGCATTCAATGCAAACATAAAATGCTCTAATGACCACAATCTTCAAACATAAGTTCAAGTGAAGAAATCTATCAATTTAGAGACAATAAACACTTGTTGAAAAAGACCTATAAATATCAGAAGCTTTGAAGACATGAAACATGAACCAACACACTAGCATTCAAATTCTTTTGTAAAAAAAAGCTTTTTGGATAGTTTGAAAAGCTCTCGAAACACCTTGAAAAGCTTGAGAGAAAATACTAAGTGTTTAGATTATATATTTGTTTGCTAGACGATTAAGAGTTGGTAAGTGAGCAAACAAATCATAAATTTTTTGATTTGCTTATAGTCAACAGTACCTGGTAAGACAGAATACTGAGTTATTTCAAGCTTGATGTAGAACTTGAGTTGTGGAGTGAGAAGTGATAATGACAAATACTTGTAACTTTGTGAAGTTGGTGGTTAGCCAAGAATTGGATGTAATCTGATTGCTAGAGAAGAACAAGTATAAATCTTTGTGTTATATGCTTTTATTTCTCTTCTATATTCAAATGACTTAGGGGGTTTGAATTTGATTTTATTTGAAAACTCTTTCAGTTTTACAAAATTTGTTTCTATGGTTGAAATTTGTATTTGTGAAAATTTATTATCTGTCTTACAAAATTATTAACACTTATACTTCAAAAGATAGATTTGTTCTCATCAAAAAGACTCTAAAAATTTTTAAAATTACAATTCAATCTCCGCTGTGAAGTTTACCTTTATAATTGTATTTTTATTCATTACATTTATTGGACTTCCCATGGGTTGATCTTGAAGATAAAGTGAGGAGCAAAATAGTAATAACTTCATCATAACAAGCAAGCTATATAATTTTTTTAAAATAGTTTGTAACATTTTGGTAGTATTTTAAATATAGTTTTTAACATTTTTGTAGTCTTTTTTTTTTATAAAAAAATAGCTTATAAATTTCTAAATTTCTATTTATTTTCTCATTTTCATCCCTATTGTTTTATCATTATTTATATCATTTTACATTTATGTTGGCCAATTTAATAATTATTTTATCTAATATTTTTAATTTAATAAGTTAACTTATTATTTTTTAGCCATTTTTTAAACTATATTTAAAATTTAATAAGTTTAATAATTATTTTTAGCCATTCTTATGAAAAACAAATTTAGACCACTATTTTTTTTACTTTATTAACACTTTATGAGATTAGTTATCCATATTATAAAAAAGAAACTTATGATCTTATATTAAAAAAAATTGAGAGAACTACTTTTTTTATGACAATTTATTAAATCAGTTATATATCCATATTGTCACTCAAGATAAAATTTAACATGAATAAATTTGATGTTACATAAATAACTTTTGTTAATCCTTTTCTCATTAATATATTCAAAAGTGTGTGAGATGTAATTATTGGGGTGAGCTGACAACCTAATTGGAATCACTACTTCCAAAGTAATGCTCTAGTATCTCTTCACCTTTCATAATAGTTTTGTTTGAGTCAAATAATCTATTTGATCTTTTATCTTATTTTTTGTTTAATTTATTCTTTTATCTTTTAAAATTTTTATTTTAGTCATTTATATTTTAAAAAAAGAATCAAAATAATCTTTCCGTCATTGCAAACTTAACACTATTAGTGAAATAAAGATATTAATAACTAAAAATTGCCACAAAATATGTCTATTTTTTTCCCTTCATCTTCCTCCTCCTTCATCTTTCATCATCTTTATCCTCAACTCAACAACATAAAACAAAAATCACATGTTTTATGCTGTTGAGATCGTTGGCTTTCTATATTCTATAAACTTTGTAACCGTTCTTTTAATGGTTAATAATCATCTTTATTAATAGAATATAGGTTACAACTGTTGGGTTTTTTTCTTTTATGATCATTTGATTATTATTATGTAATATTTACCTATAAAAGGCCTTCTATTATTGAGAATAAAATCATCCACTCTTCATATCTCTACCTTCTCTTTATTCTACATAGACCTGAGTTTAGTCAATGATGCCGATGTATACGTAGACCCTCTGCGCCCTCCCCACCACCTTTGATGATACCACGTACCGTGTCGTTAGTAGGTCATCAATTATCACCATCGCAAATTGTTGTTAGAGTTGTCCACCAAGAATCAGCGCCCTTTCACCTCTCTATAGTTGATCCAACAAGAACCTTCTAGATATGAAAATAAAAGTTACAATTTACTAGACCTGAAATTGTGTTTGACATATTTGGTGAATGAGAAGATTTTGGGTCGTAGGTGGAGTGGAAGGCAACAACTATCATGAGATTCTACTACTTATACAGTCTATGATTTTTGTTGAGTTGGAGATGAAGATATCAAAAAATAGGGAGGAGGAAAGAGAAGGGAGTACAAGAAGAGAAAAATGAAGGAAAAACAAATTTATATTTTGTGATGATTTTTAATCGTTAATTAGTATCTTTATTTTTATTAATTGTATTAAATTTGTAATGATGGAAGAAATATTTTAATTTCTTTTCAAAATATAAAAGACCAAAATAAAAAATTTTAAAAAATAAAACATCAAATTAAATAAATAAAATAAGTGATTTGAACTTTTGTTTATTGGTGGTGAGTATATATTTTATATTTATCAAGTAAAGCTATTAGTTGTTAAATTAATACAAGAGTAAGTTTTACTAAAGTTATTTTACTCAATAATATTATATATATATATATATATATAATATTTTAACGATGAAACTATTAAATTAAATTTTTTATTGAATAGATTAAATTTACAAATTTTTATAAAATTTAAAAACTGTTCAACATTTCGTTAAATAAATTTGAACTAACGTATTATATACTACGTACTTTGAAATATGAGTAAATTAATGTCAACTATATCATTACGTAGCATTATCCATAGTCTTTGAGATAATATCAAAATATCTAAAGTTGTAAAAATAGGTTCAAATTTATGGGTGACTTACTACGGCCTGAACCGGACCAAACTCAAGAAAAAAGAAAATGTGTAATATATACAAAAAATCAGTGGCTAAAGTAACTCCGACCGGAATTACTTTTGGAGTAATTTAAGCTTTCACAGGCATATCATAATAATTCTTAATTACTTTAAGAAATGAAAATGAAAACTACAAATATAAATCATTAAATTATATTTTAATTATCGAAATGGAAACAATATGAACGAAATTTTATGTAATTATATAATCACTGAGTAACTTTTAGTCGTAACCATCCTTTAACAATATTCCGAAATTTTAATTCTTATTTCTCATATATTGCAAGAAAAATTCTCACAATTTACATCTATCTATCTATATTAAAACTTAAAATGAAATAAATACAGAGACTAAATAAATAGTGAAGAGAATGGAATTAAGGACAGAGTCTTAAATTATTAATTGAACAATATAATGTCATTATTGTATGGGGAATTCATTGATGATTGATCATATCTCATAATATCGACAGCTTTTAATATCAAGTGTTGGCCGGAATATTAATGAAATCTGACTCGTTCAATAATTTATGAATTTATTTGTTTGAATAAATACAAAACTTACCTTATTTAATTAAATACAAATTTTACCATCTAATATGTTTTTCAACTTAATTAATAATTTTGAGTTCGAATATGAATATAGAGTTAAGTTAAATATTCAATTAAAGAATTTTACTGTTTGTAATAATTGTACTAAGATTGATTTTGAGGAAAAATATTAATTATTTAATCATATCAATTTTTATTATAATTTAATTTTTTTATAATTCAATTCAATTTGTAATAGTTTGAATTAAACATTTTTTTAAAAAGTAAATAAATAATGAAATTACAAATATATCATTATTGAGAAACAATAATAATATAGTGTTAATATATAATATTTTTCACATGATGACATTAGATTACATTATATTTATATTGATTTTATTTGTTTTGAAATAAATATTATTAAATGTATTTTAAATTTAATTGTATTTCTTTAATTTTATAATTTAACTGTATGTAATGTTAATATTAATATTTTTATCAGTAATAATATAAAGATAATATGATCATGTCCTATATAGTATTTATATAATCTTAATCAAATTAAATAAATAATCTTATCAAATTTTAAGATAAATAAAAACAAAAATAAACTTAGACCAACCCATCATACCAACAATCCTAGATAATACCTTATGGGACATGATCATATTATCTTTAAACAACATTCTAAACAACTTTAAAAGATAGAAGAATGTGGAGACTTTGTTAGCCTAGTGAATCTTTGGAACCCTACCATTCTGGTTTCTGGATAAGTGGACACAGCCTACACTTAACTGTTATGACTTGAGTCCAGCCAAAATCTAGTTTCCCACTCAATTGTCTATCACTTCGATATCGACATTCTAGCCCGAAAAGTGGACACATTTGATCATATATTATTAATTAACCCAGCCTCAAATCACTCAGTTGCTTATTTGACATAATAAATCTTGCATGCAATTTTTGCTCAATGTAGCCTGAATCACCAATCTTTAATTCTCAACAATGTCTTTTTATAACAAACACACAACTGATGAGAATTACTTCACACACCACCTCTTGCAAGCACGCCTATATATATGTGTGTCCTCTCTCTATATTTACATCATTATTATATATATTAGTTTCTAATATGAACGTGAAAGTCTTTGAAAATAAGCACTACTTTTTTATGTTGCTTCAGCTAGCACGAGGATAACCAACACCCTCACCACCGTGATCCGAGCTCAGGGTAGGATCATGCCAACATCATATAGAAAAACACACACATACCAGGTTGCCTTTGATACACGCTACAATATAATACAAGAAAAACAACACATGACAAACATTTGAGATATAGAATAATTTTTTTATGTTGTGCATTGTTTGATAACCAATCAACAACACAAATAAAATAATATAAAATTTATTGAAATATCCATTTTAATATTAATTATTTAATTAAATATAATTTTATTTTAACATTATTATTATAATATACTATAAAATAATATATATTATTTGCTTTTGGATTAACTAATTTAAATCTCTCATCTTGCGCAATTATGTAAGCGATTGTTAGGGTTTCAATTCAAGAAATTCGATTACCATGAATAGGGAAGAGACCTAAGAAATTAACTTGAGAGGATTTCAATTCCAATTGAAGAATTGGTACCAGTACCACTTATTTGCAATTGAAAAAACTCCAATACCCTATTCAATTGAATATTTGAATCCTTCTATTGCTTCACTTTATTGTCACATGATACAGCGAGTAACAAAATTTTAGACTATTGTTTTGCCTTGATTCTTTTTGTTTTGTACCACATCCATTTTAGAAATCAAATACAATACAATTATTTTTATCCTGTCTTATCCCTAGAATTTTGCGAACCAAACGGACCCTTAACTTTATTGGGTGTTTTCTATCCATATTACACATTAATGCTACCTTCTTTTCCCAACTAACCTCTCAACTTGATGACCAATGTCTTCATCATCATTAAAAGAAGGGAAAATGATGGAAAACAATAATCTATAATATTATCAATTTTAAAATTTATACAAATTATTCGCAAATAGTACGCGGAGATTTTATTTTTTTTGGTGATGAATAATAGGATGAGATGGTACTAGGGTGAACACATTCTCAAACTCGTTCGGCAAAAACGCGAATTAAGACCACGCATAATATTCGTTTTCAAGTGATTGAATAAGGATTACTACTTTGAATAATTTAAAATAAATTAAACGTTCAAAATACCCTATGATTAAAAAAACGTGGATTTGGATTAGGATTTTTTTTATAGGAAGATTTCGATTAGGAATTAGAACCATGCATTGTTGTGTAACGAATGTTCTTCTGAATTAAGATAAAATGCTTGGTTGGGTCAGTCCCTTAATCTAGAGAATGTCATGAAGCTAATGCAATTACTAATTCATTTATAGACAACAGAAATGATCTAACTGGTCAAGTCTCGTGATAATTTACTTTAAAAATTGAAAATTTACATGGACCAAAGCAGGAAAATCTCCAGGGCACGCTGTTACTATGGAAGAAGAGCCATAATCATCGGCCTTTGCTTTTTCTTAACTTCAGCGAATTCGTATCGCATTATATGGCTCTGGTTATAAAAGAGAAAAGTTACGAAATATCAACTTAGACAACGGGAAATTTGAATAAACTACATATGCATGTATTTACCACAATTTTATGTTTAATTCAACAATAAAATACCTTTTCCAGTTCAACTAGACTTGTTATTTACTGTTGTTGTCTTAAAGTTTAGTTTTGTCAGTTTAGACTTTAGAAGATTGAATTATGGCCCAAGTGTGAATAAGCATTAGCCAGAAGAGAAATACTGCTTCACAGTTCACACTTCACGCATAAACTTTGCTGTATCGTTTTCACATTACTGCTTTCTCATTCAAAAACCAAATGTGTGCTAAAAAAAAGCAAAAACAAAAAACTATTGTTTGACCTTTAGCTCTTCACAAAATGGCCCAAAAGTCGTATGCTTTTTCTAGTAAAAAAATCCAAAGATATTACATACAAAATATCAATCACAAATATTGTAATTTTAAATTTAAAATAATGTGAATAAGGTTCCAATTCATGACGGCTTGCTGAATGATCATCACAACTCACAAGACGTTTACAACTCATGACAGTGACATAACACGTTAGTTAGAAGAAAGAATAGTCAGAAAATAAAACTTGATGAACACAACAGTCGCCGTTAGAGCATTAACTACTAACTACTTTTCTTCGTTGTTCACTTGTTCCTTCATTCATAGTTTCTCTGTCTCCAATGCATCGAAATCCAAGTACAATTTCCTTCTTAATTTCTCCCTACAACCACATGAGGAACCCATGGTTCTGCATCTCTCTTCTCACCCTCTTTTTCTCTTTGCTCACCCACAATTCCCTTGCAGCTCTCACGAACGTTTCTTCAAACCAAACTCTCACTGGGGATCAAACTCTCCTCTCTAAAGGTGAAATCTTTGAATTGGGTTTCTTCAAGCCAGGTAACACCTCTAACTACTACATAGGCATATGGTACAAAAAGGTCACCATACAAACAATAGTTTGGGTAGCAAATAGGGACAACCCTGTCTCTGATAAGAACACTGCCACGTTAACAATTTCAGGTGGCAATTTAGTTCTCTTAGATGGATCTTCAAATCAAGTTTGGTCAACAAACATAACTTCTCCCAGGTCAGATTCTGTTGTAGTAGCTGTTCTCCGAGATTCTGGGAATCTTGTGTTAACAAATAGGCCTAATGATGCTTCTGCTTCAGATTCAGATTCTCTGTGGCAGAGTTTTGATCACCCAACCGACACGTGGCTTCCGGGCGGCAAAATTAAACTCGACAACAAAACTAAAAAACCTCAGTACCTCACTTCATGGAAGAACAACGAAGATCCTGCCACGGGTCTTTTTTCTCTAGAACTAGACCCCAAAGGAAGCACCTCTTATTTGATCCTTTGGAACAAGTCTGAAGAGTATTGGACAAGTGGTGCTTGGAATGGACACATTTTCAGCTTGGTTCCCGAGATGAGGGCGAATTATATCTACAATTTCTCGTTTGTGACGAACGAGAACGAGAGCTATTTCACATACTCCATGTATAACTCGTCCATCATATCGCGGTTCGTGATGGATGTCTCGGGGCAGGTCAAGCAATTCACGTGGTTGGAAAATGCTCAGCAGTGGAACTTGTTTTGGTCGCAGCCGAGACAACAGTGTGAGGTTTATGCCTTTTGTGGCGCGTTTGGGAGCTGCACTGAAAATTCAATGCCGTATTGTAACTGTTTACCTGGTTTTGAGCCGAAATCACCGTCTGATTGGAATCTGGTTGATTACTCAGGTGGGTGTGAAAGGAAAACCAAGTTGCAATGCGAGAATTTGAATCCCTCTAACGGGGATAAGGACGGGTTTGTAGCAATTCCAAACATTGCATTACCTAAACATGAACAATCTGTGGGATCAGGGAATGCAGGGGAATGTGAATCAATTTGCTTGAACAACTGCTCCTGCAAAGCTTATGCATTTGACAGTAACGGGTGTTCAATTTGGTTTGACAACCTTCTGAATTTACAACAGTTATCTCAAGATGATAGTAGCGGACAAACTTTGTATGTCAAACTTGCAGCATCTGAGTTTCATGATGATAAAAGCAAAATTGGGATGATCATTGGTGTGGTTGTGGGTGTGGTTGTTGGCATTGGGATTCTCTTGGCAATTCTTTTGTTTTTTGTGATTAGGCGAAGGAAGAGAATGGTTGGAGCAAGAAAGCCTGTGGAGGGTTCGTTGGTGGCATTTGGGTACAGAGATTTGCAAAATGCAACGAAGAATTTCTCTGAGAAATTGGGAGGAGGAGGGTTTGGTTCTGTTTTCAAAGGAACATTGGGTGATTCCAGTGGGGTGGCAGTGAAGAAATTGGAAAGTATTAGCCAAGGAGAGAAACAGTTCCGAACAGAAGTTAGCACAATAGGGACAGTGCAACATGTTAATCTCGTTAGGCTCCGCGGATTCTGCTCCGAAGGTGCCAAAAGGTTACTAGTTTATGATTACATGCCAAATGGCTCCTTGGATTTCCATTTGTTCCATAACAAGAACTCTAAGGTGTTGGACTGGAAAATGAGATACCAAATTGCGTTGGGAACTGCAAGGGGATTGACTTATCTTCACGAGAAGTGTAGAGATTGTATCATACACTGTGATGTGAAGCCAGAAAACATTCTCCTAGATGCTGAATTTTGTCCCAAGGTTGCAGATTTTGGCCTGGCTAAGCTTGTTGGAAGGGATTTCAGCAGGGTCCTCACAACCATGAGAGGAACAAGAGGCTATCTTGCTCCAGAGTGGATTTCTGGGGTGGCTATCACAGCCAAAGCTGATGTGTACAGCTATGGAATGATGCTTTTTGAGTTTGTATCAGGTAGGAGGAACTCTGAGCCATCAGAAGATGGCAAAGTTACCTTCTTCCCTTCCTTTGCAGCAAATGTTGTTGTCCAAGGTGACAGTGTTGCTGGCCTGTTGGACCCTAGTTTGGAGGGTAATGCTGAGATCGAGGAAGTGACTAGAATAATAAAAGTTGCTTCATGGTGTATTCAAGACAATGAGGCTCAACGGCCAAGCATGGGTCAAGTGGTTCAAATCCTTGAGGGGATCTTGGAGGTGAATTTGCCTCCAATTCCAAGGTCCCTTCAAGTGTTTGTTGATAACCAGGAGAGTTTAGTTTTCTACACTGAATCAGACTCCACCCAAAGTTCCCAGGTGAAGAGCAACGTCTCAAAGACCTCCTCTTCTCATGCCATAAGTAACATCTCTTCAGCAAGCTCCAAGTCCTTGGGAGGAGAAAATTAGAGGGCATGTTTATGTCTTTTTTCTTATTCGGTTTTTACCAATGTAATTGTAATGTATGGTGCAAATCACTAGATTTTATTTTCCATGTTAGTTTATTTTTCAATCAATATATAATTTGATATAGCTGTTACTGTATTCAATGATATGATCAAGATCTGGAGAGGTGTTTGGTGAGATCAGACAAGATGTTATCTTGGTTATCCAGAGGCCTCTCCATCTCTGGAATTTTCTAACAGGAGAAAGACACAAAGTAGATATGAGTGCGAATTTTTTAATTTTTCTCATTAGAAATTTCCGGTTCAAGAAAGGAGTATGCTGTGAGGAGGGGAGTGGTTTGTGCTACCTATTGTATCAAAATATGATAGGTTTGGTTTCTCTCTGGTATTTTATTATCTTTTATTCTGTACTGCCATGCTAAATGCCTAAATTTATGCACCCCATTTTATTTTGGTCTTCAATCATTAATTTCAAGATTACCTGCATTGAAGATACTTAGGAGAAAACATAAAGTGCTGCTGGCACTGAGTACCCATAACATTACTTTCCTACGGGTTCATGATATAAACTTGCATAGAATATTCAGATTAGTTTATTCTTACGATGTTTGGGTTTCTCTAGTTAAATTAAATGTGTTTGAATTTTGAAGCAGTTGGATGATGCCAATTTAACATGTTGAAACTATCAGAGCGCACCATTTTATAAGAGCAATTTTAATAGTTGCTCTCTCATTTTATTTTAAATTACCAACTTAGGTAGCAGTTTACATACCAATATACCATTAGAGAGAAAATAATAAGAAAAAAAGTTAACATACCACCCCAAATTATGATTAGTTAAAACATTTCATTTTTTTTCTTTCTTAGTGGCATTTTTTTATCCTTCTAGTTTTTTTGGTCAAGCGCCAACCAATGTCATTTGAAATAAATATGATGTAACTCATTTAATTCATGTTAATCTCAAACATAATTATGCAACTTTAGATAGAAACGACCAAAAAGATAAAAAAAAAAATTACAACTATAAAGACACAAATGAAATATTTTATATCATAGAAAATAAAAAAAAAAAAGTTATTGTAAATGAAAGGATCAAATGGATTTTTTTTTAATAAACCCAAATGGAAAATTAAAAACATGTATATTTTTATAGAATTATATGTTATACATTTGTTCTATTATATAACTATGTATTATTATTTTTCTATATTTTTTAAATATAATAGAATATTTTTTTAAAAAAATTATATTTATTTATACTATGAATTAATTAATATTGTTTGGGTTGAAGAGTGTAAAATTTAAACTGCAGGCCCAATACCCACTGACCCCAAAAGCAAAAGAAAGTAAGAAACTCTAGTTTCTTTCTATTTGTCCTATTATCAGCCACCACTTCTTTGAGCCCAATCTCTTCCTCTTTTTCTTTCTGCCTCACCGGAAGAAGCCATTGACTCTCCTTTCCTCTTTTAACTCTTTCTGCCTCGCCAGTCGCCGGAAGTTGCAAAACGTCTCTGCCTCGCCGGAAAATTTAAAAAAAAAAGATAAGTTCGACGCTTCCTTGGAATCGCGGCCACTGCGATGTGCAATTGAAACAAAGTTCATTCTAATTAAACCTGCCATGCAAATTAATTCAGTCAGACTTTGGTGTTCTATCTCATTACGATTTGAGTCGTCTAATTATTATTTTTTTCTTTGTTAGTTTTCAGGTTTGGTAATTGATTCGTTGAAGCGTTAAAAATGGCATTTTGTGTTCCTCTCTCATTCAACAATCCCAAACCAGGTTCTTCCCTAAGTTCCACCTTTGTTCTTGGTGGAACAACACTTTTTTCCCTTTCTATGAATAAAAAACTAAAACCCCGTAATTATCTCAATAATGTCTCAGTTTCAATTTCTTGTTCATCTATCAAACTTGTGCGTGACCGTTCACTCGACAGGCATGTTGCCATGAAGAACAAAACTAGGTTTGTTCAAAAGTTAAAAACTCTACTTCTCTCTAAACCTAAACACTATATTCCACTTCACATTTTGTCAAAATGCCGCTCTTATCTTTGTCTTTCTAAGCCTCGTTCCATACTTTCCATGATTCATCGTTATCCATCCATATTTGAACTCTTCAATATGCCATGGCCACCCACGCCACTCAATGCAACCAAGTTGCATCCCCAACTCTGTGTTCGATTAACTCCAGCTGCAGCTGCCCTTGCTTCTGAGGAATTTAATCTTCAATCTTCCGTTTCCAACATGTTGGCAACCAAACTCCAAAAGCTTCTTATGCTATCTTCGCACCACCGGTTGCTTCTGTCGAAATTGGTTCACTTTGCCCCTGATCTTGGTCTCCCTCCGAATTTTCGATCCCGGTTGTGCAACGACCATCCGGACAGGTTCAAGATTGTTGACACGTCCTATGGCCGCACACTTGAGCTTGCATCTTGGGATGTCAACTTGGCAAAGCCTTTGGTGCCTCCTGCATCATCATCCAATTCTCTTGGTTTCATAGTTGACCGTCCTTTGAAGTTCAAGCAATTGAGCCTTCAAAAGGGGCTTAATTTGAAGAGACGTCACCAGGATTTCTTGCTGAAATTTGAAGAAATGCCACAAGTGTGCCCCTATAGGAATCCTGCTGAGTCTTTGACCAAGGAGTCATTGGAGGCAGAGAAGAGATCTTGTGCACTAGTAAGGGAGGTTCTTGCAATGACGGTTGAGAAGCGGACTTTAATAGACCACTTGACCCATTTCAGAAAGGAGTTTGGCCTCCCTAACAAGCTGAGAGGGATGATTATAAGGCACCCAGAATTATTTTATGTGAGTTTGAAAGGGGAACGGGACTCAGTTTTCTTGGTGGAGGGGTTTGGTGAGAAGGGTGACTTATTGGAGAAGGATGGGGCTTTATTCATACAAGATAGATGGATGGATTTGGCAAGGGAATCCAAGAGAATGAGACGAGAGAGAAGGAAGAATAGGATTGACAAAGATGTTGGCAGCTTGAATGGTACTGATCAAAATAGTTATGACAGTGATGATGATAATATTGAGATGGACAATTTTAAAGATGGTTATGATGATGGTTTTGAGGATATTTTTGAAGAGTTGGATTTTGAGGCTGAGGATGATGATCATAGAAACGGGTTTTTTTCCCAAAACAGCAATGGAGAATTTTGGATTGCAGGACCTTTTCCTATTCAACATGGTTTGGATGAAGTGCAGACGCAACCTTGGTAGTTTTCAATTTGAAGAACAAACATTTCCCTACACAAGTAAAGCGATGCAACTTTCTAGTGGTAAATGGTAGTTCCACACTGCATGTACCATACCATAATGATGGTGATACTGTTTTATGCTTGACTATTAATGTCTGTAGTAGTTGAAAGATCATTCAATGTAAAGATTATGTGGATAAGACTTAAGCACCAATTGATACATATTAGGGCACAAAGGACTAAAATAGATTTTATAAGGACTGCAACCTCCATAGTAGAATAATAGAGAAAAAGGAAGGAATTCAGAGACTGTATTTTTCATTCCTTCTACAAAATGCATACTTACATCAACTTAGCATTTGCCGAAGCTCTAAGAACGGTTCTCCATAATTGCAGGCACTTCGTCACTACCTCATACAAATCTAACAATATTCTTAGCATATGACACATGTCCCTTTGCTACAACTTTAGTGAAAAAGCCTTCTACCCGTGAGCATACAAATCCTAATCCTTGAGTCTGCGTTTGTCTTGTTTGGGACCTCATGTTTTGTTTCTCTTCCTTAGGCGCAAGGCCTTCTTTATTGGCTCCTTATTCGAAGCACAACTTCCTAACACCATTCAACTGTTTCAAAATTCAAACATTAACATCATAGGAATCGGTGGATCTGAATGTCTGATGTAAGTTTATATCATACATAAACACGTAGAGAAAGTAATGTTACATGTGGTATTCAATGCCAACACCATTTTCGTGTCTTCTCATTAGTTTCTTCACCATTGTATGTAATCTTTTAAAATAACGTTTGAAGACAAAGGAAAAAAAAAGTGGCATACATTTAGTATTGCGCTAAATAATCAAATCTAATAAAATACAAGAGAAACAAAACCTAACAGACTGCAATAGGTAGAACAAACCACTCCTCTGGATCACCAAAGTGGCATCTTGGCTGATCTAACAAAACATCAATGAGTACATTAACAAGTAACAACTATATATTATGGAGGCAACCCTATTTCATATTCTGTCGAACATGAAATCGGGGCATTTTTTCTAACAAGAATCTGAACGTTGATTTTTCTTTTTATAGAGAACTATACCCTTCCAGACTTAACTCCCGTTACTTACAATGCCAACTGTATGAAATACCATTTCTTTAATTGACTTTGCCGAAGAGACGTTACTTGTGGCTTGAGAGGTCATTGAGGCGTTGCTCAGCTTGAATCAGTGTATGAAATTCAACAAGATTCTCCTAGTTGTCAACAAACACTTGAAGAGATCTTGGAATGGGAGGTAAATTCACGTCCAAGATTCCCTCAAGGATATGAACTACCTGACCCATGGTTGGTCTCTGAGTCTCATTTTCTTGGACACACCACAATGCAACTGTTGCCATTCGAGTCACCTCTTCAGTGTCAGCGTTTCCCTCCAAACTAGGATCCAAAAGGCTAAGAACATTGTCACATTGGGTAACTACGTTTGCTGCCCAGATAGGAAAGGAGGCAAATGGACCACCTTCACACTGCTCAGAGTTCCTCCTACCTGATACAAACTCAAAAAGCATCATCCCATAGCTGTACACATCAACTTTTGCTGTGATAGGCACCCCAGAAATCCATTCTGGAGCAATATAGTTTTTTGTTCCTCTAACTGCTGTGATGACCCTGCTCAAATCCCTTCCAACAAGTTTAGCTAGGCCAAAGTCTGCAACCTTAGGACAAAAATCAGCATCTAGGAGAATGTTTCCAGGCTTTACATCACAGTGTATAATACAATCTCTGCACTTCTCATGAAGGTAAGCTAATCCTCTTGCTGTTCCCAAGGCAATTTGGTATCTTGTTTTCCAGTCCAACACCTTGCAGTTATTGTTCTGGAACAAATGGCAATCCAAGGAGCCATTTGGCATGTAATCATAAACTAGCAGCTTTTTGGTACCTTCCCAGCAGAATCCACGGAGTCTAACGAGATTAACATGTTGTACTTTCCCTATTGTGTTAACTTCTGTTCGGAACTGTTTCTCTCCTTGGCTAATACTTTTCAACTTCTTCACTGCCACCACACTGGTGTCACCCAATGTTCCTTTGAAAACAGAACCAAACCCTCCTTCTCCCAATTTATCAGAGAAATTCTTCGTTGCATTTTGCAAATCTCGGTACCCAAATACCAACAACGAACCCTCCACAGCTCCAACCATTCTTTTTCTTGGCCTAATCTTGACATACAGAAGAAGGGCCAAGAGAACACCAATTCCAACAACCACGCCCACAACCACACCAATGATCATCTCAATTCTGTTTTTATCATCATGAAACTCAGATGCTGCAAGTTTGACATACAAAGTTTGTCCGCTACTATCATCTTGAGATAACTGTTGCACATTCAGAAGGTTGTCAAACCAAATTGAACACCGGTTACCGTCAAATGCATAAGCTTTGCAGGAGCAGTTGTTCAAGCAAATTGATTCACATTCCCCTACATTCCCTGATCCCACGGATTGTTCATGTTTAGGTAATGCCATGTTTGGAATTGCTACAAATCCGTCCTTATCCCCGTTAGAGGAATTCAAATTCTCGCATTGCAACTTGGTTTTCCTTTCACACCCACCTGAGTAATCAAACAGATTCCAATCAGACGGTGATTTTGGCTCAAAACCAGGTAAACAGTTACAATACGGCATTGAATTTTCAGTGCAGCTCCCAAACACGCCACAAAAGGCATAAACCTCACACTGTTGTCTCGGCTGCGACCAAAACAAGTTCCACTGCTGAGTCTTTTCCAACCATGAGAATTGCTTTATCTGCCCTGAAACATCCATCACGAACCGCGACATGATGGATGAGTTATACATGGAGTATGTGAAATAGCTCTCGTTCTCGTTCATCACAAACGAGAAATTGTAGATATAATTCAACCTCATCTCGGGAACCAAGCTGAAAATTTGTCCATTCCAAGCACCACTTGTCCAATACTCTTCAGACTTGTTCCAAAGGATCAAATAAGAGTTGCTTCCTTTGGGGTCTAGTTCTAGAGAAAAAAGACCCGTAGCAGGATCTTGGTTATTCTTCCATGAAGTGAGGTATTGAGGCTTCTTTGTTGTATTGTCGAGTTTAATTTTGCCACCCGGAAGGAACGTGTCAGTTTGGTGATCAAAACTCTGCCACAGATAATCTGAATCTGAAGCAGAAGCATCATTAGGCTTTAACACAAGATTCCCAGTATCATTGAGAACAGCTACTACAACAGAATCTGACCTGGGAGAAGTTATGTTTGTTGACCAAACTTGATTTGAAGATCCATCTAAGAGAACTAAATTGCCACCTGATATTGTTAACGTGGCAGTGTTCTTATCAGAGACAGGGTTGTCCCTATTTGCTACCCAAACTATTGTTTGTATGGTGACCTTTTTGTACCATATGCCTATGTAGTAGTTAGAGGTGTTACCTGGCTTGAAGAAACCCAATTCAAAGATTCCACCTTTAGAGAGGAGAGTTTGATCCCCAGTGAGAGTTTGGTTTGAAGAAACGGTTGGGAGAGCTGCAAGGGAATTGTGGGTGAACAAAGAGAAAAAGAGGGTGAGAAGAGAGATGCAGATCCATGGGTTCCTCATGCTGTACATCGCTATGGTTCTGACTCCAATGAGCAACTGCAGTGGTGTGGTGTGGAGCAAACAAATCAAGAAGAGAAATGATGAATGGAACAGGTCCAACTCGTGTTGGAACGAAGAAGAATAGTAAAAGCGCTAACGAGGACCATTGTGTTCAGCTGACTTAAGCAGGACTTTTTTGTCTGACTATTCAACACTTTTGGTCCGAGCAATCAATCTTCCTTCATTACGTGTTTTGGTCATACGAGAAACTTCATGCGATTCTGGGGGAGTTCTCATCCAGATTATAGACATTTCTTCATATAATTTTCTTGGTTTAGTTTTACATGAAGATCAATTTAACTATTTGATAAAAAATTTCAATGAGACTTTAGAAATTAGAATAAAACTGAAAAGATGAAAAATGTATATAAATATATTTGTGTTAATAATCTCACACGCTGCTAATATATATATATATATATATATATATATATATATATATATATATATATTTTATGAAGTTTTTCACACCTCATAAAGTATCAATTTGTCATTAACTTATATACAAGATTAATTAGTCCCACTTTTTACATATTCAAAGATTAAGTTTAAATTTTTCATCTTTCAAAAATCAATTTATTTAATGGAATATCATTCAATTATAAATTATATAATATTTTTAATTAATTACCTTAATTATATATGCATTTAATAATTACATTAATTTTCCAATCAAACATTTTTAAATAATATATTTTCCTTAATTTTCTATTTAAAAAAATAAATATCCCATATTTACCCTCATTAGCTCAAGAGAGTTGTTCATAATCAGTAAATACCATAAAAATATAATTATTGATTTTTATCATTAAATTAAATTTGTTTAATGGAATATCAAATAATTTTAAAATTTATAAAAAAAATTGTAAACTCTATATATTATATTTAATAAGAAATTTTAATTTAATAGTTAAATCATTATATAATTTGTTAATGTACTCACACATTTTACATATTTTTTTCAGTACAAAAAAATTGTACTTCTTTCACCACCAATTGTTTGATGATCCTCTACTTGGCCTTCTCACCTAGGCCCTTCACATTATAGGATAAGACCTTCATGGTAAACCTTCCTTATCTCCCCCTATTTTTACTTTCCTTACACCATCAATTTCTATTCGATCTCTATATTCTAATTCATCCATTCTTCCAGTCATGACTTTTGCATCACTCACAAAGGCTAGCCCCATATCTTGTGCCACATCCCATAATTCTGATGCTTATACTTTCTTCATGTATTCCAGAAACAACTTATTGCAGTTAACAATCCCTTCATCTTCTATTTCGTGTTCCATGATATTTCCACCAATTGCCATCTGCATCCTATCCCTTATATTAGCTTTCCTTCCAATTGACGTACTAGTTTTGAGTATAGTGGAGAAAGATTGGCTTATAACATCAAATTTATTTCTCACCATCCTGATAATTGTTAATTATGAATATATTTTGAAATTAAATTATATAAAAGATGGTAATTTTTCTCTCTTATTTTTTTTTGAGTAAATAATTATTAAATTAACATCATTTAAATTTTTGCACATACAATATTAAAAGTAATGAATTCATGATGTTTAGTGAGTGAAATAAAGCCCAAAAAAAAAAGGATAATTTAGGAAGACAAAAATAATTAAGAAAAGTAGAGCTAATTAAAGAAAACAAGACTAATTAAGAAAAACATAATTAATTAAGAAAACAGGCTAATTCAAAAAAATAAGGCAGGATTAGTGCAAGAAGTCCGAAGCTCACTAATCTGCACCTATAAAAGAAGAAAAGAGAAGAACGAAAAGACACATAAAAATTCCAAGAGAATACAATTCCTTATAGAAGGCAAAATCTAGAAGAAGGAGAAGTAAACATTCAGAGTTATTCCTTCTCTCTATTCCCTTTCTTATCTTTTTCTCTTTTACTAAATATTCTCCTCTTGTAATTGTAAAACCTCCATGACAATGAAAGACTAAACCCCCTTTGTTGGGAACTTAACAATCAATTATTCTTGATATAATTTCTCTTCCTATCTATTTAATAATATTACATTTGCATTATTCTTTCTTGTGATTAATATTATTGCTTGTGACACCTATTTGTATGATAAGTTTTAGGGGTAACATTGAGAAACATTATTTTTTAATAGAACTGGAAAAGAGTATCTAAATAAAGTCATCACTGAGGATAAATTGATATTTGTTTAGCTTGTTATACACTTCTATTCTTAATGCAATTTACTATTTTAGTTTTGCAAAGAGATTTGGGAGAAAAAATAAATAAATTAGACTCTTTCATTTGGGGGACCAAAGTTAAAGTATATTAGTATATGCAGGTCTAAATGAGAATAATTATAAATAGAAAAAAATCATTAACACTATATCAAAGAGTAGCTTTGATAGACTAAGTTTCTAACATTTTCATCTTTTGACTTTCCTTCTACAATAATATTGGATTTTCTTATCTTTTTTTTCTTTAATTAATCAATTTAAATTCTCCTCATGTTTGATTTAATTTTCTGTCAATTTAAATTTTTGTTTTTTTCATAACTTTTTCAAAACAATTTTCTTTAATTTCTTTTATCAATAAAATATTCACTTACCTAAGTATAAACAAAGTCTCTGAATTCAACACTTGGAATTCTATTTTAAGTTCACTACTTGTGACGAATTTGTGTACTTTTCAATCCATCAACACATCTTATGCATGGCAACACCTTTGTCCATATAACATTTTGTCTTTTTATACCATGTCACTTCAAGCAATGATGATGAGTTTCAGTTCTTGTTAAGTATTTCGAATTCTATTGTAAATATTCATCCTCTCCTCCAATTCTATTTTCGTATTCATGATTCTCAATGTGTTTATGATTGAAAGTGAATTATGTAATTGATTAATTTCCTAATTCAAATCCTAATTATAGATTAATTGAATGATACTTCAATCTGATTTATCATTTAAATGTAATTAGGGATTAGTTCAATTGAATTACCTCTAATTAGATTGACTAAACCTTCATAATAGAATCATCATCTTTTGAAATATGTGAAAATTCAAATTACTTGAATTTGGTAAATTGGATTAATGCTCCTTAAAATTGCTTCAAAAACATGTTAACTTTTGTGATTTTCTGAATTTTGATTGTCTAAAAACTACTAAATGAAATTCCTTGCTCAAAATTATAAGTAAATTGAAGTTGGAACCTAATTGAATTTTCTTTGAGTGGACCTAGATTATTTCTAAACTACAGAATTGTTAGAATCTTAATTTATTTTGAGATGATTCCGCATTGTTATCCAACGTCTTTTTGACTTCTTTTTTTCTTTCTCATTTCTGCTCCTTGATATGTTCCTTAGTGCCAACCTCTATTAAGCGTACATCCACAAAAGCCCCATCATTCTTAAAAGATAAGATAGATATACTCAAGCTACTCAACCTCGTCAAAGGCCCAAAGCGGTTTGAGCACGATACCACAAGGTCCAACGAATTCCTTTTGACGTTCAAACTAGGCCCAATATCACCTCCTCGGTCTATTTTCAACCTTCATTTCCTCTAAAGTGCTTTCTGCGCCTTGGGAGTTGAGATTCCAAATTCTTGTACCAACTTCTGACATTGGATGAGATTTGCTTCCATAACATGCTCCCCTTTCCCTAATTGGTTCTTCGACCAACCCTCCAAAGGCCCAACCCCAAGGTTTATTTATCTGAATCAGAGGACACCAACTTCACCTCGACATTGCTCTCACTCATGGAATCCCCCATTGGAGGAGTTACCATGTTTCCATAGCCAACATCCTCACCTGATGAACAACCTCGTTAATCTGGACCCTCTTGCAGATACCTAACACATTGATTGAGCTAGTCTTGACTAGAACCCTCAAGAGTAACAGAAAAGCATTTTAAGCCCCTAAAATTAATTGGGAAGCTGAAACACCTTACCCCAAAGCAGCCTGCTACTCGTTGCTATCTTTGTATTCCACCTTCTAATTGAGTGGAAAAGGGATAGGAAAGAATCCTCACCCTTCTCAATCATATCCTTTGCCTTCTTCTCTTCAATACCAATTATGAGGACAAGGTCATCCCCAAGATACCTCAGTTTAAATGTTTGCCAAAATTTGCCCCAACAACTATAATAGCAACACTACAATAATATTAATTCAGGAAACTGATGACATGCATTTAAATTGCGTCTCATGCAAGTAATGTTTCTACCTAAACCATCTTCATAATTTAAAGCCTTTTCTTTTAACAAAATAATTTAAAGCTACATGACCACTTGTTTAGTTATTTATGATTTTCTCGTCTGATTGATTGCTGATGTTAAGGGGAATTAACCAGGGAAAACCAAAACTTATTGCAAGATATTTAGAATTTAAAAGCTCACTTACAACCTTGATATAGTATTTGGGATACACAACCAAACCATCATCCCATCAAAGTTCATACCTATTTTTTCTACTTTTCATTCGTTAAATATACATTTTAGAGTGTCACACGAACAGGTGCTTCAGGTTTCCTCAACTGTTGGCTACTTGCCAATTGTGAAAAAGTCAACTTCACAAGAAACTTGTGTCTCTATCCATTGGGCATAAGAAAATCTTTCTTTTTGAAGAAGAGCCTCAAGAACCAAAAAAGGAGAGAATCCTCACGTAAATGCGCATTACGAACGTTCCTTTATTTCGCGACAACTCCTTCCACTACGGTCCCTACGGCTATTCTTGTGTGCTTTGGATTCTGCGTTCCGCAACTTGAACAGATTGCGTTCCAAATAAAGAAAAAGAATAACAATAATGATGTCCAGATAGTAACATTAACCTTACCCCAAAAGACCGTAACTACTAAGCTTAAAAGAACCCAGTATATTCCTACGCACTGAAACTTCTTTTGCTTCTCTACTTGGTCTTTAGGAGACTCACTCTTTGATTCGGGCGAATTTGAAGATGAAATTCGCGAAGACCATTCAGGGGGCTTGATTTTTGGAATGTTGGTGCCCGCAAAAGCTTGTTTCTTCTCATCACCGGTTGATGAACTTTCTGTGGATGCCGAATAACCACCCTTTGATCCAAAACAACTTTGGCCATCAAGATTTTTGTTTCGAGCTCTTGTATTCTGTAAGACAAAGATATTCAAGATGATAATTATATCATTTTTATTTAAGTATAGCAATATACACTTAGTTTATCTACCAAAGCAAAATAATATGTAGGTTTATAAAAAAAAAGTCTACTAATTAATCAACATGGTTTCAAACACTATGGAATCCTCCCAGTGGTATTAGAGTCAATTCCATTAAACATAATCTTGAATTTGAGTTTTGTGAATAAGAATATGATTGGAAAAAAAAAATGCTATTAAAAGTGATCAGTTAAATTTTAAAGATTAATGAGCAATAAAATTAATCACATAATAATAATAAATAAAAAGCACTACCGCTTTAATTACCTTAGAAAACTTTCGCTTCTGAGGATGGGGCACAACTACCCAATTCTGTGCAAACTCTTGCTCCGAAAACGTGGTTTTGGTAACTGAATCTTTTGTGTCATGTTTGTCTGCGACGGGGATACAGGTGAAACGACGATTGGCAGAATGATCAACAACAGCTCTAGGCTCCAGCATGTCATCTATATCAACCACAGGACGGAAACAGGTTAAGAACCACTTGTTCTTTGAAACGTTTCTCATGGTTTTCCCTTGTTGTGTAACGCAGAGAAAGGAGATAACAGTTATGAATTAATGGGTTTTGGAGAGCTATGAATGGAGGTACATGTGTGTGTATTTAATAACTATATATTATGGAGTCAATTAGTCAAATATAGGGACAAGGACGAAAATAAAGAGGAGCACTTTGCTTTTGACGAGAGAGTTTTGGATTTTGTGGTGAATATAGAAATTAGAAGGCCTGCAACGGTATGTATGTGTTTGAATAATCGGACAAATTTGTAAGTGGACTTTGTGTAAGGTTGGCATGAGCGTGTGTCTTGTTCAGGTGATTTCATAGGATTTGCTGAGAGTGAATGAATGATGAAAGTGGAGTGGGGGGCGAACAAAAAATGACAGGGCAATCTTGAGGCTACCCGTGAGGGAGAGGTTAGCAAGGATGTGATATTAAAGGAAAGATTGGTCCTGAGCTGTTGATGGGAATGTTTATAAATGAGGAGTAATCAAATATCATCATTAATTTTTATAATGACATGACTTTTTTTGTTGTTGTTGTTGTCATACAGTATAGATTAATTCAGTTCAAAGTATAATGGTTGATGACTCAAGAGAATTATCTAAAATCAAATATAAATTTTATTGTTAAATAAATTGTCTTCCTACATATAGACACAACCATGTCTTAAATTACTTTATTTTACTTTGACTTTTATTTTTCAAATTTGTTTTCAAATGTTTATGTAAAAATAAATATTTTATAGAAATTAAAAATAAATAAATAAATAATTTTAAATAATAAAATTTATATTTTATAGATAATTATAAAAATAGATAAATATTTTTAGATAATAAAAATTAAAAAATATATTTTATCTAACTAAATTGATATAAAAAAATAAAAATAAATCACTCTACGAGAAAGAGAGTTTCTAATGATATGGTTGGTTTTTCAACCAATAGTAATCAAGGTACATTATTATCTTATTATTCTGATTTTTAATGATAATTTTATTATATATTTCAATTTAATCCATGTAGAATTAAAATATTTTTTTAAAAAAATTAAACTTTTTAATCTCACGTAACCAAACATCTAGATTTGCAACATATATATCCACATTCTGGTTCAAACCAAAACCCTTAGCAGCAAATGTATCCACATTTCAGGTTCTAGTTCGGGTCCAGGTTGGATAATTGAGTGAAGAATACGTGCTGCTGGTAACCATCGGACCAGTGGTTGCTGAAGTAGAACAAGGTGATGATGATGAAGAAGAAGAAAGAGGAAATCTTAAGTGTGAGGGGTGTCCTGAAAAAATCGCTGGTCATTGGGAATTTTGTGATTCAATTCATGGATCGCAATTCAAAATATTTCCTTTCGATGCAATGCTTCACTAATAGTCACTTCTTATATCAATATTAACGATGTGTGATGTCCGTGCTGTAGTTAATTATAAACTTTTATTTGTATGGGGACAACAATATATTAAAAAGGTATTTCTCATGGAAATTGACTATGGGATGCAATTTAAACATCTAGACCTTGAGAAAGATACATGAAGTGAAAATAAAATTTAAAAATATTTTAATTATACAGGAATTAAATTGAAATATTATATATATATATATATATATATATATATATATATATATATAATAAAATTATCATCAAACATCAAAATAGTGAGATAATAGTATAACTTTACCATTGGCTGAAAACCAACACTGTCAAAACCTCCAAAATTAACGAGAGGACCGTAGAAACTCTCATCAAGAAATTATACTATTTATATTTTGTTTTTCTATAACACATTTTTATTACTTGATTGTCTTTTTTTTTTATTCTTTTCCTTTACATCTTTATTCATCTTATTCAATGAAAACAATCATACTCAATTATCAACTTATTTTAAACACTTCACCCCGACATTTCTAATTTTTTTTTATCTTTTTCTTCCAATTAGATCATAAATCATATAATACCTATATTTTTTTTAAAAAAATATTTTTTGAATAACCTTGAGTTGTCTACAAGAGAGGAAAAAAAAGAAATGAAAAGAAATGATTAATTTGATGTAGTGATAAAAAGAAAGAGACAAAGAAAAAAAAAATTATTAATTAGATATTTAAATATGTATATATATTTTGTGTCTAAGACACAAATATCTTTTCAACACCTCTTAATCACATTATAAATCTAATCATATTTATAATTTTTTTCCTCTTTTTACGTGTTAAATAACACAATAACGTACAAGTAACATTTTTCTTTATAGTTTTCTCTTTTCTTCCTATTAGACGACCAACCAACCACTTCTCTTTGTTGACACGAGATTAAATTAAAGAAATAGAGAAGTTTTTCTAAAGTGGACACTATATATCTAGGCTTTGACATAAAAGTTCGAAGCTCCGAACAAAGACCCCTCCTTTAGGGTGAAGTTGAGTAGGTGCTACATTTAGTATTAATAGGATTACTATTAATAGTAATTGTTTTTTCAAGGGTACTAAAATGGAACCGGACGATGATTCTCTTTAACAGAGTTTGTAGAAAAAGAAAAATGGTTCTTCGCTTCTCCTCGTCGATGGGCACACACTGGATCACCCGCAATGGCTGGCAGCCTAGCACCCAAAAAATTGCACCGTCATTTGCATCTTCTGTATATGAATATATATTCCCTTTTAATTTAGTCATTAATGTATTTTAGACTTGAGGTTAAATTAAGGTGCAAATACTAATTAAAATGTTGTACTAAAATAATAATAGTCAATTAATGAGTTTTTATGTCCAAGAATGAAACTTAATTCATTGATTATCTTGATTCCTATACTTAAGTTATTGAGGGATTAAAACTTAATTACAGAATTAAAACTCTTCTCCCCCAAGGGAGGACTAAAAAAATATTTATTAACTGATTTTAACATTGATTCATAGCAAGTATATATATTGTGTGTTAAAGTAAGAAGAAAATACACTTTTATAAAATCCAACCTCGAGATAACATCTTAAAAACATCATTTTAATTTTATTTATGCAATTGTTCTGTTTTTAACTTACTCAAATTCAATTATAGTTTGTCTTTATTGTTTTATTGTGATATTTTTTTTAGCTTAAGTTAATATTTACTTGAAAATTGTTAAAATATTTTACAAGTCTCTTGAGAAACCATACTTAAACTTATTCACCTATTACTTGTACAATTTGTTTGGGTTGTCAAAGAGATATTATTTTTCTACTTACACAATTTGTTAAATATACATATAACAAAACCAAACAGGGGTTCGATTTTTAAGAATGTATTAGGAAAATATCTGTTAAAATATTAGTAATCCGAGTGATTACTCCTTAACGTCCCACTGAGAAATACTTTGATTCATAAAAATAAAAAACAAATTAATGTATAAAGTATGAGCAGAGGAAAGAAACACGAACAGATGATTAGGTTTCGTCGATACTGACTACTTGTGCTGTTGTGCCGTAGAAATGCTTATTGTTGAACTTAAAGAAGTAGACACTCAAGCACAGAAATGAGTATCTTGCGTAACAGATTTAATGCCCATTGCGAACGTTCCTTATTTCGACCACTCCTTCCGTTACGCAACTTGGGAACCTCTTTTGGCCAGCAACAACAGCTTGCGTTCCATAATAACAATGGTGTCAAAACAATAACATTAATTTTACCCAAAAATATCATAACTGCTAAGCTTACGACAACACAGTATATTCTAACGCAAGGGAACTTCTTTTGCTTTTCTACTTGGTCTTTAGTGGACTCACACTTTGATGGGTTCTTTGATTCAGATACGATAGAGTTTGAAGATGAAACCAACGAAGACCTTTCTGGGGCCTTGGTTTCTTGAACATTAGTGACCACAAAAGGTTGTTTCTCATCACCGGTTGATGAACTACTTTCTGCGTATACCGAATAACCACCCTTTGATCCAAAACAATTTTTGCTATTACGAGCTCTTGTATTCTGTGAGGCAAAGATATTCAGAACGATAGCTATATTTTTTTTTTTATTTAAACATATGGTAATAAATATATACACTCAATTTATCTATAAAACCAAAGTAATGTAGATTTATATATATGAAAAAAAAGACTAGCTACAAAGCATGCAACACGGTTTCAAACACCACAGCTTAATTTAATCATGTACCTTAGAAAACGCTGGCACAACCCAATTATGTGCCAATTCTTGGCCCAAAAACGTGGCTTTGGTGGCTGAATTATTTTTTGTGTCATGTTTGTCTGTACTGACATGTACTATACATGCAAAACGACGATTACCAGAGCGATCAACAACTGATCTAGACTTGAGCGTGGCATTTATATCAACCACTGGACGGAAACTGCAGGTTAAGAACCTGGTATTTGAAACATTTCTCATAGTTTTCCCTTGCTGCGTAACGTAGAGAAAGGAGATAATAATTATGAATTAACGGGTTTTGGTTTGAGAGTTACAAATGGAGGTACATGTGTGTATATATTATTGAGTCAAATATAGGGGGACAAGGACGAAAATAAAGAGGAGCACACTTTGCATTTTACGAGGGAATTTGGATTTTGTGGTGAAAAATAATTTAAAAAGCCTGCAGGGATACGTGTCTGTTTGGATAAGCGTCATTAAAGTATGATTAGCTATGATTTTTATTTTTTTTTTAATTTCTGAAGATCATTCCCTCTGTTTTTCCTTCAATTCTTCAACCGGTCCAACTACCAAATGATAGGGCTAATACTTTGTATGTGTAATTAATTAGATTTAATTATGGTTTTTATAATTTCATCATTTATATTTTTTAGTCCTTATAGTTTTAAAGTGATTTTTTAGTACCTAAAATTTATATTTTAATTTTCTTTTAGACTCTTAGTTTGAAAATGATTTCTTTAGTCCTTATAATTTTTATTTTAGTCCTTATAGTTTAAAAGTGATGATCTTTTTAGTCCTTATATTTTATATTTTAATTCTCTTTTAATTCTTATCATAAAAATATGAGCAATATTATCAATTATAATTAACTACACAAATATTAACAAATAATTTGTAACTAATTTGTCGCTAGATAATTTGTAATAAGAAATAGTTGATAATTTATAACTAATTTGTAGCTAATTATTTTTATATTTTTTTGTAGTAAGGACTAGAAGGTAATTAAAATATAAATTACAGGGATTGAGAAAATCATTTTTAAACTATAAGGACTAAAAGAAAATTAAAATATAAATTATAAGGATTAAAAAGACCACTTTTAAACTATAGGGACTAAAAGAGAATTAAAATGTAAACTATAAATATTAAAAAAACAATTTTCAAACTATAGAGACTAAAAGGTACATATCGTGAAACTATAGGGATTAAATGAGTAATTTAACCAATTAATTATTAAAAATCACTCGAACCAAACTTAAATATATGTGGTTTGGGTTGATTCGATTTTTATTTAAAATAAAATCTAAACCAAACCAAACTAATATTTTTTGGTTTGATCCAATTCAATTTTTGTGATTTTTACTAAAATATTTTTATTAAAATTTATATACTTTGAATTAATTGTAATATATATATATATATATATATATATATATATATATATATTATTTTAATAGATAATTATATATTTAATTAATTGTCGTTATGATCAATTCCATAAATAAATTCATGTTTGAATACGTTGAATCAATTGTATTTTAAAACAATCTATTTTATTTAATTGTTTAAAAGAATTAATTTATGATAAAATTACAAATAGTATAACAATGTCTGTAATAAAAATTGGGTTGTATTTATATTAATAAAATAAATTATTTTCTTTTAATTATAATCTCAAACAAGTATTTATCATAAAAACATCTTCTTATATTGAAATTATAGTATTTAATTATGCTTTGAATTAATAAACACATATAAATAGTAAAAGCAACGGTATTATTTTTCTGTTCAATCAAATTATAATAATCTTGAAAACAATCTAATTAATCCAGACACGCGTGGTTGATTGTTTGTCTTAGCATTCAATGTTTGTTTAGTTAGTCAAGCTTTTAATTTTGTTGTTGTTTCTGATGTTAGATGTTGCTGATGAATAGAGACGTAAGTGTGTGAGGATTGCTAAGTTTGGAAAGTTGTCTCGTGAGAATTTCAAGATCTGGGATTCTTGTCCTTCAACTCTGTATTCTACATTTCTAGCTTAAAAATTTTATTTGTTAATTTGTAGTTTCTTTCTGCTTTTTGCTCTTTGCATTTTTAATTATTTCTTAAGCATTAAAAAAAAGATGTTGAACAGAGACGTACACTTTACTCTCAAATTGGAATTGAGCCGTTACGGAAGTAATGTTATCATTTTCCACGGGTAGCAAATTTAGTTCAACAATATGTAAAAAAACTATCACTTCACTACTTTGCACACACAAATCAGAATATTCACGTTCGTGATTAGAGGTGGAAAATATGCACATACATGTATATCTTGAATGCTATATATCAAATTTCAACTAGAAAACACCTTAATCAATACTAAAAGTCTAAAACCTAACTCAAAACGTGACAACAGCTAGCTGGTGGTTCCATGCATGTCATTGACGGGTCACAGGCGTAGGACCCCGTATAAAGGTTATGTATTTATATGCCCATACACTGATAGTTGTGACTTCTATCAATTTTAAAATCAAAAACACCTTAGTCAACACTAAAACCTAACCTTCAACTGTGCTGGTCCCACTGTCATTTACAAATTACAAGTGACACTACTATATAAACAAGTTTCCATTACTAGAGGTTAAAAGACTTATATATATAGTTGTTAGATACGTGAAAACTGGCACAAATTAAAATTAAATATGTGAGAAATAACGCAATTTTTTTTTGTTAATTAGTGGCTGATTAGAAAATGTTAAAAATTAAAGATTAATTATGTTAATAGTTATATATAAAGGGAATGTTAATAAATTTTGTGTATTTATTTTAGAAAAAGACTTAGTAAATTTTCACCAAAACCGTTAATAAAAGTGACCTTTAAATCAGAAAATACTTTTGTTAGTAGTTCTCGATAATATATTTTAAAAAGTTTACTGTTAAATATTCAATTTGGTACTTGAATTTGTAAGGGGTTAACATTTGAGTTCCTGAACCATAAAAAAAAAAATTTGTCTCTAAATTTCCTAAAAGTGTGACAAATTCATCCACTACCAATTTTTTCTCCGTTAATCCAAATGGCTAATCGAGTCGCATTGTTGGACTTATTTGTCACAAAAATTTTGACTAACTAATTTGCCAATTTGAAGAATTATAGACTTTTTTTTATAATAGCTCGTGATTACTGACAAATAAGTCCCTAAATAATATTACTTGATGTCATTTACATTCGTGAATGTAACAACTTACTGCCAAAATAGTTCACAATTATCAGCTAAAACCAATCCCTACGCCAAACAACTTACATTCTCATTTCATAAAATCTAATCACTTAGTGACCACCCCTAAACAAGTCATAAACAAACCATAACACAAAAAAGGAAAACAAAGTATTTTATTATCCAACTCCTTTTATAAGTCATTACTCTATTTGCACTTACATCCCTGCCATCAAGTCAACACCCTCTACATAGGCCTCATGCTCACCACTGTTGCCATTAGCTCCCTCCTTCGCTGCCTCCGCCTCTTTGTCCACATGCATTAGGTATGCGCTCTTATGAACCCTTTCTTCGCCAAAGATCTCAAGGACTTTGGTGTCAACATCATCGTCGGTGGGCTCATGGAAATCTGCTATGAAATTGGAAATCAAAAAGTCATGATGAGTTCAAAAATTTCGCTACACCTTTCTCGAAAACAAACACATAACCCCCCAACTTCAATCGCCATAACATACTCACCTTTACACTCTTTTTTTGGTTTGGGATATTATGTGCTTCCAAATCTATCATCACTCCTACTACAACCTTGAATTCAATTTCTAGTTTCATTTCCCCCCAATTTTACTAAGGTTTTAATTACACCCCCAATGTAATAAGCAATAATCATTGATCAATTTATGCATACACCCACCAATCTTTTCAATACCTATTTCCACAAGGCTCGATGAAATCCCCTTTTGATTTGGTCTCTTAAATGTTCATCAAATGAAAATTCCCCTTTTGCTTTTTTAGAAATTTTATTATTGGATAGGGATTATGGTGTGGCAAATTGGAAAAAGAGGATGCGAAATTTGGAATTTTAATTTGATAAGAATCCTGAAACTGCCCAAATACAGGGACCTATGACCAGGAATAGGACCAAACAGTCATTGGATACCCTACAACAAATGGTAACAAACATACTTAACAAGGCCCAAGTGGAGAAGGATGAAGGTCCAGAAGCAAAGGTACTACTAAGCATATTAATCGTTACTGAAGGTCCAGACTAATTTGAAGGCCCATGCCAAATATGTTCTAGCTTTTTATTTAAATTTTTTTCGTTGTAATTTTGGCCCAAACTGATTTAAAGGCCCATGTCTATTTTTCGTTCAGATACACTATATGTATGAATTTCATTTTCAATAGAAGCACTTTTGCATTTGATAAAAATTTTGTGAGAACTTCTCTCTGAGTTCCTCGCTGAACCAATCTCGAACTTATCAAGGTAATTTTTGTGGCGCCTGACTTATCTTCCTTCTCTAGAAGTGGCGTCATCCAAAACTTTGTAGTCCGTATCAAGCGATCCGCTCCTAGTAAGGATCACATCAAATACCCATTTTCATAAGGCTCGATGAAATCCCCTTTTGATATGGTCTCTTAAATGTTCATCAAATGAAATTTCCCCTTTTGCTTTTTTAGAAATTTTATAATTGGATAGGGATTATGGTGTGGCAAATTGAAAAAAGAGGATGCGAAATTCGGTTTTGGATTTTAATTTGATTTTTGGTTTTGGTTTTGATTTTGATTGTATTTGATGTTAGGGTGCTTCTTGTCGGAGTTGTCGATCCTGCACTTCTTTGTAGTTGGAAGACTGACTTTTAAATTTCATTGGAGATACTTTTAAAAAATTATGGAAGCAATTTCCTAGTGGTTTTTAACCGTCAGAAAATGGTTAATTACATTTTAAATAATCTTTCCAAACAATTAAAAACTGCCAGAAAAAAAATCACAAATTTACTGTCATTTCATCACTTAACGGAGAGACTTGATAATAGGGATGTAAATGCAAAGAGAGTGATGACTTGCATAAAGAGTTGGACTATAAAATATTGTATTTTCCATTTCTGTGTTATGATGGTTTGTTTATGATTGGTTTATGGGTGGTCACTTGGTGGTTAGATTGTATGAAGTAGGAATGTAAGTTGTTTGGTGTAAGGATTGATTTTAACCGTCAATTGTGGACTATTTTGGCAGTAAGTTGTTACATTAAAGGATGCATATGACATCAAGTAATTTTATTTAAGGACTTATTTGTTAGTAATCATTGGCTACTATAAAAAAAGTTATATGTAATTCTTCAAACTGACAAATTAGTCCATCGAAATTTTTGTGAAAAATTAATTCCTCTGCGTTAGCAACATACCGCAAAATTTAGGATGACAAATATGTCCAAAAATTTCACGTAAGATTAATTGTTTGAGTTAATAGAGAAAATTGATGGTGAAACGAATTTGTTGCACTTTTTGAAAATTCAAGGACAAAATTTTGTTTTTCCATGTTTTAGAAACCCTAGTGTCATCACGTTACAAATTCAAGGACTGAATTAGGTGTTTGCCCAAGTTTATATTACGTCAATTTTAATTTATATAAATGAGGTAGCAAATAATTTTATATTGATATGAAATATTTAGGGTAAAATATGTTTGGGGCTCTTATAAAACTTAAATAGTATTAATTTTGTTTTCATAATTTTTTTTGTACTAATTTGGTCATGTAAAAATAAAACATATTTTGCTAGTACTCAGTGATAACTTCATTAGACAATAATTTGACGTGACTAAAGACTTACACGAGTAATTTAATTACAAATGAAATAAAAAATTTGTGACATTTAAACCCTTCCAAAATGAATTAAACAATTTCTGGCGGCTAACCCCCTCTCCCCAAACATTGTAATTTTTCATGACTTCTTGGGCAATTTTTTTGCATTTTCTTATGAGATTATGAGGGGAGATAAAATTATAGTGAATACTAGGAGTCATTGGCCTAAGTTAAATACACAAATACTAGGAGCCGTCATTGGCCCAAGCCCACCATCTTGATCTGTCATAATAACCTTTCCTTACTTTCTCATACCTCATGCTCAATATACTGCATGCATCCCTTATTACTATCCTCTTCCACCCGTCAAAATTTGGGTCATTATTGCTTAACCCATTATATGAGATGCCCACCTCCAAGCAAATGTTACATTTTTCTTTATTTCCACTTTCAGCCACATCATTATTGTAGTTGATCTTCTTTATACAACTAGCATCATTCGAATTTGTCTCATTATTTTCTTGTCATTTTGATATCTACGCCATTCCTCTTCTGTCTTCTCCCAATGTTGGTCTTTCTTCTTTTTTGTTCCTCTTGTCTTTGTATTTGCCATTAGCTTCCTTCTTTGATGGAAAGCCTAAGTCTGAATGACTTGAAGTAGCCAAGATACCTACCTTTTCCTTTCTCACTTCTTTTGAGTGTTCTCCATCATCATTTAATGCGTTTTGTCCTTTCCAATCTTCCTTTATAGAGTTTGCCATAACAATATGCATATGTTGGCCAATTTCAAATCCTTTGACTTGGATAATTGCTTTATATGCTGGATAATTGCTTTAGTATGTAATTTGATTATTCTATCATAAAGTTTAATTGTTTCTTATTGAATTAAAAATTTAGCCGACAGGAAAATTTTATGTCACAAGATTCAATTTTCTAGTATGTTTACATTGGTAAAGCATACAATTAAGATTGATATGCCTCAAATTTTGACATAAGCCTTTGGATTTTCACAACTTCTTAAACTGTTAGGTTTTCTGATATTCAATGTGATGTTTCTGAACTCAAAGGAGATAACTATAAGATATGGAATGAGAGAATTGTTCTGCAATTAGGGTGGATGAACATAGATTATGCTATAAGGAAAGATGAACCACCTGTAATCATTGATGAAAGTAGTTTAGCTGCTGTTGCGCTATATAAGTAGTGGGAGCGATCTAATCAGCTCAGTGTGATGTTCATTAAGACCAAAATCTTGGCTGGAATACGTGGTTCTGTTAACCAACATGAAAAGGTCCGAGACTTGCTTAAGGCTATTGATGATTAGTTCATCTCTTCATATAAGGCTTTAGCAAGCACCCTGATCATGAAGTTCTCCTCTCTCCGACTCACTAGTGTGAAAGATGTGCATGAGTACATAATGCAAATGCGAGAAATTTCAGCTCAACTTAAGAAACTGGAGGTTGATATATTTAAGTCCATCCTGATGCACTTCACTCTGAACACCCTTCCGTCGAAATATGGGCCGTTTAAGATTTCCTACAACACACATAAAGACAAAAATGGTCTATCAATGAATTAATGACCATGTGTGTTCAAGAAGATGAAAGACTTGTAATGGAGATGGGTGAGAGTGCATTGTTGACAACTACTTGTCGGAAGAACAAAGCAACTACGTCTCAAGCTAATCAAAAGGGGAATGGTAAAATTCCACCTCAACTTGATATTAAGAAGGTGGAAAAGTGTTTCTTTTTGTAAAAAGATGGGAGACGTGAAGAAGAATTGCCCCAAATTACAAACATGCCTTGAGAAGAAAGGTAAATCAATCTCATTAGTATGTTATGAATCTAATATGGCTAGTGCTAATATTAATACTTGGTGGATTTATCATGGATCTATAATCCATATTGCAAATTCTTTAGAGGGTATGCAAAATCTAAGGAAACCAATGGGAAGTGAGCAAAACATTTTATCAGGCAATAAGCTAGGCTCACTTGTGGAGGCTATTGAAACTTTCATTTTAATTTTAAGTAGTAGCTTTATTTTGAAATTAGAAAGGACCTTTTATGTGTCAAGTTTTTCTCGAAACTTGATTTTTGTTTCCAGACTCGTACCTTTTGGACATTCCTTTACTTTTAAAGACACATTGTTTGAGTTATTTTATAATTCTGAATGTGCTAGGAATGACATCTTGTCTGATGGTTTTTATCTTCTTGGTTTACAAAATTATGCCACTTATAGTTCAATGCATGTTCAAACTGGTATTAAAAGATGTAATATTAATGAGAATTCCCTTATGTTATGGCATCGAAGATTAGGACATATCTCCATTGAGGGGACTAAAATGTTAGTGAAAGATGGAGTCCTCAATACTCTAGATTTTGATGACTTTAAGACTTGTGTGGACTGCATTAAGGGTAAGCAGACCAAAATGTCTAAGAAAGGTGCTAACAAGAGTTCAAGTATATTAGAAATAATTTATACTGATATTTGTTGTTCAAATATAGATGCACATGGTCAGAAATATTTTATCACCTTTATAGATGATTATTCACGATATATGAATGTTTATTTACTTCATAACAAAAATGAAGCATTGGATGCCTTCAAAGTCTTTAAGGCTGAAGTTGAGAACCAATGTGGCAAGCAAATAAAAATAGTGAGATCAGATAGAGGTGGAGAATATTATGACAAATATACTAGAATGGACAAGCACCTGGTCATTTTACAAAGTTTCTTCAAGAACATGGGATTGTTGCCCGGTACACTATGCCTGGTATTCCAAATTAGAATGGTGTGGCAGAAAGAAGGAAGCAAACATTATTGAACATGGTATGGAGTATACGTATCAACTCCAATCTTCCTAAATCCTTGTGGGCTGAAGCACTAAAGACGACAGTGTATATATTAAATCATGTTCCAACAAAGGTTGTTCGAAAGACAATTTTTGAGTTGTTTAAAGGTTGAAAACCGAGTTTGAAACATATGCGCATTTGGGGTTGTCCGTTTGAGGTGAGAATATATAACCCACAAGAGAAGAAACTTAACCTAAGGACTATTAGTGGGTATTTCTTTGGATATGTCGAAAGGTATAAAGGTTATAGGTTTTATTGTCCATATCATATTACTAGGATTGTGGCATCAAGAAATGTCAAGTTTCTTGAAAATGACTTGATCAGTGGGAGTGATCAATTGAGGGACTTAGGTTCTGAAATTGATCATATAGAGTCTCAATCTTCCACATCAAGTGAAAGATTAGTTGTAATTCATAACCTTCAAGTTCAAAGAGATGATGAACAACAAATGATTGGCATTCCACAACATGTTGATAATCCAGTAGATCAAGTTGATAATCAAATTCCTAAAAATGATGAACAACCAGCTCAACAACATGATTCCCAAGAAAATGTTGATGCAACATTAAGGAGATCTACTAGAGTAAGAAAATCAGTTATTCCTAGTGATTATATTGTATATATGTAAGAATCAAACTATAATATTGGAGCTGAAAATGATCCCGAAACTTTTGATCAAGCTATAAGTTGTAAAGAGTCAAATTTATGGTATGATGTCATGAAAGATGAGATTAATTTCATGTAGAGTAATAAAGTTTGGAACCTTGTAGAGTTGCCTAATGAGGAAAATGCCATTGGTTGTAAATGGGTCTTTAAGACCAAAAAGATTCATTAGGCAACATTGAGAGAAACAAGATAAGACTCGTTGCTAAGGGATTTACTCAAAAAGAAGAAATCGATTACACAAAGAGTTTTTCTCCTGTATTATCTTGGCATTAGTTGCTTATTTTGACCTTGAGTTGCAACAAATGAATGTGAAAATAGCATTTCTTAATGGTAATTTAGAGGATGAGGTTTATATGAAACAACCTAAAGGCTTCTCCCCTAGCAGTGGTGAGCATTTGGTTTGCAAGCTTAATAAATCTATATATGGTTTAAAACAAGCCTCCCGTTAGTGGTACCTTAAGTTTCATGGGATAATTTCTTCATTTGGTTTTGATGAAAACCCCATGGATCAATGCATATACCACAAGGTCAGTGGGAGTAAAGTATGTTTTCTTGTTTTATATGTAGATGATATTTTACTTGCAGCCAATGATCAGTCAGGGTTTGCTATATGAGGTGAAAAAATTTATCCCTAAGAATTTTGACATGAAGGATATGGGTAATGCATCTTATATCATTGACATTAAGATTCATAGAGATAGACCTCAAGGTATTTTAGGTCTACCATAGGAAACCAATATTAATAAATTTTTAGAGAGATTTCAGATGAAAAATTGTTCACCAAGTGTGGCACCCATTGTGAAAGGTGATAGGTTTAATTTGAACCAATGCCCAAAGAATGGCTTTGAGAGGGAACAGATGAAAAACATTCCTTATGTTTTAGTTGTTTGAGGCCTCATGTATGCTCAAGTATGCACAAGGCCTAACATTGCTTTTGCAGTTGGAATGTTAGGAAGATATCAGAGTAATCCAGGGATTAACCACTGGAGGGATGCAAAGAAAGTGATAAGGGACCAAAGATTACATGCTTGTTTATGTATAGACAGAAAAACAATCTAGATATGATTGATTATTCAGACTCAAACTTTGTTCGTTGTGTTGATTCTCGTAAATCAACATCTGGGTACATTTTCATGATAGTTGGTGGAGCTATTTCATGGAGAAGTGTTAAACAGACTTTGACTACTACTTCTACCATGAAAGCTGAGTTTGTCTTTTGCTTTGAGGCTACATGGTTTAAGAGTTCCATTTATGGGCTAAAGATAGTTTATACTATTTCAAGGGTTTTGAGAAATTTTTATGATAACTCAACTGTTGTCTTTATAGCTAAGAATAACAAAAGTGGAAGTTGAAATAAGCATATCGACATTAAGTACTTAGCCATTAGATCGAGAAAGAGTAAAAGACAAGAAAGTGATCATTGAGCATATAAACACCGGGTAGATGATCGTTGATCCTTTGACTAAGGGCATGCCACTGTTTTAATTCAAGGATCATGTAGAGAGAATGAGACTTGATTCCATTTTATGATTGTATACATACAGGTTAGAGTTGAAACTTTATATTGTGATATTTTCTCGTATTCAACTGCACATTGATTTATTTGAGAAAAAAATTATTTTGGACCAAGAATAAACATTGGGTTTATTCATTAAGTTTTATTAACACCTTGAGTATACTACTTGGAAAATTGAACATATTGTAATACATGGATGACATTAATCATTATAAGAGAAACTATCGTTATGATTTGTATGTTCATTTATTAAGAAGATTGAGCATTGACTTATTTTAATCAATGAGTCAAAACGTTTAAACCAAGTGGGAGAATGTGATATTTTTGGTCTATACATTTTGGAAGGTCAAGTGCTCCATCAGTTTTAAAGTTGAAAAGTCAAATATTGAATGACTACTAATGAGTGGTAATAACTACTAATGAGTGATAATGTCTACTACTTGATGATAATGACTACTAAATGCATTCTTGATGATATAATGATTATATATAGCACATGTATTTGGTTCCTGAGCTCACATCTTTCAATTTTTGTCTGATACAAAGAGTGAGAGCTTGAAAGAACTAAAACAAAGTAACTCTTTCATGACAATAACTGGAGATATATTTTGATTTTGTTTTTTTGATTTGTTAATGACTTGTATTTCATTTTGTAGTTTATAACATCACATGTTTGATATTTAGTCTTACACTTAAGTAACAAGGGCCAATCATAAAATGAAGTGGGTGTCAGTTCCATTCTTGCTCTAGAGATCCTCGTATATGCCTTATATATGTTTTTTATTCACTCTTTTGTGATGCTCGACTTACTTCGTTCCAGCAAACCTCTTAAAACTTTTTACTGTTTGGCCCTTGTGATTTTCTAGATGGATCAAAAGCATATCACGCATAGTCAATGCAAGTCATAAGTTTCTTGGTTTGTGACCTAATTTTAAGGTATTGGTGATCAATTTTAGTTCGTTGTAGAGAATTTATTGAATGCCAAAGCTTTCCATCTTGAATTCTTCATTTGCATGTCATGTCAAATGGTTTGCATCTTTTACACTACTATATTTTTATCTAAATTTAGGTATCATGAAAAAAAAAATACAACTATATATACTTTTTTCGGAGAAGATTGTTGCTTTTTTGCACCCGCAATCGTTGCAATACAACACGAATATATTAACGCATGCTAATAAACATAACATCTTTTTAATCTCATATATTCGATTACGAAAATTGATAAAAAAAATCGATTAAGAAATACATTATCTTCACGTATCATATTCAACACGGTAAGGAAATTCAAGAAACTTTATCAATCCATCTTTAGTATTAGACGTTTTAAAAAAAAATTAACTGTATTAGCAATTTTTAAATAATCGGTAGAAAATTAGGTCATACAATAGTGTTCTGCTTTATAATTCACAATGAACATGCATTAAGAGACCTTTTTTTTTTATACCAAATGCATTAAGACAACTATTTTCTCTGGGATAGCTAGTGTGAAAGTCTCTGAATTAAGGTTATGTTGTTCTTCTAAAAAAAAGAGAGAAAATAGAAAAGAAAAATATTATGTTGTTTAGTTTTGAAAAAGTAAATTTACAATACATTTTTGTAGGTAATATGTAATACATTTTTTAACAGCATACATTAAAAGAATGAATTTAAATTAAATACAATAACAATGTAAAGTTTATTGGCATTCTTATTTAATTATAAACTTTTTATGTATGATAAATTTGTTAATTTTTATGATAATTTTATTTTTGAAAATTATATTTAGGAACAATATAAACAATTGATTGACAGTTTATTGGCAGTATATAAAAAATAAAATTTAAAATAATTCGTTTTAAATTTTTATTTTGTAATATAGATAAACATCATATTTCTGAAAATGCCCTAAGTTTCATTTATCAACAGAGTTATCTTGATTAGATAGTTGGGGTCGCTTGACCACGAACTAGGTTGTCCATGTTCATCTTCCTGAATTATCTTGACAGACAAAAAGTTTATTTTCATGGATGAATATTCAATGATAATCTTTAAAGTTCCATTATTTCCAATATGGTCTAGCGTCACTGTTTAGACGCTTAGAGCTCATTCATTATCATTAATATACTCTAAAATACTTGCATTGCCGTTCTATCGTTAGTTCACGCTGTTGCCTAACCTCCACTCCACCAAAGAGTTGTTGGAGATATATATAAGAGGATAAAAATACCGAGAGATCTCCATTAATTGATCAGAAGTTGTTTTATAAATAAGGGATAAAATGCTATAAAATAATTTGTTTAAGACAAAATTCATTAAAAAATTAAAAGTTAAGGATAAATAGTGTGGTTAAGCCTTTTTTTTCTTATAATTATAATTATAAAGGATTACACCAACTTTTTGTAGTTAAACTTTGTGAGCTCACGGTTTCATGTGTTAAGTTATTTAATTTGTTATATATGTCCCAATGTTTTTTTTTACCTGTATGATAACATGTACTGACTAGTTTTTTTTTATATATAGATATAAATATAAATATATATAGATGTATATATATAAATTGGGTTATAAAAAATTTCAATACAAGAATAAATTGAATTTGTAAAATAAACATAAACTGGTTCATATAACATGGTCTTATTTACGTCCATCACGAAGACAATGATCGCCTCGAAAGATATATCCAATCTACGTGGACCCTCTATGCTTGGTTCGACATATAGGTTAGAGTATGGAAGCTTTTGGTTTAAGAGCCAAAGAAAAATCAGATTTGGTCTCTCTCTTTCTCCATTTCTCTGTCTCAGTTTTGTCACTGGTACTTAGGAGATGGTGAAAAACACTTACTCTGATAAAAGTGGACATAGGAAAGGAACATGGACACCAGAGGAAGACAAGAAATTGATTGCTTATATTACCAGATATGGTCACTGGAATTGGAACCTACTCCCCAAGTTTGCTGGTAACTGAGAATTTCTATCGATCCTATTATTTCTTCCTTTGTGTGGTTGGAGAAGGATTTTTTCTACAGATTTTATTTTTTATTCAATTGTAATTTTTATTTAAAATCCCTTGTAATGCTCCATATTTTTGTAGAGATAGACCTAACAATAATGGTGCCGGGTTATGAAACCATTATTGTGTTATATATGTATAACTGGATTCATTTTTCAGGTCTTGAGAGGTGTGGAAAAAGTTGCAGGCTAAGGTGGCTGAATTACTTAAGGCCTAATATCAAAAGAGGGAACTACACTCAAGAAGAAGATGAAACTATTATCAAGATGGTCCAACGTCTCGGTAACAGGTATGAAATCATTGAAATAGGAACTGCAGTAAATACATGGAGGTTTTCTTAGAAACCTTTATATTTTCTAATTAGTAGATTAATTTTATTTCGAAATTCTCCCAATATCGTCTTCTAACGAGGATATATAACACTAAACAATCGTACCAAACGTCTGTTATAGATGACTGCTAGTCTACTATACAAACTTAAAAGTTGTTCACGTTATAGCATATCACCCTATAAACTTGAGTCTCCAATTAAAGATGGCAAGAAATGATAACATTTTCTCTTATCAAACATTCTCACACTCAATAGATAGAGTTACATGTATTCTATTTGGGTACACACCTTTCTACAACTTTGGATACATCCATCTTCACAAGAAACTATGATTAGATAAGAATCAGTTAAATGTTTCTTACATTTTTAAGATTTTGGTTCCTTTAAAAATTATCACCACATTTATACCAAAAGTAATCACATTTTTCTTATCAATTCATTATGCTCAAGAATTTTAAATTAGATAATTCCAATGATATATTTAATTTAAAAATTTTTAATTGATATTTTCAACGTACAGAAACTCTTCCATGTGTGTTGGTTAGACAAATAATTAGGTCCAATATTCATGTTAGGATAATTAGACCAAGAGGTATCTTAAAGTTATGATGTCGCTTATCAATTATTTAGGTTCATGTCATGTTAGTATGTGTGCGACGAAATTTTAGGGTTTAATTTTTGTTATCAGCTAATAAAGTTGTATTGATAATAGCAATATGTGGCACAAGCTATACCACTGTTGGCATATAAAACTAATAAAAGACATACAAAATGAGCCCTAAATTTGTCCCTTTCCTTGCATATATCAGGTATCCGAGTCCCTCCCAGCATCCCTGGCTAGTTTTTCCTTGGCCAATTTAACATTAGCAAGCATAAACCCAATTTAGAATCAGGTCCAACTATTAATATTTTGTCCAATTTTTAACATTTTGGCCAGCATGAATTATATTACATGCCATGCGTGCCATGCCATAAAAAGGGACCCTCATGCATGTTATATGAGACTGTTCTGATTCATCTTAAAATGTCTTTCTCATTAGCTATTTATGTTAATAACTACTTAATATTAATAGTTAAGCTAAATTTAAATTTTTTTTGTTATCGTGTCATTTGATGATGTTGTTACAACACATGATGTCATTTACACTGTCTTAAAGGTTAAAAGTTGGAAAAAATATTTAGGATTGGACCAAAAATTTCATGGATTTAGAAAGTATAAGAATCTAATGTAAGCAATTGAAAATTCTGAGACAATTAAATCACTCATTAAGGACCAAATTTTTTTTGAAAAAGTATATCACTTGCAACATTAACCATCACAATCTTTTTATTTGCTAGCTACATATCTCTCACTTTCTCAAATATATCAAACACAATACTCAAAGCTTTCCCTTCTTATATGCAGATGGTCTCTCATTGCTGCTCAGCTGCCAGGAAGAACAGACAATGAAATAAAAAACTACTGGCACACCAATCTCAAGAAGAAATATCATCAACAGAATGTTAATGCTGAAACTGAAGTTTCCAAGTCAAAAGATCATCAATCTCCAGATGAAGCACTACCAAAGCCAAACAATGTAGATGATGTTGCTTTCCAAAACCTTCCACCCACTTCTCAATCCACCGATTCATGCACGACGTCATCAATAATAATATCCCCAACCCAATTCTCTATAACCACCACAGGTCGTAGCTCTGATGATAGCAAAGAAAAGTTTGATATTCCTTATGAGGATGAGTTTGCTTTTGCAGATGTTATGAACGAAAGCTTCTGGTTGGAACCATATGTTGTTGACATTTCGTGCTATCCTAGTGATGTATTGGTGGCTGAACCGGATTGCTTTAGCCCTGTGCCTGACGTAGAACTTTGGAGTCATGATCATGAATACTTTGCGTGAGGACTGAGGAGACACTGAACAGTAAACACATGAAGAATTTGGACAAATCAAAAGTTCCATTAATTTCAAGCACGACATAAATAAAATTAGGGTGTTATTAATTAGTATTGTAGGACATTGCTTAAAGAACCAAAAAAGAAAAAAATATATTTATTATAAGAATTATAATAAAACATAAAAAATAATTAATAAACTAATTTTGCATATTCTAATAAATTATTTTTTTCCTTTTAATTCTCTAATCAATGTCCTATTTGCCACAAAGTTAATTAATGTCGCCACTAGGCCAATCAGGTACACCGACGCTGTGTTGTCTTTTATTATTATTATTATTATTATTATTATTATTATTATTATTATTATTATTATTATTATTATTATTCATTGTAAAAACGCTGTTGTTGTCCCTAATGTATTTTAATATTTAATTAGAAAACAAGTATTACATAAAATTTATTTAGCATTTTTACATTCAATTTTTTATTTAGTAAGTAAAATAATTTATAAAACTATGATATATAAAGAGTGAGAATTATTCTAACTATTAATTCGTAATTCATAAATTAAAAACATAAAGCATGATAAATTATATATTTTAAATTTAATGCATAATTAAAATTAAGGAAACTAATAGAAAAATTAATAACATACATAAATGAGAAAATAATTCATCTATAAATAGATATAAAATGTTAAGTTAAAGTGTGAAAGTATAAATAATAACAATAATAATATTTCAATTAATCATAAACTATAATTGTGGATTAGTTTGTAGGGGGTATCTTATACCATGTTCCAACATGAAATTTTTTATAAAAACATTTTAAAATTTCTGCTATGAATAAATTAAGTTATTTTTTCTAGACAAAATTAATTTTTTAACAAATTTTTGTCTTATATATAATATGTATAGAATAAGTAAATGAAAGTATAATTTTTATTAAAAATAATCCCTTATTATATTAGAAAATATTTAATATTTGTTTATTAAGTAATGAAAAGTCTTTAAGAGTACCTATTTAATATATTTTAACATATGTACCAAATATAAGTGTTAAAAATGTATGTATTGAAAAAATTAGTTAGACTTTATCCAAATATTTGACATTTTTTTATTATTTTTCATGTATTATATTATAGAATTTAACAATTTTTTCAAAAGTATTTATAGGAAAATTATAAAATTGAAATCTCTAATTAAGTATTTAGAGAAAATAAAAAATAAATATTAATATATTTATGTAAATAATATTTATTTTAATGTGTGATAAATATCTTATTAAATTATTAAATATTTATTAATCATTTAATTAATATTGATTTTATTATTTCTATACTAATATATAAATATAATTATCAAGGATTGATTGTTAGATCAAAAAATAATATTCAAGAAATTTTAGAAAAATATTTTCTTCACATTTGGTGAAGTGTGTGTTTTTTAAGGAAGAAAAGTACAGGAATAGAAAAAATAAATAAATAAATTTTACAATATTCTTAATAGAAAGAAGTAGATGCAATAAAAAAAGTAGATAATTTTTAAAAAGAATTTAAGAAAGAGATAAAAAATGATAAATATTAGTCTTTAGATTAAAAAAATACAGTAATAATTACAATTACATTGCAGTATAATACTAAGAACATACTTTATTCCCTTTTTATGTTTCATAAGAATTTAATTACAACAATTACATATTATAAAAAAGTTTTTATTTCCTTTTTATTTTTATCCTAAAAAAGTTTTTATTCATAATATATTTATCTTAAAATTATACTGATTTTTTTAATAAATAACAATGCATAATATACTAGCATGTGAAATTCAAATTATTTCTTTGCATGGTGCCCCTTTGTTTCACAGGGATTTAGTTCTCCTTTTTTACTTAATTAAATTATGACATGCGTGAGTCTTTATTATTGAATATAAACATAATAATATAATATACCTATATTCCTAAGAATATTGCGTCACAAATACTTTATCCAAATAAGATTTTAGAATTATTAAATTATAAAATTTTAAAAAATATTAAGACCACTAAATAGACCGACTAATTAAATTGATGTGACTACAAGACAAATAATAATTCTAAAAGTAGAAATTTGAAAACAAATTAATGTGTAGTGTGTTGAGCTTCGGGTTGATGATATCCAATAATAACCTTGCAGATGGGTCAGCAATTGCTGCTCAATTAATGCCAGGGAGGACGGATAATGAAATAAAGAATCACTGGCACACCGTCCTTAAGAAGCGTTTTGAACAAAAGTCATAAGCCAAACGCAGAACTTGAAAGGAAGGCAATGTTTCCAAGTCAATGGAGAGAGTAGTGTTAGAGAACTGCAGTGACTCTGTGATGATAACAACAGATGCAGCAACCATCACAAACCATGAAAAATCGGTTCTAGAAGGAGGAGATGATGATGATGACCTTTCCTTTTTGGACACTTACACGGAGCCTGATGTGTGTTCAAATTTCTGGACAGAGCCTTATTTAATTGACAATTCCTATGTTCCCTCCTGAGTGTGAACCTGATCAATACTTTAGTCCTATGTGCGATGTAGCAGAACTTTGGAGCCACAATGATTTTTACACGCAGGAATATTGCGAGGGTTTCTTCTATTGATCAGAATATTCTAGGCTCTTATAGCTACTCTTTGTCTTTTGAAAATGCTTAGGTAACAATATTTCGTGACTGGAATAAGATAGAGTAGTGACTAATTGTAAATACTTAATTACTCCAAACGTCCCCATCCATCTCAAAATGTAGATCGTGCAGCTTCCAACATGTTATATAATCTCTGAACATCTATGCAAATTATGTGTGTTTGAAATTGGGAGAGTCCAAAAATACTTTTATAATAGAAGTAACAATCTTTTCCTTCTTTATTTGATGCATTAATGGAAATTTGAAACTTTGTTAATTTTTTTTTTATAAAATAACTTGTTAGTTGTTGTGCATTGAAATTTGCAAAAAGTATTTTTCAAATTTTAATCTAGACTAGGCTAAAAAGTTGATGTAATGTGATATAATTATATCTTGTAATTGAAATTGGGTGAAGAGTAATATATAAAAATATTTATGTTACTCCAAAGTTCAAACATCTTATTATTATTATTATTATTATTATTATTATTATTATTATTATTATTATTATTATATATATATATATATATTCTTTTTATGCAAACCTTCTGTTCATTTAATACTAACACTACTAATGTTTTGCATTTTAAAATAATTAATTTGACATAATAATGATTTTTAACTGTGATAATATTATATTTTAAAAATATATAATTATAAACCACCATTAAAGGTTCATAACTGGAACAGATAAACCTCCATCCTCACAATCTTTAAATCCCCAATTCAATGTCAAATCTCGCAAACAAATCAAACAAACTACTATTTTAAAATCAATAAAAACACACACACACACACACACACTTAAGAGTTAATAAATCTACAAATCATAATAAGAAAATATACAAGAAATAGACAAAGTTAATAAATCAAACAAATCATTTTAAGAGTGAAAAAGAGTCCTTACTAATTTTGGAATAAGCTATATAGAACCAAAATATCTAAATTTATTAGGTTATTACTCTAAAATCTAAACATATGACTTGGAATGATACCATTTCTGTAAATTAACATATATCAGATTTTGACAAAGAAACGAACTAATTAAGAGCCATCCATACCACTTTTATTGAAAAAGAAAATCATGTGCATCTTTGTAAACCGCCCACCCCCAAAAAATTAATCACATATAATTCGCTTTCGGGTGGGGTCCCGAAGAAAAAATCAACAATTAATGAAAACTAATCAAAACGATACACTACTACTTTGGGCTTTCCCAAGTTGTTAATAGCCACTGTGTTGATTACCTAAGGCATTTTTTAATATTTACTATTTAAAATTTAACTTTTATGCTCAATTAAAAAAATTAATATATTAGAGAAAATAACCATATTCCAGGTCAGATCGGTTGGATCATATGAACTAGAAATCCAAATTTGAGTTTCTAAGGCCCGTTTAGTTTCTAAATCCAAAATAGAAAATGAGTTTGAAAATATTTTATTTAGAATTCGTTTGGAGTGGTTGAGTTTTCGAATTTTGATTTTTAAATGTAATTTTTAAAATAAAATACCTTTGACAAAAATGAAAATAAAATTGTGGATTTGGTTTAATCTTAAAAAATATTTATTTTTTTACATTTAGCCATAACACTTTTTGGTGTTACCATTGTCATCATCATTGATATCGCCAATGTCACTATCACTAACACCACTGTAATTATCATCACTAATATCACATTTACCATCATCACCATCAATGTCGTCACCATGACATTTCTAGTACCACTCCTAATACTAATATTGTCGCAATCATTGTTATTGTCACCACTATCAATATCACTTTTGTCATCACTACCATTGGCAACCACAACTACCACCATCGCCACTATCATCATTACTAACACAACCACTATTATCACTATCACCACCAGCGCTCTGTTACAATAAATACCATATCTATCACCGTTATTACTATCGTTACCATTGTCTGTCACCACCAATACCACTACCACCATCACTATTGTCACTAACACCATCAACATCATTGCAATTACCACCATCATCGTCACCTCTATTGTCACTAATACTATAATCACCTTTGATATCTTTATCGTCATTATTGTTGACATTAATACCATTATCATTGTCACCATTAAACACTCTTAAAATAATTTTATTATAATATGAAACTTTCAAAATGAATTTATTTTGAAACTAATCAGATTTTAAAATTTGATTTTAAAATTTTTGAAACTAAAATTAATTTTTTTTAATTTTAAAATTCAAACCTAAAAATCACCTCAAAAAGGCCCTTAACATTTAGGAAGCTGTTTAATTTTGGTCAATGTGATTAGACATTAATATAGATATATGTGCCAAAAAAAGACATTAATAAAGATATATGTTTTTATCTTTAAATTTGGTGATAATAATTAATGGTCATTTGGATGTAAATATTTTGTTATTAGAACTTAACTTCTTCATTTTGCGTAGAAAAAACATTTTATCAATTATTTTTCTTCATTTTACGTAGAAAAAACATTTTATCAATTATTTTTGAAATAGTCAAACCAAACATATTTTAATTTTGTGAAAACAAAAATTCAAATCAACATGTTTTTAATTTTTTTTTAAAATAAAACAAATTTTAAGAAATAAAATAAAAAATAAATTCTCAAATCAAACTGCTCCTTCGACTCTTTAAAAATAATAGATTCCTTAATTAACTCAATTTAAGATGAGGAATTAGAATAATAAAAAGATTTATCAAACAAAAACTTAATTAATTACTATCTATATTCTTGACGTTAACATAATTACAAAATAATTTGTGATTGATCTTTAGGTTTATAGGTTTAATTCATGCTTTGATTTTCAATTAATGCAACAACCTAAAATCAACGAGAATTTAGTACCTACATTGTTATGGTTGATCAAATTGGTTATTGAAATACTCCATGAACTATATGCAAATTTTTAAACAGGTCCCTAATAATTAATGTGATTTTTTAATTGAATTCCTAGGATTTGTAAAATCATCATAAATTATTATTTTGTGATGGTTTTCAACTGTAAAAAGTAACATCATGAATCTTTTTTTAGTTTAGAAATTAAAAAAAAAGGCCTAGGAACGTATTTGAAAATTCACAAATAGGTGAGGGACCTATGATATAATTTAACCAAATTAATAAAATGTCAAAATAGTCTCTAGAATAATAAATTATCAATAAATTTAGTTCTTAAATATCAATTAAATCCCTAAAATTATAAAAGTAAGTTAAAATGGTCCTTTGAATTTAAATATGGCAAAATATCCCAAAAATTATTAATTACAATCAATTTAATTGATCCCTCCGTTATTATTTTGTATCATCTAACATAACTAAAAAGGCTAATTTGGGACCTATGGGCTCTAAATGGTTCCAGTCTTGTAATTGTTTTGACTTTGAGATTAACACGTCATGTTGATCTTAAGTCTGCTCTTGTAATAACAGCTTCTGGCCTTTAAAAAAATTTAAAACGCTAATTTGGCACATTAAGTGATGTCTCTGATGATTGATAAATACTAGCGCATATGTGTGGTTGCCTAGACACAAAGATGAAAATGATTGAAACATTTGTAGAATAATAATCAATATTTTCCCTCCCTTTGTTTTTTTACTCTTCCTCCACTTATTAGTTTTGCATTAGTCTTATAATATGTACCTATAAAAAAATGTCAGTACAGTAACCTTACAAATAAGTTATTCGAAACATGCAAATTAAAATGGAAGGACTCAACTTTTCTTTGGCCATTTTCTACCAATTTTAATTATCAATGTCAATGTGATAACTTCTTAGCGGTTTGGTACTAAACATTACGACAATTTTTGCAAGTACTATCATTATTGATGGTCAAAGCCATTGATAAATGGCAATTGCACTTACCAACAATTAAACCATTGATAAGTTTGGTACATGCTGTGGAAGATTAAGAGACCAAAGTTACCAACAAATTATAAAACTACTAATGATATAGCTGTCATAATTTTAAGGGAAAATGTCCTAAAGCTACAGGATGATATATAACAAATAATAAATAAATTAAATTGTCTTATTGAGATAATCATATCATTATCAAAATAAAAATCAAATCTAGCATTGTTTATATTCAGAATATATTAGATTTCTAAAAGCACTTTGGAAGGAATTTATTTTTATTCATGGGTAGGAAAACCTTCTACATATAAGTATAACATATAAGAGAAATCATATGCAATTTACTATCCTAAAGTTTAGGTCATGTGTGTAATTTTCACACAAAAAAAGTCATCTGTGTATTTTCGGCCCTCTAATTAATGTTTTAAAAGCAAATATAACTCTTCTGTAATGATAAATTAGTTGCAAAGGAGTTGTTTAATTGATTAGCATTTTTTATAATAATTAGAATAATTTATAAACATTAGAAATCTGTTGTAAAAAAATAGAAATATGAATACCTCTTTTATAATTGTCTGGAGTTAAAAGAGATGCAACCTATATTTTAAAGTACTAATTTACATTTTTCTTGTAATACAGTTCTAGCTTTTTTGTCGATTACTGTTACACTTATTAGGAAATTGATGTTGATTCAAGATCATCTAATAGTTTTTTCCTGGAGTGATACTTTCATTTATTTATTTTGTTATAGATTTAGGATTATGTATAATTTCTTAATAAACTCAGCTACAATAAATTTTCTTTTAGGCTATTTGAATTGGTGGTACAAAATAGAATGAAATGGATTGAAATATAATAGGACTGAATGAATTTAAAATGTCATTTCATTGTTTGGATATTAAAGTAGAACAAAAAATTTATTCATTATTTGAAGGGAAAAAGAGGAGGAAAAAAAGACAGACGAAATGAATTATAAACTTTCAATTGCCTTATTCCCTTTATTATAAATTTGCAAAGATAAATAATATAGGAAATTTGTTTCATCAAGTTAATTTGAGGGGAAGAAAAAATTGTTCTTTTTCTTTTCTTTTATATTAAATTCAGGTTTTATTTTTACAAACCAAAAGTGGGAACAACTTTTCCTTTTACTTTATCCCCTTTGGCTCCATCTTGTAATCCAAATATACCCTTAAGTTTGAAGAGAACAGAAGACGTCATTACTCAAAAACATGTCAATAAAACAATTTTCTGTTTTCAACTAATACTATTTTCGTTATTTTTTTCTCAAATATTATTTTTAATTAAAAATCATGCATGGAAGGAGATACATAAAGATAGAAAATACGTGGCTTGATTTTGTGATAAAGATATACACTTATTAAACAACACATTTTTTATTATACATGTTATTTTCATTTTATCTATTTTTTTTCTTATTTCTTTCACCCTCATCCAAACATATAAATAATAAAAAAAAATAGGGGATGAAAATATGTCCAATCAAAAGAGGTGGACGTGGTTCAGTTTAGATCACGAGTTCATCAAAATAATTCTATTTTTTAATATTTTATAATAGTTGAGATAGTTTATTTTCTCTCTCTTTATAACTATTCTTTTATGATCGAGAATCAAATCTAAATGAAAGTATAGCTGCTTTGGGAACCAGGTTTTGTTCCAAATGCCCTGTACAGTAGAGTTTCCTTTATCTGATTAGGATCATAGTCGTCATTCTCTTCTCTCTCTCTCTTTTTTATGTTGGATAGTATTTATACGTAAGGGGATGATGTAATTTATCAATATTTCTATTTTTTTATATTTTTTCACATCATATCATCAATTTTATCCATCAAATTTTAATTTAATTTTTTGACGCTCACAAATTATAAATACTTAATTGATATATTATTTTTTCTTTATCTTTCTCTTCATATCAACTTATATGATTTATCTTATATATACTTCTCTTTCTTCTTTTTATTTCTCTGTCAAGGTATTAATTAATATATATTAAATGTCAATTTTTTTTCTTATTAATAACTTATATCTTTTCTCGTTAATTCTATTTCTCTCAAAGAATCTAAATCCGAGGGTTGTCCTTATACATTTTTTCTTGCGTCTAAATACATGTAATAATGGTGACTCGTCAGCATGGGCCATGTTGAGGTTGAATTTTCAAGTCTTCCACCAGGTCCACCATTTCCTAAAATGTTTGTGAGAATTAATGGCTCTGCGTAAAAGTATTAGGCAAGGAGATTCTTGCTTTCACGTCTTTGCCTTCTTTGTTTCTGTACCTTTCTTATCTTCCTTCCTAGTTTGTTTTGATGGATGATTTACACAGAACTTTGATCTTACGTACGCACAACTAGAAAAATGGCTTTTTACGACGGTTAATAAGTGCTTTTAACGATGGTTGTAAACCGTCGTTGTATATAACGTCGTTGAAACGCAATTGCTTTTTATGACGGTTATTATAACAACCGTCTTTGAAAGTGAAAAATTTTCAAAGACGGTTATTACATAATAACCGCCTTTGAATGTTACATCTCCTCGACATTCAAAGACGGTTATTATGTAATAACCGCCTTTGAATGTTACATCTGGTCGACATTCAAAGACAGTTATTACATAATAACCGTCTTTGAATGTTACGTCTGGTCGACATTCAAAGACAGTTATTACATAATAACCGTCTTTGAATGTTACGTACGTCATAATATATTGATTGGGACGTACACGAAAACATATAGCTTCACCATAAAATAATGTTTTTACTTATACAGTAAACCCTTTATTAAATTAGTGATATCAATTAATCAATTCAGATGTGATTCAACGGTCAGCAAATCGATAGTATAAACTTAAATTTGTTTGATTGGGAAGTACACTAAGGGAGAGTTTTTTTTTCTTTTTCTTTTTTGAACAAGGGAGAGAAAGTTTCGTAATAACAGTGGTAAAAATCTTAAAATTTTCAAAGATATCATATAATTTCTCAGTATATTTTAGTATATAAAATCACTTGCATGCATATACAATTATTTGGATTAAGAATGTTTTTAGTTCATGCAAATAAGACAATATTCGCTTTTAATCACTCAAAATTAAATTTTCATCTTTTAATTTTTTGTTTATTGAAATATGTTACATATGATTCTTCTCTTCCAAGAAAAAAATGTCTTATTTTAGTCTCTGATTTATATATATATATATATATATATATATATATATATATATATCATACACATTTTTGTCAATAAAAAATAAAAAGAAATAAATCATTTGTTTTTGAGGAATATTACTTTAATTGTAGAGACTAAAAACATATATGAGTCTAACTAATAAGCAATGATAAAAAGTTAGACATATAAAGCCCTAATTAATGTTCAGCTCCTATTGATTACATTCGATTTAGGATTTATTTGGGTAAATTTATTCATAAATATTTTTAGTAGGAAAAATAAGAAGAGAAAAAAATGAAATAATTTTTTTCATAAATTTAAATTAACTTATGTACTAACTAATTTATAGAAACCATATTATTTTTTAAAAGAAATTATACGAAAGAATTTTTACAAATTAATTAACTTATACATAAATTAATTTTAATTTATAAAAAAATTATTTATTTATTTTTATTTAATTCTTTTAGAAGTACTTTTAAATAAGTTTATCCCAAATAAACCCTGTATCTGTCCAATAGTTAATTTTTGTTTAAACTAACCAAAGTATAAAATTATCATAACCTACTAACTGTGATAAAGAAACATATAAAAACAGAAAGGACCACAAGAGGCCAATATATCCCTTACAATAGTACGATCTAATCATAGTTATAGGATGTCTAGATTCCAGAGGCTTTTTTTTTTATCATATTTTAATTTAACCACTCACCTTGTATGTTTTGATTAACGACAAATAGTTGAATGCTAGGTTGTATCATAGAAACTCCCAAGAAAGGCAGGATGAATTTTTTTGCAGAAATAGAAAGTAACTAATAGTGATTAGTTAAGTTTGTTAAAAAATATTAGAAAATTCAAAAGCATGAGAATCTCGTGAGGCACTTAAGACTGAGCAAATATTAGAAAAGTCAAAAGCAGGATCTCGTGAAGCACATAAGACAGAACAAATCTAGAAAATTCAAGAGCCCTATATATCATTAGAGTGAGAATAGGTCAGACCGGTCTACAAAGACGTACGATCTGATCTATATAAAGTCTGACATGAATTGACCTATTTAATTAAAAGGTTAGGTTCAAACTTTTTAAAAAGCTTATTAAATTAAATAGACCAGACTTAAACTTGTTAAAAAACTTTATAAGCTTAATAGACCGACATATATATATATATATATATATATATATATATATATATATATATATATATATATATTTATATTATTTTGTGGATATAATTAATTTTTTTTCAAACCAACAGACTTTGATTACAGATTATTGCTCTATAACTTCTATTCTTATAATCAAGACTTTAATTACAATTTAGATGTGAGTTATGTATTCATTTATATTACTCATTATTTTTATTGGTTTTTCTATTATAGTTAACGTTTTTTTTCCATTAACTTTTCTATTAAGTTTCTACCCCAAAGCAAACAAATATAAAAAGGCTTTTAAAAAGGTTATGAGGCTAGGCTTTTAAAAAGGTCAAACCAAATCACAATAAAAGTCTTTGATGGGCTATAGGCCAGACTCAAGCCTAAAAAATTCATCGTAGGATAGACTTAGGCCTTTTAAAGCTTAGTCTGACATATTCACACCCCTATATATCATCTCCGCTTTTTTTTATACAGATGTTCCTTTGTTTAAATGTTGGGAAATAATTGAGAAAGGAAATCTGTAAAAAAATTTGAGAAAGGAATTTTTTTTATGAAAAGGAATATTTCGAATTTAACAAAATGAGTAAAATTTAAATATCTGGCTTAAACAATTATTTTATTACACTTTATTTACCCCCAATTTGACCAGCCATTTTAAACATATGGGGAATACATGAGAATAATCCTTTTTTTAAAATTATATGTACGTGAGTAGAGTAGAGTAGTGTGTTAGCTAGGTGAGTGTATTAATTAATTATGACTAAATAAGTAGCATTTTACTTAATGTATTCTGAATTTCTCTTATTATAAAACTAGAATCTTAAACGAATGCAATTTTATAAAAGTCCTAGAAAGTAAAAAAAAAGAAGAAGAGAATTTTGTATTAAAAATAATTTAAATAAAATAATTTTAAAACCTTCTAATATTTTATTTCTTTATTCTTAGTCTTGAAACACACAACAATATTCCAAATAGTTTTAATTTAAAAGTAATTTTTAAGTTAAAGTAATTATAAATTAATTAAGAAACGTGATCATTTTAATTTTAAAGATCTTACTTTTAAATTTAAAATAATTTTTATGATTTACAATGTTTAAAACAAATATTACCTTTATGTGAGTTTAACTTATTTTATTTGATAAAATATTTTTTTGACAACTTTGTGAAAGAGTTTTAAAAAAATAAATTGTTTTCTCTTGAAAAAATTGTTACAAAACATTCACATAATTTAATATGTATGCTTAAAATTGTTTTTCAATAAAAATAATATTATATGTAATTATATATGTAATCAACATTATTTCCTTACTTTCTTAAAAAAAAAACATTATTTCCTTACTTCTCTTATATTTTTACTTGACATTTTTGCATGCACATATGGCACAAGGTATTCTTTGTTCATAAGTACGTAGCATTACTATTTGTGAGCTAACACAGTTACATGAGAACGATTAGATATAATTTTTTAATATTAAATAAAATTCATATAAATTTTATTAAAAATTATATATTTCACTTAATAGATCACACTTTTTATTAAATAAACTTTATTCAAAAATAAAAAGAATTAAATATCAAATAAAAGGATAAAAATATAAAACTAACATCTAAAATTAAATAAAATATTTTTTTTATCTATGTTAGTAGATATAAAATTATAAATGTGGAAGTAATTAGAAGGATACGGGTCGTTTATCATTTCAGGAAAACGCGTATAATCTTGATCATTAAAACTGTTGAGTTTTAATGGATGGAATTGTAAACTGCATATGAATAAGCATGACATGTAATTCAGAAAAAAATTTTAAATCAATCATAGCCTTACATACTCCATCACATGCTTCAAATAGTAAATATATTTATAAATTTTAATGTACTTATAACGAAAATTCCAGTGTGGGAAATAAATAAGAAAAAAATTGTTACTTCTAAAATAAAAGTATTTTTAAATTCTTTCAAAATTAGTCCAAACAAAACATGCAGTGAAAAACGAAAGAATCCAGATTTCTGCTTAACCATTTTTCATCAAAACAGGGGCGGCTCGCAGTTAAGTGGGAAACGTCATACTCTATACGTTAGATTTTACGCATTTAGACACAATGGTTGTTCGTGAATTGCCGCACGTGAATTGGAGATCAAGCAAACTTCTTGTTACTTTCCTATCATTTTTTAAAATAATTTTATAAAAATTAATAAATTTATGATAAAATCATTATTTATAATTAGATGATAATATAAAATTATTTTATATTGTTAATTCATATTTTTTTTACTTTTAAAAATATAAACAAAAATTATCATATACTACGAGGATTAAAAAAATATGTAAACAATATATTAGAAATTATTTAAGTGACTCGCTTCAAATCGAGAAAAAAAAATGAAAGATACAGAAGGTGAAATAATATAAAAGAAAAAAATAAAGATGAGAAATATATGAAAGAAAGTATTAATTGTTAGAATTTGATATTCTCTTTATACGTTGGGGGTAGATATCGAATCAGGTTAAGTTCAGTTGGCTAACTTGATTAGTCCAATAAAAAATATGGGTTAAGTTAATAAAAATATTTTAATTATTCATTTGGTTATATAAACATTTATAGTTTGATTTTGTTCTTTTCTGTTAAAAAATATTTAACACCAAAAAGGATGATGGATGTGATATTGACTTGCCTTTGACATGTGTGGCATTTTATGATTTAATTATTATACTTGCACTATCATTTATGTTTTGTCCAAATAATTGAACAATCTTTATATTTTGGTCCTACCTCATGTCTAGGAAATGTATTTGAACTCTACAACCTCGGTTATTATCTGATTTAGTCAATAGAAATTAGTTGTAAGAAACATAATCTAAAAATAAAAGAAGGAAATGGGTGTTGATGAGGAAAAATAAAAGAAGAGAGGAAAGAAAGAAGAAGAAAAGACATACATATGGATAAGAATTAAAATATAATGATCTCAAACGGTTAATCTAACCAAATCTACTAAAAATTGAGTTGAATCACATAAAATTTCTTTTTGTATTGGGGTGAAAATTCAAATCCAATCCAACCTATGGTGAGATATGCCAGGGTTGAATTAGTCCATCATCCCATATATTTAATAATTTTATTTGTCTTCAATTTTTTTCTAAATTTCTTAATCAAATATAATTATAAATAATAAAAATAATGTTATAAGATTACTAATAAAAAATAATTAAAAGATTGTCATAAAAGTGTAGGTGTTAAATATAGTTTAAGAAAAAAAAAACAGTAAGTTAAAAAAAAGTCAATCCAACTCACATAGGTTGGTTTAACGGATTACTAAAACAAATTGTTTCTAATGGTAGGGACCGAAACTTAAAAATTGTATAAGTATATAAAACAAAACGGAAAAATAGTGAAAAACTTAAAGGGACTAGAACCTAAAGTGCACATCACGTCAACGCTACCTCGACACCACATCCTCAACAGCTAATAACATTAAGTTCTTTTTAATTAACAATAAAGACAAAAAATGAAACTAAAAGTATTTGAGAATTAAAGTGCACAAACTAAAAAGTAAAATTTACATAATTATAAGGATGAAAATCAATCCTTAATAAAAAGTCTAAAAGCATGTTTGCCCAAACTCAATCCCATCAAACATCTATTAATTTTTTTAAACTCTTACATTATTCTGTAATGAGCTTTTAATTTTTTTATTATATTGAGTTCGTATATATTTTTTTATGGGCCTCATCAAGTCGAGACTTATGAATGTATTGCTTATAAAATCATTATATTTACTATATTAGTTTTAAAAATATGATAATATTATCACGAGTCATTAAATTATATAATGTATTAAAAAAGTAATTATTTCACACATATATTATATATATTTTTCTATAAGCTATATTATTTAAATTGCTAAGAAATAAGAAATACATTTTTCAAGAAAAAATATAAATTCACAAGTCAATACTCTTGCTATACAATCCCTAGAGAGTTGAATTGGATTATAAAATTAGTAACTTATAAATAAATTCGTTAAACCGGGCCAGAAAAATATAATAATTTGTCAGGCTAGGACTCACGAGTGACGTCAATATGAATCAACATCTATCAAACCATATATATCCAAATTGTACGCGTATTATATTTTGACAAAATTCCTTCAATTTACAATTTCATCCTCGATCAAGTCTTTATTAATTGTTCCAAATTCGTCATTTTCTTGGCACAAAGCTCGGTTGTTAAGACATGATTGCTATGATGGACGCAGAATTGGGAGGAATCTTTATAATTATTTAGTTTATTGAAATTCTAAGGAGCATGAAACACGTTTTGCCAATAGGAACTCATGTAGTAGTTATATATAAATAAGTAAAGGTTTCGATGATTTTGGTCCGACATTAATAGAGGGAAACAACATCATCGTCCATCATCTGTTTCTTATTGTTTCTCTTACACACACGAACGAAGTACATCGCCAACACAGCATCAGATATGAGAACTCCATCTTCCTCTCACAAAAGTGGACTTAACAAAGGCACTTGGACTCCAGAGGAAGATGCCAAGTTAATAGCTTATATCACTCGTTATGGCTCTTGGAATTGGCGCCAACTCCCAAGATTTGCAGGTAATTAAATCAAACAGCATATCCTATATATACTTGTAATTAAATGCATGTGAAAATTAAGTTAAGTTAATCATTTTGAAGTGTAAGTGTGAGTAAAAATAAATAAATTGAATAATATATAAGTGAAAAAGACTTATAAATCTAATATCTTACGAGTTTAGGTTAAATATGCTTTTTTAAGTTCAGATTTATAGAATTTCATGGTATAAGGACTAATTAATATCATTGGTGCATTGATTTTCAGGACTGGCAAGGTGTGGAAAGAGCTGCAGGCTTAGGTGGCTAAATTATCTCAGGCCCAACATAAAAAGAGGGAACTATACTAAAGAAGAAGAAGAGATTATAATCAGACTGCACGAAAAGCTGGGTAACAAGTATGCTCTCACATTCCAAGCTAAACTAAATTTCCCACAACATTGTACAGCATCAAAAGCTAGACAGGGGAACTATAAGATTTTCCCTTACTTCAACACCTACAGACCAATGCATCTTGCAAAGTCCACTCATAATTAATATCACAATAATAATTGGGACAAAACTTATAAGTAATTCATACATGTTTATTTTTTTAAGTGGTGCTTTTAAATTAGAATTGAATTTTTGCTTAAATAATCTGGATAATAATAAAAGTTTTCTTTTTTTATAGGTTAGTACTCCCTCTAAGACCTTTTTAGAAATTTATTTCTTCTTTTTCCATAAAATTCTTTTCTAATTTTAAAAACGGGAATTAGTTAAAAAATTCTTATAATTAGAAAAAAAGTAAGTACCAACATAAATTATCTAAGAGAAATTTATATTTTAACGGATATATATAGTAACAAAATATATCTATACAACTATATATAAGTTTTATTATTATTAGTGGGATATAAATTTTGTCTTTTCTTCCTTCACTTGCAGATGGTCTGTGATTGCCACTCATTTACCCGGAAGAACAGATAACGAAATAAAGAACCACTGGCACACCACTCTCAAAAAGCGTTTTGGAAAGAACACAGTTCACCCCAATAAAAAAATGAAAGCCACAAAATCAAATAGTTCTGGATCCAAGCAAATTCAGAACGTTGGTTTCTTTCACAGTAGTTCTACAATAACAACTTCTGAAACCTCTGATTCTGTCCCTTTGTCCCCAAGAGAATTCTCGTCCACAACCTCGGACTATACCACAGTTGTCACTAACGAAAATTTCTTACTGGAAGACGGGTTCGATTTTCTAGAAGCATGCTTAGAGGACGTGAACGAGAATATTTGGACAGAGACAAATGCAGCTAGCATTTCCAATTCCAAGACCCCAATGCTAGATAATGGTAATGGTAGTAATTTTCATGGTTCAGATGCTGCAGGGCCCATCATGGAATATAACGAAAATTTGGTTCTGGAGAATGATGAATTTGCGTTTCTAGAAGCATTGCAGCCAACAGTAACAACTGAGAATTTTTTGACAGACATGTCCCTTGTTCCAAACGAATTACTTGCCCCTTTGGTGAACGAATCTGAGGAATACTTTTCTTCCTTGTACGATGTGGACCTTTGGTGTCCCAGTAATTTCCATGATTTGCACGTGGGCTTATTGCAATGAATGAATAAATTGTTTTTCTTTTTAACCTCATTTTTGTTGCAACACAACAGTCAGCATCCTAAATTCCTAATAGTATTATTACTTTAGCGCAACTTTTTTCGCTGCGTACAACGTATAAGGATATGTTCGGAACAGGCCAACAGAAACTGAGGTCCAAAAATTGAAACTTTTTTGTTTTAAAGAAAAATGGAATATGTGAAACTTTTTAGTTAATATGTGTAATTTTTTTATTTTAAAAATTTAATAATAAATGTTAATAGGTCTAATGTCCACGCTTTAGTTATTTTATTTTTAACTGGATATATTCATATATATTGTGCAAAATTGTGGATCACGATTACCCGTTTATGACTAACTAGAGATAATTTTTTTAAAATACTTTCCTTCTTAAATAAAAATAAGCAACTCATTAGGATTACTGAAAATTATGTATTTAAATTAGTTAATCTTAATTAATATGTCATATGTTTAAATTTAATTTATTTCAAAATACTTATAAAAATAAATAAATTAAGTGGCCTGGTGACTTATATATATATAGTTGATGACACTGACTTAATTTATCTCCCAATTTTCACTTACGCTTTGCTTGCTCAAATAAAAAAAAATGAGAAGGAAGGAAAATAGAAATGAGAGGAATTAGATAGAAATACTAAATTTTCATCGATTGAATGGGAGGAAAAATAGTAAGGGTAAGTGTTTTTTTTGTGAAACCTCCGGAAAACACTTCCTCTAAATTGGCATAAAATGGGAGGTAGTTAATCTATTTCTTTTTCATTTATTTGTTTTAAATTCTTAAAAAAAAAATTGATAACCAAAAATTATTTAAAAATAATAATAATTTTATATGCTAAGAAAAAAATAATGGAATAAAAAATAGTTTTAATTAATATAAAATATTTTTATATTTTATTTATTTCTTATTACTTCAATTTTACTCATCCAAATAAATGTAGAGAATGTACAAAAGAGAACTACAAATGTACCAAAAAATAAATGGATTTTTTTCACTTCTTTACTTTTTGTTTCTAATCCATTCAAATAACATAGATTTCTTGTTTAATTTCTTTACTTATTTCCTTTCTTCACAGTTTTTTTTTTCCACTCATATCTATGCTTTTTCTTTAATTCCTATCTTTTTCTTCTCTATTTCACTTTTAATTTCAAACAAATCCATCCTGAAAATAAGCCATGTCAAGCTTCAACAATTAAGCCATTTATATACAAGTGAATTTGCTAATCTAATTTTGATTCTTATATTCAATTACCAATTACTTAATTATCAATGAAAAGAATATTATATTTAATTATGTCGTAAAAAGGATAAAATGTCTTTAACATTTTTATCTAACCATACTGGTGAAGAGAGCAAAATCAATTTTAATTTTTCTCAATCCAAACAATTTTCTAAAAAATCATCTTCTATTCTTTTTCTTATTTCCTACTTTTTCCCACCCTACTTATTTTTCTTTCTGCTTCTCTATACATCCGAAACAAACTCTAGCTAAGAGTACACGAACTCAAATAATACTTGGTTACAATATTTTTTTTATATATAAAAACAAGGTTTTTCTTCTAAAAAAGAAAGTTGTAGGGCTCCCACCCTTGCTAGGGACTCTTACCATGATCCATTAACAATTCTAAGTGATTTTGAGAGTGACCTGAGTTGCCAGCTTGGTTTTTGGTCCATAGACCAACATGCTTTGGATATGTCAAATATACCATGGGCCAGGCTTATTACCTGTGGTTTATTTTTCAAAATGGGCTATGAGCGGTGTCTCACCAGTATGCACAATACTTTAACCCCGATGAACACATTTTGGCGTTGACTGAAAAGGAAAATAAAAGAAGTAGATAAAAAATGATTTAGCCGCCATTTATAATTCTTTTTTACTCTCTTTTTTTAATTCCACTTCTTCTCTCTTTTCACTTCTAATGTGAAAAAAAGAGTACAAATCAAAGTGATAATTACATGCTTATCTTCTTGGGGCACACATAATTACATTTATCTTATCTTTTTCTTATTTAAAGTCTTTTTTTCTTCCTTTTTAGTTAGAATTTATTTAAAAAAATTATGTTTTCCTATGTTTTAAGTGAAAAAGGTTGGAAGCTCACTATTGAAGGAAGAAGAATCAAAGTAAAGAAGATGTTTTGAACTCTGGCCTAGCCAAACAGTGGTGTGCTTGTCCAGCCAGAGAGATTTTAGTCTCGAAGTGCTCCTAGCCTAGCGAGAAAAAGCTCTTGCCCAACCAAAACAAGTCAGAGAGCACCACATTTTGAAGACACTTCTAGCCCAGCTAACACAAGGGTGTCTCGTCTAGTCATGTTGTTCTAGTATTCATTAATGAAGCTCTGGCCATACAATAATATTGGTTAGCTAGGTCAGAAATGTTGCACTATCACTTTTTTAATAGAAAAATAAAGCATTAAAAGGAACTTTTGCAATAGAATAGATCATTCTTCTTAGACCTAGGTTTTGGGATAAGGGAGACTTCGCGGGCCTTTCTTTATTTTTCACCTTCTTCACTTTACCATTTTGAAGCCCTTTTCATCCATGAGTAGCTAAGCTCCCCTTGATTATGGTTTGATGTAACTAAACCTACCTAAATTCATGTATATCTTTTGAGTTATTAACAAATATTTATTGTTCACCGTTAAGTGTTTTTTTATTTACTTAATACTTATTTTGATTTGATCACCAATTTACTTCATTTTATGGTTTAAATGTGATTAGAAAATATATTTGAATTATGAACGGAGAAGACCACCTAATGGGTATTGTTGCTAAGAATAGAGTAAGACTAGACATGGCAATGAGGCGAGTCGGATACGGGTATTGTCTCCCCAATTCCTTACCCCGACTCCTCAACATATCCCCATGCCCGAACCCGATACTCGACGGGTTTGAGTTTATTGTCTCATCCTCGTACCCGTCGGATATCGGGTATCCCCAACCCCGTTTCACACACCATTTAGAAAAATATTTTTTTTTTGTAAAAAAATATTAAAAATTTGATTTTAGAAAAAAATAAATTGATTGTTAAACATTTATTTTTAACTACTTATATATCAATAAATTTATTATAACGCGTGTGTCAACATAAATAGTTAAGAAAATAATATTAAATTATGTAAAAATTTTAAAATAAAATTAACTAGTAATAAAAATTATATGCCTTTTTGATTAAATTATGCAAAAATTCTAAAGATTTTAAGTGGCGGGGCGGGTTCGGGTTCGGGGTCGGGATGGGTCTAGTAATCCCATACCCGTATCCGTACCCGACTTTTGGTTATCGGGGAAAACCCGAACCCGAACCCATACCCGGTCAACTCAGGTATTACCCGTCAAAATCGGGACGGATTCGGGCGGGTACCCACGGGTACGGGTTTTCTTGCCATGTCTAAGTAAGACCCATTGGTTACCTTTGACTCTTTTTTTTAAAGTAAATAACTTGGCTAAGCTATACAAGATATTGATAGTTTAGTCATAGGACTTAGGCTCTTATTATAAGAAATTAGGTATTGAGCATTTTTATGAGTTGATAATAACAAAGGAATGATAAACATAAATTAATAGTTTATTTATGTATGAGAGAGTGATTTAGTGAAGTCGAACCCCAATCATTCCCTTCTATTGTGTTTCACATAATTCTTGTTTGTAACTTAAATATTTGAAAATAAAAAAACTTTTTTTATTTGTTTTATTTCAAGTTTTCACCTTAATTTTTAAACCTTAATCATTGTTAATTTAAGTTTGCTCTATAGTTTTTTGTCTAGTAAGTAACAAATATGTAAATTGTCAATTATTAAACAAGCCCTTTAGGAAAACGATACATAGACTTTTCATTTTACTACTTGCGTTTATAAAAAGTGTAACACATAAATTTAATTTTCATGCATTATCAATCAACTTATTAAAATAGGTTGGATGCTCGGATCATTTCATTCAATCTTTTAATTCGCACAATTCAACCCACATAACCTGCTAACCCGTCACCACCATTAAAAAAGAATATTTTGGAACACAATATGTTTTCATAATCCAAATAGACTAAATCACAACGTGCCAAAATATGTTGTTAGGTAAGACCCCAATATAACCAACAAGGACGATTTTTTATTGGTGGACCTAATACATAGATTTTAGTTGCTTTACTCATAGACTAAACTTGATAACCAATCAATGCAGATATTACATATGAAAACTAGCTAGTTCGTCACCATTCAAGATAAAAATAAGTGATTACTATCTTTCTTCCAAATAAAATACAAGATATATGCATAAGTTTACTAAAAGGGAGTTTGAATTTTTTTCCTTTATAATTCTTTAAATATTTAACTTCTTATAAATGTAGTAATTTCCAAAAAAAAGTATTTATTAATTTTACACTTAAAATTATTACTAGTTTTTATTTTAAATGGTAATAAGCTTAACCATTATTATAATGGACACAACATAATTTTATACTGATTATAGCCTTAGCTTTTTTTTTAAGATTATAACCTTAGTTACTATTAAAATAAAAAATAGAATTAATTTTACAAAATTTTGCCTTATTTAACTTTAATTATTAATTTAATAGCAATAAACATAAAAAAATTTACACTAACAAATTTAAAAATATAAATATTTAGACATTATAAATTTCAAGGGAGGGAGCTAGGGACCCTGCATGCGCCCTACTCCATCCGTCCATGTACCAACACATGAGGTAATACTCCTCTATTACACAAATTCTAACTTGACTCGACAACCCATCCAAATTTACCCGTCAAGATAATTAACGCAAGTACTTTTAGAGGATGAGAACATTTCCAAATTAAAAAAATTTAAAACAACATACTAAGAAATCAAGAGTTGACTCTTTACAATACCCGTGCCTGTAAGAAGTTGTAAGCTGATTTAATTGCGAAGAGGCTTCTACATTCAGCATCCCTTGCTCTAACTAACCTCTACACCAAAAGAAAGAACCTAAAGTATTAACCGAATCTACCAACATGTATGTTTTTTGGTGATGTTAATCTTTATTTTGGTAATGCACCAACATGCATTTATTTATTTATTTTACAATAGCAGCAATGAAGATCAAACTTAAGCCTTCATGTATCTATCTCAACCTCCCATTACTAGGACGATCCTACACTAGTGAGTTTCACCAACATGTATTTTAACTTGATCTTAGTTTTGGAACCTTAATTAAAATTATGGTTTGAATAACTTTAACTTACTTTAATTTAATAGTAAATGCATCCTCAGATGTATGATTTAGAAATTGTTTTTGTTAACATCAAAGAAACTTTGTCCATATATAGAGAGAAAGAACACGAGAAGAGAATTTGGAGTTTGTTAGTTTTAAAATTGTTCCATGCCATATATCCTAAATAAAACAAGGTGTGACAGTGCTCCATATGCACGCACGCATGATAAGTAAGCATACGAAGCGCGCAGTTATAGCTCAGCAGCAAATGAGACAAGGATGAAGACCACCTCGTATTATGGAGTTTGGAGGCTTATCATTGTGAGTTTGTGACCACTTTAACGATAACGATGACAAGTGCCAACTCTCTTTCTTCTGTCGTCTCGGAATTCATGTGACTTTGGGCAGGGCTGGGGGGTTCCACGACTTTAATTGCTCTGCTCCTGCATGTAGCCCTCGCTAGACAATTCAACCAAGAAACTAGTACCAAATCTCTTCTTGCAAGATTCTCCCACATTGCATTAATTACGTACGTATATACGAAAAATGTTCATTTCCTGCACAATGTTTTTTTTACGTATACGTTATTCTTACAGCAGTAAATTTGTTTAGCAGCCGCTAAATCATTAATTAAGAAGCTATATGGATAGATTGATTAATGAACTTATAAGAATCCGTTAGATTTTAAGTCACATATATGTAATTCTTACCTACAGGACACGTCCTTGAGAAGTAAGAAACATTCAGTATGACCAAGACTCTTACCAAGAATTAGTTAAAGACCAAAGCTTATAAGAGTATCTTGAGATTTCATAAGAGTAACAAAAACCTAGTTACAGAAATTAGAAAAGAGAGAGTACTATATGCAATTCTTTCTTTGCATATAAGCAGTCTTAATCTTAATTATATATGAATAAATTCTTGGAAGTACGTATAATTAAATATTGCTTAATTAAAAGGTGCGTAGAAATAGTTAACCCCTGTTACATATGTGATTATGTGTTTCTTGCTTAGCCAATGGATTCCTAGTTTTTCATTAACGGATATAAAGTTCACAATTAAGAATACAACAACGTTAACAATAAATTTTTTACATGACTAATTGTAAGAACTATTTATTGTAAAAAATAAATGCAAAGAGTAGAGTTATTCAATTGGCAATATCAATGCAACCCCATCGAGCTGAACTTTCTATTCATGCAGCTTATCTTTTTCACTGTGTCGCTGTCTCACTGACCCATTGATCTCGTTCGTTCGTTCATAAAATATGACCTCAGTGTGTGCATGACACCCAAATTTATTTGTCTAGCCTGTCTATAAACTAGTTTTGGGCTTATTGCAAAATTGGACGTACTTAGTGACAAATCTTCCTACGTACTATTTTCTTTAATCGTATTTTTGTCCCAGTCTACTGTGGCGGGAGCGTGCACTATCCAGAAATTATGAACAAAGGCCCGCAAGGATTGGTCATCATTTTCAAGTTTTGTCCTTCTAGGTAGGAAATGAGTGAATCAACTTAAGTTATAATTGCACATATTGTTGGCTTCACCTGTTTTGTTTTGTGCCTATATCTCAAGCAGTAAAATTATTAGAATACGACATGTCTCCATTTCACTATAATTTATGTTAAGCAAACCCTGAGAAGCTATATAGAAAACATGTTGCTCGATGTACGTTTACTTTAGTTTACCGAACAGCAAAGATCCTTTCATGTTCAACCCCCCACCCCACCACTCCCCACGCACACAGGCACACACAAACCTGTTTGCACGGTTTACAGTGCGTCCTTGTAAAAAATAGAGTAAGGAAATGAAAAAAAAGTACAAATAAAAAGATGAATTTTTCACTATGTACTGGAGAGAAAAAAACTTGAGATTTTTTTTTTAGAACTCATCAAAACAATTTCCTCTCAATTTGACATAAAATTAATGGGAAGAAAATGACTTCTCTCTTTGTAATTCTTGTTTGTTTTACTTTTTTAGAACATAAAAGTAAAAAATATAGTACTTATTTTTTTATTAAGAAAAAAAGATGGAGTAAAGTCTTCTTTTTTAATTATTATAAAAATATTTTTCTATAATTTATTTATTTCTTTTTACTCTTTTCCACGTATTTAAATAAGTAAATAAGTAGGGAGAATTTTCTCCACCTTTTTACTGCTTATTTCTATTCATCCAAACAATACAATATTTTTATTGAAATTTTCTTTTATTTCTATTAATTATATTTCTTTCTTTTCTTCCTGTTTCAGTTATAATGCAAACAAAATATTAGGATTGGTTTCCAGATTCAAACTCTAATTTTGGACCTTTATCAATTTATTTATTTATAAAATTTAATTAAAATATATGTACAAGTTTTTATTTTATTTTCATTCAGTTTTAAATTATCGTTTATGATAAAATTATTGACTCTAATAATATATATTTTTTAAAATTTTATATTATATCTAAAATAATCACACTCTTACTTGCACGCTTAATTGTATTAATGGTACCCCACCGACATCATGCTTTATGCGAGTTAAAAACTTTATAAAACATTTTACATGCAAGGTAAATATAAACACAGAAAATTTACATCCAGTTGGATAACTGCGTGCTGTGGCGAAATTCAGCTACCGAATATAAACAAGGTTTCTGATAAAGGGTGTGCGTAAGTGAACAAGTAATATCTGTTAAAAAAAAGAGAAAAATAAATAACAGTTTCATATATGGTAATTCTTAACATATTTTTAAGCAAATAAATATTCAGTTGATAATTTTTAATCTGCACCATCCAATTATTTTATTTTATATCAATAATGAAAAATGAGGATAAAATTGACTTTCAACTAATAAAAAAAAAGTAAGAAAATACAAAATAACGGTTGGTGATATACTTTACCCGAATCCCCGCTACATATGTTCTATCTACACCAAAAAAGCACGTACCTCAACAGTAACAGGAATCTTCAGTGGCAGGTTTAAGTTTAGTTTTAAATTTTTTATCATTAGAATTGAAAATGCTGCTGCTATGTAACGTAAGTGACCATCTGCGACTGAAAACGCCACTCATGTCGCCATTATAATAAACACTGAAAAACGTTATTAGTTGCATGAGGAGGAGGATCATAAAAACAGAGAAAAAAAACTTTATAAAAGAGCAAAGAGTAAGACTATTATTATTTTTAAAAGAAAACAAACCCACGGTGGTCCCTATTCCCTCTGAGAAGTTGCAATCAATTCCCAGGTACAACAACAGAGATCTCAAAAATGGGTCCAAACAAATATCTTTGATAAAGAAGTGAGTATTTGGGACCTTTCAACGATTCAAATAAATTAAAATAACACTCGTTCACTAATTTCTCACAAATTAGACGCTCACGAGTTCTGTAACCATATTGATGACTTAAATAAAGATTAAAGAACTTGACAGATAGATGAAAGAAGATTATAAAAAGATAGATGCACACAAGAAATTATTATTTAGTCCAACGTATCATGTGCATGTGTATATAATTCTGATCGACCTTCACGCAGCATGTACATGAATTTTTTAATTTACGATAAAGAATTAATAAAACTTGAGTATTTTCAAGTTGATAGATGAAAGAAGTAAAAGAAAAAAAAAGATAAATACATATATTATATGAGAAATTATTATGTGGTCCAAAATATATTGTATGGTTTCAATTGATCATCATGTGGCATATTTATGATATTTTTAATGAAAAAAAGATTATGTAATAATAATATAAAATAATTTTATACCATCATCTAATATAAAATTATCATTTATAATAAATTTATTGACTTTAACAAAATTATCTTAGAAATCATGTTCATAATAATTTATGATTAAATTATTCTGTAAAATTAGCATTGTAATACCGTTAAATCTTCTTTAATTTACGAGAGAAAAAATGATAAAGCTTGATTATTGTTAAGTACTGTAAAAATTAACCGGGATTATAGACATTGGAGACACTCACATAGAGATTGGGGACACTCTACTTCTTAGATGCTCAATTACTACCATAACGGTTTTTTGCCTCAACAAATTTACAGCTAATAACTCAGACGAAATAGTATGCATTTATTACCATCTCTAGTTAAAAAAAATGGTATTTATGCAAGTTTATAAGGGGATTTCGCTATTCTTGGTTTGCGCAGACCTGAACTCACTTAAGAAAGAAGCAACATGAACAATATACATGGGTGTCTAATGTCAATACATAAAAGTACTATATTTTATTTTCCAAGAAAATTGGCTGCTTCACTATTACTATTGTGATTATTCCTTTGCCAGAAGCTAAGAGACAGAACCACACTTGACTACAAAACAACCAACCAAAAAAAAAACACTCAATCCTACAATTCAAAGTCACGTTTTGTCTTTTTGTTTGCTCTCTTAGGAAACCCAAAAAAAAAAAAATCCCATCTTATCTTCCATGCTCCTCGACACAACCAACAGATTTAATGAAGGCCGTACAAGGATCACGTTACAGTGATTTTGTCCACTAACTAAAAATTGATCGAATTCTCTTCTCCTCTCTTCTCATACTGAGTCCATCACTATCTCTCTTCCTATTACTATGTTCTCATTTGTTTTCCACATTATTTATATTTTTTGGTTAAACCACTAAAATATGATATTAATCGCTCGTGGATGGACCAGATGATATGATTAAATGTGGTCTTGTTGTGGTACTTTCAGCATTGATGAAAATGTGAAAACGGGACCGTGCGATTGTTGCCATAATCGGTGGTTTTCCTTCTTTTGAAATCCTGCTCTTGTGTCACAACGTTGGTTCCGTTGGTTTTTTCACTTTCCAAGCTCAGAAAATGTTCGTCTAACACATTAACCGGTGTGTCTGAAGTTGAATTTATATTCAACACTGATTCGTACTCCTCCCTGGTTATGTCGTGTATCACATTATAACATTGCACCACAGTTTCCTGCAGTAAAATTATCGTACCCTCTATTATCCATATCCATGTAATAATAACAATAATAGTAATAGTAAAAAACTAAAAATAAAGAACTCGTTTTTTTCTTACCACTCATTTTACACGAGATAGTAATTCATACGTGTTGGATAACAAAAAAGAAAAAAAAATGAAAGAATTTATGTACCTTATTAATATATGAACAATCGGATATTGCTCTTAAGAAGCACGGATATTGAAAGGGAAACAACTCATGTGAAGCATACAGAAGGGCTGACGCAGCAACTGTAGATGGCTTGAATTCCAAGACCTTTATCTCTGAAAAAAAAATAAAGTAAAAAAATATTATTTAACTGTAATTCTATATTAGCAATCAAATTAACTCATCTTATTTCCAATGTTAAAGTCAATTAAGCATTAATTATGTTTACACTACCTCTTTGTGACTTGAGTATGATTTCTGATGCTCCATCCTTCAGAACCTGCCTCAATGCAGGGTCTTTAAGCCTGAACAAGTTGACGAAGAAGGGAATGAAAGAGAAGGGGGTGATCGAACGCATTCGCCATTGTAGAGCCCCCAAGACAATGCCTTCCATTCTTTGAATTGTCTGTGCCTCAAAAATGGCACCCCCATCACCATGATTCATAAGAACCTAGTCACAAGTAATACTAGTTCAAATGAATACCAATCCCTCTTACAAAAACTTTGGTTTCAAATTTCAATTCAGGCAAATTGATTACTTAGAAGGCACAAACACTTTACCTGGACATCAGTGGCAGAGTACTCTGTTTTCAACATCTTGGCAGCTAGAGAAAAGCAAGAGATTGCAAGGAGCTTGTTTGCCCATGGCTTTGGTTGCTGTTGCTCATACCCATTTTCAGTTAGATCTTGAGGAAGCATATTCTAATTGTTTGGTTAATATTCTTTAGATAACAATACTAAACAAGGTTATAAATTGCAGTTTCAGTCGCAATTTCGTAGCAATCCTTCATATTAAGGAAAATTAATCAAAATATAGACAAATGTGACCACGATTGCAACTACATTGCAATCAGAAAAACTCTAAAAACCTTGATGTTGCAGTCAAAATCGCGATTTTTTTTCCAAAAAATGGTGCTAACTGCTAAGTATAAACCAAGTGGAGAAAAATTATGAACAAGTTGTTTGGTTTGGTAACTTACCAATATTCCTTGGTGAGCGAGGAAGCGATCCAAGTAGTTAATAGCTAAGTAAGGAAGAACCGGATCGAAGGTGCAGGACAACTGAAGAGAAACGAAACAAGCAAGCCACGAAAGACAAAAAAGACAAGATTTTGAGACAACAAAATTGTCTTTCTCAGAAAAAAGTGAATTGTGGTTGGTGTTGCTGAATTACCTGCGAGATCAAAGAGACAACGTCTCTTCTTACAGAGATGTCGAAGTCGCTGGCCTTGAAACTCTGACAGTAGTTGGGTGGAGGGATGTGGTCGGATTCGATGAGGAAGAGGGAAGGGACAGCGTCACAAGGAAGGTCGTGGAAGTTTCCAAGAGGGTTTTCGAGGTCAAAATCCATGGTTAAGTCTTTTCTTGTGAAGTTGGTGTTAGTTAGTGAGCAACAAGAAGAAGAATAAGCAATGTAAATAAAAGGGAAGAAGAGAGAGAGAGAACAATAAGGTAAAAAAAGGTGTAGAGAGAGTTATGTAGTTTCTTCAAATGAAAGCTACTACGAGGGAGGTTGAGCTTTCCTTTTGGGAAGTACCAGCCTCTCTCTCTCTCTTTATTAGTGTTCAGAGAGTATCTGTGTCTCTCTCTTAGGGGTTAGTGTGTGATTGGCAAATAAAATATGGGAAATAGGAGAGAAGAGGACTGGGGGCTGAGGAGGTAGTTGGTTTGGTCCCTCACCTGTGCAGTGCTCAGGGCTGCATGAGGTGAGGATGGTGCTAATGCTGTGCCAAAAATAAAGGTTAAGACCAGTTAATAATCATAATTTCAGATCTCATTTTGAGGACTCAGATTAAAAACTTCAAAAATCTATTGAAGACATAAAAAAGAGAAAAATATAAAAATAGATGAGAATGTGAATATTGTGATTACAATAAAAAAATAATAAAAGGAAATAATCATTTTTAATTGTGTTTTTTAATTAAAGAGATTGAGTCTAATATCACTTGAATCAATAATTTATTGATATTTTTAATTAAGGGTTTAAGAAAATAAAATGTATAAAAATTATCACTCGGAGCAACGAATTCTTCATATTTTTAATTAAGAGTTTAAGATAATAAGATGTGCAAAAATTATTACTCTTAAAAACTGGTTCTTTGAAGACAATTTTTTAAAAAAGATAAAAAAAAAATATGCAATAAGGTAGTTGATATAATAGAGAAAAAAATATTATTATAAAAATAATATTTTTTTTTTAACCGAAATACTATTTGTAAAATAATTTTAGTAAGTAATTGCACAAAAAGAGATATTAACCAACAAAAAAATATCATTCACAAATCATGATAAGAGTTTGGCTTAATTGATAGGATAGAGAAACTTAAAACACCAATCATATTCTTTTATGAAATTCTTTTTCGCATTCTTCAACATTTCTGTTTTTTTAAGAAATGTAATGCACACACAATAATTTTTTCAACTATTTATACAATACTACTTTTATGTTATTTTATAACATGCAATAAATAATGTGTACAAGAAAAATTAACACAAAAAATATTGTTGTAAATTTATTATACAAATAACATTTCTAATAGCATTGTGATTGATAAATATATTTTGCAATTCAGTCATATATTAATAGATAACATTATAAATGAATGCCTAAATAATTAGGTAAATTAATTTCAAATTCCCCTTTAGTTGTCCAATTAATTCATATTTTTTATAATAATAAATAATTTATTTGTATATTTCAGATTTGAGTATTCACAATAAAGAATGAGACTCTTGTTTTTCTTTTTCCCAAAATAAAAAAATCATTTAATGACGATTAAAAATGGTTTTCAACGATGATTCCAAACCATCTTTATAGCCGGTGTCATTGAAAGATAACACCATCAACGACAGTTTTACGAAAAATCGTCATAGAAAAATCGATGATATTAAGATAATTGTTATAATAATATAATAACCGCTAAATATGAGTTATTTTGATAGTAAAAATATATTGAAAATATTTTTAAAAATATTTATTTAGCAGTTATCTTTGGCTTAAATATTAAAATTTGATATTTTTATTATTGATGTCTTGCAGATATGAAAAGGAGAGATTAAAGGAGAAAAAGATCTAGAAAATATCCAAAATATCAAGAAATCTTAAGAAGATATGATTACAATCAAAACAAATTCAAAAGATATCAAAAATATCAAAAAAGATAGATAAATAAAATAGGCTTGTCATAGTGAGGAATCAGGGGCAAGTAATTGAACAGATGTGGGTAGAACAAAGTCACCTAAATTGATAAAGAAAAATCATAAACTCATACATCCTAGGCAAACAAGGTAGCACGCCAGGTCCCAACCTTATCATACTCTGATTTTATCTTCTATTTTTATCTTTTACTTTTCTTATCTTATTTTTATCTTCTATTTTCTCTTATCTTTATCATATCTTAGTTTAAATATTTTATCTTCTATATTTATCTTTAAATCTTTTATCCTTTCTTTTAAATTTTTATCTTATCTACTATATTTTTTTATCTTTATTTTAAATTCTTTATCTATTGCTTTTAGATTGGGTTTGCATTAAGTACAAACAAAGTCACTGTGGATTCGACACTCGAACTTTCGAGTACTTTACTACTTGTGACAAATTTGGTACACTTGCCAACGAGTTAACATCTTAGAATGTATATTTTTTAAGACGATTTTTATCTAATAATTGTCTTAGAAAACATATATTTTAAGACGGTTATTATAACAACCGTCTTAGAATATCATATATTTTAGACCTTGTACTGTTTCATTGTATTTTATGTAGAACCTATTGACTACATTTTCTCTTGAATAATTAAGCATTCTCGCTTTCTAAATTCTATCCAAAATATTTTGTTTTATCTTCCTTTCAATCCCACCCTACCTCTAAATTCAACAAATCTATGTAGATCTAAATCACTAAATAAACTAATCTGCAACAAAATTTTCAATCGTTCCTGAGGAGCAACTGCAGTACGTGAGCGGCACAAACACAAAAAAGTTTAGTGTGGTTAAAACTTAACATAACATACACCAAAATAGATCCCAGAATTATTGTCAAGAAATAGTTTCCAAGAAAATTGGATTATAGGTCGTTATAATTGCAACTAAATCTCATCTCACTAAAATGAAAATGAAATAAGTGAATGAAGATTTTCTAGTGAATTTCATTATAAACCACACATACAAGCACAACCTTATTCCAAAACCCTAACACCGAGTGGTTCTTCACAAATCACAAGTCATCCAATCCAATTAAAACAAAACCACACCCATTGACTTCCAAAATCACTCATTTAATTCAAAAGCCAGATTCAAAAAGGCATTCTACATTGATTCTAACGGCCTTTCTACATCGGTTATGACGCGTGGTGGTAACCCGGGGTCGTTGAATCACAACATCGGTTTTATGACCGTCTTTGAAGGGCGGCTTTTCTATATCGGTTGTATAGCTACAACCGATGTAGAATTGGTAGGTTTCTATAGCGGTTCTAAGGCTGAAAATGATGTTAAATGGGTAGGTTTCTACATCGGTTGACTGATAACCGATGTAGAAAATGAAAGGTTATTACATCGATTATAGTTCAACCGATGTAAAATGACTAGATATGGTAACGTGGCTACATCGGTTATCAATCAACCGATGCAGAAAATGAAAGGTTTTTACATCGTTTATCATTAAACCGATGTAGTATGAGGAGATTTTCTACATTGTTTATCACTAAACTGATGTAGAATGGGCACGAATGGAAAGATTTCTACATCGGTCTTCAATCAACCGATGTAGAATTTGAAGAGTTTTTACATCGTTTATCGCCTAACCGATGTAGAATGAGGATATTTTTTACATCGTTTATAATTGAACCGATGTAGCATATGGATTTTTTTTTTACTTTTTGGAAATTTATAAACTCAGGTTAAATTAGTACAAGAAGCTATGTTGCTTATATGTAATACAGTGCATATAATGAAATTCAACAAAATATTTTGAACCTATGTAATACAATACAAATTCTCAAGCTTACATCTCCAACATAATGGTTAATTGTGAAAAAGTCTCATGAGTTGAGGGAACATGCTGCAGAAAACAAGAATATAATTACAATTTCAACTATTATATAATCAATTAAAAATGTAACCCACAAAAGCATATGGATTATGGTAAACAGAAGATTTGAAAAATAACTAAAGAAGTAAGAAGATAATACACAATGTTATATTAACTAAAAAGAAAATAGATGATGAGAAGCACACCATTAACATATATATGGCCCAAAAAGCATTTAAAGTAATTAACTAGTAGGACCAATTTTAAAAATTAGACAAAACAGGCCATATAAAATGTCCTGAGTTATATACATATGACTCAAAATAAAAGAACATCAAAAGTATACTCACAACTGAAATGCCACCTGCTATTGCAGCTTTTGCAGCTTCCATGGCCACTTCTGCACTATATGTAGATGAAAATAAAAAAGTAAGTCAGCATAAAAGCGAATTAAAAAATAGTATTGACTAATATAAAAGATATTTGGGGGGGGGGGGAGGGGGGAATGCATATGAGGAAGGACCAAACCCTCCATATGTACCATTGAAAAAAGATGTCAGTTTTTTATACCCAATGCAAATCACTAAGCACCAATTTAGACCCTTGTACTAACATTTGCTTCCTATTCATGCAGAGGAAATGTGATCTTAAGCATCCCCCTGGTGATGAAATATACAGAAGTGGTACACTGTCAATGTTTGAGGTACATTTTTTGTCAGTATTTTTTTTGTCATCAGTACCCCGCTTCCACTATGTTCAATTTCTCGAGTTCAAAATGAATTTTGAATTTCTTAGTATTTTTCTTAATAAATTGTTACAATATCTTGTAAAATAATATATATGATTTGAATATGATGTGCTAACTTGTGAAAATTCAAACCATAGTGACTGCAATCTGAATCTCAGTGCATGAAACATCCACAATCACAATTTAAAACTTTGCTACTTATTATATTAATGGGTGCTTGAAGGATGTTTCTGTTTCTGTCTGACATGTACAAAGATTGTGCTGCTGATAAAAAAAATGTACAAACATTGTGCTGCTATTCTGCATTTTTGTGTTTTGTACTCTGTTCTTTTTTTTTTGAAGGATTAATTATCCTCCTTCAATTGTAATAGAGTTCTTTTTTAAAGCCATTGATCTCCCTTGCCCCAATTTCCCTAGCTTCAACTATTGCTTGATGAGCATCAGCTCTGTAATGATTTTTTTTTTAAATTCTTTATCTTTTTCTTAAAGATTTAGACAATTTTTTTAATTAAATTATCTAATGGAAGTCAACGATAAGTAGCTACAAATCTCAAATATTGGAAATTATTTCAATTTATAAAATGAATGAATTTTGAGAACGTTGTGTTATGACAGTTGCAAGTGGCAAGAGTTATATATACATTTTTTTTGTTATTAATGATTGATTACTATCATAATGTGATTACTTATAATTATTGCTATATCTGGTAACAGGTCGATGGCAAAAAGAACAAGGTTTATGGGCAGAACCTTTGTTATTTGGCTAAGTTATTTCTTGATCACAAGACCCTTTATTATGATGTAGACCTGTTTCTGTTCTATGTTTTGTGTGAATGTGATGATCGAGGATGTCTCCAAGATAAAATATTGCAGTGTTGTCATTATTTTGCTTTGACATGAGATATTTCAGATTTTTATATTTTACTGCTAATATGCCCATTTAACGTTTGTTTCTGATCTAAATGGCCCACCAAAACTGCCTCTGAATTAGCAAGCAGGACCATTAATAATATAATTATGAAGTTCTATTTTGGGGAGCTAAGTTTATGATGTTCTTTGACAGACCTTAATTTTAGTTGTTTTATGAAAAATGAACTTTGTTATAATTTTGACATATTTAACTTTCCAACTTTTTTATTTATTAGAATTCTTATTTGTTCATTAGTTTCTTTATGTTATGGATAATCTTATTGATTTTGTTTACTTTTTGATGATAAAGGAAAAACATTCTAAGGAATCTTACAATTTGGCATGTATCCTCACCCTACCACCTTACCAAAGGAAAGGCTATGGCAAATTTCTATTTGCATTCTGTAAGCTCTCTCTCTCTAAAGTTGGTCTCTTTGTATTTGCTAGTTATATGTGATAAAGTGTGAGTGAAGTTCATTTAAATTTCAAAAATTGAATAGCATATGAACTGTCCAAAAAGGAGGGCAAAGTTGGCACACCTGAAAGACCCCTTTCGGACCTTGGACTGCTAAGCTACATAGGATATTGGACCAGGGTTCTCTTAGACATTCTGAAGAAGCACAAGGGAAACATTTCTATCAAGGTACCATATTCTTTTCTATTAATGTTTCTAAGACACAGAAGAATTCATCTATTCTGTTTACAAATAAAGTTCATTTGATTGTGCCTGTGTTCAATTTAATTAACTCCAATTATTATATATAAAGTATAAACGTGAAACCCCAATTATATCAACTAATAATTAACTCTTCTTTTGAAAAGCCAAAGAAAAGAAATTTTTGACAACCCAAGTGTACCTTAGGAACGAAGTATTGCAGGAGCTTCTAGTGCGACGAGAGAGAATATTATTAGTGTTGCAGCCACTAACTTTGTTTGAAACTGAAGTGAAGTACACCCATTGTGTTATCAAACTTGTGCTTCCATGTTGAGCCTGCAAATCGAATCCAAATCTAATTTACTTTTGTTAGTGGCACATGGTCAACGGATGCCTTTACAAAAAGAAAAAAAATTGAATGATAAAGGTTGTTACAGTCCAAAACGAACAAACTCATAATTCACAAAAATGTGGACCTTGTTGGTGATTTATTTTGTAAATGTTCTTAAATCTTGAGGTCAGTCTTTCTTTTTTTGCATTTCACTAATTTAAACTTGGCTTTCAGTTCAGGAACAACAACTATTTCATGGTTTCATTAAGAAGGATGCCCGAAGGATATGAGTTGATTTCTCAATTAATTTATTGAGTAAAAATTTCAAGCCGAAATTGGGAAAATAAAGCCAAGATATCGAGGTTACCTTAAAGTAAGCAATTTCTACAACCTTTTCGTCCTCAGTAACTGATGAGGACTATTGGGCTGCAGGAGATTGAAAAGTAAATGCAATTCAGTCAAAGCCATTCAAAACCCTTCTTTCATACCTTCTTCATGGTACTAATAACCTCAGACTAACTTCGTACAACCCTTTTAAGAAATTTTGAATATGCCTAAACCCTAGCCCTAACATTCAACCCAAACACTAAAAATTGTTTGTGTGCGAACAGGGTTTGGGTGAACAAGCGATTGTAAACACATTTCGTTACCTGTGGCCGAACAAGGGACTGTAGGAGGCAAGGGATGACTCCTACTACCGCGCGAACTCAGACCACCAAAAAACCCAGCCACACCACGTCGAACTAGACAGGGATGACTGCTGGAAGCACGCGAACTCAGGCAAGGGATGACTGCTGGTAACACGCGCAATAGACACGCACGACGGACAACGAGATGCGAGACACAAGCTGAGAGGCAAGATTGAAGCTTTTCGGGCGCGCACGCATTTCAGTAGCTAGGTTTTGTATTTTATTCAGTGAACATCGATAACACGTTCCACGTTATTACAAAATTGCCACTAGGTGGCATTCTAAGACGGTCGTAAGGAACTGCCTTAGATTCTGTGACGTAAAAAAAATTATTCTGTTAATTACAAAAATGCCACCACGTGGCATTCTAAGGCGGTTCTGTAGTACCGTCTTAGATTCAGTATCGTAGAAAATTAATTTTCTAGTAGTGCAAATTGATTAAATTCATTAACCACTCTGAAATTAAAAAACAAAAAACTTGCTCATTTAATTCAAATAGAATTACTGTTTAGAAGCAGGCTTTAAGGAGGAACTTAAAAATGACTAATTGACTTACTTAAGTCTATATGTGCATGTGAGCCTACATGCATTATCCTGTAGCACACTTGAGCTGGCCAATGTTGAAATTAAATCAACGGTAGCTTCTTGCAGCCACCTATGGACAAATTGTTTGGATATAAGAAATTACAACTCATATACTTTTGATAAATGATAATAGATAAAAATGAATATATTTATATAGTCATGTGAGATATCAACCAATAGATGATAATTATTCAAAGTATTAACATCATATTATTTTAATATAAATAAAATAAAAATTATATGATTCATAAATATCTAACTTAATTCTGCGTAATTATTAAACTACTTATTTATTCTTCTTTGAAAAAAAAAAGCAAACTTATAATAGGAAACGAAATTTGAAGCATGTGAAGTTACAAATAAAATACAAATGCTAAGGCTTCATGATAAAAAAAAAAGGGAACAAAACAGCGTACCACTATTGCTAGATCCAATTGAATTTATATTTTTTATGTATCTTGTATATTTTTTATGTATCATAAAAATCATGGAGTTGAAGTACTAGTTGAGAACATGAATCTATAATAACTTCTGATATGAAATAGTTCCTAAACTGGATCTCATGTACTTCATAAAATCAAATTTCCATGAATTTTTTTTGACTTACCTTCAACATTAATAGAAAACATGAATATTATATATTAAAAAAAATTAAAAAGTTTTATTTCTATTTATTGTCATTATAATTAACTTATTTAAATTAGGTGTTTAATTGTTTATATAATTTAAATTATGCAATCTTTTATAATGTTGTTTGTGTGCGTGATTAATTAAAATTTTTGGCATATTTTTGTTGATGTCATCAACGGCTACTTGAAAAAACCACAGAAAATTCAAGACCCAGAAAACCAGCTCCAAAGGAATCCTGCGTGGTCTTTATTTTATATATATATATATATATATATATATATATATATATATATATATATATATATATATATATATATATATATATATATAATACCATTTAATTTTAATGATAATATTTTGTAATTGTGGTTTTTCCAATTTCTTATAATCATTATATCAAAATCTTAATGTTTTAGAGGAAGAAAATGAATATTGTAATGACACATATATATTGATCGATAATTGAAAATATTTTTATAATAAATTATAAATTAATCTAAATTGTAATTTTATTCTGATTAAGATTCATGATTTTGGTCATCTTTTTTCATGATTTTGATTCTTGTATTTAAAAAAATTTACAATTTTTATTCAACCCTTAATTTTTCATATATTTATTTCTTTTATTTTGGTTTATTAATTAAATACTAAATCTAACATATTCATTTAAAATATTATAAAAATAATTTAATTAATTAAAATATAAAAATATATGTAAAATTGAATATTGAATCGAAATTATGTATTTTTTAAACTAGAGATATCAAAATTAAAAAAAAATTGGAGGACGAAAGTCATAAATAATTGGTGAACTAAAATTAAAATTTATCTATAAATTATTATTATCTATATTGTTATTATATATTATATTATTTTACTTTATTTTATTAGTTGCACTATTAATTACAATTTAATGGAATTTTAACTTATGATTCATTTTTATATTTTAAAACTAATTACTTCTAATAAGCAAAATAGTTTAAATTTAAAATTTTGAAATGAATCAAATTCATTTTCATCATAAATTTGAATTAATTGAGTTCAAAATTATGAGTATAGATCAACTACGATTTAACATAGTTGATATCATGAAAAAATGTTAATGTTTTTTATACCAAAAATTATTTTTATGTTTACACTTTGAAGAAAAGTAAAATGTATCATAATAGTGATGATACGCTATCAATATTTACATGTTCAAATGTGATTATTTTAATTTCATGTAATTCTTTTGTCTTATACAAGTTAAAATTAAATTAAATTGATTTAATTAATACAATTGGAATTTAATTAATTTAAGCCAAACTATTATTCATTGCATAATAAATAGAGAGATAGAGAAATAAGATATTCGTAAAAAGGTGTATCCAATCATTACAATCTATGTCATGTATCTCTTTAATTTTGTATAAATTATTTTATCCTCTTCCCACCACCAACGTTCTCCATTTTGAATATTGACATTTATATGTAAAACGATGTTCAGAAATCTTGAGCTGTATTTTGATTTGATTATTGATAATTGTTAAATATGAGTTATTTTTATAATAAAATATATTAAAATATCTTTAAAAATATTTATTTAGTAGTTATGTTTGGCTTAAAGGATAAAAGTTGATATTTTTATTATTTATGACTTGCAGATATGAAAAAGATAGATTAAAAGAAAAAAAATCGAGAAAATATCAAAAAGAAAGACTTTTAGTATTAGGTCCAAGTCCACTTCAATCACTATAAATAGAGAGTCACGCCACGGAGTTTAGGATCACGACAGAACCCCTTTAATAGGGTTTCATTTACTTCTTTCCTTTCTTTCACCCATTTTATTCCATCCCTTCTTATATCCCATTTAGTGTAAAGTCCTCAATGGTCATAAATTAGCTAAATCTCTAGTTAGGACTTGACAGGCCTAAATCCCTAGTTATGTATGAATTCCATATCGGGGTAATTTTTTTAGACTTTTTTTGTCACTTAGCTTCAGGCTTGTGCGCGGCAACTTATATCATAATTAAGATTTAAAATACTAGCGCACATGCTTAACCTCTGGAAAGAGATAAAGAAGGACCTTGTTCTTTAATTAATGAATTGAAAGATTGGTGTCGCTTATTCAATTATTGATTCTTAACTACATTGTATGACATAAACAATAGTAAAACTAGTGGGAGGAATTTAATGGAAAATTAAGGTTAAAGTGTGAAATTTGGTCAAATCAAACAAACTAGAAACCTATCATAAATATAAAGCAAATATCGTGTTGTGTGCTGAAGTTCAGATTGTAGATTAGCATTTCACATCACATGTAACTAACTCCCCACCTTAATTGACCTACATACCTGAGAACGGGGACATTGTCATACGTGCGTACTTTGAAATTTACATCATACATACGCTTTCATTATGAATGAGTAATAGCAAGAGTGATAAGGTTTGAAATCTTTCCTTGCATGTTTTGAACCACATACGTGTGTGAAAGTGAGAAAGAATAGGTAAGAATTGAAAGAGATCATGTTTTATCCTAGGTTTGTAACAGGCATATACGTACGAACCCTCATAATTAAATAGGGATTAAATAGTCGGGTAGATTACTATAAATAAGTGCAACTGCTACTGTGCCGTGATACTACTTCCCTTACAGCTGTACAAACTTTAAATTACAAACCCCATTTTAACCCAAGCATGAAACATGGGACCATCCTGTACGAGAGCCTTAACCTACTTGTCCAACGGATACGACGTACACGTCTCTTTATATGTATCACTCAATCTAATGCATGACAACTTATAATTACTATAATTCATGCATCCACATACAAATTATATGTACCTCCAAATGTATATTCATTATAATATAGATAAATTGATTTATGCATTTGTCTAACATTTTCTTTATCTTAAGTTGGGCTGTTCTAATAATAATAAGTGAGAACAAAAATACATTTTAAGAATAAAATTATTATTTTAAATAAAAGTTATATGTTGAATTTTTTTTAACATATAAGACCTTTTTTATATAAAAACTAAAAATAAATAACTTTCTTTGTTGGTAAGTTGTCTAAATCTTAAGTTTAAAGCTTAAACTTTAGTTGTTTTATTTTTTATTTAGTTTTGACACTAAGGATTTTTTTTGAAAATGATAAATAAATCATACTAAAATTTATTTAAAAGATTAACATGTATATTTTCATCCACACAAACTTTGGAAACCAAAACTTTACCACGTACTTAAACAAAAGTTATCTATCAACCAAACATCCGAATTTTCCTTGTACGCATAATTAGCGCTCATTTTAAGAGATGGCACATGATGCAGCTTTAAAAGGGTTCCAGCTAATTTTCTTTTTGAACGGAAAGGGTTCCAGCTAATTAATAAAGAAGAAGAAGGTTCAAATAATATCTCCTATGTTGAAATTCTGCTTTAACGCACTAATATTTTAATATTGTGGGCTCCGTATTCGTTTTTCTTCTACTCAACAAGGTAGGTTGGGAAAGCAAGACACCAAGTCCCACTCTGAACCCTGGAGCGCAAAAACGATCATATATAGTGTCATTGTTAAGGGAAAAAATGTCACAACCTAGCTACAACGGTTCTCAGATCAATTGCACCAACAGAACAGATTCATTTAAAACATTGCCCCATCTCTTTGGGGGCCAGACCTGAAACCACACATGGAGGCACGCAGTTCCTTTTATAAGTCACTCTTGTGTGATGAGGGACAGCAATAATACAAATATATATATATATATATATATATATATATATATATATATATATATATATAAGCTAGATCTTGAGCAACAAAAGACAAGACTGAAACATATCTACCATCACAAAAGAAAAAAATTATAGGACTATATGTGACGGTTGGGAATTTAAAATGAACGTGAGTCTAGAACTTTGTCTTTGTTGAGTTATCAATCTAAGCAAATTAAACTAGTGGCTCCATAAAACAAAGACGACACATGTCTCAGTGTGTACCTCATCACCAATATATTGGTCAAAGGAATATATCATTGAGGTTAGTTTTTGGTAAGTATGTCTGTGGGACATGCCTCATTAAGATGCAGGAAATTAAAGTTAGTTTGTGTGACTTTGGGATGTTGGCTCAGTCTTTTTTTTTTTTTTTTTCGATTTGAACTTCATGTTTGGTTGAGAGTTGGATTAGGAACTAGTTTTCGTATAATGATGAATTAGGATTTGAATTTTAGTTGAGACTGATATCTGCATTTACCATCGTACTTTAAAATATTGCTTCCTGCGAACATTGATCCTTACGAGTATTAAAAAAAAAAAAAGACTCGGTGAAATTTAATAATATATCAATTTTTTTGGTACAATTAATAATATAGAATTTAACATGTGACAAGTTAGCATATAGTCATGTTTCTTAAATATACGGTGGAGGAGTAATATTTAGTGTAGCATAAAAGCATTGAGTAACTGTTTGGTATAATAAGTAAACACAATTGACTGAGAATTCAATAATTAATAGAGTAAATGTGAAAGGAATAAAATAAAGTAGTACAGTAACACGTTGCAGAATAAGTATTAAACTCAGTCTTAAATTCATGTATCATAATATAAGTACTTTCATGATAAAGCAGCCAAGGATGTAGCCCGATGACAACAAAATTGGCCCCGATTTAGAGTCTGACATCATGAGCAGCAACCTGTTTAATATGTTGTTGACTAGCTGGGTGAAGAAGTTTTTATCATTAACTTGGAGTGACATACGATGACTATGTATTTGTAATAATAAAGCTATTGAATAAGGAATGAGAGTCATAATTTTTAAGAAATTTCAGTTAATAATAAAACATACTTAAAATAATATATTAGAGAATATATTATTACATTTATATTGTACTCAAATATATTACGTGATGCTGTCAAAATTTAAAATGAGAAAAGACCTAACTGTAATTGTTTATATTATTTGTGTTTAAAAATACATTATAGTAGTATTTTTTTTCTTCGTGTAGAGAGAGGGAAGGAATTTATATTACACTAGTAGTACGTACTATCAATGAGATCTCCTTGCCATCAATAAATCATAATCAAATTACTCATAAAAGTGCGAGTAAAAGTAGGCAGGGCACTGAGGACAGAACCTATTTGTGCGTGAGAGGTTGGTCAGCTCCCCAACGTTTTCTTAAAGTTCAAAAACTTTGCATATAAATAAAATTAAAATAAAATACTACATACTTCAAATTTAATTTTAATTTGGTCTTGGGCGTGTAAGGTATTTATATTTGATGACTCTAACTAAACTGGTCTAGCTCCTCCAAAGTTTTAATCATGAATTTTTAATATCAACCTTTAATATTTTAATACACTAATAAATCGTTAATGTGTTAATTGAGTTGTGAGACAAAGGGCTTTGGAACATTGCAAAATGCAACATGGCCTTTCAAGGGGCTCATATCACTTCAAAACGCGACATTGAAGAACGTTCTATTTTTTCGGTGTTGCTTCAAGCTGCTTGTTGTATCTCTCTCGTACAAAATATACATAATTTTGTTGAGTAGTTCTGCTGTTAGGAATTTTATAATTCTTAATTAATTAATATGGGTTACTTATTATATTATAATATTTATATTAACTATTTATATTTATATGGGTTCAATATAAAGTGATCTAATTCAATGAACCCATTAGACTATCAACTGAAAATTGATATGAGTTTAATGAGCGAAAACCAGGTTGATTCATTAGGGGATAATGAAAATCCTAATAGGTTAAAATCTAATGCATGATTATGATCTTCAAGACACCAAATTAAGAAACAGTTTCTCATTTTCTCATCTGAAGAGAAAACGAGGAAGGTTCCATAAGAAAAAAGTGATTTGGTTGAAAAAGATTATCAAATCAATGGTTCATGACCACCTAAGATTCCGTTGCGTATGATCAAACTCTATGGATTTAAATATTCCTTAAAACCACTTTGTTGAGTGTTATCTTCTTTGACGAAAACCACATATTCTGTTTTTATTGCCTTGATGCAAGAGAAGGCGTAAAGAGACCCATTGTTTTTACTCTCGTTGGAAGACTATTATCCGTTTCTTTTCACAAACTCTTTCATTTTATGAGTTTAATTTTGATGGTGTGGTCAGTATAGAAACTATACAATTAACTAATTAAATTATCACAAATTTAATAGTTACTCAAATAATATTTATTATTAACTCTAAAAATATTATTATAAGGTAATTTATAATTAATAAGTTGATAGTATAAAAAATTATATTCAAATTAGAAGATACAATGCTCTTATACAATTAGTGTCATAATTATTAAGAAAAAGCAACTAAAGAACAAATTTATATATAAAAGGTTCAAATAAGAAGATTCAATGTTCAATGTTAAGATTATTACATGAAAGAATCTCTAAATGTTAAATAATGTTTAAACCTTTCTAATCTAGTTTATGTACTGCTTTTGGTGTAAATAGGTAGTCCCTTAGCTTAGTGATCTTAGATGCAAGTTTTCAGATTTTGTACTTAGCTACTTGTGAGTGTTTCTTTGTGATAGTTGTATTCAATTTCTTGTTTCAAAGAATTTGAAGTTCTCTCAAAAGTTGTCATACAATATGCAGCAATCATTAGAGATTAAAAGGCTTAATTTGGATTATATAATTATATTCAAATAGTTATGATTATTTTAATTAATTATAATTTCAATCATACGGTTATATTTACTTCTCTCATGCGCGCTCTTATATCTCACTTGATGTCCTTTTTACACACACAATGTTTTAAAGTCCTCGTAACGTAAGCTTGCTTTCATTTTAGTCTCTTTTTTTTTCATTTTAATCCCCTTAATTTTTTTTCTTATTTTGATTCTAGAACAAAATTCTTTTTTAATAAAAACAGGAAAATTTTAAGATCATTAAAACGAAAACCAGAGAGAGAGAGAGAGAGAGAGAGCACAAAAGGGTACATAGAGAGATGGAGAAGCACATGATGATTTGGTGAGTGCATGTGGCACGCCATACCTCCCATGCAGATAACAGCATCATTCTATACTTTATTATTTCCATAGAGGGCGTAGACAAGGAAGAGGACCATTACCTAGCTACTTGGGACATGCAAAATAAAAGACACTTATCAACTATTTATGTTTTCTGGGAAGGGCATTACCATTCATGCCTCCCTTCAACGTCAAGATGAGGTAGAAACCGAGTCTTACTTTTGGTGTGCATTGCCCACGACTACTCGAGAGGAGGTGAGGTTTATCTTATCTAGATATTATCTGAAGTGTAGCTAATTTAAGTAAATTGTTGTTGATGTATTAATTAAAGAGTAAATTAAAGTTTTAACTGAGTAAATTAAAGTTTTAACTGATGATATATATATATATATATATATATATATATATATATATATATATAAAGTAATTTACTGTTCTTTAGTTGCTGATTTTTATAAATGTAAATTATTAATAATTTTAATAGTATGACACTAAATTTATTAAATGAAATTTTTACTTTTGATTTAGATTTTTTTTTTATACCAATAGTATCTTGCAGTTAACAGCCAGAGATGAATCTCTTAGGCATAAAACATCATGAATGTGAGTTTTATCGCATTTAACAAAACATTTTTCATTAATATAATTACAAATCAAATCCTTATGAAGCTTAAAGGATTCAAGTATTTATACATCATGTCAACTTAATTTAATTTGATGGTAATGTGGTGAGATTTTTTTTACACGTGTAGTGAGATTTAAAATCTGAGTCTCTGACACATGAAAATGAAAAATTAGTCCCACATTTGATACTAAGTCCCATGTTTTAGTTTGAAATTTTAAGTTTATAAAAGTGATAAGCTTAAATATTTTTGGTGCATTATGTTTAAATATTTTTTTTATTTTGATATATTAAGTTTTAAAAGTTTTATTTTAATATTTTATGTTTTTAAAGATTTTATTTTGGTACATTAAATTTAAAAAAATTTATTTTAATCATTTATGTTTTTAAATTTTTATTTTAATCATTTATATTTTCAAAAATTTTATTTTATTTTATATTTTATTTTTGATAGCAAATGTTACATGTGTTCTTTTAATTTTTAAATAATTAATTTAAAATAATGAAAAAAAAGTGATGTAAAATCTAAAATTATCGTTGTGACATCTCAAACTTCTCATAATTGTTAAGATTCAATGTTTTTTTTATTTAGGTTGGTGTTGAATCGCAGTGTGACTATAAGATGATGTGACGATGTTATTTGATGGATGCATGTTACAAATGATTTGCTTGTTGATGATGATTGTTGTAGTGCTTGAGGAGGTTGTAGATCTAAGTGGACAATGATTGTATTGTTTAAGTTATAGTGAGTATGGAATTTACATAAGAAGATAATAGAAATTAAAAAAATAGGTGGTTGAATGTATTTTAGAAAGTTAATGGTGATTTTTAGACGTCACTATTTTAAATTAATTTATTTCAAATTTAATATTACCTATACACTAATGTTTGTTAATGAAAATTAAAAGAAATGTTCAAAATAAAATTTTTAAAACTAGTAAAATAAAATTTTTAAAAACATAAAAAATCAAAATAAAATTTTCAAAAACATGAAATATCAAAATAAATTTTTAAAAATAATATATCAATATAAAACAATACTAAAACATAATAGATTAAAAGATACATATTTAGCCGGAGGATAACGTCAAAGTTAACCGTTAAACACGTCTTAAAATCAATTCATTGAACATTCTGATATTTAAAGTGCATTTAGACATCAAACGAGCCCATTTTCTGACACGTATTAAGTTCCTTGCAAAGTGCAAACGGGACTAAGGCCTAAAAATATTTTGGGCCCGCCTGGTAAGCTCACGGGGCTTTGTTATTCTTAGTTGGCCTTTTTCCTCTTCTCACTCCCTTGTTTGTTGTTTTCCTTGAATATCATATTCTACCCTTTTCTTCACCTCTCTCCTTCTCTTTCAACCTTTTCTCTTCCGCCACTCTTTTTTTTTTTTCACAAGACACTCTCTTTCCTCTCCCTCTTCTATTCTTATCCCACCCTCATTGTTCCTTTTTGTTTCTTTTTTTTCTTTCACTTCTTGTTGATTCGATGGAAACTAGTTTTTATTATGCTTGAGTATGTGACTATACAATAAAAACATGTTCTTATTTTGTTTAAAAAATAACACAAAAGAACTACCCTTGTGCCAAAGTTTGAAAATAAAATTAATTATAAAAAATAATTCCTTCTTTTGGAAGAAGATTTTTCTGGTAAGAACTTCTTTCGATAGCTTTGTTCTTCCGGAAGAACCTTCTTCCGGAGAAACTACCGAAAGAACTTCTTCCGGATGAACAATTTGTTCTTCCAGAAAAACCTTCTTCCGGAAGAACAAAGCTACCAGAAGAAGTTCTTCCGATAACTTTTCCGGAAGAAGGTTCTTCTGGTAGAACAAATTGTTCATTCGGAAGAATCTTCTTCCAGAAGAAGGATTTTTTTTTTTTAATTAGTTTCATTTTCAAACTTTGACACAAGGATAGTTTTACCCATTCACCTAATTGTTGGGTGCACCACCAATGTTGCTGTGTGCACCAAATGTCCCAAAGGAAAAAAGCCTTAATCCTTAACAAGCTAAAATTCCATGACAAAAAAAGCAAATCAAGTTGCTGTGTTGGACCATGAGGACCCAAAAAACAAGATAACAAGGTGGTTTATTTGGTTGTTGTTGATTGGCTGAAGAACATGTGGCTATGTGGCACCTACGTGGCCTTAGCGCCTTATCCAGCAACTGTTGTGTTGACAGTTGTGGTGGTCCTTTAAGATTTTTAACCTGAAATCTTCACTTCACATCTCTCTATCTTCTCAATCTTCATCTCCAACAAGTGTTTCTGTAACCATGGCATCCACCACTCTATCCCCTACAACCCCTTCTCAGGTACTAAAAAAAAAGATTCTTTTTATTCTTTTTTCTCTATAATGTGTAGCATAGGTTTGGTGCTTTTCGAGTTAACAAAAGGGACTATTATGTTTTGTGATTTCAGCTATGCTCAGGAAAGAGTGGGATTTTCAGTCCCTCACAGGCACTTCTTGTGAAGCCAGTGAAGAGGCAGATGATGGGGAAGAGCAAGGGAATGAGAATTGCATGCCAAGCCACCAGCATTCCTGCTGATAGAGTCCCTGACATGGGCAAAAGACAGCTCATGAATCTGCTTCTTCTTGGTGCCATTTCACTCCCCTCTGCTGGAATGCTTATTCCCTACACCTACTTTTTTGTCCCTCCAGGGTAGGTTTTTGTTTTCCTACACAATTATACTTATCATCACATTAATTAGTTCTTACATCTTCACAAATTTTGGTCGTCAAATTAGTCCTTAAGAGATGCAAAATGTCATTGCCTTTGTCCTTGAACGATTTTATCATCAGATTACTTCGTTATAGGTTTAATTTGTCACTAAACTTGCTCTTCGATTTTATTATGGAGTAAATAATTTATGCAATATAGTATACTGTAATTTAATCACAAACCACCATGTATGATAACTTTATTGATTTTTACAATAACTACTTCAACTGTAATACCGACAATGATTTTTGATCAGTTGATAGTATATAGAAATTAAACTCCTTATTTTGTGTCATCACTTCCTTAAGGATGAATGTGGTGACATTTGAGATCTATAAGTGACAAATGTGGTGACAGAATTTTTAAAAAACTAACATGGCAGCATTTTAAATCACTAAGGAACTAATGAACTAACTAAAATTTAAGAAGGGCTAATGTTGTGTCGTGTGTAACTTTGGAGAAGTAATTACTCCAGTAGCATGAATTCCCCAAAACATAAAATAACAGGTGTTGATAGTGCTCATGTACTAATAGGATCAGCTTTAGGGGATGCCTTAATTTGATGGTGCTTCCATGAGAAGCTTTTCTCTTGAACGTTGAATAATTACCTTCTGCTTTGCTAGATGTGCAGCCTCTTTTTCAATAGTTGTACTATTACTTGAAGCTAATTCATACATATTACTTTTGGTATTATTATTATCATTGTAATGATTTTTGTAGTGGGAGGGAAAGAAGCGATGAAAGTTAAAAATTTGCACATTCCTGACATTGGGGGAGGAGTACTGAATTGATTATTTCTTAATGTTTTGAATTTTGCCTCAATTCTTTAGTTTTGCATTCTAGTCACATTAGTTTAAAAGCTATCTTCTGAACTTAAACTATCAGTTGATTCGAAGAGGAACATATAAATTGCATTGAAAGGGAAGAAAATCTATCATATTGCTCATTACTTGTTGCATTTAGCACCCAAAAGTTTGATAATTAACTCTTAACCTTCCAATGTGTTGCTTTTTATTATTCAATCCCAGTTTCTTCATCTATACAAATCATTAACCTGACTGGGGAAAAAATTACAGTTCAGGTTCTTCAGCTGGTGGTACTGTTGCCAAGGATGCTGTTGGAAATGATGTAATTGCAGAGAATTGGCTCAAGGCACATGGACCTGGTGACCGAACCCTTGCACAAGGATTGAAGGTAAGTGTACCGCTGTTTAGTTAGTGTACTCATAGATCTTCAACAAGTTGCAGATGCTTTACATGTAATATTGAAAGCAATAGCTTCCCTAGACTGCTTTGGCATCATTTCTCATTGCTTCTTTTCTTCAATTATTAGACCTCTTCTCTTTCCTCAACAAATTTATCTTGCTACACTCTGCCCATTTTATACAGTGGCAGTGTTAGAGAAATTTAAACTGTAGTTCTAGTTACAAAAACCAAAGGTTTGGCTTTGTAGAAGTGGAAATGATTTCCTTCTCACCTTCCAACCATAATAACTATTTTCATAATTCTACAATTTGAATCCACCCCCCTTTATTTACAGGGAGATCCTACCTATCTTGTTGTGGAGAAAGACAGAACCCTTGCAACATATGCAATTAATGCCGTGTGCACTCACCTTGGATGTGTCGTGCCATGGAATCAAGCAGAGAACAAGTTCATCTGCCCTTGCCATGGATCTCAGTACAATGACCAAGGAAGAGTTGTGAGAGGACCTGCTCCCTTGGTAAGTAAATTGGAAAGAGTCCTATTACCTTATAAAAGAAAAAATTAAATGAAAAAGTAAAGCGTTTAATGTCTTGAAAATATAAAATGCATTGAATACTTATCATGCAAGAAAGTAGAATGATTGGGTAAAAAACTGTTTTTGATTCCTAAAAGTATAAGAGTTATGACATTAGTCTCTGAAACTAAGAAAATTCAAATTAAATTGCTAGATGTCAAATATGTTCCTAAACTTAACTACTTATTGTTACTTTAGTCCCTAAACTTATGTCAATATTATGGCCTAAGTCATACGACTTTTTGAATTTTGGACTCAAGTGATTTACAGATTGCATTCGTAGGGGTTTCTTTTGAATTTTCGTACTTTTGTGGACTGATGTGACAGTACTATATACTTTAGTGGATCTGAGTAATGTTTTACCTTGGAATGATTAGTAGGAGCCTAGGGGGATTTATAATTATTCAATTGGAAAACCATGTCTTTTGAGAAATTGTGGTATTTAGAGTTTTAGAAGTATCCAGAATTCGTTATGATTAGTTTCTTTACAACCTCAATTTTATTTTTCAATTTTCAATCTCTGCTACACTTGTCTATTACTAGAACAGTGATGTATACTTCTGTTGTTCTTGTTGGACAGTCTCTGGCATTAGCACATTGTGATATAGATGATGGGAAGGTGGTGTTTGTTCCTTGGGTTGAAACAGATTTCAGAACAGGTGATGCTCCATGGTGGGCTTAGACTCCTTAAAGCCGTCCCTCTGTTGTCATGTATATTTAAACATGAAATTCAAACATTCTGTTTTGTATTAATGCATAAATATATTTTGTAATCAAATTGATATTTTGTGAACTGAAGCTAAGATGGAAAGGAACCTGAACGGGTCACTTTTTACCGTGTAACTTTTCACCATCACCTCTCCCGTGGGCTTTCTCTCCCTTTTATTTTCTTCATTTAATGCAATACATAGCTTAGTGCTGCCAAATATTGAACCTTTAGAATCCTTGCTAATTGCTAGGCCTTTTTATAACGCTGATGGTTTATTTTTAGCTGCCAATATGTGGTCTTGTGATTTAAAAGTTAAAACCAATGTTTAGTTATTGAATGTGACACTTAAATTTGATTCATTTTCACAACAAAACACTTTGATTTTATGTAATTATGATAACAATTACATTACATTATTAGTGAAGTTGACATCCGTGGCAAAGAATAAGAGTCGCAACCTGACTAAAAGCAGAATAAATTTGCTGAAGTGTTGACAGAACTAAAAAAAAAAGGTAAGTCTTTCCTGAATTTGAAGAAACAAGAAGAAGCAGAGATGAATTTGGAGTGAGAGGGGGATAGAGATAGGGCGAAAAGTGGAAAAAAAATGAGATTGAAACTGAAGATCTCTGCACATACGGCGAAGGTCTGAGGATTCTTGAAAGATCAGAACAAAAAACTTGAAAAAACAAAGAAATGATGTATCTGATAGAGGAAGAAGAAAAACAAAACTTGAAACGCTATCTATGATTTCAATTTCTTTGATGAGACGAAGGGAGAAAGATCATATACAAGATGATAATATTTGTAATAGAACAAAGAAAATGGAAGAACATGGAAAGAAAGATGTAGCAAAATATGATCCTTGGTAAATACCATGTGAGTAATGGTTGAACCTGAGAGAAGAGAAAATTGTAGAAAATTTACATAATTGAAAATAGAAATGTATTGAAATAAGAGATAATTCTATAAGTACACTGAAACTTAAATAGTCAATGAGAACAACTAATAAAACTAATCTGTAACTAACATTTTACAACTCTATTGTAGTGGAAGATCAAGTTGTTCTATAGATTAAGACATTGTAAAGATACAGTTACATACAACATTGTTGTAAAAATACATCATCCAATTCAGGTCGTGTTTTGTACAAATTAGTGTGCAATGCTACAACCTTCAAATCAATAATCAGTCTGGTAAAAATTAAATTGAATTCAATGGATAAGTTTTAACCTTCTGTCTGTTAGTGTTAGGTCTTACAACAACCATTTTTACCATGTGCAAATGAATGGATTTAATGAAAATATTATACGTGATTTGAAAGAATCCATTTAAATTTAAGGAAGTGATGTTTGTTACCAATAATTAAATTTAAACAACCTTTTGTCAATTTATTCACATGTTCATAAATAAATAAATTCTCATTTAATAAGAACTTACTCAGTATTTAATCAAACCTTGTATCCAAACACTACATTGAAGACAAAATATTCGAGGGGGGGGGGGGGGGGCACTTAGATCAAGTTAGTCATTACGGCCCAATGCCAACCATGCGTAGTTGCATACGGTTAAAATTCCAAAAAATTCTAAAATCTATATTGAGCTCTGTTATTAAATGTGATAAGTGAATGAAAGAAAAGAATAAGATTATATGCAAATAAATAGGAGAAAGATTAATATGTAATTGGATTGAATAACATTGTGGATGAAAAAACATAACTGAGAAGAAAGCTTCACAATCTTACACAGTTATATGTCTTCATCATACATTCCTTTTTTTTCTTCTTGATATTCTTTTATTATCTCACTTTCTTTTCAATCGTACCATCCTACTTTTTATTATTCTAAAACAAATGTAAGAAAAAAAGATTATACTTAAAAAAAAAAAGAATAACGAGCACAACAAAACTATAAGAGCGCAAAAAGGACAATTGAAAAATCGCATTACAGTCCTGGTCACATTGGCATAAATAATTATAATCTTATATTCCCTTTATTTTATCTTCATATTATTTTAATAAGTCACTTTCTTTTTAAACACATCATACTACTTTTTATTTCTAACTTAAATATATAAAAAATATAATGAATAATGCAATAAAAAATAAAATAAAAAGCGGAAAAAGAGACTTACAAAAGAACAAAGATGTACAAAAAAATTAATAGGTGAATCAATAGAGTCCAAAATTTACAGTGAGAAAAGACAGAGACTAGGTTGCATGTTTTTGTCTAATAGCTTCACGTGACACCCCCGAATACACATTAGAAACAAACCGGGCATGCACGCATCAAAGAAACGTCCCTCGCAAATCGCAATCAACAAGTGGACCCTTCAATCACATGCAGAATAAAATGAGAACGATCACGAGCACAATCCAAAACAACCTCAACGGCGACGATGAACCCTTGCTCGTTTCATATCGCAGCGAATCAACGGCCAAGGGCATGTTCTCCTGGTCCGGACTACACGTCGATTCGTGTGGATGCGCACTGTACATCACAGCCCGCAACACCGCCGAAACAGTGGGTATGTACGCCGTTTTGTTCCGCCCTAGAAGCCACGTCAGCGCCATCAGTTGGCAGTCCCGGTTAAACATCTTCTTCGCCCTCTCACTCTCACTCTCCTTCTTGTTATTCCCTTTTATCTGCATAAAAAAGAACCAAACTTATGAAAAAAAGAAACATTGGCTACACTTAATGCTATGGCCGTACATTGGAGAAGCACATGGCAGTGTCATTTTCGCAGGTCAACCCCAAATTAATTAGGACGACATTGGAATTCAAGTAAAGAAACTATTCAACGCTGCGTTATGAAGATAAGGCCCACATCGTCGAAAGGTGGTGTGGTTTTAATGTTTATAAAGGGAGGAGATGAGAAACGTGTAACCTTTTGTAGGGCGATGAGGCATTGGGTGCAGCCAGCGTAGGAAGCGTTGCGGCAATTCTTTTCCAAGTTGCGAACGATGGCGGTGGGGGTGGCGTTGTGGGTGCCGCCGGAGGACGCGTTGCGAAGCGCGGTGGTGACGTTGAAAGCGTTGGGGCAGGTCAGGGAGGTTATGTGGTGGAGCCTGATGCCACAGAAGCAGAGAATGGCGTCACAGGTGGCGTTGGGCTGTGGGATTCGGATGCTGCGGTTGCGGAGCGAGTCTTGGAGAGAGTTGACGCATTTTTGGGAGTCGTCGGCGGGCATCATGGGGAGGTCGCCGGAGGGGGGAGGCGACGATGCAGCGGAGACTTCGAGGGCGGTGCGGGCGTGGGCGGCGAAGAGCCAGGCGGCGAGGACGGGGCAGCAGCGGCTGCGGTCAAGGGTGGGGCCGCCACCGCAGGCGGCGTTGACACCGCCGAAGAGCTCGTTGGAGAGGTCGAGGCGGCAGATTTGGGACTGGGTTTGGGTCGGGTATGCGGGGACGGTGTTGGAGTCCAGAGTTTGTGGAACAGTGTGTGATATGGACGCGAGGAAAACGAGGTACGCTATAAAGGAAGTGAATGCTTGCATTTTGGCTTTTAAGTTGAACTGTGGGCACTGGTTGGTGATTGGAAGTCGAGTGTGGTGGTTTGTTTTGGTGTCGGAGAAAGTGGCAACGTTGTTCTGGGAAGTGGAAAGAAAGGGTTTGCGCGAGGAAAAAGAAGGCACTGGATAAGAAAGGATTAACGTTGTTTGGACTATAATTTTTTTATATAAAAGAAAAGAAATGAAAGATAATTCTGAGATAAAATAATTGAGGTGACAAAAAAAAATGTACTGGAATATCAAGGTTTCGTAAAATTCTTATTGTAAGGATAAAATAGAGTGGTTCCTGTGCCTTTTAAAATGGTTTACGCATTTTGAAAGCCTAAAACTTATTTTTATTTTTTGACAGCAATTAAAACTTAATTTTGTACTAGTATATTTTTAACATTGTTCATATTAAGGATTAAAGTTATATAAAATTATATTATGGTTGATAAAATGGAATATTCGCCCTAACTCGATTCTTCAAGTCTGAAAAATGAATTGGACTAACTCTGACTAAAATATTTTATGAGATGTATTTCTGTGGCCCGTGGAACAGGTCAAATTGGCTTGTTTTAGTTGTCTAAATTTATATATATATATTAAAATTAATAATTAAAATAATTACGAGTCAAAATAAACCTAATTGAATTCAAGTCTATAATTTTTTTTTACTCGACTTGGCGTTTAACCCATCGATCAGGGCTATATTGACACAGTTTATTTGATGTCACATTATTTTGGCCCTACTATGCCTGATGAGTTGGGTTCGACCCATTTTACTAGCATTAATTTCTTTGCCAAAATTAATCAAGAGAATAATTGAACATTTTAATCCCCTAAAAATCAAATATATTATTAAGTTAGTTCCAAAACTAATATTTATTAAAATAAATTAGGCGGTTCCTTTGGTGCATGTTTTGATTAGGGGGTATTGAAACCCCCTCTAACGTGGACCAATTGTAATGCACCATGCATGATCATGCCATGGTATAATCAGTAACTTTGACTCAGAGTTTTTTTGTATTTTTAAAAGATTATGGGGTCACTTTATAATTTAAAAAACATTATTTTATTATATTTTAACAATACATTTTGAATCTATCTTTAATTTCTTATTTCATTCTAAAATCCCTAATTGACCATGGTTTCTCTATTCTTCCTTCTTCATCACTACTTTGGCTCTCCACCTTGTTCAAAATCAAGCACCACATCCTCCTTCCTTCATTGCTCCAAAACACAACCCATCTTGGTTCCCCTCACAGTTGTTAAAGCACAATTGCTGAACAAAAATAATATGATTGCCTATACACAGATTCAAGCTATGGTTCCGTCGGGTCAAGCCACTGTTAATTGAGATAAGTAAAAATTAGAGAGATTTATACTAATGAATTATAAAAATTATAAGTAAAAATAACATTATACTTTAATAAAAAAACATTTTAAATTTATGGATTTTTTTCTCTTTTACCTCACAATAATCCAAACAGTCACCTCGGTGCCAATACAACAACGTGACCGGTGAGGAAGGCACGAGGAGGGAAAGTGACTATTCCCTTTTCCCCCTTTAATCACTACCAATAGAAACAACAAAAGCACAAACACAGAACACTCCCTCCGAAATTCGTCTCCGACATTACGCTCTTCCTCATTGTCCACGTTGGAAACGCCGACCTCGTACGACGTTGGGCCTTCAATTTTCAAATCGCGATTTCAATATTTCTTTTGATTTTCTTTTTTGATGCATCCGCCACTATCGCATGAGTTCCTACGCGAGGCAGTTGCCGCTGCCATCACTCCTTTTTACATTTAGATTTGTTTTTTTTGTATTCAAACCAATTTACCAAAATCTTAAGCACCAAGCATAAATTACTAATTTTTTTGTCAACCATAGAAACAACCAAGTCATTACAAAAGAAAAAATAGATATAAATATAATAAAATAGTATATTGCAAAATTATAAAGTGATCGCAAATCCCTTGAATAAATACACTAAACCCCAGTCAAAACTGCTGGTTATGACCTGAATGATTGCACAATTGACACATAATGATTGGTCCACGTCAGAGGGAGGGGTTTCAATACCCCTAATCTGAACGGGCACCAAAGGAATCGCGAAAAAAATTATGAATTGTATTTCATTGGTTATTTAAATTCAAGAGTTAATTGACATTACATGACAATCACATTTTTTTTTTATTTGGCATCCACGTGACATGCTGATGTGTTTAAAAGGTCATATTGCCTTTCATGTGTAAGTTAAATTAATTTCAAATTTAATTTCTATTTTTTATTTGGATTAACTTGAAAGTGAAGGGTTTATATCCGGTTAAATGGTTATTTTGATCTTTATCTTATTTATGTTACTCAAAATAATATTTTATCTTTTTAAAAAAAAATTATTTTATTCCTTTATCTTTTTTTAAAAGATTCAAGATAATTTTTTATTTTTTCAAAAAATTTACTTTGATACCTTATCTTATTTAAAATGATATTTCAATTATTTTAATATATTTATTTTTTGTTATTTGAATAACACTTGGATGAAATTTCATTATGAATATATTTCAATAATTGAAGGATCATTTTAAAAATAAGATGAAGTATCAAAGTGAATCTTTTAAAAAGTAAAGGATCATATTAAATTTCTTAAATAAAATAAAAGATCAAAATTAATTTTTTAAAAGATAAAATATAAAACTTAAAAAAATAAGATAAAAGATCAACACCATCATTTATCCTTTATATTAACTTTAATATTTCCATGGAAATAATTAATTCATCAACTTCATTGGCTCATGGCCCACTTTTCCTTTTCCACTTTCGTTGTTGTGGCTCGAACTTCCCTCAAGCCTTACAATTGTTTAGTGCTTGTAGACAATTTTGAATTGTAAGGAAGTTGGGTTAATTATGGGCTTTATTTTTTAGCCTTGACGTAATTTATTTGAAATTTTAACTTAATTTGTTAGTCTATTTAAAAGCATATTTTATATTAAATTTTTTTATATAAATATAACTTCTCTTTAAATGGACTAGTAAACTCATAATCTCCTTGAAACTAATTAACATTAAAGTGAAGTTAGCCTCTCATTCAAATTATTGATCCTATAATAGTAAAACATTATTCTTGTCAAACCAATTAAAAAAGATGATTTGTTGTTGAAGGCACCATGTGTGTAGAACGTTTTCTTATTGAGGAAATATCCTTTGTACTATGTTTTTTTTTTTTTCAAATCAGGCACGTTATATAATAATATTGTCTATTAGCCTTTTTTAAAAAAAAAGGACGCTGATTAATATTAATGAAGTGCCTGACGATGATGTTTTCTTATTTTACTTAGTTGTATTAAAAAAAAGTGCTTATCGTCAACACATGTTAATCCAAGTAACAATGAGGCTCCTTTCAATAATAATAACGAGTTTGGTTTTCTTTCCATATAAAATTTTTCATGTATAAAAATGTTTTTTTTTATTTAATAATTTCACGATCCATTAACACAATTCTTGTCCTCAAGCGTTTTTTTTTTCTTGTTTAAAATTCCTCAGCGCTTCTAATTTCTTACTGAGAACAGAGTGAAGTCAATGACTCAATGTTTTTGTTGAAAAATGAAAACCTTATCTGTCATTGCATGTTACACATCTTATCAAGAAAGTGCCAATAGAACAACTCACATTATTGCAATGGATTATATATTAGCTTTTAATAAAAATCATAACTAGTATTAATAGTTTTTGTATAATATGGAGAAAAAACAAAGAGAGTAAAGCAATTTGTACTCGAAGTAAACGCTGCCATTCAATTACGCCCAAACAAAATTGCATAAATGTAAACAAGCAAGGGTCAACAACAACTTGTCTGCTTTTGAAAGATGATGTGGCTAACGTGGTGAAGCTTTCTTTCACACCTTGCAGAAGAAAATCTTCTCGAATATAGTTTTTATGGTTCTCTAGCTAATTCGTTGTAGTAGAATTTGTGATTATAAAGCAAAGAGAAGAGGCGTGATCATGGCTCAGGAGTAAGGACAAAGGTGCACTTTTGTGCTCTTAATTGCGTGAACGCATGAGCTTTCAAAATTCAAACAGCTCAAGTCTTTTGCGTGGGCGGTAGAAGGACCAGAAAGATAAGAAAGACAGAAGAACAATATATGAATACTTTCTCAAACCAACAAGGAAAAACACATGAAATTTAATTTATTCATTAAAGAATAGAAATAAAAAGATTCTAAATCATATTAAGTCTTGTTATGTTGTTAACCACAAGAACAGAGAAAATAGAATCCCAAGAGACAGAAAGAGAGAAATCATAGAGAGAGAGTGTGGGTTCTCATTTATTAGTTAAGAGTTGTCAGTATCAATACATAATTACAGTATTTATGAATAACCATTGAGAAGCTTTTGGCGGTAAAATTAGTTGCGTCACTGTCTTCTATTTATGTTGGATTCCTCACCATTGAAGTTATATCACATGTTGACTTTGTGTTGTATGTTGACTTCATATTCTATGTCAGTTGTGTGTTGATTTTGTATTGTTATTAGTTGTATGAATTTCATCTTGATATCAACATTGAAATTCTTATAATAGTTGTTCCTAAGTTGGTGTACTTTGAAAAAATAATGCCAACTTTGAGTGGAAAGTAAATATCTTCCTCTTCTTCATAACAAGTCTAAACCATATATTGAATTATAATACCATCTCTAATTTAAGCCTTAACTAGCTAGCTATATCTACCACAATGATAAATGTTAGCATGCCTTGGTTATGGTAGGTTTAAAACTCCAAGTTCTTATGGAGAGTAAAAAAAATGTTCATAAAGGAAAGAGAAGACTACTATTTTGAACGGGTCGGATACCGACAGAATTGGATCGAAGCTTGGGCTTTATTCCAAATTGCAATTCAAAATCCAAAATAAAGTGATGCAATTCTACCGTATTGGGTGCGTCATGAATCATAAGGTACCGCAAAACATAGTGGCCCAATTTTGTTTCAAGTCAAAAAAAGGCACTTTACATCAAGACATCAGACATGTCAAAAAACGGTGCAGACTATGTTCTGTATTCAAATGCCACGCTGCCAGCTGGTCTTGTAGAGTCCAATAATTTTATGGATTTAATTTAGTTTCTATACACTCTTTGAGGCCAAAAATATTTACATTATTAATTAATAAGAAATTATAGTAGTAAGATTTTTAAAGTAAAAATCAATGAGTTTATCATATATATTATTGACTTGAAATTATTAAATATTTGTATAAAACTTTTTCATACGGATAATGCATAGGATATTTACTCTAATTTTATTATTTAAACATCAAATAATTGGCAAAGTATAACATTATAAATAACTATTTTATTGCTTATTTATTTTTCAACTTTCCATGTAAAGACATTTTAAAATAGGTTGATCCAAATTAAAAGGGATAAGTGTCCTATTTTAATTGCATAAAAGCATTTCTGAAAAGTCATTGTTCCTTGAGAAAAATGCGCTTGGAAATTCACCAATCTGCATGCACTTTAAAGTCACTATCTCATTGCAACTGAGGGATATGTGGTTCCATTTTTGCTTCTTTTTCTTATTGTCAAAATAAAAGTTTGCTTTAGGACTTGGGGAGAACGCACACACAAAAGGATAAGTCAAGGTACAGATTAACTCCCTCATAGTGTCATGTATGACGTGTCCTTTCTTTTCTAGAAAAATTAATCCACAAAGGAAGGGATAACTGATCGATTTTGCTTCAAAGCGATAATAATAGTTTCATGCATGACACGATTTTTGCCTCCGCTTTTGTGGAAGATGCTTTCCGTGTTTGAAATGTCTCCAACAGCGCAATTTCAGAGAAAATTAAATACTTGTAATTGTAAAGCTTTTAATTTCAACTCTGTAACGATGAAGTTTCTGTTGTGCGTAAGGAACAAATCCACCTCTATGTCTCATCAAAATATGAAAGTAATAACTCAATTTGTATGAGAAATAAAAGATACCGTATAGTACAATGTAATATGGGTTGTAAATACGGAGTTATGGACACAAATGTGCCGTAACAAATTTTATGCGGCGTAGAGGTTCGTTTCCCACTTAATGAGGAAACAAATTTTATGTGGTTCTCTTTCACAGAAGAGACCACGTAAGGACAAAGACACACTTTTTTGATCGCTGAATAACGTCAAAAAGATCGACATTCAAATTATACGATTTCCACAGTGTTTTGGCATGGTAAATGGTGATAAACGTGGCTATAGCGGCTCCATTGTTCAAAGTTCAAAGTTCAAAGTTCAAACACTTTGTGGAAGAGAGGATACAATGCGATAAGCCGAAAGATGATCAATAGCGGTCCCCAGAATAGATTGATTAGAACACGATGGAATTCATGTATGCTTTAATTAGTTTGTCCAATTATATTTACCATGTTTTTCGAAGAAGCCATGCAATAAATGGCACAAAAGGGTTTTGCACGAACCCATTACCAATACATGTGCTTTTTTTTTTTTACATATTAAAGTTTTGGAACACGGAAAATAGTTTTATAGTTGTGACTTAGAAGAATATTTGTTTGAATGTTTATTATGTTCAATATTATGTTTTTTTTATCTAATAATCCTTATTTTTATTTTTTATTTTCAACAAGTGCCTTTATGACATTTATTAGCAATATCCTTTTTGATTTATAAGAGGCCAAATAGATATTTATTTTGGGGAAGTTCTTTAAATAATTGTCTTTAGAGTAGATAAGTAGTAAGTGAAGGTATATTTATTATTGATCTAACCTATTGAAATTTAAAAATAAAACTAAAAAAACTCTTTTCAAAAAGTTAAAACATCAACGTTAACGGCCTTGTTTTTCTGTTAACGAAACATCAAAATTATATATATATATATATATATATATATATATATATATATATATATATATATATGGTTTTTATCAAAAAATCATAATTTTTTAGAATATTAGTTTTGTTAATTGAAAAAATTGAACTTATTATATTATATTTCCCATCTTCTCTTCTTCCTTAACCATAAAAAAACCCACCTTATATCTCGTATATATACAAGCTTTTAGTTAATTGGTAATGGCTCAAAGACTGTTAGCCCTCTTCCTTAAATTTTCTAACAAGTGCTTTCAGCTTTTATATAACTCAGCTCTTTTAAAAGGAAAAATGAAAATTTCTAATCTTTGTACTTGCATTTAACTCTTTTGAATAAAATGAATAAAGTATAATTAAAATAACTTTAAAATTCTCAATGGATTCTCAAGTCATTTTTCTAGCCTATATTTTCTTAAACAAACATTATTATTTATTAAAAATAAAATAAGTTATGTATTACAAATAAATAACCTTAAAGGATATATTTCCGATTGAATTATGATTTCATAGTACAAATTAAATATTCTAAGACAGTACTTTATTTTTATCGTTGGAACTGGATTTGTAGTACAAAATTTTCTTACAAATTCAACGAGTAACTTTCCCCTCTCTCTTCCTCCTTTTAGATAAGAAGCCATGTTAAAATAATTATAAAATCATGTTAATCCTTCATCTAATTTAAAATATAAATTAAGTTCAATCTTGACAAGTACACATTCTTAATATATTCCAGAAAAAGTCAAGTTTCACATTCTCTGATACTATGGCGGCATATACTGTTCATGATGTTTGGTAAATTATCCAAACTCTTTTTCAGCAGTTAATAGCCCGCTACTACTTAACTTTTTAAGTTCATTCTCTTGTAAGAAAAAGTAATCAACCTGTTAAGCGCATTAAATTAATTACAATTGAATTTCCTGATTAATTTTATTTGATTAAAGCTGTATCAAATGTTTTGTTTTCAGTTCATTACTACCTTCATGACCCAAGGAATTTTGTAGTTCCTAAGACGGTATATTTTGTTATCTAATTAACGTTTAGAGAGTGTAATCAACGAAACTCCACCACACAAAAATGTAACTGCAGAAATCATTCAAAAGAAAGACACTGATAAAAATTACAAAGACTTGGTGTCATATATCATATTAGAAATATTGACAGCTGCAAAGCAAAAATGAACAAAGATTTAAAAAAACCAACCCGAGTACAAAATTCTGCATGCCCCACATATTTAAATAACAAGAATAATATAATATATAAATTCAAACTAATTAAACAGCAGTGTGCAAATTAAACGCAATATTCACACAGACACATATTTACAAGAAATCGCTAATGTCAAGACTCTCTGGAATTTCTAACTTGAATACATCGCTGCAATAGGTGTCCCTCTCTTCCTCCGCGCAACTATTCACATACGTGGACGATGAATTCAATGAGGTAGGAGTTGACAAAGGTGTAACTGATTCATGGCCTATGTTTTGGTTTATACTGTTTAAGTAATGTTCCAATTCGGGGTCCAGAAGCAAATCAACTTGGTTAATTTGTTGAGCATTCAGCTGGTAATTATTCTCCCCAAGATAAGAAGGAATTGATGAATTCTCTGGGGAAATTGATGATAAGCCATTGTTCACGTTGTTGTTGCTTAGAGTTGGTGTCTGAAACTGATTTGGAGCAGCAACTTGGTTCTGTACTTGACCATTCCCAGCATTATTATTGAATTGTTGTTGCACTTGTGAAACTAAGTTTGATGCGTTCTCATGATTCTTCAAAGATAAAAGTGTGGCAGTGGCAGCGAGCTTAAAAAATTCTGGGTTCATCAACGCTTGGGCACCCAATAGGCCTTGCAGATTCAGAAACGATGGGTTAACGGTTCCTATTGCTGACCTTAGAATCGAGGACATGTCAAGAAGATCAAGGCGTGGAGCGTGTGTAACTGGGTCAATTCCCATTCGAAGCAACCTCTTCCTAATGTTTGTGTTCCAATAGTTCTTTATTTCGTTGTCGGTTCTCCCCGGTAACTTAGCTGCTATAGCCGACCACCTAAATATGAACACATAAATTAAACACATAAGAACAACAACATTCTTAAAAAAAATAAAATTGAGAAGATTAAGGAAAATCCAAGACGTACTTGTTTCCCAAGACACTGTGAAGCTGAATGATGGCCTCTTCTTCTTCAAATGAGAACTTCCCTCTCTTGATATCGGGTCTAAGGTAATTAGTCCATCTAAGGCGACAACTCTTGCCACATCTTTGTAGACCTATGATTAATCAACAAATAGTTCAATATATGTTAATATTCAATAATTAGATAACACAAAAAAAACTTTTAATAAAAATTAGAATTAGAATAATCAAAATGGTATAGCTAGGTACCAGCATTCTTGGGGAGGGTTCGCCAATTTCCTGGTCCATAAGTCTGAATGTAGTTGGTGAGCAGGAGATCCTCCTCAGGAGTCCATGGACCCTTTTTGAGGTCATTCTTGTCACAACAGGGTGCTCTTCCCATTTTGGAATTGAAGAAGATGAATAGCAAAAAGTATATAATAGGGTGAATATAATGATTTCTAAAAGGGCAGCCGCAAAGTGCACTCAAACACGACAGAGAAGAAAGAAAGAAAGAAGGTTGCGCTGAAACTGAAACTCAGGGAAAGTAAACGTTTGTTGGGTCTAATGAAAAGCAAGGACGTTCCCTGACTTTATAGCAAAAGAAAGTGGGGATCTTCGTTTGAAGTCAAAAGGATTTGGTGCCGTCCTTCTGCTATGTATTTATCAACAGATGTATACACATGATTGCACTGTAAGTATAATTATACGCATTTAATACGTACGCAATACATGCATACAACATACATTTCTTAAAAATCAGGACAAATATATGATATCATGTTATTATATAAATAAAGTGAGGTAAATGTATGGTAAAAAAGAGACAGATAAAATGAAGAAATTCTATTAAATTTTAAGGAGCAGTAGTATAATTTCCTTTGAAAAATATACATGCAATACACATTTATCTGATAAAGTTTCAAGAGAATGATATTATTTTCATTACCATTTTTGTGAGAATAATGTATACTATCTATTGTAATTATTTTCACTTCCCAATTGTTATGTTATAAATTCGATTTTCCGATCTCTGTTGTGGTCATTTCTTTTAATCTATTTTTTTCATTAAATTACATGATTATTTTGCATAAATTATTTTATATTTCTATTACTGCTATTACAAAAGTTTAGATCTCTCAATTGTAAATTCAATGCTAAATTTTAAAATTTGAAGCATCATATCAAATTAACAAATATAAAGATTATATGTATATATATAAACATAAGCAAGTGGAATGTTAGGTAATGTAGTTACACTCAAAGACAAAAATTTATCATTTGTAGTTTTTTTTTTTTTTTTTTACAAATCTCAAAAGCAAGATCTTACTTAAGAAATTCAAACTCATCTTCACTTATACCAACATAGTATTAATAATTAAAAACACATTTATTAGCATTTTTATAAATATTTTTCACTTCTATGTAAATATAAAAGAAACAGAAAATTTGCTATTCCTATATTGATCTAAACATAACTAATAACTAAAACAACTTGTGTGTTATTGGAGTTATAAAATTTTGTTTAAATTTAGGGTGCGTGATATATTACTATTTTTGTTTCTCAATTTTCACTCTTTTATGTTTTTTTTTTTAAATATTTCTTAAAATGACTTTATTTGGTAGTTATTTTCAACCATTATAATAATTTTTTAATACAAAATCACTTAAGAATTAATATACATTTTTTATAGACAAAATGATTTTTATTATAATATAAAATAACTGGTATCATAAGATATGATAAACACCTACTGGGATCAACTTAGTGGGGAAGAGTTTGGATAATATAAGTGAGATTATAGGATCTAAATTAATTCATTGTAACTTTTGTACAAACAAAAAAAAGATATGGTCTCACTATCAATAATACTTAATATATGTTTTTACAAATAATTACAAAATTGCACAATTTAGAAGATATTTTTTAAATCAATTTCACACGTTTCTTTATTTATGTATTAATAATTTATTTAATTTGAGATAATCTAAAGTACTGAAATATAAAAAATATTGGTTTTAATTCCTTCACTTTTTATGTCAATAGGAGTACTTTTTTAATAGAATTATATTATTTTAATAATTTTTTGTTACCTTGTTTTAAGAGTGAAATATCTATTGATTTTTTTTATAATTATTTTTTTGTTAGAAAAACAGACTGTTCACTTTTACTAATAAATTTTTTCTTCCTAGATATATTTTTTTTAATCCACGGTTCTTGAATTTGATATCTTGTTATTTAAGACTTTCGAACTTAGTTTTACTTGAACTATGTAATGCTGGTATCTAATTTTTTAAATACAAAATATTGGAATAATTTTGAAGACAAGAATCTAATTTTCTTTTTTAATGAAATAAATTAATCTAGAAACTGCTTATATGGTTTAATTTAGAATGATGAAATATAAAATCAAGTTTTGATCATTGGTTACTTTTTATGAAAAATTGTAGTTTACTTAAGTATAAATTCTTTGCCAAGCTAAAATAGTTATCAAAACTTAAAAAGAAAATGAACAAATTGAGTAACATGGTGTTTGATTTTCTAAAGTCTAACTGCATCAATTGGTTTAAAACGAAATATATATATATATATATATATATATATATATATATATATATATATATATATATATATATAAAATGTATTTGACATAGAGAATTATAAGTTTTTGTGCTCACTTACATTTTAATTCTTATTTGGAGTTTCATATAATTGCTTTTGAGCAGTCATGAATAAATTTAGGTTAAATTATTGATTTATTTTGCATTGAAGACAAATATGGCTCTTATTACCGGTGAATGTGAACTTTCAAACAGAACTTTAACATGGAGAATCACACGAGCATATTCAAAGAACACATGCACCTATGTCAGAGGTTTCCAAGGGGAAAGAAAACGATGAATCAGCTGGAATTGCAGTCACAGCCACGGCCACGTCTACTCCCGTTAGTCTTATATTAGGCATTAGCCACATATTCACACAATTAAACAAATTAAATGTATCCGTAGGGACTAATTTATTAATAGATAGGAGTTGAGGAACTAAAATTTTCATTATTTGTTTTTTGGAATTAATCCTCAACTTTCCGGAGGTTTTTCATTACTGTTTTATTTGTGTTGGAACATCATCATAACCATTAACTTAAGAAAAGTTGAGCATTTTAATTAATTATTGGATGATAATTAATCTGAAAAACAGTTTTGCAATTATATTATACGAAAATGAATTTATAAAATTATACTTTTTTAATATCTTGAATGATTTATAATATATATTGCAATTTTTAAAATTACAAAAATTACGTTTAAGTGATCAAAGGACTATGAACAAATATATTTAAGGTTTTGTGTTATGGTTTGAGTATTTTGGATGAAAAATAATTGTTGAGAGGAAATTTTTTACAAAAGGTAACTAACTAAATTTTTAACAAAAATTAGTTAAAATAATAACTATTTCGTCATAATAATATGATTAAAAATTTATTATATATTAAGAGACTAATTCAGACTGGATGCTCTTAGTCCACACAGCGTACAAAGAAATTCTCAAAATTTTTAATTAAGAATTAATACACGAAGAAATGGAATTTCCGGTATTTGTTTAGTTGAATGTATACTCAGTGGCAGATCCAGATACATATATAGCTAATTGCCCCACAATAAATTTTTTTATATTCAAAATATATTTAATAATTATAATTTTTCCCCACAAAAAATTAGTGTTGTTCCATATAGGACCATTTTTTTTAAAAAATAATTAATATAAAAATTTATCATTCAACATTTTTAAAATATTTGAAAATATGTAGGAGGAAATTATAATATATAAAAGCTTAAGTATTTATCATTTATTTTTGTCATAACATTACATAGTTTGAAAAAACTTATAATATTTTTTTCTATTAAAATATTTGAATTATTTTTTCTCCCAATAAAAATATTCAGTATCAACCACTGCGTATATATACATGCATACATATTTAAGTAGATTGGGGCACTGACAGCCATATATGAATCATAACACGTAACATTAGGTTGAAGAAAAATGATTAGTTTACACGCCACATTTTTTTAATGTCACTTTTACCTAATTAAGTTTAAAACATAGAGTAGCTTCTCTTCAATAACTAAGGCATGCCTCCATTGTTTATAGAAGGAGAGGTCTATAGAAAACACATGGGGGGGAGGGGGCTTTTTCTTTTTCATTGTAAAACTGTGTTGGGATCAGGGTGAGAAAATGAACATTGAATTTGAGTTTGACCTTATTAGCTTTAGGTGTATTATGGGGAATGATTGGACGGTAAGTTTGTTCAGTTTCCTTATCAACATTTGGAGAAATTTTATTCTACTCTTACGTCGTATTACTTTACTTGGCTGTCTCCCTTCGTTTCCGGGCTTGACTAGGGATGTTCCTTATTTGATTTGGTTTAATTTTTTATAAAAAAGAAATTATCTGAATCAAATTTAAAAAATACATAGGGTTTGATTTTTATTTAAAATAAAATTTCAACCAAACTAAATAAATATTTTTTGATTTAGTTCAATTAGATTTTTGTGATTTTTACTAAATATTATTTCTTTAAAATTTAAAATAAAATTCAATATTATTTCTTTAAATTAAATTATATTACAAAAAATTGTTAATAATAATCTACGAAACTTATTCATATATTAAACCTTCTGCAATAAAAATTCATTAAATTTTCATCAATTTTAAATCAAATATATCTTAAAAAAATAATTTGAAAAAAAGTGATATATATTGTATAAATTCATATTTGTAATATTATAAAATATTATGAAAGTAAAGTAATATATACATAAAATATATTAATATTAAAGTAATATAAGTGTTATTATAAGTATTGCAATTTGATTTAGTTTTAAAAAAATACAAACCACAAACCAAATCAAATCTATCCCTCTAAGAGAAAAAAATATTTAAACAAATTAAAAAAAATGGTTTTGTTTGATTTGATTTTCTGTTTTTTGAGTGATTTTTTATTTTTATTTTAGATGAGTTTAAATTTGAGTATTCTTAGTCGTGACTGTGAATTTTGGATAAGAATATTTTAAAATAAGTTTATGTTTAAAGTAAGTAATGAATGTATTTTTAATTAACTTTATTTAAAAAGTCAAATAATCTATTGGTCATTTATTTTATTTTTTAGTTCAATTTGATATTTTATTTTTAAAAAAATTTAATTTAATTCTTTATCTTATTTCTTTAGTCTTTTATCTTTTAAAAACTTTATTTTAATCATTTATCTTTTTTTTTTCTTTAGTTTAAATTTTTTATCTGTTTAAAATTGATGTTATTAATAATTTAAGAATGAATTTTTTTTTGTTAAGAATGAAGTGGAAGGAAAGGAAAGAAAATTAAACAAAAAGTTAATTTTTATTTTTAAATGATTAATGACGTAAAGTTTAAATAAACTAAAGGACCAAATTAAAAAAAAAGATAAAAAATGAAACTGAAAAAATAAAATGAAAGATCAAATAAAATTTTAAAAAATATAAACGACTAAACTAAAAAAAAAGATTAAAAAAATAAATTAAACTTTCTAAACTATAAAATATCAAACTAAAAAAATAACTAAATAGGTTATTTAACCTATTTAAGACTATGTTGTCTAATAATGACCACAACCAACGTCTCACTGCTCGAGAATCTTCCGCCTACCTACTAAGACTAATGTACGTACAAATTAAAGTACAAGATCATGAACACAATTGGTTAATATATCTAAATCCCGAAATCGACCTCAGAAGCATTTATACCACATCTAGTTACGTAAGAAATACTGAAATACTAAGTTTAATTTTACAAGCCTCACATAAATAACTTTCTAATTTTATACTACATTTCATCTTCTCCTGTGAATACTGATTAGAGAGCATCAAAATCTATTCCACCTAAGCTTGACTCAAAGATCATCAGAGATTCCAACTTCCACTTCAAATATTTCCTGTCTTGGGATGGTGCTGAATTAAGTGTCTGTTTGGTTTAAGAATTTTTCGCATTCCAATAAATGTTGAATATAATTTTATTGAGAGAAAACTTTGACACTTAATGTACTAAACACCAATACAAACACAGCCTAATTTATCAAAATCCGAACGAAAATATACTTTACTTAATGTATACACTATACACCTTAATATATAATTTTAAAGAATTACTTTTTTATTTTTTAATTGAAATTACGTAGTCTAAGTTTGACTTTTTGGTTACTTCTGTCCTATGTCAAACTTAAACACTTTGATGAATTGATGCACGCATTGCAAGGGATTTATTTTTACAGGTGCAACACCAATTAAAATGTGCGAGCTAGTAATTACTCTGTCCGACGTATATTATTGTCTACTTTAGATTATTTTACATAGATCAAGAAAAAGACAATAAATAGATAAAAAAATAGTAAAATAATTTTATATTTTCATTAATTTAATTATAAATTTTGTTATCCACAGAGATATATATAAATAGAAAAAAAATAATCTTACATTAAAAAATTAAAATAATAATTTTTTTAAAATAATTTTTTTCTTACATGATAAAAATAATATCTTATGTGAGATTCATAATGTTTAAAATATACATACATTTTTTTATTTTTGGGCCATTATATTTCTTTTTTTTATTATGTGATTTTTTATACAAAAGGTTATACAAATTCACATAGAATATAATAATTGATTATTTTGTGGTTGGTTGTTCTGTTAAGCCTACCAAAATTAGTGCTTATTGTTTAAAATTATTTTCTAAAATTTAAAATTATACCAAACTGATTGGCTTTGATGATGTGTCAACCTAAACTCTTACCTTCTAAGTTATAACAATAACAAGAGGTCAACCCCAAATTCTTGGACACATGTCTGCTTATGTGTGGCCAAATTTCTGTGGCAGGGAGCATTTTAACGATCGTATATGACAGTTGTCCATTTTTGTTCCAAGAGTGAAGTCAATGATGCCATAGGCTCTTGACATTTGTGATTTGCAGTATGTTGCTTCATCTATTTTAGCATCCGTGCCCATATATTCAAAAGACATGGAAAATCAGGTGCCAAAATTCATCAACCTTCCATCTAACAACGTGGGATTTAACGGTCAAATGTTATTTTAGTTCATTCTCTCCTATTAGTTTTTTACTTTTTCTACCAAGAAAACATTATTATTATACATCTCTCGGAGATCTCACACGATTGTGGTTCCTGTTTTCTTAAGTTACAACCTGCAGAAGGAGAAAAGCTTCATAGTGATGTCACTTTTGTTGTTGCTTGCTAATTGTGATCTCCTTGTACTTCACTGTAGACATGGTGGTCCATTATTCGCTACTAGCTAGCAGAGAAAATGATCTAGAAGAGTCATTTGTTATTTGCCCATTTGAATATGTCTGTTTATGGTATTGAAGAATGGCGCTAATCTAAGATAATGATTAATGTTAATCTTTTCTTTTAAATAGATGATGATGAATGTGAATCTGACAAATTTTTATTTTTCACTTTTTAAAAATAATTAAAGCAAAAGAATGAGTCTAGAGATGACAAAAATATTCATATTCACAAATACCCGCAAATAAAATGTACAACCAATTCAATTAATTTGGATAGTTAAATGAATATTTACCTCTCATTTAAATTGTTCTTTTCTCTATCTATTTATTGACAATGCGGGACATATATGAAGGTGCTTGAGAAATACTAAAAACACATTCTCATTCTCTCTTAAGCTTTCTTTCTAAGATTCTCACTATGATTTGTTAGAATATATTCGAAATCATCTCTTTTAATAGGTTTTGGTTATCATTTAATGATTCTCTTTCTTAATTTATATTAAATAAGAAATTTTTTTTTATTAAAGTTTATGATTTTCAATAAATTCTAACCAATCATATAGAGAGTCTTTGAGGGAGAATACCAGAAAGAATGCCACTAACATTTCTCATATCAAAGTTTGGTGTATGTCACTACTTGCTTATATGCATAAAAGTTAATTTAATAATTATGTATTGACGGTATAAAATAATTGTATACTTTCATTCAATCGTAAATAACGATTGAAACCAACTGTAAACAATTTTACATTGATAATTGTTAACTTCTTGACAAGTATATCAATTCATCCATGTATTATTTTAAAATGATAAGATCAAGTGTCAAGTCAATAGGGACTTTGACTGTACTCAAAGTTTATGTATATCAATTTTTTAAGCAATTAATGAATTGATTCAAATATGTGCAACATGTGACATTAAATGTAAATTTGACATAAAATTAAACTATGAAGTTGCATGTGCAAGGGGCGAGACAACAAACACTCATAGTAGTGAAGTGATGGTAGATGCAGAATTATGGACATATTGGGGGCTTAGCCTACCAAAATTACTCTTTATGCAATATTAATGATTTTTCTCTATTCAATATTATTTCAATTATCACCAACATCTACTTGCATACTCTAACTATGACTCCTCACATGAAAGAGTCTAAGCTACCTAATTCCTCCCCTAATCCCTTAAGAGATAAATTAGACATGTTGCATTATAAACATAGATGTATAAAATAGGCTAAATAATACCATTTCATCCCTAGAGATGACTTATCTATATGTTCTTTTCTAGTTCTTAAGAGATAAACATTTCTCAATGCATAAATCCTATAACATCACATGAGCATGGATGATCATACCACAAATATGAAAATAAACACAGAAAAGAGACAATAATACTGAAATAACATTAAATGGATAGTTAGAACATTACATCTTTGATTACTAAACTCTCAAGAATGGATAGTTTAGCCCCATTGTCATAAGAGACTTACAAATACAAAAAGGGTGAAAGTAGTGGAAGGGAATAGAGGAAAATGGAGAGGAAAGGAAAGAAAAGCTCCCAATGGGTGGTTCTCCCTCCAAAAGGACGAGCCCTAGTCTTATGCTCTATGGAATGCTAAATGAAAATGTTCCCTCTTTTTTTTTTCTCTTAAAATGCAGAAAAATCATTTTTTTTTCGACATTAACCGTGTGTTAAGCGAGACTACACGCTAAGTGCAGGACAAGGGGTCACGCGTTAAGCGCGCATGCATGAGACAACTGGCTTCCCATGTGACTTCTCGCGCTAAGTGGGGGTGACGCGATGAGCGAGACTCCTAATGTTTAACACAAAAAAAAAGTAATAAAAAAGAAAAGAATCACATAATTTTTTTGTGATTTAATTACATAATTTATGTATACATAATAATTATCAATAATGTACCAAATATGATTATTTGTGATTGAATAATAGTATAAAATTATTTTTTTCTCTATTATGGATTGTTAATTAGTATAATTGTTGATTTTTTTTAAAATTTTATTTTTAATAAGTATCCATGAATATCCATTAATATTCACAGGTGTCTACTTAACAATACTTGCGTGCATATGAGGCAGACATGAGACAATTTTTTAGTCAATAGAACAAGTAATGAAGGCATATTATTTGGGCTTGCTTTGTCTCTCTAATATCCTTAGGTGAGTCAGGTGGAATATAAGAAAACTGACAAAGTTTATTTCCTTTATAAAATTATAAGAAAAAAGTAAAGAAAAATAGATATTTGAATAGAAAATTAAAAAAAGAGAATAACTAGCAGTTAAAACAATAACCAAGACAAATAAATAATTAAAAATCAATTATGAGAAAACTCTAACTCAATGTATAAATCTTAGTTTCACTTCTTAAGATTGCAATTTTTCTGACAAATTGATTCTAGTTGTTAACAAGTTCTAATAATCAATCCTTTCTTACTTTTTTAATAACCAAGAGGACTTTGTTGATTAATTTCCCAATAATAGACAACCCTAAACAAGCTGCTAGGATTTAACTTACAATGCATCAAAGGGATCCAATTCAAACCAACAAACGCACAAGGATGGTCATTCATTTAGACTAGATTATATTTCTAAACAACAATGCAAGTGTAATTTTACCACTAACTATATTTGTGCACTCTACAACAAGATGTAGTTATATTTGACTTATTATTTCCTTTCTTTTTTTGATTTCAGTTAACTTTCATCTTTTTTAAGGATTAATTTCCCCCCTTTCACATAAAAAATTAATAAACCAAACAACAGTAATAGAACTGAGAAGATAAAACTATACAAATTAATAAAGAAATGTTATCAATAGTGTTTGTTTTTTACTTCCAATTTTTTAGTATAAAGTTGATAAAAGTTGTTGTCTCCTTGTTTGATGTTTAGGAGACATACCTATTTTAATTTGTAGTCAGTTGCATTAAACAAAAATAAGAAACAGTAGATATAGTTAGAGTTGCATTCTCTAAACAATAAATTAAATATGAAAGTTATCAGCAAAAACTAAAATATGTGAAAATAATGTGTTTCGAAAGCGAATTATACATGCACGGTTTTCCTTTGCGTTTCGTAAATGTTCATCGATCTCGTGCCTAGATCTATACTACATGATCAGTGTGGTGGGATAGCTGGATAACAATCACGCGTCACCATATCTTTATATACATTTTTAATACACGGTTTTAATTATTTATTTGAAGCACCATATCACACCTAATCTTAGTCAAATGGCTGAGGATTGTATTTTACTTAACATATCATAGGCATAGCCACTTAGATGATTGCATATGACCTGTTTTTGGTAAGTACTTTGCACAAATGAAAGGTGGGTGACGACAGCTTGCCTTACACAGTAATCTAACACCTCTTAATTAATTGAATAACATATATGAGTTTACAATGTGAATTTTGTTATGTTAGTTGTGTGGTTTTCAAAACTCCAACAAACTTTTAGTCTTGCATGGTCTTAATTGGTTTGTTAAAATTTTTTTGGTATAGTGTTGGTGGGGTTCGCGGTACTTGAAGAGTTACACGTAGAGGGTCACGCTGGTCTCAAGAGCTTCAAGATTGCCATCTTTGTTTTTGGTGGAAGCTTGCAAGATTACATGGGGACGTGCTTATGTTTATTCAAGTGGGAATCACACGGAACTTAATTAATTGACAAAAACTGAAGAGTTGGCGCTTCACGTAATAAACACGTATTATCATTGCCTAAGTTCCTTGAAGTTTATGATGAATTTAAGATAATAAACGATTGCGAAAGTTTATAAGTTAAAAAAATAGTGAAAATTTGGTAAAATTTTGGATAAGGGTATATACATATATATATATATATATATATATATATATATATATATATATATATATATATATATATATATATATATATATATATATATATATATATCTTTGTTTGAAATCTTATATTTTGGTTGGTATGTTTTTATTAAATAGAAAAATATTTAATTAAGTAAATTAGCTCGTGAAAATTTTGAAGAATAAAAATGAGATGAGAGTTTGGGTAAAAGAAAATCGAAGGAGATGAAATTTATTGAATGTTAAAAAACGGAGACATAATTAGTTAAAAAAAAACTTTGGAAGACCAAAATGATACATAATGCAAATTAAAGAAAATAAAAGTTCAATTAAATCTTGTTTTTTAGCCAATTAAGTCTTGTTTTATTTTGACCTTTTTTAGAGATGAACCATACACCTAATATTTAATCATCTTTGATTTTGTATTTTTTACTAAGAAATGTGTATACTCGATTTTTAAATGACTACTTGACTAGACTTCCAAAAATATGTTGCCGATGAAGTCGACCTAAGTTGATTAAGTAGGAAGTTTGAGTTCTTATAAACTTCCAACTTCCAGTTATTCTTATGGATAACAAAGAAGACTTCCTAAATCTTCTATCATTTTGTTTCGTTGCGGTAAGTTTGCTAAATAGTGCTAAATTCAAGCTAACGATATTATCTTGGGCTAATGACGCAAAGAGTAAGCCCGTGGGCCAATGACAGTGTTTTGCAGTGCCATTGTGTATTTCAATGATATAATAGGGTGAATGAACCGATTCAATTTGAAAATAGTTCAAATTTTGATTTGATAATCAGTTTATTAAATTTGGTTCATAAATTAAATTAAATAAATTAAATTTGAACTAAAAATTGACCTCATTAAATAAATGGGCCTTATTTAAATTGTGTATAGTGCAAATTATTTGATTCATGAATTGGATATATATAATTGTTTGGATTTTTTATTTTTTTATATATGTAGTGTGGAGTAGTTTTTATTTATACAGACTTTCATTGTAATTATATTTTTTTTATTATACTTGGTGACCCTTAATAAAATAAGTTTTATTTTGCCTTTTTTTTTAAAAAAATCAAATAATCATTTTATCTAAAATCTACTGATAAATTGAGAATTCAAAATATATAAGATTTAAAAAATTTAACTGTTAATATATGTGGGGGATATTTAAGGGGTACACTTATGGAACACAAGTCACCACATAAAAAGACCTGACACTACACTCTAACCCAAAACCTTAAAATGCTCAGGGTTTATGGGTCTTCTCTTCACTGGTGCTCAACCTTTCTCCTTCTACTCGATGTGAGACTTTACGTCACACTTGTAACCAGCAATACCTGCAGGAGTATGTGTGTGAGCACTCGAGCTAGCAGTTAGGCTGTTAGCTAGGCCGTTAATTCTGTTACAACAAACTATAGCATTTCAGGAAGAATTCCAATTGTATAAATTCAGAAATGACAAAGCAATGAAATAAGTCAAAACTTAGCTCCATTTTAGCTTTCTTTCGTTTTTATCTGATCTCAGTCCTCTAACAGGTTACTACTTGGTGGACCTATCTCGTTGGTAGGCTTATTTAAAGTGCATGCATTCCTTCTTATATGGAACCTTACCTCTGCATGTAATAGCACTTCTTGCGCGCTGTTATTAATGTTATTCTATTTGGCTATAAAAAAAATTTCATTAACTATCCAAAAATTATTATTCTCAGCAGACTAAATTTCTTAAACAAGATAAATCACCAAATTATAATAAATATAACATCAGAAGATCCTTATTACAGTTGGGGAAGCTAAAATCAACCGAGTCATTGACTCGATTTTTTTATATAGACCTTAGCTTCAGTTTTTATTTAAATCGCACGAATAAAATTAGAATTTTGAAACTTGAAGTCCTTGTTCAATGGCAGACCTTAAATATTCAAATTCTGTACTTGTGCACACCAAGCCAATCTCAAGTCCTCCTTCTTTATCCTCACTTTCAGCCAGAGACATACCCTTGAAGGAATGTATCATTTCCACTTTGGTAGGCCTTCCAAATCCAAAATCAGTCTCATAAACAGTGAACTTTGGTGATCCTGTAACCATCAAGGTACTTTCCAACACAAACATCTTTGTAAAAGATTCCCTCCAATTTTCTGCATCGATCTTTGAAGAGTTCACTTTTCATATCAGTCACTGCTCTTTCGATGACCTTGACCACATTCAATGACCTTGACCACTTTCCAACACAAACATCTTTGAATTCAATAACCTTGACCACATTCAATGACCTTGACCACTTTCCAACACAAACATCTTTGAATTCAATGACCTTCACCACATTCACCAAACCACTTTCTCCCTCGAGGTTTTTTCTCTTAAGCGTTGCATAACATAGAGTTAAGCAGTTTCCAAAGTATGTTTCTGGCGCAGAATGCTCAAGGCGATCTCTGCAATCTGCAGCAAAACGAAAGAACTCCTCTTTGACATCTTCTTCATCATCATTTCTGCATCTTGTTTAAACCAAATTAGCCCACACAAAGGCACATTACACCTCAAATCAAAAACTGAAAACTCACAGCAACAGACCTAGTTTTTTAAATTATTTTTTATTCAATTAAAATGATGTTATCTGATTTGAAAAAATCATGAAACTTAATTAGTTATCAGTGTAAAGATGGTTTACATGCATGGTACATAGCTTTTAGTCTCTAAGTAATAATATAAGCAACAAAATTGATTATTCTATTGTATTTATTTTATACCTGTGTGATTTTGACATGAAATAAGTATTTTGCTCATGTTAACAAAATAAATTAAATGCAGGCGGACCAAATTAACATTCAATGGAGAGAAGCGAAGCTATTGTGGATAAAGGTGTAATTTTGACGCTGTCTCATTGTCAACCCACTTGGCATATTATAATGGCCCTAAGAATTTTAGTTCATCTAATGAGGGAGTTTAACAACCCCAATCTGCATAACCACTTGATTAGTCAGGAGGTTGGGGCGACTTAAGGGTGGTTAGGCCACAAATTATAATTACTAGAGCAAATATTTTTAATTTGATTTTGGCTACAGAAATCTTAACTTGCATTGTCAAAGAATATTTAACTAGTCCTCTATTTTAAAGTAATTTGTGCTCACTCTTGATTAAAGTATTTTTATCCCCTTTAACCAAAAGTATCTTTAGTTTTTTGTCAGAATATATTTATTTTCCCTTTGATTTTGACTAAAGTATCTTTATTAAGCCCAAAGTATATTTAACTCAACTTCAACAATATATAATAGCTTCGTATTAACTTTACAAAAATATCTTTAATTTGACCTTGATCCAAACATATTCTCCTCGGTCAAATTAATTCCAACTCAACCCCAACTAAATTATCTTTGTGACACCAATTCCTTTCTTAACTCCTGTTTGAAGGACATTTGAGCTAATCACAAGAGATCATTAAGTATAAATAATGTAAAACATTATAAATAATCGTGTATGAGTTTCAGTATATATCTTACCAAAACCAAGATTGTGTTTTGAATTGACAGTATAAGATTATAATGTTAAGGTGAACAAACAATCAAGAGCTTGTGAATTTAATTAGGGTTAGTGATTTTAATCATAATCTTAATTTTCTGGAAGTTGCATGTGTTGTTATTTGGACACTGAAGATTAAGATGACTGGATTTTAATCCAATACCCTAGTGCACCGACTTGAAAAAAATTTAAAGCTGAGGAAAATTGCTCTGAGCCACACTCTAAATAATTCCTAGCTACATGTCCTAAAAGTTTCTAGCAGTGAGACATTGACCAGCTAATTTCATGAATTAGAATGATAAAATAGTTGCTTACTGTGCTTATTAAGTGTTTCCCCTCTCTCCCCCACTTTAGCTTATAAGAGAAGCCAAGCACCTAAACACCGTCATTTCCCCCTCCCCCCATCTTGAGATGTATTTAACTTTTAATTCTCAACACAAATAAGCAATCGAGTGGGAGGGGTATGATATAATAACTTATGTTTATGGAACATAATTAAGTGACCAAACAGTACAATATTGTTTTTTAGGTGAATGCAAACAGTACATTGATCACCTCATAAAACCTTCATAACAATCATGCATTAGAAATTAAGGAAACAAGATATCCAAGTAACTAAACATAAATCCAAACATCCTTATTAAAGTCGAGGAAGTTAATTAAAATCAACCATGATAACTTGTTAACACAAAGTTAACTTTTGGATAGACCTATGTTTTGATTTTTATTTAAATATATATCACAGTATAATAGATTTAGGATTTTGAAGCTTTTAGTCCTTGTTCAATGACAGAAAATAAATCTTCAAACTCTGTACTTCTACACACCAAACCAACCTCAAGTCCTCCTTCCTCATCTCCACTTTCAGCTAGAGAAATACACTTGAAGAGATGTACCATTTCCACTTTGGTAGGCCTTCCAAATCCAAAATCAGTCTCATAAACAGTGAACTTGGGTGACCCTGTAACCATCAAGGTACTTTCCAACACGTACATCTTCATAAACGACTCCCTCCAGTGTTCTACATCTTTCAAGGGTTCAATTTTCATATCAGCCACAGCTCTTTCAATGACCTTGGCCGCATTTACAAAACCATTCTCTCCCTTTAGGTCATTTCTCTTAAGCATTGCATAACATAGAGTTAAGCAGTTTCCAAAGTATGTTTCTGGTATAGGATACCCAAGGCGATCCCTGCAATCAGCAGTGAAACCAAAATACTTCTCTTTCACATTTTCTTCTTCATCATTTATGCATCTTGTTTTATCCAAACTAGCCCACACAAAAGCACATGCCACCACAAATTTTGACATATATTGTGGCGTGTTGAATTCCTCACTCTTCTTCCACTGATTCAGCACCCATCTTCTTAGCCCCTCAATGTCTTCTCTTCCAAAAACAATCGTTGCTTTGACATAATCTTCAGTATTTTCATTGGAAATCTCAGAAGTTTTACCAACCTTCCAACTTGACCTCTCTTCAAAATAATCTCTTAAGAAGATAGCTTCGAGTCCTTTGGGGTCCTTCAACACTTCCCTATCAAAGCAAGGCGTTGACTTCTCCACAAGAGTCAAGTCAACTCCACCACTTCGACAAATGGAAGACCAAGACTTCATGAAATGGCTGCAACAGTTATCATCCATCACGTGGCAATACGTGATTGCGATGCAAAGGCCATGGTTGGGGAAAACCGTGGCTTGCAATGCCACCAAAGGGAAAATGAACGTGTCATCGTGTGTATATGTGCATGTTAACTTGGGAACCAAGTGATCCAAGTCTTTGAGGCTTTTGGGGTGGTTTGATGATAGATTTTTGAAATCTGCTTGGGACTCGATGATGGTTAAGGTGACAGAGTCATCATCGGTGCAGCGAATGAAGGGTTTGTGGGGTGGTGGAGGACAAATGAGGTTTCCAGCGAGAGGGAAGAAGTGTTGAAGGGTTTTAGAGAGAGAGGTTTTGAGAGAAGGAAGGGTGGTTTCAGAGAAATGGAGTGTGGAATGGGGGAACTGATAGAAGAATTGGCGTCTCACATAAATAGGACCTGCCAAAGGCAAATCAAGGAATGTGAGGGGAAGAGTGGTGATTGTTCTCACTGCTGGAACAACCTGAATTTTTCCAACAAGCTTGTGTTCTCTAAGAACCACCATTTTCTTGGATGGAATTTCTGAAGAATATGAAAGGAACTTATCTGTTGAAGCTAGCATGTTTAAGAGATGCAGTGTACGTATCTATATATATGTTCTGTCATCTTTTCGTCTTTGAAGGATTCAAAATAGAAAGGCATATATTGCATGCCTATGTGACTACTAACAATTTTGAATTTCTGATACGTATTCTACATCATATTTTTATTTGACTTTTGAGGGGGGGAAAAAGTTTGACAAAATATGTATACAAATACGGGGTTTTATTTATTTCTTTAAAAAATAATTTGAAATTAGTGTAAATATATTATTAGCAAATATCATGACTTGATACAAATAATATAATGATTAGTCTCGGTAGAAATAAATTGTATCTCTTGATGGATTTATATGCAATAAAAATGTTAATTATTTTAAAACTATACATGTAATCACTAAAAAAAATATTATTATTTTTATTGGACTGGACAAATAAAAAATATTGATGGTTAGAATTGCCTTCATTGATAGAATTTTTATTTAATAAAAAATAGTTAATACATACAAGGTTAATCTATTCATTAAACTAATATATTATAACTAAGAAGAATTCAGTGACTTTGTTGATAAGGATTTTCTTAGAAAATTTGAATGATCATTTTTAATAAAATTTTTCTTTTTTCAATTATATTTATTTATTCACCAAATTTGAATCTCACTTTAGACTTTAAGAGATTTGTATTCAATATACTCGGACCAACATAATATTGAGACACAGGTTTAAATTAAGAGACACAACATTAAAAATAAAAATATTCTCATTAGAAATAAGATTTTGAGTACTTATAATTAAACTCAAACCCAATTATCATCCTTAATTGTCTAGACTTTACATTCCATTTTTTAATTTATTACTGCACTATATATACAAAAGCTTGATGGTAATTTTTATGATCACTAGCAATCTTTATATGTTCCGATTTGAGTAAACTCCACTTCATAAAAAAAAAACAATTAAAAAAGTGTTTTACATTAATACCACAAATGCGGAGAAACTTCCAATTACAATGTGACCATGTGAAAAAATTGCGTTTCAACTGCTGATTTGTCCCTATTTTGTATATTTATTGTCAGTGATAAGAAGTTATATAACTTCATTTTCCAAAAGCCTGTTAATGTAAGCATGGAAAGTGTCATTGTAGCTTTTACAACGCTAATTAAGCATTTGGCTCTTGGACTCTTTGCTAGAACGTGAATTAAGGCCCCTTTATTTGTGAATCAGTTGTTTTCATATAACTAACCGATTAGCACGAAAGTATATTGGTCTTTATTATTATCTAAAATATGCACAGATTTTTACATGTAAAATCAATTGATATAGTGATGTTAGGTTTTCTTCAATTCTAATTCTACGCAAGTGGTGGGAAGAAACTAGGAATTTTTTTTAATATAGAATGACTCAGTCGAAGTCATCATGTTGGTCTGCTAATTTGAGGATCTCGTTCTTATTTCTATGCTCTGCTAGCTACGGCAAGATTGTAGGAAACTAGTAAAGGGTAGTCAGATGGTTTAAGATTAAAAAAAAGAGTGATTCCGTTAAAAAAATAACTTAGTGATTATTTTGAAGAGTTTAATGATTATTGTTTTTTTAACTAAGATATCTCTTCGTCTAGAATTAAAGATTAATCCCTTAAAGTATTCGAATTTATTAGAGGAGTTGATATTTTCTAATAAATATTTTTTCATATACATAATTAGAAATTAATATCACATTTTTAAGATATAATGTTATCTTCTAATTAGAAATATAAATGAGTTAAGTTATTTGTAAATTATTCAAGTCTAACTCATTAAATAATTCATAAAGTTTATTTATTTAATTACATTAATAAATTCAAACTTAGGATTGAACTTAATTATTTAAATAAGTTAAATTCAAGTTTGACATTAATAATTCATATATATAAAGAGAGATGATCAATTATATAAAAATGATCAAGAATGATTAATGTCAACAGTTATATTAAAATAAAAAATCAAAATCAAAATATTTTAAATTAAAATTAAAATCTCATTTAATCAGAAATTTTTATAACAAATTAAAAATCAAACATCATAGAATTAGAAACGGAGTTAATACTACATTACAAGTTTTTCTCTAAACGACTTGTGTTGTTGAATAAACTAATTACAGGAGCAAAGAGCCTTGAATTTACTTAGATGTCTTGGAATATTACGTCTGGGAACGCCTCAGAAATTATCACGTCTTGGAATTATTACTTCCCAAAAATAATCGCGTCTTAGATATGTACATGAATGTGATTAAAACCTGTGGATCATGATCTTCCACGTGGCACTTCATCGGGGGATGCAATCACGCGATCAGACAAACCAACGGTACAGTCCCTTAGATGTCATCACACCGAGGTATAGTCTCTTTATGCTTATAAATTCGAGACTGATCGATGGGTTGTGTATAGAGTCTGAGGGGTTTGTATTCATTGGTTGTCATTGGTCGAGCCCAATGACCAATAAAACAATTATTTTATCTACTTTGATTTGTTTTTGTTATCTTTATGCATAGGCAACTTTTTGGGACTTTAGTATTTTTGTTGGGATTTCTAGTAATTTTTTAAAATGTGAAAAATATCATTATGGATATTTTTATTATAAATAAGGGGTTTGATTTTTCATTATTTTTGTAGTACCTTATTTTTTTTTGCAAAATTTCACACCCTTAAGTTAAGTTATTTTTATTAGTCTCCTTTTTTAGCATTTTTTTTTATCTCTGATGTAAGTGCATTGTTCAAGAGTATATGATGAAATTGGATAATTATTTATCGTCGAAGAAGAGATATGTAATGAAAAAAATAGAAACATACAGATTGTCAATCCATATGATTCATACGAACGAATCATCAATCTATATAGTCATACGGATTGACAATCTGTATAACTCATACAGATTAGCAAGCTGTATAAATCACACAAATTGCATGAGTCATAAAGATTGACAATTCATATGTTTTCTAATTTTTAAATCTGCATATAGTGATTGATATTTAAATTTTAAATCTAAAATTATGGTTTCAATATTTTTTATTACTATCAAATTTAATATATTTTTAAATTTGATTTTAATCATTATCTTAAACTAACAATCTTATCATATTTTAAATTTTGATTTTCATATTTTTTATAATTATCAAATTTAATATATTTTTAAATTTAATTTCAATCTTTATCTTAAACTAACAATCATATCATATTTTAAATTTTGGTTTCAATAATTTTTAAAACTACCAAATTTAATATATTTTAAATTTTGATTTCAATCATTCTTAAACTAACAATCTTATGATATTTTAAATTTTGATTTCAATATTTTTTATAACTACCAAATTTAATATATTTTTAAATTTGTTTTCAATCATTGTCTTAAACTAACAATCTTATCATATTTTAAATTTTAAATTTTGGTTTCAATATTTTTTATAACTACCAAATTTAATATATTTTAAATTTTGATTTCAATCATTTTCTTCAACTAATAATCTTATCATATTTTAAATTTTAGTTTCAAATATTTTTTATAACTACCAAATTTAATATATTTTAAAATTTGATTTCAATCATTGTCTTAAACTAATAATCTTATCATATTTTAAATTTTAGTTTCAATATTTTTTATACCTACCAACTTAAATATATTTTTTAATTTGATTTCAATCATTAATAATCTTATCATATTTTCAAATTTAAATTATGGTTTCATAATTTTTTGTAACTAACAGATTAGTTGATTGTACAATTAAAAATTATGTTTTGATATTTTTATAACAAATTTTAATTATTTAAAATTTTTGTTTAAATATTTTTTGTAACTAACAAATTTAAATTATTTTTAATTATGATTTCAATATTTTTCATAAGTAACAAATTCAATATCTTTTAAATATTTGTTTTGATTTTTAAAAAAAGTTAAGCAGACGAATCAACAACTCGTATGAGTTTTTTTATGTTTTTTTTGTTGAATTTTTTTTCAATTTTTTTCTTCTAAATTTGTTTGTTTAATTTTTGTTTACATTGTAAATATATATTTGTTGATTATTATTTAAATTTTTTCATAGTATAATGTTATTTTGTAATGTTAATGAAATTTTATAATTTTTTCTAATTTATATGTTAAGTATTAATTTTATTTATAAAAAATATATATTAGTTATTACTAAGACTAGATTAGATTAGATTTGCTAAAACTAAGGTTAGATGATATTAGATTGCTAAAATTAAGATTAGATTGGTGAAACAATTAATTTTCAATATTGTTATATTATATTTCAACATCAATCCTTATGGAATTTTTCCATAAAAATACCATTTTTGTTTGTGACATTGCTTCAAACAACAACATCAAATCAATATCAACAACATCCAAAAGGAGCACCAACAGGGAAAGGAAGAAAAAAAATCACAACGGTGCGGGAAGTGGAGGAAGAAGAAGGAAAGAAGAAGAATCACGATGGCACGAGAAGTGGAGGAAGAAGAAGAACGAAAACGGCGCATGAACAATGACTCGTACGGACAAGTTACCCTTTTTTTTATAGGCAAAAGATAATGATATTTTAGTCATTTCACCTTCGTTGCTGGGTATCCCAACATTTTCAAACTTAAGGGCAAGTTACCCTTGTTTTTTATAAGGCCAAAGTAATGGCCTTATACTTATGCATTGAAACTTAAGGGTTATGTATATTTCAAATGTCAACCCAACATCCAATAAAGTAAGTTGGATTCCAATTGATCCGATCTATACTGATGATAGACATCTTGACACTTTATTTAGATTAATATCCGTTCTCATTTATTATTAACTATTCGTTCATATATTATCATGTTTAATCATATCTAATTTAATCATCTTATATGGAGATAAAATATAATCAAATCTTATCATACATTATACCGAATATCTAGTAAACGCTATGAACAAACATATGAAACACTTGCATGCTTTAGATAAACCTAGCTATACCGGAACATATGTTATGGAGGTTCACATAATTATTGCTCTTAAATCATAGTAATAAAATTGCAAATTACTTTTTTTAATAAAAGGAATTGCATATTACTTATAAGTCTTGTTTTCTCAACAAATTACTTCAACTCCTACAATTGCATGCGCCTTTTTTGTTTTGTCTTGATTACACAAATGATCGTATATTATCCATCATCATTGTCTCTTAATTAGTTCTTCACTGATCTATCCTTGTTCCCTTTGGTCCATGTTAGCTTTCGAGGGAAAGGAGGAGAGAGAGAGAGAGGTATGAATGCCTTATTCGAGGTGAAGGCTCCTCCTGAAACGTATGAAAAGCTTTTATTTCTGCATGCATTGTGTGTTCATTTTCCAGCTTATATACACAAGTCTCACGTGCTTATTACAAGCTATTAGTTATAACGTCCTAACTAACTAATAACGGACTAACTACTTTAGCTTCTAGAACTTGCACGTGCGTTTTGATCTGCTACTTGCTTCCTGTTATTCGAGTATGTAATCGCGTAGGTAACGAGGTGTGGTGGCTCCTCTTCGGGTTCTGGTTCCTTCGAGTTCTGGTTTATGCATGCATGTATCAATACTCACTTCCCCGAATACCATGTTGTCCTCAAGGAGGTAGGAGTCGTGTAACTCAGGCCAGGACTCCCAGGTGGTGTCTTCGGGGGGTTGACCCTGCCATTGAGTGAGGACCAAACGAGTGGGGGGAGATGTGGAGTCATCCATCTTCGAATCTAAGAAGCATAAAGGGTGTGGGATTGGTTTGTGATCAACAACTTGCAAGGGCCATGTGTCTAAGGAAGATGGCAGACGACCGTGATGAGCGCGGAGGAGAGAACAGCGAAACGCGGGGTGGATGCGTGCAGTGTCGGGCAATCGGAGGCGATATGCGACTTGACCTATGCGATCAACGATCTGGAAGGGTCCGAAAAACCTCTTTGAAAGCTTGGAGTGGGTATCTCCTACGACTGAACGCTGACGATGTGGCCGGAGATTGACGTAGACCCACTGGCCAATTGTGAAGGATACATCTTCGCGTTTGGAATCTGCGTGGAGTTTCATAGCAGCTTGTGCTTTTAATAAACGCTGCCAGAGTTTGGTGTGGATCTCCTGACGGTTGGTAATCATGGTGTCGACTGCTTCGTTAGTGGTGTTGCCGGGAAGGTAGTGAGGTAGTGCTGGCGGTGGTTTGCCGTAAATGACCTCAAAGGGGGTGAACCCAGAGCTGGTATGAAGAGACGTGTTGTAGGACCATTCAGCTAGGGCTAGGTAGCGGAACCAGTTTGCTAGCTGCGAGTGAACAAAGGAGTGCAGATATTGCTCGAGGATGCGGTTCATTACCTCTGTTTGGCCGTCGGTCTGCGGGTGGTATGTCGTACTCATGCGGAGGAGGGTTCCATGCAATCGAAAAAGCTCTCACCAGAACGAGCTCAAGAACACAAGGTCTCGGTCTGAAACAATGCTGCGGAGGAACCCGTGATGCTTACACACCAGGTCGAGGAAGAGGGTTGCAACTTTGTAAGCCGAGAAGTGCGTGGGTAGTGCTCCCAAGTGCACACCTTTGGAGAAACGATCCACAATGACGAGGACGACGGTGTAACCGTGAGAAGCTGGTAAATGGGTTATAAAATCCATTGAGATATCTTCCCAGATCCCAGTTGGAAGAGGAAGTGGTTGTAACAGTCCTCCCGGCCGGCGAATGCTTGACTTGGTCTGTTGATAGACCTTGCATTCACAAACAAAGCTTTTAACATCAGCCTTAAGGTTTTGCCAAGTGAAGCTAGACTCGAGACGATGTGTTGTTTTGGCAACACCCATGTGGCCTCCTAATGGGGTCGCGTGGTATTTGAGTAAGATGGTGGGTATGTAAGGGTTTGTTTTTGGTAACCAGATACGTCCCTGAAAAAAGAGAAGGCCATTGTGAATTTGATAGTCAAGGTAATCTGAAGGTTTGGCCTGGACCTTTGAGAGTAATTCTGAAACTCCTGTTCATCATGTAAGGATCGTCGGAGATCTGAAATGAAGTCCAAGTGAGGGACTGAGAGTAAAAGTAGCTGGCCGGAAAGTGGTGGTGCTCAAGATAAGGCATCTGCTACGATGTTGGAAGCGCCTGCCTTGTATCGAATGGTGTAATCGAACCCCAGAAACTTAGAGAGGTAGTAATGTTGCTCAGGGGTTTGAATTACCTGCGTCATAAGTTCTTGGATGCTCTTGTGGTCTGTTAGGATAGTGAAAGATCTTCCTAAGAGGTATTGACGCCATTTTCGTACTGTCGTGACTATGGTGTGGAGTTCGCGTATGTATGTTGAAGCATGGGTTAGTCGAGGACCAAAAACCTTGCTGAAGAATGTCACTGGGTGGTTCTTTTGCACTAAGACGACACCCATGGCGGTCTGCGACGCGTCTGTGTCCACGATAAATGGTTCAGAGAAATTGGGGAGAGCTAGTACGGGGGCTTGAGTCATAGCTGACTTAAGGGCATCGAAGGCAGCTTGAGAAACTTCATTCCACTCGAAGGCATCTTTACATAGGAGTGTTGTAAGTGGTGAGGCTATGGACGCGTAATCTCTTATAAATTTTCGATAGAACCCCGTTAGCCCTAAGAAACCTTGGAGTTCTTTGACGGAAGTCGGAGTAGGCCATTGTAACATGGCTTGAATCTTAGAGGGTTCAGGTTCAACCCCTCTGCCTGACACGACGTGGCCCAAATAATCCACTTGTTTTTGCGCGAAAACACACTTATTATATTTGAGATAGAACTGACCATCTAATAGAGCTTTGAAGATCATTTCCAGATGCTGAACATGTAAAGATAGGGTCTTACTATAGACTAGAATATCATCGAAAAATACCGTAGCACAGTGTCGCAGGAATGGTGTGACAAGCTGTTCATGGCAGCTTGAAACGTAGAGGGAGCATTGCTCAACCCGAATGGCATCACGCTATATTCATAATTCCCCTGATGCGTCCGGAATGTCATTTTCTCAATATCGGTTCATGCATAAGAATCTGCTGAAAGCCCTGTCGTAAATCGAGTTTAGAAAACCAAGATGATTGCCCGAGTTCGTCCAACAATTCGTCGATAGTGGGTATCGGGCACCTGTCACGGATGGTTACTGCGTTGAGTGCGCGATAATCCACGCACATTCGCCATGTTCCGTCCTTCTTCTTCACCAGAAGAACTGGGGAAGAGTATGGACTTGTGCTGGGACGTATCAAACCGGCGGAAAGGAGATCGGAAACTTGCTTTTCTATCTCGGTTTTCTGGAAATGGGGGTATCTATATGGTCTTACGTTGATTGGGGAAGATGAAGGGAAAAGGTTTATGTGGTGAGTGACGTTTCGAGGAGGGGGAAGGGTGGTTGGTTTTTGGAAAATTTGTTGGTAGCGTCGGAGAAGGTTTTCGATTGCAGGGTCTGGGTGGGGAAGACGATGTTGAGGAAGATGATGATGTGGCGGTTCGGTGCGGGTTATGGGTAGTAGGCTTAAGTGAAATAGGGCGGAAGTAGACCCGGTTCGGATAAGGCGCTTGTCTTGGGGTGCTGAAACGGGTTCGGGCCCATTTGTAACGTCCGCGTGAAGCTCAATGACTTATTAGATCACCTCATAAAACCACCTTAAAAATCATCCATTAGAAATGAAACTAGATAACCATGTTACTAAACATAAATTCAAACATCCTTAGTAAAGTCGAGGAAAGTTAAAATCAACCATGACCACTTATTAACTCAAAATTAACTTTTGGATAGACCCATGCTTTGATTTTTATTTAAATATCACACTAATGGATTTAGGATTTTGAAGTTTTAAGTCCTTGTTGAATGACAGAATTTAAATCTTCAAACTCTGTACTTCTACACACCAAGCCAACCTCGAGTCCTCCTTCCTCATCTTCACTTTCAGCCAGAGACATACAATTGAAGGGATGTACCATTTCCACTTTGGTAGGCCTTCCAAATCCAAAATCAGTCTCATAAACAGTGAGCTTGGGTGACCCTGTAACCAGCAGTGCACTTCCCAACACAAACATCTTCAAAAACAACTCCCTCCAATGTTCCGCATCTTTAAAAGGATCAATTTTCATATCACTCACTGACTTTTCAATTACCTTGGCCGCATTCACAAAACCACTTTCTCCCTTGAGGTCTTTTCTCTTAAGTATTGCATAACATAGCGTTAAGCAGTTTCCAAAGTAAGTTTCTGGTATAGGGTACCCAAGGCGATCTCTGCAATCAGCAGCGAAACGAAAGTACTCCTCTTTGACATCTTCTTCTTCATCATCATAGTTTCTGCATCTTGTTTTAACCAAACTAGCCCACACAAAAGCACACGTCACCACAAACTTTGACAGATTTTGGGGCGAGTTGAACTCGTTGTTTTTCTTCCACTGAGTCAGTGCCCATCTTTTTAAGCCCTCAGTATCATCTTTTCCAAAAACAATAGTTGCCTTAACAAAGTCTTCATCGCTATCATCTTTTCTTCCACCGAGTTTGCCCTTCCAAGTTGTTCTCTCTTCAAAATACTGTCTTAAGAAAATGGCCTCGAGTCCTCTGGGGTCCTTCAACACTTCCCTATCAAAGCAAGGTGGTGACTTTTCCAAAAGAGTAAAGTCAACTCCACCACTTCGACAAATGGAAGACCAAGACTTCATGAAATGACTGCAACATTTACCATCAATCGCATGACAGTACGTGATGGCGATGCAAAGGCCATGGTTTGGGAAAACCGTGGCTTGCAATGCCATTATAGGGAAAATGAACGTGTCATCATGCATGGTTGAGAATGAGAAACTCAACTCTGGAACCAAGTGATCTAATTCTTTGAGACTCTTGGGGTGGTTGGATGAGAGGAGCTTGAAATCAGCTTCGGATTCAATGACTGTTAAGGTGACAGTGTCATCATTGGTGTTGCGAATGAAGGGTTTGTGGGGTGGTGAAGGACAGAGGAGGTTGCCAGCGAGAGGAAAAAAGTGAGAGAGAGTGAGAGAGAGTGAGTGTTTGAGAGTGGGGAGTGTGGTTTGACAGAAATGGTGTGTGGGGTGTGCAAAGTGATAGAAGAATTGGCGTCTCACATAAATAGGACCTGCTAGAGGCAAGTCAAGGAATGAGAGGGGAAGAGACGAGGTTGTTCTCGTTGTTGCTGGAGCAACCTCAGATTTCTCAACAAGCTTGTGTGCTCTTGGCACTGCCATTTGTTTAAGAAATTCTGAAGGAGACCTATTCCGGAGATGGATTAATTGATGATGACATACCTGTTAGTAACAGCATACTTATAGCTAGCTGTATAGAAGAAAAGGGATGATAAAGGTTTAAATAAAAAATAAGAATGTAGAATTATATTTTATATATAACTTAATGAAATAATTTATTTGATATGCAGATAAAACGTAATAATGGTGCAACTTATAATATTGTTTAATAGATAAAATATATAGTAAAAAAATTCTGATATATTTAGAGATCTTAATAATATCAATACCTTATCGAGATCCTCAATTTCTCTCTATTATCTGTTTTTAACACATCATATTAATTATTTATCTTCTCTCTTTTTTTTTAGATGTTTTATTTTTTTTTCTGTTATCTGTTTTTAGTACGTCATATTGTTAATGAGTTAGATCATATCAATTATTTATCTTCTCCCTTTCTATCTCTATCAAGATATCCACCTTTTAATGAGTTTCTAAATATAATTTTCCAAAAGAACAAAAAAAGAGATGTATCCCATTAATTATAAAAGGAAATCAACAATTTATAACCTACATATCATACCAATTGCGTTGCCCGTGCAACTAGAGAAGCAAGCATAATCATGAGATGTATAATATATATATTCTATGAATATAATTAATATTTAAAATGCATTCTTCAGTTAAATATTCATGGATTGTTACATAATTAAAATTATTAATGATATATATATATATATATATATATATAAAGTGAGTTTTAGATAATTGACATTATAAAATTCTATATACTAATAATACATCAAAATTGAACGCTTATTTAAGTTTATCCCTTCTTTGCGTGGTTGAATGAGTCAAAGTTGAAACTTGTTAGAACGTATATGCCACGCCTATGACAAATAATTCTAATGAAAATTATCTTACATTATATTATTTGAGTTGTTCGTATAGAAAGAATTAAAAGAAAGTTTGAGAAAATGTGTTAAAGTGCGCACTTTTTATTTAAATATTGAAAAATAATTTAAAAAGAGTGTAAATTTTTTAAGGGCAAATATAATTCCTAGTGAATTTTACATGTAATGTATCAGGGTTTGATTAATAAAGGTGTAGTCACCACTAACTACCGCTAAAATAATAGTATAATATTTAGTCAAAGGATAAATAAAGGCTTAGATAAAATTAAATAGGAAGTTTTCTTTTATTTCTTGTTTTAAATTTTAAAAATTTTTAATTTAGTTTTTTTATATAAAATTTCATTTTTTATTTTACTCTGTCATTAATGGATTTGATTAACCGTTGAGGTTTCTAAGATGTCATCATAGCATGTTAGTAAACAATGATGTCATCACTTGACAACATTCTAAAAAAAGTCTGATGGACTAAAATAAAAAGTAATGTATTTTTATGAACTAAAAATAAAAAATAATATAATTACGAATTAAAAATATATAATTAGAAAAAGTGATATATTTGTAAAAAAATAAATTAAATTTGGTGAATAAATAAAGATAATTAATAACATAAGAGAAGATAAATTTGATTAATTTAATTAGAAACCTTGATTGCTTCATGTTTTTTCTATATATAATTATATAATATAGTCTACATCAATCATTTTTTCATATAATAATTATTCACTACATCCTTTTTTAGGAGATCATGTTTTCATATAATAATTATTCACTACATCCTTTTTTAGGAGATCATGATCCAGATAATCTACTTGAAAAATTACTTTTAAATGCATCTCATGATCTGTTTTGCTTCCTGCTTTTGACTTCTTTTAGATTGATATTAGTTGTAGGTCACCTTAATTCTATTTGTATTGATCCAATCAATTATCTAAAAAATGGTTAAATTAATAATTAAATCTTGCATTTCTATTCTTAATTCTCGTATCAAAATGTTTTTTTTTCTCAGATTCCAACATCAATATTACTTTGTCGGCTTGTATTTATCACTTGTTGGCTAATAATTGTAAATTTTAATTGTTGAATATGGGCCATCAATTGTTAGCTATCAATTAAGTGTTACTTCAATGTTATTTTTTATTTTTTTTTAAATATATCAGCTTTTGCTTTAATTTTTTTACTATTTTTTTTATCTTTGCAAATATTTTATATTTTTGTTTGGTCCTTAAAATATGACACTTTACTTTTATTTTAGTCCATAAAAATATATCACTTTTTTAATCCCTAATTATGTTATTATTTGTTGATTGAATATTTTTTTATGATGCCTGCAAGTGATGATATCATCATTTGCTAATGTAACACAATTATGAAATTATCATTATTAGTTATGTTAACACTTAACGAAATTAATTACCATTAAAAATAAAATAAAAAAAATAAAATTTTACAAAGAATAAATTAAAAAAATTAAAGAAGTAAAATAAAAAATATTCCTACTTAATTAATTCTTTTCCCTGCTGCTCTACTTTTCAATCTTGTTTTCGACGGACTCATAAAATAGAATTGTGATTTTAAATTTAGAAAATTGAGACACCGAAATGCAAATATTGCCTAAACTTATAGTCTTTTTTTAACCAATCCTACACTTATATTCTAAATGTTAGTTTATTATATGGAAGGTTTATAATCATTTCATCGTTCACAGTCTTCAATAATGAAAAATTAATTTGACTAACTTCACTTTGTCTTTGAATAATTAACTATATAGTTGTTTTAAAAAATTATCACAAACGCCAACAAATTTCAAAATCTATATTTGTTAACTCATTGAAAATAGTATTAAATTGTCTTAAGTATTAAAATATTTGAAGGTCCGAATGTTGAATCTACATTTGTACTTAGATTAATTAAAATTCAATTTACAAACAAGTGATAAGGAATTTATAATAGAAGATAAAAAAGAGTTAGGAGACAAGATAAAGATTTGAAAGAAAAGACAAAAGATTTAAACATAAATACAATATATAAAAGATAAGAAAGATAAAAAATAAATGTTATGATAAAAAGATAATTCAGTTCAGAATACAAATATGTCGGGGTCTAGCATGTCAAAACTAATTGTGATGTAATGTTAATGATTTTTTCTATCTAAGGATATCTTTGTTTTCATTCACTTCTACTATGACACTCTATCTTTATTTCTCCCATGAAGAGCCTAATTTATCTTTTCTTTTCTTTCAGATTTTCTTGCAAATATAAAAATAATAAATCACATTAAGATTAGAGATACATGAAATAAGCTAAACGAATATCAATTTATTTCTAGCAATGATTTCATTTATATACCCTTTCCTAGTTCTTTAGAAAATAATTATTTTCTAATGCATGATATCCCTAGACACTACATGGATGACCAGATCATAATAAACAATTAAGCACATAAAAAATATATGATTGCATTAAATAGATAATAAGAAAGAGTTATATTACAAGAGTTGACCAACAATATGGTTTAACCTCTCATTATCATGAGAGACTTTACACAAGAGTTGATGTGGATAGAAGGAGAGGAATGGACAAGGGAAGAGAAGGGGATAATGGACATAGATTGAGGATTTCGCCAATTAGAGATACTAAAGCTTAGAATGTATTCATTAGAGAACTCTAAGTTTCTGGGGTGGTTTAGGGATTGGTATCCCCGTGTGTAGGTTGTAGGGATTGATCTTTCTCATTTGCTTTCTACTTCTTTTATAGACTTAATGTACCTTAATTTTTATGTAACATCGTGTTTAGCGTGGACTTTTGCGCTAATTAAAACACACCTTTGGGCTTCTTCGTGCTAAGCGTGCCGCTAAGCGAGAGACGCGCTAAGTCTGTCTCGCACGCTAAGCGAGTTGTCTCAATCTTCAGTTTTTTTTTCAGATTTTTTCTTCAAATTTTTGCATCAATTTTTTTTCAAAGCACTTGAAATCTTTTTTTAAAAAAAAATTTACTAATAAAAAATTATAAAGATATTAATTTCTTTATTATTTCATTAAAAACACATTAAAATAAAGAAATTACCATCATTCTTAATCAAAATTAACTATTAAATTAACTCAAATTTCATGATTATCATAAAACCTACATATTCAACCGTTGATTCCTCCATGTTTTGTATGTGTATTGTCATCGACGGATATGAAGTTATCTTTCGTTAACCAGATTTGTTTTTCCAAGAGCTAGTTTATAGTGTAAGATTGAAAAATGCATATTGGAATTTTCACAACTCTTTTCTAAAGAAAGTTTAACCTAGTATAGACTTCTTTATTTGGATTCCTATAGAAGTATTTAGGAAAAAACAGAAAGGCAATTTTACTTGGCATTTTTTTCTAAATACTTTTTTTTTTCTGATCAGTTTATTTTTCCATATGACCCATTCGCTCTCAAACACAACGTGGAAAATTGGAAGCACACGTCTCTACTATAACCTAATGATACGCACATATTTTAACGATAGCTACAACGATGATAGATTTTCTTGAATACATGTTATACACAAAGGGGTGGGAGCTGGGAAGATACTATGAAATTTCTGGAAGATCAACATGACTCAGTCCAAGTCATCTAATTTGTATGCTAGTGTATGTTGGGGTCTCTTTCGAATTTTCTTCGTCTTACGTTATTTATAACTTCATTTATTTTAATCTATCTTAAAATATTTATCATTTTAAAAAATTAATTATATTCCCACTACTTATTAATTTTGTTATGAGAAAAATGCATTAATAGGACTACCGACCCCTGTATAAAAACAAAACATATATTGTCAAAGCACCAGAAAATGAAAATTGAACCAAAACTCAATCCTACACTACCAAGGCGTAGTCACTACTATTTAATTTGCTTTAAAGCACCAAAATTTATAGTAACCAGAGTTTCATAAGGAATCTAACTCAATTAATTAAATTGAATAAGACGTGTGAAATTCTGTTATTATCTTTGATTTTAACGAATATTATATATATATATAATCACTATCCCCATATACTTTCATGCATAGATTAAATTGATATAATTAATTAGTTAATATATAGCGTAATGCAATTATCTCAAGTTTTAATAGCCTAAATGCTATAAATAAACTTTTCTTAAGAAAGTATTTTTTTAACTTTTATATTTATGTATTTAAAGGATTTAGTATTTCATTTTTTTTCTTCAACTTTTATTTATCTTAATTTTTCATTTTTTATCTTTTAATGATATTATCTAGTATTATTGAGTGTCTTAATCTGCTCATGTCCATTATGTAATTTTTTTATTTTATTTTAGGTATAAAAAAATAATTTATTAATATTGTAAATCCTTCAATGCACCAAGACCATCAATATTGTCATAGTAGGAAATGTTAGCAAAAGTTGCAGTCTAGTATTGCGTGCAAATTATGTAACAATTAAATTAAAGACATACATTAGGTGGCAAATTTTCCTTCTACCCTTAGAATAATGATGTTTGGTACAAATTTTAATAAACAAATATTTTGTACGAAGAACTTTGGGATGATTTCTGCCGACTTTTTCTAATTTTGTTTTATATTTATTTAGTTACATGATTGTCCAATAAAAAAATGAGCCAGGTAGAATACAGTTTTTGACGAAAAGTTTGAAGCTGAATTTTCGTACCAAATAACAATCAGCTATTTTCCAATAACTGTAACAATACTCTTACTATTTAGTATAGTATTTAAAACCATTAAATAATAAACAAATGCATGGCGTGAAAGATACATGTTATGACTAATACGTGGATGGTTTAATTAGTCAAGAACTGCAATATGACTAAGGTGTTCTTCCAAGATGTTAGTGAAATTGTTCATTTGAATCCTCTCGAGTACTATTCCAACCTGAATTCCACCTTCTTGGTCTCTACAATCAGTGAGAGAAACTGTTCGCACAGAATCAAGATTCACCACTTCTGACTTTATGGGCTTCCCCCATCCAAAGTCAGTGTTGTACGCAGTAAGTTTCGGCGAGCCAACAATCACCACAAGAGATTGACCACATTTCCCTAAGCCTCTAATATCTGACATCGTTGTTTCAGCCCATCTCAAAGCATCACTCTTGAAATCTCTAATCTTCCTTTCAATGGCATTTGCAGCTGCAACAATCCCATTTTGTCCCACCAACTCACCCCTCTTTAGGGTTGTGAGGAGAGGGATCAAACAGTTCCCAAAGTAGTTTGAAGGTAATGAAAACTGAGGATGGTTATGACAGTCTGCGGAAAATCCAATGTTGCATGGTTCATCAAAGTAACCTTTTGTAACATAGTTATTACCTTCCTCTTCCTTTTGTTCTGATTTGAGCATACACACCCATATCAAAGAACATGTCACTACAAAGGTTGATATATGTAAAGTCCCTGAACTGTTACATTTAAGAGAGACCCATTTCTTTAGTTTCTCAGCTTGTTCTCTACTAAACATAAAAGCGGCACGTACCTTGTCAGCGTAAACACCACGTAAAAACCCTCCGAAATGCTTATTTTGCAACGCTGAATTTCTCATCTCTTGCACGTAAACGTGCATGAGCCCTTTGGGGTCTTTCACTATGTCCCTATCATATAAGGGTAGAGGCACAGAGCCAGGGAAATTCAAATCCCCTTTGGCCTTGCAAACTGAGGCCCAAAACTTCATGAAATGATGAAGGGTTCTCCCATCTCCTGCAACGTGGTTGAAGATAACACATATGCTGAATCCAGAGTTAGGTATCACCGTTACCTGAATGGCCATGAGGGGGAACTCGCACGTGCCGTCGTGTGTAGTGCGTGGCGAGGGAAATGCCGGAGCAAGGGGTTGCCAGTCATTGACATCTTGAGGGGAATTTGACGTGAGAAGCGTGAAGTTTGCAGGACTGAACTCTGAGACAGTGAACGAGACAGAGTCGCCGTTAAGGTAACGGATGTAAGGGACATGGAGACGTGGAGGGAGGATGAGATTAGAGGCAAAGGGGAAGAAATGTTGGAGAGTGAGGGAAAGAGAGTGTTTCAGGGTGGGAAGTGCTGTTTCGAGGAAGTGGGTGGTAGGAAAGGGAAACTCATAGAAGAAGATGCGTCTGGCGTGGCGGGTTAGGAACCATGGAATGTCCAGAAAAGTGAGGGGGAGAATGGTTGAATGAAGGGAATCTTGTGGGGGAGCAACTTGAGATTGCTCTATGATGTTCACTGCAGGCTCTTTCATTTCTTGAGCCATCTGTTTCTGAATACAAGAGAGGTTGTGAAGAGAGAACGTTTTATCTCTATATATATATATCATGTGAAAGAATGATTAAGCTTATAATAAAGTTTTACCAAAACAATAATGTTGATTGAGATTGCAGAGTTATTAACGGTAAGGGTCTGGTCGAGAGAAAATATTTGAGTTTTTTTTCAAATAAAAATATTAGAGAGTCGTGATCTATGTTTATAGTCTCGATTAAATTATTTTTTGCTTAAAGCACTATTAAAAAACAAGTTTTAACAACGATTTTATTAAAATTTTCATCATTAAAATTGTGGTAATAAACGGTTGAAAATTATCATAAAAAGTCACAAATAATCATCTTTAAAAGTAATTTTTTAGTAGTAAAACAATTATTCAGATATCTAATTTGAATACTTACCATTTCTCAGTATTTCCTTCCAATAACATCATATCACACGTAATAAATGTTTATATGCACATAACTAATAAGATTAAGGTTATTTTAATATTTGGGTCATTATGATGACTTATTTATCAAAATCGGTCATTTTGTAAAATTAATTATCAAAGTGGTTGTTTTATAAAAAAAATTTACATGTTATGAGAGATTTTTATCACATAAGATGCAAGAAGTGCAATCCTAAGTGACATCTTATATTTTTTATTTGTCCTATGGCATGAGATGCCACCCTGATATGCTCTATCCTTGTCAGGTATTTAGCGTCGATCAAGACGACATTAAATACTTGTCTAATAATTAGATTCTATGTCATATTTTCACTTAAGTCGATGTCAAATATATATTTAATGACTATATCCTATGTCACAGTTTCACTTAAGTTGACGTCAAATACATGTTTAATGACTATATATTTTTACTCAATTTAACGTCGGTCAAGCCAAGGCTAAATACCTAATAGGAAAAAGGGTTAAAAGTGTGGGAGGCAAAAGGGTGACGGAAAAAAAAGAGACCGAAGAGAAAGAATCGATCGAAGATAATGGAATTTGGGTGAAAAAAAAAAACATAGAAGCAAACGAGTGGGAGAAGAAAAGGTTTCTCAACCTTTTTATAGTCTTATATATGGAAGCTTATGGTAGTCAAAAGGGAGCATCCATTCGTCGAACCTTTAGATGTCCCCTTTAGGAGACAAATCAACAGTTGGCATGATCCTTGGGAATTTCAATGATGTTTTGAACTTCAAAAAACACAATTATCGTGTCTTTCTTGAAAATGTGCAATAACTTTAAATGTGTTTGAATCAATATAAGAGTTGATAAGATGTCACTTTGAATTCGTAACCATTTCAACTCGGTACTAACTATTCAAATTCCTTCGTGACTAAGTTAAAAACTTTGTCAAAGAAGACCTCTCTCAAGTTCGACTATAACCAGACTTGTAATTAACACTCGAACTCAGCTAGACGATAATAAAGTCAAGTTGAGGATTTAAGACTATTTCTTATACATAAAAAGCTCATACAGTCAGCTTCAAAGCTTGAAGGGACTTATATACTTCATACTCGGCATACCTTTGTATTTAGTGGCCGATCGAACAAGCTACTCGAATTCAGAAAATCTAAGTAAATTTAACTGAGTTAAGAGAAAACTCTATCTTTTATATATAAAAAAAGATAGAGCTAGATATCCCATAAAATCAAATGTTATCTATTATTAGAGGAAAGATAAAATCATATTTTTTTTTATTTTACATTATGTTAGAAGAAAAATTAAAATTTTATCATCTAATTTCACGTTTATAAAAGAAAATCATGAAAGGTTCAAAATCTAACATATATTTTGAAACGTGTATGATTTTACATAGCTAATTTGAGCGTACACCCCACCATTGTACGTGCAAAAGCTCACAAAGATTCCGTCAAATCCAATAAGAACAATGCTTATTATCATCTGTAATTTTTCTCGATTTTTCTCGTTACTCAATTATTAAGTATTAAATAGCATTTTGGACGTTAAGTATATTTCTATTTGCAGTAAAAAAAAAAGTATATTTCTATTTCACTCAAAATGTCAAAGATACGTGCAACTAATGCCTGTGAAGATAATAATTTTCTTTAAAAAAAAATCAAAAGTCATAATCTCCACTTCTGTAATCTTTGGGCTTGTCTGTGAAGATACGTGTTGAAGCCAATAATGGACTTTGTTTCGTAGCCGCAATAGCATTTCATTTATTTTTCTCTTCATTACGGCACGACATTTAATAGTTTTTATGCAATGGCCTTTTTTTTTAAAAAAAAAAGGTGGGGATTTTCTTTATACATGAGAATCATAGACAGTATTATGAGGTATTTTTTTATATGTGCCAACTAAATTAGACCTTGACAAATTTAGATGAGTTAAATCTTATGCTTTAGCCTCTTTATAATTTAAAAATATAGTAGTATTTTATTTTAACGATTTTTTTAACATTTTCAGGTAGTGGATATATAGAGCTGCAAATGGACCACAGTGTATAGATATATTTTATGAAAGATAACGTTGAGCTGTAAGAGATAAAATTCTCTTTTTAAACATTTAATCCAACTGTATAAAATTTAAATGTGAAATTACTGATAAAATTGAAAACACCATATAAATTAATTTATAAAAGATATATCGTTTAATAACCTTTATTATTATTGAATTATATTCTGTTATATAATTAACATGGTTGATTTTTACTTTAAAATTTATATTTAAAACGATAGAAAGGTAAAACCATTTCTATGAGCAAATTCCAATTTGAGAAGAAACTACTATTTTAGCCTGCATTCCACTGGTCAATTTTAATATTTAAATTTTATTATTATATTTAATTATATATCATAAAAACTGAAAAAAAAATATTCACATCATATAATTAAAATAAATAACAATCAACATAAAAATTTTAAGGAGAAATATTTATATAATAAATAAATATAAATTATACATGAAATTATATGTCTTATATATTTAAACCACATAATAGATATTTATATTAAAAAAAAGATGAAAACTTCATATATGAAATTATATTATTATATTATATCCCCTAAAGGTGGAAGATGTTAAGAAACTCTTTGTACCTTGCTTTTATAACCAGTCGAGAGAAATGCAAATTTGTTATATGTCATTTTGAATTTTTAAAAGAGGTATATAAAGATAATTTGAAAACAGATATAGACAAAAATATTTGAAGATAAATCAACAGGATACGCGCGCAGTTACATGCAAGATCAATAAAATTTGGAGACCATACTATTAACTATTAAGCAAGTTCATCAAAAGACCCAACTAGTAACTGCAAAAATCTTTCAATATTTCAACACACTTGAGTCATAATCAAACTGTTCCTCTTACAACATCTAGCTGCGCTCTTTGATCCACAACTTTAAATAAGCCCCATCAACCAAAGCTAAAAGATAAAGTACGTAAAATGCAACATTTTTTTTTTAATTATTCCAAGTCCCAACACTGCAACATTTTTCACTAGCATCACAACCACACACACACACACAAAAAAAAAAGAACAATACTCCATGTTGTCCTTTATTAAATTGCACATTACAACGTTGAACAACTGGAAAGTGAAAACAATGCACACATACATTTAGGATTTTAATGCTACAAATCCTTGCTCAATGACAGAAATGAAATACTCAAATTCCCCACTTCTAAATACCAAGCCAAGCTCTAATCCTCCTTCTTTGTCTCCACTTTCGGCAACAGACATACACTTAGGGGAATGTACCATCTCCACTTTGGTAGGTCTTCCAAATCCAAAGTCAGTCTCATAAACACTGAACTTAGGTGACCCTGTAACTAGCACAGTACTTCCCAATACAAACATCTTCCTAAATAATGCCCTCCAGTTTTCAGCACCTCTAAGAGGTTCAGTTTTCATATCAGTTATTGCTCTTGCAATGGCCTTCACTGCGTTCACAAAACCACCTTCTCCCTTTAGCTCCTTCCGCTTGAGCACTGCATAACATCTCGTTAAGCAATTTCCGAAGTACGTTTCTGGTATAGGGTAATCCAAGCGATCTCTACAATCTGCTGCAAAACGAAAGTACTCCTCTTTCATCTCTTCCCCTTCATCATCATCTCTATATTTTGCTTTAACCAAGCTAACCCACACGAAAGCACACGTTACCACAAATTTTGATAGATATTGTGGCGCTTTGAGTTCAGCATTTTTTTTCCAATGATTCAGCACATATCTTTTGAGGCTCTCAATATCATCTCTTCCAAAAGCAATAGTTGCCTTAAGAAAGTCCTCATCATCACACACGTGTTTAGGAGTTTGACCAATGAGTTTGTCCTTCCAAGTTGACCTCTCTTGAAAGTAATCTCTCAAGAAAATAGCCTCGAGTGATCCTTTGGGGTCCTTCAATATTTTCCTATCAAAGCAAGGTGGTGACTTCTCCACAAGGGTCAAGTCAACTCCACCGCTTCGACAAATGGAAGACCAAGACTTCATGAAATGACCGCAACACCTATCATCCATCACGTGGCAATAAGTGATAGCTATGCAAAGGCCATTGTTGGGAAAAACCGTGACTTGCAAGGCCACAATTGGGAAAATGAACGTGTCTTCTTCATGCATGGTTGTGCATGTCAACTTTGGAACCAAGTGACCTAAATCTTTGAGATTTTTGGGGTGGTTGGAAGAGAGATGGTTGAAATCCGCTTTGGACTCGATGATGGTTAAGGTGACAGTGTCATCATCGGTGCAGCGAATGAAGGGTTTGTGAGGTGGTGGTGGACAAAGGAGATTTCCAGCAAGAGGGAAGAAATGTTGAAGGGTAAGGGAGAGAGTGTGTTTGAGAGAAGGGAGTGTAGTTTCATAGAAAATTTCTGTGTGGTGGGGAAAGTGATAGAAGAATTGGCGTCTCACATAAACAGGACCTGCCAAAGACAAGTCAAGGAATGTGAGGGGAAGAGAAGTTGTGGTGCTTGTAGCTGGTGAAACCTCAGATTTCTCAACAAGCTTTTGTGCTCTAGCTTCTTCCATTTTTGTTCAACGATATGCATGCATGAAGAGAACCAGAGAGGTAATGATATAAATATAGTACTCTCTTTCTGGTGTGGTTGTTGGATTCAAAACTTGAAGTTTGTGGGCAAAACGTATAAGCCACGTCTAGTTTTGTGGAAAATGATTCTGACTTTGAAGTTTTTGGTCTTCTAAGTCAGCGTGCCTGTAAAATAAAATTACAACTCTTAGTTATGGAATCTAAGACAACAGAAAGTGCAACGAATTTTACGATCGGGGGATGTCTTTGAACAAGTCAGCGCATTGTGGGTTAGTTGTAACTAGAAGAATAGTGGCGGCTTCTAGGGTGAGAGACCTCAATAAATGACCCACCATGGGAAACAAACCTATAACTGGGATTAGGATTTTTCAAGAGATATGCATAATATTATCATAGAGAGGCATGCACTAGATTAGTGATACACTGCTTTCTCTTTCCTTGCTATTTCTTCTTAGCTTATATGCTTTTCGCTCTTTCCACTTTTTGAATTTTCATATATAAGATTTTAAAATTTGATACATAAAACCTTTGAACTATCTTTGCACGGTTTTGAATATTTTCTGTTCTCATTCTCAGTTGCTTGCCATAGTGAGGATTTTACGTTCATTTTGCATCGTTAATTAATTAATAAAAAGGTAGAATAGTGGAAGAGGATGGGCTTGCAGCGACGAGTGAGGTGGAAACAAAATCAAGAAAAAGAACCGTAACAGGAAGAGGGAACAATATTCTCATGTTCTACTTTTTTTTTCCTCAAAAATAATAACAATACGGTGCAGACAATCTCATGTTCTACGCACCAGATTTATTTCTCATGGTGCGAGTTTGTTCAGATTCTCCACCCTAGAAGCCGCCCTAGTATATCATTGTAGCTTATCATGAGAATAAATATTTATTTTTATATGATTAAAATTTATAATGAATAAATAATTATAAATATATAAAATAAACACTTAAATATATTTTTAATTTAAAGTGATTATTTTTTAGTCCTTAAAAAGTAATTTATTTTCATTAATTCCTCAAATTTTTGAAAAAAATATATTTTGTCCTTTTTTGTTGAATGTGTTTATGATTTCATAATTTATAACAATTTTTAAGCGCAAAAATTTATTTTCTGTTTTTTTATTAAAAATGATTTCTTGACAATGTGAAACTACCAAAAAATTTTACTTTTGGTGTTTATTTTTTTATATATTATGTTGATTTTAAAGAGAATGAAAAAATAGATGTGAAATTATCATGATTTTTTGCATATTCTAATTATTTTAAACAGTCATAAATCAATTTTAAAGAAAATAAATTAAAAAATATTTTTCATAATAATAAATTGTTACAAATTATGATACCATTAATATAAAGAATAAGAAATATTAAAAAAAAATTTAGAAATTTGAGTGACTAATAAAAGTAAATTCTTTTTTAGAAAAAAATTATTCAAACGGTTAAAAATATATTTAAATCTAAAATCTAAAATAAATTATAATTTATGTTTATAATATATTGTTAGATATCTTATATTGGCTATTGATGCCTAGACTAAGAATTAGTCCTGTGTGTGTAATCGGTTTAATTAAAAGGCTGGAAGTTTATAAGAATATTGGAAATTCGACAGAGATTTTTTTTTTTTAACAGAATCGACGGAGACGTTAAAGACTCAGATTATCGCGATTATTAAAATACTAGTAATATAATCAAAGTAGCATATGAAAGTGAGATAATTTTCACGGTTTACCTTTTGGAATTAAATTAAATTCAAATCTAAATTCTAATAAGATATTAATTAGATTTAGTGATATGTCTAAAATCTTAGAGTTAGAAGACAAAATATTTGTATCATGAGATGAGATAATATTTGAGGTTGAATTAAATTCAAACCCGAATCTAAATTTAAGATGAGTAATAATTTCAAATATATAAAATAATTTAAATTTATTATATCAATTTAAATTATCATATAAAGTTATTTTTAATTGTTAATATTATTATAATAAAAATAAAAGGAGTATAATTTGAGATGATTGAAAGAATGTTTTGGGCTAATTGCATGGTAGTATGTGAAAGCGCATCCAAATGAGGGGGGAAAAGATAAGTTTAATTTCATATTTTATTTTAAAATTTTCCTTTTAAACGAATTTGTCCCAAACAAATTTTGTTTCTTTGTTAATTGGCTAACTAGCTAATGCAGTATGTTATTAGTTTTGGCTTAATTGGATCTTTTATATCTCCAACTTTTATTTTTTGACAAATTTATCTCTCAACTTTTGTGGACTCTGTTGCTAGTAAATTAATGAACGGAAGGTAAATTTTATAATTATTTTTAAAATTTTTAAATAAAACATGTCAAATTAATTATTATTTTTATAAAATTCACAAAAAAATAAAAAATTGAAGATAAAATATAAAATTAAGCCAAAGAGATAATATTGATAAGTACAAAACTTAACTACAATTTCTTATGTACTTTTGGTGTTTAGAGCTAGAGTTTCATCTAAATAATTTATGTCAACATTTAATACAAACTTTTACAACACATATAATTGAGATGAAATTTCAAAATTATGATTGAATAACAACAATAAAAACACATAAAGAAAGTACGTACATCTATTTTTTTTCTTCTATTAAAAATGTTTATTTGAAAGAGTGAGAGTCTTACTCTCCAAATTATATATTCTAATTTATATATAGTGTAGGAGTATATTGAAATAATTATAACTTTTTTATTTCAAAGGGAATTTATTTTACAAGTATCTTTTTTTAAAGGAAATTTTATTCGTGACAAATTGTAGAATGTTAAATGTGAGCATCTCTCACAAGGAAGACTCAAGCTTTTAATTAGCCTATGTGGATTGAAATAATGAGAACTAGCACTAGTATTTTATTATTTGCATTGCTCAAAATAAGTATTTATTTTATATAATTAAATTTTTAATAAATGAATATTTTAACATATAAACTATATTATAATTAAAATTCTTAATAAATAAATATATTTTAATATACAAAATATTATATCTAAGATTTACAATGACAATTTAAATTGTGATATAAACTTTATTCGTTAGTTTAAATTTTAATGGTTATTGACTTGTAAAATATAAACTATCCATTTGTCTTTATACTCTAAATTCTATAATTATTAAATATTTAAAATAAAAACTTAAAAATAAATTCAATATTATCATCTGTATAAATCAATCGATCATAAAGGATAATTTAAAATTTTTCCAGAAAACATATACTATAAAAATATTTTAAAAAAACTTATCCAAACGCACTTAAGTACAATTTTAATAATCATTTTCAACAATTGATACACTGGAAATCGTCAATATTCAAGCTATTGTAGGAAAATAAAGGCAATTCGTTTTCCCAGTGTATTTTTCTAAACAGCTGTTTCCATGTGACCGATTTGCTCTCAAACGGAACATGAAATTATAGTACATACATTATTAGTCTGCGTAATTATCAAAATATGCCCAGAGTCATTACAAGAAAAACTAAGTGATAGAAAGATGTAATGACTGAGGAATTTCTAGCTAGTATTCAGATTCTGGGCAAGTGATGGGAGGAAACTATGAAACTTCTGAATTATAAATAACTTAATTATTAGTCTAAGTCACTGCTGCTGCTGTGGGCCTCATATTACTGCTTATCTGTTTGCTCCCAAGGCAATATCTAGGAAACTTATGAACTAACTTACAAACTAATTCTACCTGTAAATTAACTTTTAAAATGTAAAAAGATTAAAAAAATAATTGTTTCATAATAAATTTTGTATAATTTTCTTATCTAGCTGAGCTTTCAAAGATCTCTTAAAAATTGAATCTCTGAGTTGACACACTATAGGAAAGTTCACTACTAGATGTTGGTCACACTATCTAAAGAATTAAAGTCGACGATAAATATTACTTTAGCATCGGCTATGAATAAATAAAAATTAATTGAAGGTTTATAATTACATAAATGTGAAACAAAAGATAGCAGGAGTTATCTCGAAAGAAAGGATTGAATTCCCATTAGATACAACGAAAATAATAAACTATATGTTGCTTTCACTTTGGTCATTGTAATAGAGACATTAACACTTGTATTCTAATATACGAATGTATTACATATATAATAATCAAATAAATTTTTGTGTAATTTCTGTGTATAGTATGTAGTTATCATAATGGAATATTGCATTAGAGGTAGGCAATGTAGTTATAATTTTTTTTTTCATTTTTTAATAGACTTCCTACATCGCCATGGCTAGTCTTGATATTTTATAAGGTCAAGATGAAATAACAGATGAGAGACCCTTATGTAAGTATTCTAAAATGTAAACGTATATTATATACAAAGAATAACACAATTTTGTTAAAAATGATATGTTTTACGTACCACACATAATATTTTTTTCTACTCATTAAATTATGGTCCATCACCTACAAGGTCCACATCTTGGGCTTAGGCTGAAGGTGTAATGCCCTGGGCGGCCCAGAGTTGTGAAGATTTTAGACAATTTTGAAAGAAGTTAAAAGAAGTTATTCGATGCTAAAATTATTTTCACATGTTTGTTTGATGTTGAAAAATTAATTCGGGATTTAAAATTAATTCTAGATATATTTTTATATGTTTAATTTCAGATTAAAAAAAGTTAAGAATTAATTTCAAATTGAAATAACTATAAGTAACTTTTGCATTTAGATCAAAAAAATTGTATTGAGTTTTACTCATAAATTTAAAATAAAAATATCCAAACATAAATCACATTACTTCAAAATTAATTCTATTCAAAATTATTTTTGCCAACACTCATTTAAACATGCACTAAGAATTCTCATTAATTTGTGCTCTTATCATGTTGTTAAACTTTGAGGTAAAGTTTTTACTTAGTGAATGTTTTGCCTTGTGCCTTTTGATGATTTCAGCTTCTTCTGCCATTATAATGGTTAAGCTTTCTTCATGAGATTTTTAGTGGATATATATTTCTAATTTTTCTCTTTGAATTTTCCTTTAATTTGATTTGGGCTTGTATTAATCTTTTGCGAGCTAGAAAAGTTGTGAACACCTTTGAGCTTGTGGAGTCCTATTTGAGATGTAGTTAATTAGTGATTAGTAATTAGCCTATATATAAAAAGGCTTATGTAATAATATTGTGATTACCTTTGTCGTTATCAATATATTCCTCTTTCAGTTTTATATTTTTCTTTAACGGTATCTTTTGAACCAGGAATTCTAACAACATTAGCGGCTTCTTTATTTTATTTTTTAAAATTTGGTAAAACCAAACCACGCCATAAACTTGCTCACCATAAACGACCTACACAATGCATAAATCTCGTGAAACACTTCCCAGGTCCTCAAAAACACAATGTTTTAAATATGGATCACAATCGAACATATAAATCTTGATGTATTATCATATATGAAAAAAAATATCAATGGCATTCATAAAAATTATTCAGAAGTTATAATGTTATATCTAATTTCATTTCCAAACTTTACATGAAAATATTTAAGTCTTAGGTCTTATATTGAGGAATCAAGATATACATATCATTTAAGGCTTCTACAAATTAAATACAACTAATATGACTAATAAATAGTCTGGTAGTATCACTTCAGTAGAATATTAACTGACTTGAATGTGAAAGTATCTTTTATAAATTCCGGACTTCATTTGGACAAGCAAATAGTCACCTCGCCAAGTCATAACAACTAATTTGAAACAAATCAAAACAATATAAGGACTAGTTTCAGCACCTCATCCACCTTCTCACACTCCAGACATAACAATTTCTAATTATTCAATAATATAAAAGCTTCTATACCAAAGAAAATTAAACTCATTATTTTTAACATACAAATTAATTCTAAACTTTAGTATTGGCTGAAAAAGTAATTATCATTTTATTAAAATAAATATTTCTAATAAGATAGGTAGCGCAGATTTAAGGTTGAACTTTATCTTGTTAATTAAAAATATATTTTTTAATAAAATGATAATTATTTTTTTCAGTCAACACAAAGATATTAACTTACATTCGAATGAATGGTTCCCTCAGAATTTATTAATATTATGGAGTTGCTCTTCAAAGATAGTGATGAAGTTGCTCTTCAAAGATAGTGATGAACCTATTCATCCGAATGAATGGTTCCCTCAAAATTTATTAATATTATGGAGTTGCTCTTCAAAAATAGTGATGAACATATTCATCCCAATGAATGGTTCCCTCAGAATTTATTAATATTATGGAGTTGCTCTTCAAAGATAGTGATGAAGTTGCTCTTCAAAGATAGTGATGAACTTATTCATCCGAATGAATGGTTCCCTCAGAATTTATTAATATTATGGGGTTGCTCTTCAAAGATAGTGATGAAGTTGCTCTTCAAAGATAGTGATGAACCTATTCATCCGAATGAATGGTTCCCTCAGAATTTATTAATATTATGGAGTTGCTCTTCAAAGATACTGATGAACCTATTCATCCGAATGAATGGTTCCCTCAGAATTTATTAATATTATGGAGTTGCTCTTCAAAGATAGTGATGAAGTTGCTCTTCAAAGATAGTGATGAACCTATTCATCCGAATGAATTGTTCCCTCAGAATTTATTAATATTATGGAGTTGCTCTTCAAAGATAGTGATGAACCTATTCATCCGAATCCTTTCATGTGTCAATGCAACCTCTATTCCTCCTTTTTCGTCTCTACAATCAGAAAGACAAATCCATCCCGAAGATTCAATATAAGCTGCAAAAGATTTCTTAGGCTTGCCCCATCCAAAATCAGTCTGGTACACAGAAAACTTTGGTGTCCCCGAAACTATTAAGGTAGATTTACCAAATTGTTTAAATTCTGGCATCGCCGTTTCAACCGTTCTCAAAGGGTCATTCTTCAAATCTCTAATTAGTCTTTCAATTGCATTTGCCACTCCAACGATCCCATTTTCTCCCACTAGCTCACTCTTCTTCATTGCCACAAAGCAAGTGGCTAAACAATTCCCAAAGTACGTTGAAGGTAATGAAAATTCAGGACGATGACGACAATCTGCTGGAATTAGCAAGTAGCACACTTCATCCTCATCGTTGTTTTGTGCAACACTATTGCTTTTGCTCTCCTCTGATCTAATCATGCAAACCCAGAACAAGGAACATAGCACCATATAGGTTGATATGTGCACTGTGCCATCAGTGTAGCTGGCACATTTAATAGAGACCCACTTCTTCAGTTTCTCAACTTGTTCATGAGTCAATAGAGCAGTGTAGCGAACGGTGTTAGTGAAAACATCTCCAACGAGCCCCGCAAACTCCACGCTTCTTGACTCGTGATGTTCAAGTTCTTGAAAGTAATTGAGCTTAAGGCCCTTTGGGTCTTTAACTATGTCCCTCTCGTGTGAAGGAAGAGACAGAGAAGTTTCAAGGGAAGAAGCCAAGTTCCCTTTTGCTTTGCAAAGAGAGGCCCAAAACTTGATGAAATGATGAAGTGATTTGCCATCGGTAGCAATGTGGTGGAACGTAAGACACATGGTGAAGCCTGAGTTTGGGAAAACGGTGACCTGAATGGCCATGAGAGGGAACACACGTGTGCCATCTTGCTCCACAAGTGGGGAAGGCAAGGTAGGAACAAGAGGGTGCCAATTTTGAGCATCTTGGGGTGAATGAGATGTGAGGAGAGTGAAGTCTGCAGTGGACTCAGCAACGGTGAAGGAGAGAGAGTCTCCATCAAGGTAACGGATGTGAGAGAGATGGGGTTGTTGTGGAGGAACGATGAGGTTGGAGGAGAAGGGGAAGAAGTGTTGGAGAGTGAGGGAAAGAGAGTGTTTCAGAATGGGAAGTGTTGTTTGGAGAAAGTAGAGAGTGGGATGAGGAAACTCGTAGAAGAAGATGCGTTTGAAGGGTGGGCTGAAGAAAAATGGAACGTCAAAGAAGGTAAGGGGAAGAGTGGTAGAGGGAACTGAGCCTGGTTTTGGAGTAACTCTACATTGCTCTAAGATCTTCAGTGGCTCCTGACTAATCTGATGAGCCATGTAGATGGAGAGCAACTGCTAGTATGTTGTGGGAGAAAATCTAGCATGTTTAAATAATGGAAACTAATGCATGGACTCATGATTATAAGATTAATTACCGTTTGAAATTTTGTAACATTAAAATTTATCATCTTTTGAAAAACGTATTATGTAATAAACACACTTTTTTTTTTCAAAAAATTCAACGTTGCTAATTAACAGAGGGATAAAGTCAGAGTGGAGTTGGTAGGAATTGGGACAGCAAAGTTGGTAGCGTTATATTTGATAAAAAAAATTCAACGTTGCTAATTATATTTTTTTTTTTTGGAAAAATGTAAATTATATTAAACCCAAAATGATATAATAATAAACGGGACATACCTCGCAGCTAGAGAAAATCAAAAGTCTCCCTAATATAAGAAGACATATATCAAGATGTTAAAACAAATGCAACAGATGTGTGTCTATACATAAGAAACTTAATCTTGCTAATAACCTCTATTACCGAAAATTGATAATCTTCAAAAATCAGCTTGTTCCTAGACAGCCAGATGCAGTAGACTAATTGTTATAGCCAGACAACGAAATTTTCCTTGAACACCTGATGTGGATCTGCCCCTAATTAAAGAGTCAGTAATGCACTGCAAAGAAGTGAAACGTTTGCGGAAATGAGTCAAATCACGAATGTGAGTCCAAACTTGGAGAGATTTCTTGCAAGAAAAGAACAAATGAGCATTTAACTCAGTCTCATTTGAACATAAAGGACAGAGAAAATCCTTGTTCAAAAAGACAGTTTTGTCAAGAATAAGCAGTCGGTTCCTTTTAGCAAGCCATAGAATGAAAGATATCTTAGGGGGGATTGCTGGGTTCCATATAATAGAACACCAACTAACAGTAGGCTTGACACCTCTAATGTATTCATAGACTTTGCCAACAAGCAATTGTTCATTGGTACTCCAAGATTGAATCCTCTTTTTGGCATCTTCCATATTTAGCTCTTTGGAAATAATAAAGTCCCTTATTTGAATTATTTTCTTTATCAAAACTGAATCTGATGAAGAAGTATTGTAATTCCACACATCGCTCCCTCTGAAATAGTAATGGTGAACCCACCGAATCCATAGAGAATCTTTCTTATAATGAAAGTCTCACAGGATACGGGAAAGAAGCGCAAGGTTCCAGTCCTTGAAATTAAAAAGGCCTAACCCCCCTTCTTTTTTCAGAGAACAAACTACTAACCAAGCAACCAATGGCTTGTTTTTGCCAATATCCGCTTTGCCCCACAGAAAATTACGGCACGAAGCATTGATCCGGTCCAGAACAGATTGAAGCAAAGGAAAAATCCCCATCCAAAAATTCACAATTCCTTGAATAACTGCTCTGATCAACTCTAGCTTACCTGCATAAGATAAAGACTTCCTGCTCTATCCCTGAATCACGCCAGTAATCTTGGAAAGCAAGGGAGCATAGTGAGTTAGTGACATACATTTAATCTAGATGATAAAAGGGGAACACCCAAGTATCTAAAAGGGAAGTCACCCAAGCTAAATCCAGTAAGCTGCTAAATATGAGAAAGCTCATGAGGCTTAATACTGGCTGAGTATATGGCAGATTTATCGGAGCTGATGAAAAACCCTTAAACCCTATAGAAGTGCTGAAGCTTGACAAACATAGTTGACACATAAAGGATATCTCCTCTAAATAGAAGCATAATATCATCTGCAAAAGTCAAATGAGATAGCTAAATACCTGCACAGTTGAGATGAAATTTAAAATTGGCATCATCGTTGAGACGACTCATATCTCTGAAAAAATACTCCAAACAAAACAGAAACAAATAAGGGGGGAGAGAATCCCCTTGTCTAAGACCCCGCTGCCCTTTGGAATGACCATAAAAAAATGTGTTAAATATCTAGATTATATTAATTGAATAACCGTACACTAATCTAGATATACTTACCTGAAAAACAATGTGTTAAATAAAAAAAAATTGTATAACTGACATTTGTGGTCCGTGGAGTGATGCCTAAAATAGTTAATGCAGGGTGTATTTGGAAAATATTACTCAATCTCTACTTTCTCTTTTCATCTCATTTTTCTGTTTATTTCTCCATGACTTGCAGGCTTCCAGCTATTAATACATACAATAGAGCCACATTTTTGCTAACGTAGTACAATATGACATTATTATGTTGGAAAAGATAACTTCGAATTATTTTTCAATTTAACTCAAATATATAATCATCTAACTATATATTGTGATGTGTTGTCCTTGTATATGAAAAAGAATCGTTGACAATTATAATATAGAACTGATACAAAAATATAACTTTATTTTAAACCGAAAGTTATCAAATTCGATTAAGTTATCGACTCAATTCAGCTAATAGGTCACTCGTTTAATCGGTAGATCAGATTCGATTTAATCGGATATATATTAAAAAATTTAAAATTATATATTTATCTATTACATATAAGTATAAAATTAATATTATTTAATTTAAAAAAATTCATTCATACCTCAAAATATAAAATAACAATTAAAATATTAAAGTTAATAATATAAGTTTACAAATAATAATTCGATAATACAATTACATAAGTTCCTTATTTTTTTTTGAGCATTTTGGAGTTTTTTTTAATTTTTTTTACACAAGACAGGTTTTAAAAGCTGGTCTGGATCATTAGATTTATCTCGAATCGATAGGATTTGACCTGATTGGGTCACCTCGGATTAAATGCATAATCAATCTAATAACTAAATCAGTCTAATTATGTCATGTGATCCTAATTGAATGGGTTTGGCTTATCAGATTGAACCAGATTTTTAAACTATATTTTAAACCATTTAATAATATATTTCTTTTATTTTTTTTATCATTTTACAAATTCTATTATATTAATATATTTTTTAATTTTTATTTCTCATTCTACATGTTGGATATGTTAACGAGTGTCTATTATGCATTTTTTCTTTATAATAACTATTCAAAAGTTAAATCTAAAATAATTTGTGTTCCAAACTCATTTTAGATTTCTATAAATACAACATTATTTAATTGAGAAAGTGATGACCAACATTATTCAATGGATACAGGTCGTGTAAGCTCGTGAACGATCCCCTTAGAATTTATTAAATATTATTGAGTTGATCTTCTAAGATGTTGACGAACTTATTCACCCGAATCTTGTCAAGCGCCAATCCAACCTCAATTCCTCCTTTACGTCTCTACAATCAGAAAGAGAAATTGATCCTAATGATTCAACGTGCGTTAGCTGAGATAGATTTCTTTGGCTTACCCCATCCAAAATCAGTCTCGTACACTTCCAATTTGGGTGACCCCGCAACCACTAACACAGCTTTACCTGGTTTCACTGCTCTAAATTTTGACATCCACATTTGAACCTTTCTCTTGGAATGTCTGATTTGCTTTTTAATATCATTTGCCACCCCAAAAGATCCCATTTTCTCCCACTATCTCACTCCTTTTCATTCCCACAAGCCAAGAGGCTAGGCAATTCCCAGAGTACGTTGAAGGCAATGAAAATTCAGGAACAGTAAGTAGCACACTTCATCACAGTCTTGTGCAACACAATTGACTTTACAACCATATAATATATTTTATGTTTAGTTTAGATATTTTTGTTTTTTTTTAAAAAAAAAAATCAATATAAACCGTATGTTATGGTTAAAGCTTATATAGTTGTGGCATGTTTTTCCGTCTATTTAATCCACTGGACCAAAGATTTCATGCATTCACACAATCACGCAGTTGTGTACTAAACACCGTTTAAGAAAGATCGTATGGTTGGATTTTCGTATGCATATTTGAAATCTAATTTACGAGAAAAAACATAATCCGTTGGATCTTCATCAACGATCGTGATTAGTTTACTGCGTGAAAGCGTTATATTCTGGTTGCAGAGTATCAGAGTCCTACCACGTCAGCATTCAGTTTCCTTATTTGATCACAAGGCAAGGGACCCGCCAATAAAAATGCACCAATCCTTTCCGATTCCTTATCACACCGAGTCAACTCGCCCCCGCTGTTTTCTCGGAACTCAGTGCTGCTTCAGATCCAGGTAATCAGCCACATTTCACCAACAGAATTTCACAATTTTCACACATTAAGCACTTTCAATGCTCAATCGCTTCGTGTTAACGATCACTGCTGAATTTGACAACAGCTTCAGTAACGTACACTGAAAGCAATTGTTGATATCTCCGTGTTGCAAACGCGCTTTCTGAATGCGGCAATGGCTTCTCACAGCGACGCCAATTCCTTGAGGGACTTTTGGATCCCGGGCCACGTTCTCGTGCCGGATTCCGTGGTTGAAGGAAGCAACATCGATATCGAAGGACCTAAGTGTCCGGTGCTCGTTTTCGTTAACTCAAGGAGTGGTGGCCAGCTAGGAGGAGAACTCTTGAAAACGTACCGTGCGCTTCTTAACGAAAACCAGGTGCTGTTAGAGTGTGATCTTTCTAGAATATTCAAGTTCATGATCTTGTTATGCACGACTGAACATAGCGTTTTTTTTTTTTTGTTAAGGTTTTCGACTTGGGGGAAGAGGCTCCTGATAAGGTTCTGAGCAGGATCTATGCGAATTTGGAAAACCTCAGGCTTCAAGGCGATCATATTGCTATACAGATTATGGAGAAGTTGAGATTAATTGTGAGTTCAAATTCCTTTTGAGTTTGATCAATTCATGTTTCAATTAGAGCCGCAACAATTAACATCATAGTTTTTTTCTTTTTTCTTTTTCCTGGAAGCAATTTTATATGCAAATAAATTTTTTTCTCTCTCCAGTTTTTATATTTAGTTTGGCTTTAGGTTGCAGGGGGTGATGGAACAGCAGGCTGGCTACTTGGAGTTGTTTGTGATCTCAAATTATCTCATCCGCCACCCATTGCCACGGTTCCGTTGGGCACAGGGAATAATCTACCATTTGCATTTGGTTGGGTACGAAATTGCTGTTTGATATTACGTGCTTTTAATGAAGCTTTGAAGTACATGTAAAATGTTATATTGACTCTGTAGTGATTTGCTAGTTTTAGAGCTACAGTTTCACCAAAAAAGATTTTAATTGTCTTGATTCCTGCTCTTTGTTTGATTGGATGGTCTTTAAGATTAAAAATATTATGCTGGTTTATTCCTGAACTTTTTGCATGTCTGCCATTTACTTATTAAAAGTAAAAAAAAAAAGAAAAAAGAAAATAGCATGCAGTGTTTATGTTTCCCTGTATATATGAAGATTTGTGGTTCCTACTATGTCCTTCACTTTTGAGTAGTAGTGAAGGGAATTTTCTTCAGTTCATTAGTTGCTGCGATTGTGATGATAAACATTATCAGAAAGTATTTATTTAATAAAAAACTATGAAACACATTTTTTTCTGCTGCTTTATTGCAGGGGAAGAAGAACCCAGGGACGGATGAACAGGCGGTCAAGTCATTTCTAGATCAAGTAATGAAAGCTAAGGAAATGAAAATAGACAAGTAATGAATTTTGGTTCTATTCTTTCATCTTACCATTAAGTATTATTCTGTTGTTCTGCTACTTGAATAGTTCAGTTATTAATCTGTAGTTCCATTTCCTTCCTACTATTGAGGATATTCTTCAGGCTCGCTTATTATTGAATGTAATACATTTGTATTTGTATATTGCCTGGTTATGATTGTGATCCTAATTGATTTTGTGTGGGTTAAAGGCATTTTAGTTGGGATCGCTGCAATACCAGTAAATGTATAATTAATTGATTATTCGGATATCCAAACTGAAAGCTTATGATTTACTAATTTAATTTTCATTTTGTGGATACCAGTTCAATAAGAGATTCTTCTGTCGTGTTTACATACCTTGTTAATCTTACACTGTCAAGCTAGCTGTTATTTAACATTATTATTTCATTCACTCTTTTTTGTTCATTATTTTGTTCTCTTATGGGGCCTAGTAGTGATTTTTCTAGTTTAGTAGTAGTAGTCCTTTTTTCTTCTTTTGAGATTTAGTTTTGTCCCTTACTGACTCCCCATGTCCTTAATGCCCTTTAATTCAAAGTAAATATATGATTACTGTTTAATGGATACTCTTTGTTCAAGATATTTATTAATTTTTGAATTGATTTGTTCTACAAATGGTTATTGCTTATACCCTCAGCTGGCACATTCTTATGCGGATGAGGGCTCCAAAACAAGGTCCCTGTGATCCAATCCCTCCTCTTGAGTTACCACATTCTTTGCATGCCTTCCATCGTGTATCAGAGGCAGATGAACTTAATAAGGTAAGATTATACCATTCACTGTTTTGCAATCTTATCTGCATCTGGTTTGTGGTGACTAGAAGATATATTTTGGAACTTAAATTTCATGGAAGATACCTTGAGTTTCATATGCTATATTTTATGATTTGACTGGAATTCAGCATAGCTATGATAAGTGGCAACTTCATTAAAGTACGACCAGATGATATAGGGTTTATAAGTTATAACTAAAATTATACCGATTTTGGGATGATTTGTTTTGAACTTTTATAGGCACGAGCCCTGTTTTCCTCAAGCAAGTACAACATATCTGAATATTTAATATTTTATCCTTGCTTTTAGCTAATGGAGTTCACATAGTAAAAACTGGGGGGAGAGTGAAAGTAGTTCTTCAAAACTGTTTTGTTTCCATAAGTTTTGGCTTCTTTCTTACTCACTGTATGGTTGCTTCTTATTGCTCCTCAGGAAGGTTTCCATACTTTTCGTGGGGGATTTTGGAATTACTTCAGCATGGGTAAGAATAGCTTTCATGGTTCTTTTATACATGAACTTTACCTTTGCTGACTTTATAATTCCATGTTCCAATTACTGAAGAATTAGTTGATTTAGTTGACACTTCAATATAATATTTAAGTTAGTCTTTTTCACATCCTTGAATTTTGGGTAAGACATCAAATTTTGACAATATAAAATCCATTTTAAATTAATTTTAGCAAGAAAACTTACATTATGCATGCTGAAAAGTATGAATTTGTAATGATGGAGACATGATTTGTATAATGTTATGTCAGTGTGCTGATTAAGTGAAATTCATTGATTACCTTCATCAATGGTGTTGATTATTCTTAGCCTTTCTTAGAATATTTTTAGATCATGGAAATAGAATATATTAGAGGACTTCTTTTTTCCTCATTCCATCAATGTATCCTACTTCAACTCTTGTTATAAAATTTTCATGACTACATATTGTAGGAATGGATGCTCAAGTCTCTTATGCATTTCATTCTGAACGAAAATTGCATCCTGAAAAATTCAAGAATCAGTTGGTCAATCAGGTATGCTTTTGTTTGGTAGTAATCATAGTAAATACGTAAAAGCATTGCATAGACATAGAAGGTTGATAACAATACTATTTTGACTTTCTCACTCTTGATTGGAAAGCCTATATAGTTTCGGTCTTTTAGACCATGGAGATGTAATTGATCTACTTTTTTGTGATTGATTTTATTCTGATTTTAACATATCAGAGTACTTATGCTAAGCTTGGATGCACACAAGGATGGTTTTTTGCTCCTCTGTTCCACCCTCCTTCCAGGTCAGTCTGTGTAGATTGATTGGACAAAGAATTCCTTTTATGATTTTTAGGTTGTTTTTTCCCACTGCAGTAAATTTGCAAAACCATCTAATATAGGAGGATGATAGAAACTGGTTCAGATTTAGCACACCAAGAATATACTGTTACTGATTAACAGAAAGAATGCACAATTTCCCTGGATATTCAGAGATCCAAGACTCTCCCTAGTCACAATACTAACTCACCAATTGACTAACTCCTCCTCTCAATCTCTCTTTCTATTTATAGGCAGCATGCCTTATTTCTTCAACCAACTAACCTAATTAGCTAACCAATGTAACTAGGTATCTATCAGAGGGCCATGTAAATTCATGAAAGTTCATGGTTGTAATAAATGCTACATGAGTCATATAGCAAATCTGTTTATGAAAATTAGTTAAATTGACTCCTTGCAACTGGTTCTCTAATTAAATATATGAATATCTTGAATTTATTTTTTTTATTTTGGCCTATCTCCATCCAACCATGAATTTGTCATCGTTAGTTAATTTGGCCCTACTTTGTACAGTGCCACCATCAAGAACCTACAGTTGTTACTTGTTAACGGTAGACTAAATAATAGCAATCCATACATGGACATTACGTGTGAACAATTATTTTCTCCACCAGTTGAGTTGTTTGGAGTGACAAACTGGCTGGTTCACCAGTTTCTCAGTTGAGTTAGATGGTTTTGTTTGGCTTTTTAGTCACTCGTTATCTGTAGTTCTTGTCAATTTTTAATGCTGGTTTAGATTGGTCAGTTGTACACGCATATGCCCAAACCACTCACAATATCAATCCTTCATAGGTCCATCTTAAGAATTTTTGTAGTATATGTTACTTAACCAGTTAAGTAAATGTAATTTGATCTTTGAATGCAGCAACATAGCACATCTTGCAAAAGTAAAAGTCATGAAAACGCATGGTGGTTGGGAAGACTTGCAAATTCCTTCCAGGTATATCATTTTAAATACTCATATATGTCATTTTCTTTTATTATATTGGAGGTATAAGCAGTTGAGTAGGCGAGAGGAAAAAGAGTGTAGTGGTGGATTGAACCTCTGATGTCAACATCATGCAAGTCTTAAAACCAATGTCTATTGAGCTACAAGCTCATTAGCATATATATATCTACAAAAGTGAATGTCATAAAAAATTCAGTTTAGGGGAAAAACTCCTGGATTTTCAAACTACCGAAGATCCATAGCCACACTTAACTATGCTTGATAGCTTTCCAATTTTATTGTTACGCAAATCATGTCTATTCATGTTTTCAAAACCTTGTTGCTTTTATTGATATTTCTCTTGTTTATTTGTTGATTACTGTCTCATCACATGAGCAACTTATCGAGTATGGATAATTTTTGGTTAAAAGGCCATTTAATCAACTTCCATTTGTCCATCTTCTGTTCTTTCTGCTCCAGTTTACTTCTGGGACAATGATCTGTTGTTTTATTAACACTCTTTTCGTTTTGTATACAGCATCAGGTCAATTGTATGCCTTAACTTGCCTAGCTTTTCTGGTGGATTGAATCCATGGGGTACACCAAACAAGATGAAGCGGCGTGATGTAAACTTCATTAGTTAATTCTGAAATAATTTATTTTGTAAAATCTTTTCCCCATATTAGTTTTAAGGTGAAGTACAAGTGGTAGTAATAATAACTAATAGTCTTCAATATTTTTATGCATTTATTTTGTCAACAACCAAAACTCTAAGTATGCTATCTTGATTCAATACATTACAGAGAGATTTGACACCTCCATATGTAGATGATGGCCTTATAGAGGTGGTTGGTTTTAGAGATGCCTGGCATGGGCTTGTTTTGCTTGCCCCAAATGGACATGGAACTCGCCTTGCTCAGGTATGTGGTTACACATTTTTTTTTGTACTTTTTGATACCCAGGCCACATTCTTCTTTCTAAATCAAACTTTTAGAAATATTTTCTAAAATTTGATTGCACAGTTGTGAGTTTTTGTACCTATTATTATTTTATGGCTTCAAATTATCTTGGCACTAGGCACACAGAATCCGCTTTGAGTTTCACAAAGGTGCGGCAGAATATACATTCATGAGGATTGATGGGGAACCTTGGAAGCAACCCCTCCCAGTTGACGATGATACTGTTTTGGTGGAAATTTCTCACCATGGCCAGGTTAACATGCTCGCCACTCATGATTCCAAGTCCAAAAGTGTGAATGATCCGTCATCACCACACCATAATGATGTCGAGGAAGATGATAGTGATGATGAAGAAGCTAAAGCAGATGAATACCGGAAGTTTGGTGCGGCAGATACATTTAAAATCCCAGATGAGGTAGACCTTGCTCATCTTAGTTAGATCTTTCATTGTGAAAGCCATTCTTTAGAGTTATGTAGTTGACAACATTGTCTGCTTAGCTGTTAGTAGGATTTTTATAAATATTTGTTAGTTGCCTTTATCAATTGTATCACCTATTTGATCTATTCTAGCAGCGTTATGTCTGTGAACATGTGAATAGTAATTAAGAATTGAGATGCAATAATTCCTTTGATATAAACGTTTGTGCTGTTGAAATATATAAGAATTGAGATCCAACAATTGCTTTGTTATAAAAGTTTGTGCTGTTGAAATACATACCTATTTGTAACATATATCTATTTGTTAGTGGGGATTATTATGCTGTCATATTGGTTTTTTTTAAAAGTATTTTTCTCACGTCGATGTTTTCTCTTCAGTTGTTGTCCAAAAAAATATTGATGTTTTTTCTTAAAAATTATTTTTCTCACGTGGATGTTTTCTCTTCAGTTGTTATCCTCACGCTTCAATCAAATAATTTCTCTCTTACCATTTACTTTTATTGGGGAAAAAAATTCTTCGCCTTTTTATTGCCTTTCCTTCTTCACAAAACTAAAGCATGACATAACACATCACTTCCAAAATTTTTTTTCCTAAAAGTAAAACTATAATTTCCTTTTGATGAAAAAAAAGAAAAGAAACTCACCGCTTTTCTTATATTTGTTAAAAATAAACTTCGAAAAACATTACTTCGCAAAATTAAGTAGAATTGTAAGTTTCTTTATTTTGATTAAATTAATTATTAATTGAATCTTTATACGTTAAATTCATTTCTAGATTAGTTTATATATATTTTTTTGTTTTATGCTCATTTATTTTGGTGTTATATATTAGTTTATATATGGAAAAATTCTAGCTTTTGATCCTTAGACAAAATTAACATTACATTTTAGTCCCCCTTGTTTAAATCTGTTATGAGTTGTGACGATCTTAAACAGATGTTCACGTGTAATAGAAATCCTACATGACATGAATTTTCAAACAATATCAATTCATCACTAGTGTCGGTAAGAAAGTACAGAAAGCCGTGAATTACCATTATAATAAAAGGAGTATGGTGCACACTATAAATTAGTGATTGGTAATAGCAAATTTTAACAGTGAAAGTGATATGGGAAAGGTGATACACATTAAAACGTGAACATTTTAGTGATAGCTACTACACACGCTATCACTCTTGCGTTTGAGAACCACAAAATACATTTGTGACAACGAGCCGAGTTGGACGGATAAATTAATTGAATTTAGTTAAACAAGATTTAGGTGGATCACCATCATGACAAAAGATTACAATTTGCAGCAAGTACAAGGATTTGTTTACTCTAAATTGTACACTACATAGAATAAAGTAGAGAATGATAATTGCTGATTAATCAACGATTGAGATTATAATAAAATTTAATTTATTTTACACATTTTATTAAAATCTCAATCATTGATAACAATTTTTATTTTTAGTATATTTTATCCTTTGAAATGTACTCTGCACTTTAGATGATTCAAATCCTGCAAAATCAAGATGATAGAAGTTCCGACTTGCCTTATCCAACTCAAGGATCAACAAGAAAACATGTAAAGATAAGAAGTCTATCTTGAGTAGGAGATTGTTTCAGAAGACCATAACTACAGACCAGGCAATTGTTGTCCCAAACATGTTGTGATGGCCTCATTAGCCTTTTGTGGTTCAGCCCTTTCATCCCTTTTCTTTTTCTCCCTGAAGCAAAATGTCATTTCAACGAATCAAAACTTTGTTGATGAAAGCAAGCAAGTTGTAACTATAAATCTGTCACAACTATTAACACAAGAATTTAGGTTCAGGACTACATAGACTTTGAAGTAAAATAAAATGTTGAGACTATTGATCTCACATGCTAGTTTGTCACCAAAAAGTTGTGCAATCTCATGTTTTCTAAAAGGGGGCTACATAGAATGTCAATCTGTCTTAAAAATAAAAAACTTAGTCCCTGTTGGATTAATTTAAGCACACATCTCAGTCACATTCAATATTTCAAAATCAATTTTATCAAATTCTAAATCAAATGGACACTCAGTAATAGAGCCACAACTGCAAACTCGATCAAGTAAAACATCTCAAATTTAAATTATACATTGAAACATAAGTTGAATTTTTAGTAGTAATCACAGGTGTCTTCTAAGAGAGATAATTCTGCTCGAACTGGATATGTTCACTATGCATCACATGTATTTAATATAATTGCAAATTCAAACTTGTGGTAATGTCTAGGATTTTTTTTTTTGTATTTTTTTTAGAGTTTTTACATTCACTAATTATATCTCATGAAAAGCCATGGGAACAGAGAAAAGCAATTGAACGGCATTGAAAGGTTTGATGCATACCTGTCAATATACTCCTTCAGCAGCTCTTTTGCTTGAACCAACTTTGAAAGCAGGATGCGATACACATCCAAGTCCCGATCAACACTTCTTTTGTTGATGTTCAAAGCCACACAAAGCTGTTATGTTAACACCAAAGATTAATTTGGATGTATGAAATATAAATTTTTACAATCATGATACTGAGAGCAATCCTTGGATGATAACAGATCAGGCCAAGTCAATTAAGCACTTCAAAATATGTTGGACTTTCTTGATTTGTAATTTGCTAAAACTTTTTTTTTTCTACCAAGTAATTTGCTAAAACTTGTGTAGATAAGAAGTGAGAACTGACTTGGTAGCTTCAACATCAAATTGCAAAAACAAAATACACAATGAAATGAGTATTTGAATAAATCCAAGTCATGAGTCTTAAATGAATTGGTTAACCTTGTCCAAAATCGTTGGTTCCGTGGCATTTGCCAACTCCAGAAGACGAAACAGTCCAACTGCAAAAAAACGACTATAACTGAATTCTCCTTTTCCTCCAGCTCTTTCTGCAATGTCCTTTAAAATTCCCTCAACTTCTCCTTCTTTGGATGAAAACTCAACAAGGGAAGTTGGCTTTTGAACTCGAGCCCACTCTTCCAACTTTCGTGCGTCTATTCTGTATAAAACATCATTTAATGTAACATAAAAAAAAAATAGAAGAAATAGGCTATGCATCTAATCAGAAATCTCCATTATGGTAAGTTTATTGAATTTTATTAATACTACGTTAAATGTCACACTTACCATAAATTCTAATTAGTTGACAGTGTAAAAACTCTTTAGTCTTTACCTTGCATATAAATTAAACTCAAAAAACAATTAACCTTAAATGCAATTTATTAAAATGACACTGATAATATGGTGCTTTCATTTCTGCTAAAGATTTGGAGCAGGAGTAAAAAAAACAAATAAAAACAATAATTACAGAATGTTCTAACCTGTATTGTTCTGGATCTTCCTTCAATGCCTTAATGTAGGCTTGGAAGATGGCATCTCGGTCCTCATCACTAGGATACCCTTCCATAAGTTTATCATATATAGTGACAAAACCAAGAGCAAACACAGGGTCATAGCGGTATGATCTCTTGTATTTCATTAAATGTTGCTGCACTATTAGCTCCTGCAGCACAGTGTTGTAAATACTAGGGATTGGTCGCTTATATGCCTTGAGGAAATTTAACTTTGTCTCAGAAACAGTGGGAGGAACATCTGCACATCATGCAAACCCATAAAATTTTCTATTTCTATTCATTCTTCCCTTTTTGGCAGAATATATTAGAAGAATGAAAGAACCTAACTGTTCACACCATGCCATACATAAGATAACCAAAACATATTTCCTGAGTTAAATTTGATACACTCTGAGTGTAAAGATTTTTTATGTTGTCAAGTGTCAACAAAGTATAAATTATCTGAAAAATCGATGATCTTACCTTACATGACAATTCACCATTTTTTTTAATTAAAATTGACAGAATGAGACACTCTCAATACCACCGGACAGTGCACTAATGGCATGTTGGGGTCGCAAGTAATTTTTACCATTCACAACTATTCAACTAGCTCCTAAGCACTAGGGAATCTGACAATTCACCATTGAATGGATAAAAGAAACCCTTTATAATGCATTCTAATTAAATTCTATTCACGTCAATTTAATTAGTTTAACGCCTTACCATGCATTGGTTTATCTGAAGAGGGTTGCTTACTAATAGAAAGAAACCAATAAAGTGTAGTTTGCATTACTTCTTCCTTTCGAAAACAAGATTATATGTTCTTCTTGATTTCGAGAGAAGATAGTAAAGCGAGAACAAATATCATGCACGTCACACATAAGGTAACCAAAACACATATATGCGTAGACAGTTAGATAACAACACTAAATTATTGTGAGATATGAGAATAATCAATCTGGACAATCAAATTTTATTTTAACGATTACAATACAAATGTGTATGTAGTCAGTAGTGTATATATTTTCCCATTCTTTTTTCAACTAACAGAACAAGATTTTTTTTTTTTATCCACTCTCAGTGTAACAAATCTACATAGTCAACAAACTTACCATATAACAAGTTTAATTTGTAATGAAATATTTACTCCAATAGAAATAATTTCAAAGACACGAACCTGTAGCAGAAGACATGCATTGAACAACCATTTTAGATGGGGAATTGGAAGCTCGAACACCAACATAGTGGTACGAGAAATCGGTTCGGAACCCAAATATCTCTGAGGAGGAAGCCAGAAAGCGAGTGGAGGAAAGGGTCACTTTTCTTTCTGAGCAATGAGTCACTGCTGAGAAAGATAGAGAAGTGAGAGCAGCCATGGGTGGAAACTGAATGCTCGTGGCTATGAGAAAGTGTCCTTCGTTGAAGGACAAAATTCATAGGTGACCCTGCATTGCTTTCAAACGTGTTGGAATGAAAACAAGGCACAACCAAAAAGCTTATCCACACTGTGAAGTCTCAAACTGAAACTGAAACCTTCTTTTGTCCACTTTCCAACTAGCCGATCACATAATGACACGTTCAATTTTGGCGGTCACAATGCTTTTCTAAACCATCTGATAACAATGTTACAATTTTCTGCAACAATTGTGTGGAAGTCTCACCAACACCAATATCAGAATAAAAAAAATTGAACATAGTCAGGTGCATGCATAAATTGAAATAGGATTGTTTCAATTTAAACAAAAATTTCGAGGTTCGAATCTTAAATATATAATTCAAATTTTTTAATGTATATAATTTTGTTAAATACTCGTAATGAAAGCTTCCTTTTTTTTTTATAATATGCTATGGAGGATACTTAGTCTCTATGCAGATAAAAATAAAAGTATATTTATCATTAATTTAAATTTTATAAATGTAATGCTTCACTTTACACGTTTACTGAAAAATAATTTTAGTTTTCTGAATATATATATATATATATATATATATATATATATATATATCATTAAAATTATACCAAGTATATTTGGTTATTGCCAAGTTCAATTTATTTAAAAATAAAAATAAGAGAAATAACTACCCATTTTCGAAGACCTTTTTGTTTCTACATTAGATTTTTATTTTGAATATAGTTAAGAAAGATGTAAATATGATAACACATTTGATATTTGCTAAATTTATTACATAAGAAAAAAAGTTATACAGTTAATTATGTGCAGAATATATGTTATATCATTATTCAGGGTTATAGTCGCTTGTTAGAGGAAGATATACTTGCTTCTCCCTCCACGGTATTTGTTCTTCGCTCTAACTCGTGGTTGAGAGGGAACTAAAAGCAGGTTGATTTTGGACCAGTCACATTCACATGTGACATATTTTGTTGTATTATATATTAAGTTGAAAAATGGTAAAGATGTTTGAGAAATGGAAATGGTGTGTTTTGTTAAATTGGAAAATAGGAAAGGTTTAAGAATTCCATCTTTGACTCGGTCCATTTGGTGGTTCAAAACACGAAATTGGATCATCTCATATGCAGTTCCGTTTTTAGCTTCATCTCCTACAGGTAAAATTAAAGGACTAAATTTTTATTTAATGGATTTAAGTTTAATATTTTAACATAAACAAAAACAATTTAGGGTGAGAACCCCCTGCACTTATTTTAGAACGGCAAAGGTTAATTCGTAATCCTTAATGTTTTTCAATCTTATATTGTTTGAATGTTTGACCCATATTATTAGTTTCTCCCTTGTCAAACAAATTGAAAAGAAAGAAAGAAAAGAAACATTTTTATGCTTAGCAAGTCCAAGCCACCATAAAATTCAAATGATATATTAATATTATGTATACTTTTGATCTGTAAACTACTAAATGTCTTGTACCATTACGTCAATAGTCTCACTTTGAAAGGAAAACACGAAGTTAACTAGTTGACGGTTGCTGCTTTCCTCTCAAGCAATAAAGCTAATTGAGAATTAGTTAAGTAATGATGTAATACTTTATTAATCTATCATATTATCATTTAAATATGACACTTTATTAGTTCAACATATCATCATTTAACAAATCTTTAAAGATGATAAATACTAAAATCAAACATAAAAAATATCATACAATGAAATAAAAAAAATTAGATAGTAAAACTAAAATTAACTATTTTACATGTATAAAAACATATTTGAACATAAAATAAATTTCATGTATCATTTGTTTGAATAAACAAGCTATGTAGACACATTGTCATCTAATTATAATAATTGTATATGATAAGTTTCTGATTGATTGATAATAATAAAAATTACACTGCCAACGCATAAATTCTTAGTGTTTATTAAAGTTAAACTTTCTTTTATAATGTTTTGCAGAGTTATAACAGTAAAAAAATTCAGTTGTATCATTTCCATTTCTGTATATATTAACAACATACATGTTCCCCGTGTTTTAAATGCCTGAGTGGGTGTGGCTTCTTATGTTCTTTTATAGCAAGTTGTTTTCTTTAATCTTCCTTGTCCGATCGAATCTAGTCACTTCTAACCCTCTTCCCAAAAAATCCAAGAGTGAGGAAAGTAACATGATTTTGAACTTGGAGATGTGCATGAGCTGAGATATTCATATTCTCCAAGTGGTTCAAAACATGGAGGAAGGAATCAAAGATGGAACTCCAACAAAAGACAACCTCATTAGTTCTTCTCACAAAGGTAGCTCCTCAAGAATCCCTGGTCTCTCTAAGCCAGAGAACCGTGTTGCTGGGAATGGTTATGAAAATGTGATTCATCAAGCATCCAAGTGCAGTAATGTTGATGCTGCTGATAAATTTAAAAAAGCTGAAGAATCTCTTAGAACTGTCATGTACTTGAGTTGCTGGGGTCCTAACTAAAGGGGCACCTTCAAACCCTCAAGAACTGTGTCTAGTGGCAGGTATGATATTTGGAACTTTTTGGATAAATTTTTCAACAAGTACCCGTAGGAAAAGAAATAAGAAAAATAAAATGAATTAAACTTGTTCCATAAGTTGAAATTAGCTTATACATAAGTTAATTTATAAGAACTTGTTTAACTTCTGCAAAAGTTTATTTGAACATTTACTTAAGTTAATTTTAACTTACGAGAAAAGTATAATTTATTTCATCTTCTGATTTTTTTTCCTACAAGTGAGTTTATCCAAAAGGGTCTTCTTATCAGTATCGCGATTAGTGCTTTTCATATTTCGCTAGTAGCCTATCACTACTGTTTTTTCTGAAAATATATAAATGCAGCAGCTGTACTGTACATAGAGCTTTGTAAAGTCGAGTTAAAACTCAATAAACGAATCTCTATTCTCTACTTTCCTTTTATTATTATGAGAATGTTGGAGTGCTTATGTAATTTTCAATATTTGAGTGTAAAAAAGGGTTCAAATATTATACAGAGTGCGTGAAGAACTGGGATTGGAGTGTATGCTTCACATTTACCAAAAAAGTTCGTGGTGTTTTAAGATAGTGATTAGTGAGGAATATCTATAGTTGTGGATCCTACAGTAACAGGTGGAAAGAAATGGCATTGACTAGTTGCTAAATTTTGTGTTAAGACTGTTCACCCATCTTTATCCAAAACAGTGGATTATAAATAATAAAGTTGATTTATGGCTAAACTTGACAGAGGAAACAAAGATCATCAAGGGTAAAACAATAGCAAAAAAGAAAAAATGTTTACTTATTAAGGAAGGAACCAGTCAATGAGGTGAACAAAATTTCGTCCATTTTCTGCCCCCAATCCCCATTCACGTTCTTCATGGGCTCCACTACTCCCTAATCCGAATCTGGTTTGGGCTTTGCTTGAATTGTTGAGCCCATCTGACAAAAAAACCTTCCCATGGACCTTTATCTTATTTAGTTATGTTGAATGCATGCTTAAATATGTTTTTACTATTTGTAAAATAAGTAAATTTTTGTCTTAGATTTTAAAATATAATTTTTTTTAGTTTTTCTCCCTCTAAATTTAAAATCAGTGTTTTCATCACTATGAAATGAGTTAATTTTGGTTTTGGGTCGGTAGAATATTTTTCTTTAATTTTTATTCCTTCAAATTTTGAAACTTTTTGTTTTAATATCTATGATTCATTTTAAGATAGATAAATGACATACTTTAAGGCTAAAAACTTGTGAGTCATTTGTTAATATGACATCACATACACATTATTGGGTTTCGCTTGAAATAGTCACGCAATCTTTTATTAGACACGTAAGAAAATTAGTCAATGTCATATGATGGAAGAGACAAAAAAAAAATATTGACTTTATTTAGTAGATGGATGAATAAAAAAAGTTTAAAGGAAAACTAAGCAACTATATGTAAAATAAGGTAAAAATTTAAGGATCGATTGAAATGAAATTAACATTTAGGATGCTTAATTATAAAATAATAAAATTTAAGAAACCATTGAGAAAAAAATAAAGTGTATTTATTTGTAGGAAGATAAAATTTAATAATCAATTACTATTAAAATTAAAATATAGAATGTGAGTTTAAAAGAAGATAAAGTTTACTCTTTCCTGTTTTATTATTATGGGTACCTTGTAAATAAATGATATTAAGTTTCTCGACTCCATCAAGGATTTAGTATGTATTTGATTGAGCATTTAAACCCACTTTCAATGGAAAAATATGCGTTCTAAGGCATTAAAGGTAAAGCAATGTGAGGGTAGTTTTTTTTTTTTTTTTTCAACACCAATATACCTTAATTGCAACTGGTTTGCAAACACATCGAGAACCTTGATTTCTTGTAAGCTTGATCTACCTCTCCAAAATTTTAATTTTTCTATTATGACTTGATATCAATGTTTTCTTTAATGAATATAGCCTTGTCCATAAAGAGAATTCCACAAGGTATGCATTATGATGAAACAACGTTATTATAAGTAAAGCAGATTAATGATTGGTCTAACAAGCTGCACACAGTACTCTCCATGTTATTGGAATTGGTAACTTTGAAAAGGGAAAACAGAGCACACATAATTAAACTTTTGTGAAGATGAATGTTAATTATTAATTTATTAATTTTTATTAGTGTGAAAAAAAAATTCTTTTCTATTTCTTTAATTATTAAATTAATCATATAATTCTTCTCCAACTTACGTTATTGCTCATAACAGAACACACACAGAACACTCGTCTAGTAATTAGTGATCCTCAAGATGTGACAGTATATACGCTCTGAATTGTACTGTATATTTCAGATTAAGCTATTAATTCCATGGCAGAAACAACATATGAATAGAAAATTGTTTATTTGAGTTCCCAACATATGTTTAGGATGTGATGATAATATAAGCAAAGATGGGAATCCTTCTACTCTGTATAATAAAAGACAATTTCGTGTGCAAGTGTAAGTGGGCGATGCTAAATAGATACAAAGTACTACACTATTGGATATTGGTGGCTCTCTTGGTATGCCCCCACCTAATCATCATCTTTTAATAAACAATGGTATCACTCCCAAAACTACGGGTCCAAATTTTACATATATTATGGGCTCGTGGCAAAACCATGTGCCAAAGGGCCCTACAATAATTCAAAATGCAAACTCCACTAAAGCCTAAAGAATAAAGACAAAGGAGAGTTATTTATGTGGCAATTAAGATACGGCTAGTGAAAATGAAAACCTCAGGCTATCCACATAGTTCAATCCACCTGTAACAAACCAAAATAGCATCCGGTTTTCCCCCCTAAGCCTCAATTCTTAATCTATATAAGCACCAAAACTCACTCACTTGTAATCATAGTAGCAACTTCAACTACTGATATCAATTATAACAAAACATTGAAGGATTATTAGGGAAGTTGTAGTTTGAAACTGCACCAATTATATATACAACATGTGTCGTGGAACTTTTGTGGTTGCAACCACTGTTGGAGTGGTGGAGGCGTTGAAGGATCAAGGGTATTGCAAAATGAACAGCACAATGATGAAGTTGGTGGCTCAACATGCCAAGAACCACATAGGGTCAGTAACTGAGGCCAAGAAGCTGGCTTCTCCTTCTCCTTCTCCTTCTACTTCTTCTTCTTCAGTAACTTCAAATAACCTGAGAGATGATGAGAAGAGAAGGATGGCAGAGGAGTCTCTCAGAACAGTTATGTATTTGAGCACATGGGGTCCTAATTCTTAGAGTTAGAAAACATTAGATTAATATCATAAATATTTAGCATAATTCAGCAGGGCACAAAAAATATGATGCCAGTGATCAGCTCAGCCACTTAATTCTATAAAACTGGAGAGTGCTCATAACATATATAGCACTCTTGGTGCACTGATTGTGCAAGGTTTTGATCCTCATTAATTGTTGGTGGGTGTGTATTGCGATTTGGATGTGACTGTAAATTGCCATATCAATAAAAAGTTACGTGCTTTGGCACGGAAATTATTGTGTGATTTCATTTTTTAAAAAAATTTCCTAAAATTTTGGTAGCTATAGAAATACTTCTTACAATTACAAATTTTCATTCTAAGCTTTCTTAAAGTTCATATTATCATAGAGTGAGTCTTAAATCAAAATAAGAAGTTAACAGAAACTAATTTATAAATCAGCACTATGCTATGCCTACCTAAATCACATCAAAACACTAAAAACCTATTAGATTATATTTGTGTAAAATATATTCCTATAACACATTGAAAATAATAGATATCTTATTATCTCATACAACTGTTCTTTATGACACTTATCACATCACTTGTGATAAGTTTTAAATGTTTTTTATAACTAAAAATAAAAAGTTATTTTTTACGCTAGGACCTTGGGATAGATAAGAAAGATACTAAAAAAAAACTAAAAAAACGATAGATGTAATAAATAAGATAATGAAAAAGAAAGGAATAGAAATATGTAAATAATATAAAAATTGAAAATAAAGAGAATCATATATTGCCTAAAAGCTCAATTTCCTTGTTTCCACAAATCCTCAATAATCAATAAATATTGGGCATGAAAATTAATAGTTAGAATTGGGTAAAGTATCATATATAATTTAAAAAAACAAAAATTTTGTGATTAAACCTATTAATAACTTTAATATTGACCTTAAAAAAAACTTTAATGTCTATATTCATGTATAATAGATATTTATATATATATGCTAAGAGCCTTTAACTTATTGCCCACAATTTATTTTTCATCCATGATTAGAATAAATTTACTTTTTAAGTTCATCAATCCATCATAGAACTATCGATTGGTACTCAACTCTAAATCTCAGTGCCCTTGAATTAAACATAAGGAAAATTTAAAAGATTAGATGACTATTAGCAAAATAGGATTTGATATCGCCTTGATGTTATAAAGTGTGCGATAGCAATTTTATAAATATAATGTCATTGTAAATATTGGTCGCTAAAAAATTGATTTTGAAATAAGAATCTTAAAATCAATTTTATAAGAATCGATGTCGTAAATAGTCATCTAACATCAGTGTTTTTTAAAACAGATCTGAACGTCAGTTTTTTAGAAATGGATGTTGTGGATTTTTAGAAACTCATTTTCATAAATTAATTTTGTGACAAGCCAAGCAATTTAAAATGAAGTTGGGTGGACTAAATCGGTGGAGAACGTGCATGATGAGACTATCTGGCTCTGCCACTCCGACGACCTCGTTTTGGAGCGCACCAACACTAGCCATGGCCTTGGCTTCGTCTCTGTGGCCGCCACCCCCTCGGTTTCGTCACCGCCTCCTCCTCCCTCGACAACATTGTTCGTGTCTTCAATGTCAATTCCAATACCACAATGGTGGTAGGACATACAATGGTAGAATGCTTAATAGTATGTGTCTAATTTTTGGTTTGCAAACCTGGTTGGTTAATGATTGTCTAATATTCAGTGAAAGATGCTTTTTCAATGCTACTATTAAAGAAACTACCTTGCGACCAACCCAAATTGATATATATATTGTCTCAAAGAATTTTGAGCCACATAAAGGAACATTAAATAAACTTTTATATCCATATATCAAGGCAACAACATAACCATTTCAATGATTTTCAGAACATCGATACATCTTTGCATTTCTCATGGTGGTTGTTTGTTAACATGTGACCTCATTTATTGAAGAAGGCTAAGCAACATAGAGCATAGTGGTCATCATTGTAAATGGAATCAATTTTAAGGAAGAAAAATAGATATTATTTGGAACTCATGATGATTTTCTGCAACTTCTATGTTGTCGTCTATCATTGTTCATAAATTTAATTTTCCAGAAGTTCATAATCCATACAAAACAACGTAGCTAGCATGGATATTTGTCTTCATGTAATATGTCATTTTTTTGAAGAATTAATATAATTCATAATTTTGTGTGTCTGCGAATGGGATTATGTGCAGGGAACAAATGATGATATTGTTGATTGGTCTCATGGCAAGCGATTGTGGGAACTCTCCAACGAAAAATATGATCCCTTGTGGGTTAAAGGTGGGGTCACAAGGGGTGTGAGAAGGTATGTGAAGTAAAGGGATGTGAGCAAGTATGTGAAGTATGTAAAGTAAGGGGTGTGAGTAGCAAAAAATAGCATCGGAAAAAACTAATTACAACATCAGTTTTATTTTTTTAGAATCAATATTGTTTTTGTATTTTTTTTTTCTATTTCCTAGTATACCACATTAATTTTGGGAAGAATCAATGTTATAGGGTAAATTTTAACATCGATTTTCATAATCGATGTTAAAAATGATACTTTTAATGACAATAATTTCAATATGAGTTGAAAATTAATATTGAGTGTTTATAAAAATTTATGTTAAAAATCTATTTTTCAGTGGTGAATAAAAAAAAGGACTTCTCTCACTCTTCTTAAACAAAACAAAAAAAGCTAAGGTAAGAAAAAATCATGGAATCTATATGTATTTTAGAAAAATGCTTAAAAAAATTGTAAATACAATATTATTATAATGAAATAAAATAGAAATGATTAAATTTCTCTTAACATCAACTCTGATTCAACTATTTATTCGTTCATGAAATACTCAGGATATTATTATAAACTAAGTAGTGATATAATGTAATATAGCCAAAAGGAAAATAATGAGTGTTGATGGAATATTTATGGTAAAGAGAAATCACCCGTCATTACACAATAGTTTATCGTTTAAAAAAGTGGAATACAGAAATAAATTTATGTTATATCAATCCTACTTTTGTAGATCTCATGTTAAAGGAAACAAGACCGATCGAGAAGGGGAGGAATTTTTTATAGAACAACTTAGGTTCGAGTAAATGAAGAATATGTACCACATCCTACATAATTTTAACACATACTTTTTTTTTTTATCACCACACACCACTTAACATCGAGCATGGACTTTCGTCACAGTACTGTTTAACGCAAGTATCTCGTGCAGCTTTCTCGATTTACTTGCAAAATTAGGAATTCCCGTGAAAAAGGAAATGAATACTTTACTTATATAACTATTACAATAAATTATTTATATAACCTTTTCCCATCATGTATAAGTACTGTATAATGTTCATTTACGATTCTAGTATTTTTTTTATTATAACAGGGACACATAAAGTATTTATCAGTTTTAATAATAACTAATTTCTACTGAAAAATCTAACTAATAATTTTTAATAAAATTTGTTCCTTTTAATTATTTTTATTTATAAGATTCGAACCAGAGATTTACTTAAGGTACCGAATCTAGAATCGCTGGTCCAACTAGTTGTTGATTTACGAGTCAAGTATAAGTTAATATGTCAGCACCAGTTTTTTCAATTTCTTACGAAATGGTTCATCTTCCTAGAGAATTCTCGTTTATCTCTTATCCACTTATCCATACATGCATGGGTAACGTTAATCCAAAAAAATATGATAAGGTCCAGGTACTGAAATTCGGCCTCACCAATATATATATGCTCTATACCAGTTACTTTCAACTTTCAATCTCTCAAATGGTTTTGGCTCCACGTACCAAACCTAAGTTCCGTACTCTACGATTCTCCTTATAAACAATGTGCGCACCTAGCTGATAAAGCACTCAAAAACGTGTAAGCATTCAACAATGAAAGAAAAAAAGAATCATCTTTTGTCGCTTCCAATGAGCTATAATCCAGCAGTGTCAAGCGCAAGTTGAAGTTGTGTGGTCCTACAACTACTAGTGCAGTGAAGTCCTTGACACAAATTAACTGTTGAGAGATTCTTAATTGGATATATATATGTATACCCATTTTAGATCCTTACCTAACAAACAAAATTTAACACGCATGACACCCCACAAACCAAAACCATGTGTGCGCCTTTTCCACTGCCTCTGGTTTTGCACACAAACTAATTAAACTAGTGTCTGTGTTTTCCATTATTGTCTCAATCTCACACTATATATTATCAAAAAAATGCACCCCATATTCATTCATCTTCAACTCATCAATTAATATTCTCCATACACATCAAACTAGACATACACTACCTAGCTTGTTCTTAAATTCCACACAAACACAACAAAAACTATTAGCATCATCTACTTTCTAGCTTATTGTTCAAGAGTTGTGATCAAGAATGAGTTCAACAAGCCGTGCTTGGACTTGGACCGTGGCGGCAAGTGTTGGAGTGGTGGAGGCCTTGAAGGACCAAGGTATATGCAGGTGGAACAGTGTGATGAGATCAGCACAACAACATGCTAAACATAATATGAAGTCTTTGTCTCAGACCAAGAAGCTTTCTTCTCAATCATCTGTTATGGCTTCAGCCAAATTGAAAGATGAGAAAGCTAAGAAGTCAGAGGAGTCCTTGAGAACCGTTATGTACTTGAGTTGCTGGGGTCCCAACTAAATACAGATGCATGGATTTTATGCAATTCTGGATTTTTTTTTTCTTGGAATATGAATTGCAGGAAGATGAGAAATGGAAGACTCAGAAGATACACCAATCAGAGAAGAGTTTCAACTCTCAACCAACACCATGTTACTTGCATGCTATGCTTGAACACCTGTTGATCAAACCGATCGAATCAAAGGCTGAACTAAGAATATATAGTCTGAAGCATGTCTTCTGCCTTTATTTGATCGATAATCATCTTTGGAATGATGAAATTTGAGACAGAAATTGCTATATATGTATAGGATCTTTTACATGATGACTGGGGGTTATGTGTTATGCTGAATAATTGTAAAGTGGAATTTATTAGCCAACAAGTATTAAGAAATGACTTTTTCTCTGCGAAATTTTCCCGTGTTATTTTTTTGTGGGATCCCCACCTAGCTTGTTTTGAAAAAGCTCCAAGGAATCTAATTAAAGGAGTTCAAAACTTATCAGTTCAGTAAACATAAAACTTTAATCCAATAGCATTTCAGTATTTTTCCAGGTTTCAAGGAATGATTGATTATGGTGGGAGAATTTTACAAATCAATTATAAAATATTCTGACTAAGAAGTATCCGTAGTATATGGTTAAGAAACTAAAAGAAAAAAATATTTGTTATGTAAATCATAAGAAAAAATCTTCCATATAATTTCCTTCATATTGAACTAACATCTGTTACGGTCATCATTCGATTCAAAGAATCTCCGCTCGTACATGAGATTTTCATCTCATACGGTTCCTACCTTATGTGTGTATAAAATACATAGAATAAACAAAAATTGTAGTATTCTCATTATCAAATGAACAGGGTGGGCTAGTGTTTTTTTAAAAAACTCTAGTCAACCTTCCGCTAAAAAATTCTTTTCTTTACATCAAGTATGTTGGTACTAGATAAAGATCATTTTCCTCAAGGCTGCTTAATTTCACGGAATTAGTCACTTCAATAATCTTCAATGGTTATATATATGGGTATCCAAAATATGAACGAGATGAATATTTATGTGATGGTGTAATTTTTCGTCTCCCAATAAAATTATTTTTATTTGATGTTTCTTATCCAATATCTTTAGATACTGATTAACTTTTGTTTTATCAGAATACACAATTGAGTTAAAGAAAAATGAGGAAACTCAAATTTAACTAAAACAAAATTCTCTCATTTTATGGAACCAAAACAATGATTTCAAAGTTTCGAAGAATGAAAAATAAAATAAAAATTTAAAAGAATTAAAATTAACTTATTTTACAAGTACTAAAAACATATTTAAATTTGGTTTTTTCTATCACATGACTCTGCAGGTATTAACTAGAGATTTGATGTCGAGAAATATTATTCCTACAGTTAATGTAAGAGTTTTTTTCTTAGAAAATGATTTTTTTTATCAGAAAATAATATTTTCTTACAAAATGAATTTATCTTCTAATTGAATTTTCATGCCTCTTATCCGCACCTTATCCACACATATTGGTATCGTTAATCCAAATATGATGAGGTCCATGCCAGGTACTGAATTTCGGGCTCACCAATTTATATCTCTATACCAGTTACTTTCAATCTCTGTAGTGGTTTTGGCTCCACGGTTCCATATAAGATTCACCTACTAATAAACAATGTTCGTACTAAATTGATAGTTAGCTGATGCATCATCTTTTGTCGCTTCCAATGAGCAATTGTGTGGTCCTACAACTACTACAACTAGTGAAACAAACTGTTGATAGATTCTTAATTGGATAACCCAATTTAGATCCTCACCTAACAAACAAAACTCACGCATCAAACCCCACAAACCAAAACCAAAACCAAAACCCAAAACCATGTGTCTTTTTTCCCACTGCCTCTGATTTTGCACACAAACTAAACTAGTATCCGTGTTTTCCATTCCCTCTATGTCACACTATATATATTAACAACAACCTGCAGCACCCATTCATTCATCTTCAACTTATCAATATTCTCCATACACACAACAAATTAGACACTACCTTGTTCTTACATTCCACACACACAAAATAACTATTAGCAATTTGGCATCATCAAGAATGAGTTCAACAAGCCGTGCTTGGACTTGGACCGTGGCAGCAAGTGTTGGAGTGGTGGAGGCCTTGAAGGATCAGGGTATCTGCAGGTGGAACAGCGTGATGAGATCAGCACAACAACATGCTAAACATAATATGAGGTCTTTGTCTCAGACCAAGAAGCTTTCTTCTCAACCATCTGCTATGGCTTCAGCCAAATTGAAAGATGAGAAAGCTAAGAAGTCAGAAGAGTCTTTGAGAACCGTTATGTATTTGAGTTGCTGGGGTCCCAACTAAACAAAGATGCATAGATATGCAATTCTCGATTTCTTTTTCTTCTTCTTGGAATATGAATTGAAGGAAGATGAGGAGTGGAAGAGCCAGAAGGTGCACCCACGAATCACAGAAGTGTCTTAACTGTCAAATGACATGTTACAGGCATGCTGTTGATTTGATCCGATCGAATCAGAAGCTTAATTAATCGAGAAATGAGTCTGAAGCATGCATTTGGAAGAGCGATCAACATTGAATCATCATTGGAATCATGAAATTTGAGACAGAAATTGCTATTATGTATAGGATTTTTTATTTGATGACCAGGGTTATGTATGTATTATGTATAGAATTTATAAAGCCAACAAGTCTTGAGAAATGACTTTTCTCTCTGAATTTTTCCTGTGTTATTTTTCGTGGCATCCACTTCTTATTGTGAAAATATTCAAAGTTAATTAAAGGAAGTAAGACTTATGCCGTTCAATAAACATCAAGCTTTAGGATTTCAATGTTTTTCCTGGTTTCAAGTGCTGCAAGAGAGTGTTGTAATATTTACCAACATGTAATTGTTACTCAACTTATCTGTTCTTTTCCTATTCTGGATGTGGAGTGCTCAACTGAATAAAAAGTATATAGTCACAATATTATTTGCAGCCCATAAGGAATGTCAGAGCACTTGTTTGCTCTTGTGAACAAATGTGAAACGTGAGGAGGAAAGAGTACATATAGCCTGCAGGGAGAAAATAAGATTTTCTTTTTAACCAGAAGTTTGAACTTTCTTATTTTGCATCCAACTAATCATCTCTCATCGATAAAGTGATAACACTAGTTGCAACTTCATATCCAAGTTAAAGATTAAACCTGAAATCTTGATTAAGAAATCCAAATGATCACTTGTGCCAACAATTTTTGGTAAAATAAGAATATATTTATCATTTAAAGTATTTCATAATTATAATTAACTTCAAATTTTATACCATTAGATTAGTCCAATCAGGAGAGAATCTCAGAGATTGTGAAATTTTAAATTTATGTCTGTGCGGGCTCAATTCATCTCGGAATGGAAAAACAAAAACCTGCTGACCCAGAATAGTTTTACTTTGTTAGTTATAGATCCCAATTCCTATCGTGATAATTTTTTTTATTTCAACATTTTTAATCTATTTTAATAACAAAATGTAAAATTCAACTAATGTAATTATTGATGAACGGATTAATGAAATTCTAAATTAGTTCTTTAATGATAAGATTAGGATAAGAAGTGAAAAAGCGGGATTAAACTAAAATATTTCAGGTTTACTTAAGTTTTTATCACTTAAAATTTTATGATTCTTTTATTTCTTTTTATTATTTTATATGATTTTTTATACAAAAAAATTATTAATAACTTATCCTTCCACTCATATGTTTCATCTTTTATTCAACTCCTCTAAATATCTTGATTTTTTATTTTGTAAATTAAATAAATAAACTCATAATAAATAAAAGTATCAAAAGAAAATTTCATGATATTTAAATGAGTTGAACAAAAAGAAACTTAAATAATTAAGAAAAAATATTTCATTAAATATTTATTTAAAAAATAAAGGATGAAAATAGAAAAAATGACAAATTTTTGGAAACTGAAAGTATAATTAATTAGTATTTTGACGAAGAATATAGTAATTTGACTATTTTATTATCTGTGGGCCTGTGGCCGTGAAGTGGTTCAAGATCCAGCGAATGTCCATTCATCCCATTATTACGCTGCCGCATGTTTTTTTCCTTTAAATCTCCGAAACCGCTTAGATACAGCCTCTGGTTTCTCCAAATCAAATTGTTCTCAGTTTTTTCACCAACAACAAGCACATGCTAGTGGCTAGTAACATACCTTAATCCTCTCTATAAAAAAGGGGTAACATTCTATATATGCTGTGAACTATGAACTGTGAATATCATCATCACAATTAAGATGAGTAGTGCAACAAGCAAGGCTTGGATATTGTGACAGCCAGTGTTGGAGCCGTGGAGGCTTTGAAGGACCAATTGGGTGTGAGCAGATGAAATTATATATGCTTTGAGGTGTGCTCAGCAGCACATGAAAAACCATGTTAGATCCTTGTCTCAAGCATTAAAGAATGTTTCTTCTTCTGGTCTTGTTAGCAAATTAAAGGGTGAGAAGGCCAAACAGGCTAAAGAGTCCTTGAGGGCTGTCATGTACTTAAGCTGTTGCGGTCCTAACTGATCTTAAAGGAGACAACTGATTTGAAATGAATATTGCTTTATGTGTAAATAGAGATGATAGATTGTATGAAAATTGTAATTCCAAACGGCAATATTAATTAATATACTTTTCAATGATGAAAGTGTCTTCATCAGATATCTATGTATGCTTCTCTTGTAACAGAAACAAGCAATTTTATTATAAATCAACCAATATTGAAGTCAGAAACTGGCTAATTATATTAGATTTAAAATCCTTTATGTTTCTTTTTAAAACTCTTGGGGATACATAACACAAATTTGAGGTATGGTGATCAGAGAGCTAGTTTTTATTCATTAGTCATCATTTTCTTGATTTATTCGTCTCAGCCAAGAATTTTTCTTGCTTATATTCTTCTAGGTTTTTTTTTTGTTTTTTTTTTTTGCATGAGATTAAAAAACTTATGGTATATACATCTGAATAAATTAGTAAATTAGTTATACTTTAATGCTATATATTTTATTGTTTAAGTTAATTAAAATTAGTAAATACGAATTTTTAAAATATTTTTCATTATTTAATTTTATTTTTAATTTATTATCTATTATCATCAATTATTTTAATTATATTTAATTTTTATTTTGAGTGTGATATTTTTGACTTTTGAGTATAAATTAATATTATTAGAAGTTAGTTTAATTTTAATCAAAATGTTATATATGATTTATTATTTGTTGTCATTGATTAAAATGATAAAAAAAATATTTCAGCGAGGGAAAAATTATTGTGATATAAAAATTCAAATAGAATTTTTTATAAGTTTGAAATTCAAAATAATAATTTTAAGTTAAAATTAAATTATCATATAAAAACTATTAACACATTCATTAGTACATATTTAATGCAAGGTGAAGTTGAATATTATAAAATTTTATTTCCAAAATTTTTTCATACTAATATTTTTGTTTTCTTTTTTACGAATAAAAAGCCTTAAGGCTTACTACTTGAGTTGGTAAGAGCATCTTTAAATGTGAATGCTTAGTTGAGTTATTTAAAATTTAGTAATATTGTTTAATAGATTTTTATTATTGAAATTGATGACTTGATAATTCATTACTTAAGTAAGTTATTTATATAAATAATTATTGTTTAATTGATTATTATCAAAATAAAATAATTTTTCAATCTAAAATTTATTATAATTCAAGTTAAATACTTATTCTAATTACTTAACATTAAAATAAAACTTTGCTTAAATTTTTTTAAATTTATGTAATATTATAAAACTCATAAATTAAAAATAATCAACTTATTTAAACAATGATGAATTGTAAAATGTTCTAATGGAATTCAAACCAACATTAATGTAAAATACAGATAGATTCCTTATCATGTATTTGGCTAAGTTTGGATTATTCAATTCAATTAATTCCTTGAAAGAAGTAACATTGATTCTCTGACCAGAAACCGGGGTCTATCTAGCATTGATTGGTTTTATAGAAGATATAAAGGGGGGAGCCCACGTTGTCTTTTACTCAAGCAAGAATCTCCACGTGTAAGCTAATCTGTGCTCTGCAATGCAACTGGGTGGCACCGTGGCACATAAATGACAGACACGTGGCCTTCAATGTAACAGTGAAACAGGATTCTGAGCAATTAAAAAGCATTTCATTTTCCCAAAAAAAATGGCATTTGTTTTATGTGACCGACTTTTGCATCCCTATATATGAGTACCCTTTCACTCCATTTCTTCAATCAAAAACTACAAACTACAAATCTAGCTGCTAGTATTTCCTTCTATTACATACTGAGTTACACTAGTATCAACTTGAGGTTGTGAAGAATATTAAGAGTGTATCACTTCACTTTTACTACATTTATATATTAATTATATAGTTGCAAGATGATGATTTCAAGTAGGAGAGCATGGACTGTGGCGGTTAGTGTTGGAGTTGTTGAGAGCTTGAAGGACCAGGGCCTCTGCAGATGGAATTCAACTTTCAAGTCAGCTCAACAAAGTGTGAAAAGCCATATGAGATCTTTGTCACGGGCAAATAAGCTCTCTTCTGCTATGCTTTCTAGCACACTACTGCATGGAGAGAAGACGAAGCAGTCAGAAGAATCCTTGAGGACCGTCATGTACTTAAGTTGCTGGGGTCCCAACTGAGAAATTAGTCCTCCAAATCTAATGAAATTTTGTACATATTAGGAATTAAAAATAGATTTTTTGTTAGGTTAACCATTTGAATCCAAAGTCTTCTCTTGCCAAGTTTGGCTTTGTATTCATCGCATGTATAATTGTATATTAAATACGATTTTAGATTCCCTCAACACCACCAGAGTATACTACTCTTATATTTTTTTATATAATTTTTTATACAATCTCGTATTTTTTTTTTATCTTTTGTGTATCTTTGGAATAATTTTGTATATCTTTGGAATAATTTGTTGATATACTTTCTATAAAATTTGGTTTCAGTTTGTATACATTTAAATCAATTATTTTAATCTTCAAAATATTAAAAAAAAAACATGTAAATTTATCCTCTATTTTAATAAAAATGATTGATAGATGTTTTTAAAATTTAAAAGTCTGAAGTTTGAAAATACATAGTCTAAAATCAAATTTTACGTACAAGAATCAAAAATATTTTTATTTTTTTTCTTAATTGAGCGATGATATATATAACATGTTCTTTCTCAAGTAGCTAAGAACAACTTGATAGCACTACAATTATATAATTATATAACTTAATCAGACGCCGGATAAGTAAAAAAAAAAACGCGATAGCTAATGAAGTGCATGAATTATATAATTATATAACACTACAATTATATAGCACTACGTATAATATTATTTTTGTTATTTTATCACATTTTATTTATTTATTTATTTCTTTATAGATAAAATATTAATAGAATTAATTAATTAATTAATTGTATTCAACTATATAAAATTTCTCAGACGGACAATATGATTCTTCGAAAATCAATGGTGCCTTGATTTGTAAGATTGCCAAAGTTTTATACAAAGTATCATTCTTTTTTTTTTATTTGAATAATATAAAGTGTCATTGTTATTTACAGGATTATACTGAAAGTAGTAATTTTATAGTAGGAAAGTTAAATAGTACAATAAATCGATTTATCTTTTCAAGTTTCACCCTACGGTTTCCGTCTATCCACTTATTATAGTTTGTATTTGTTGAAGATGTTGAGTTGTTAGATTTTTTTGTGTTATAACATATACTTTGAATTTATTTTGTTATTAGATAACTTTTATATGAGTGTATTAAATAAAAATAAATTTAAATTACTCAATAAAACAGATAAGAAGTTACTCAATAGTGCCACATAAATAAATAAATTCAAAAAAGTTATATAGACTCATTCATAAATAAATAAATAAAAATGTTATATTAGATGCGAAACGAGTGAGAGTTGTCTTGATTTGCCAAGCAGGCAGCATAGTACCATAGTGACGCGAAAAATCATGTTTTACATATTTTAAATTAAACTTTAAGTGAGTGCAACACTCGTGTGACAAAGACACGTGGTCCTACAACTACGGATACATTGAACTTAATTCCAAATCTTAACACACAACAAAACCACTAGCCTCACCAAAACTTTATGCCAGTGGTTTTTCCAAATATTTGGCCGTTTCCTTAGTTTAGTAATAATCCTGACATCACATGTCAAGTGCTTCCCCTCTATATAATAACACCTTCATTTCAATTGCTCTCTCAAACTCAATCTAAAAATCTTGCTAGAGATTTCTTCCATCACTAAGCCACACCACACCACAATTAGCAAGTATCAATTGGGTTATTTTTGGTCATCTAATAAAAAGCAAAGTTTAGCAAGAGTTACTTTGAAGAAGACTTGTACAAAGATGAGTTCAGCAAGCAGAACTTGGGCTGTGGCAGCAAGTGTTGGAGTTGTGGAGGCCTTGAAGGACCAGGGCCTGTGTAGGTGGAACAATGCTTTAAGATCAGCACAACATCAAGTGAAAAACCATGTGAGATCCTTGTCTCAGGAAAAGAAGGTTTCTTCTTCATCATCTTCTGCTGTGGTTTCTAGTAGATTAAAGGAAGAGGGTGCAAAACAGTCAGAGGAATCATTGAGGACAGTGATGTACTTAAGTTGTTGGGGTCCCAACTAGAGTCATATGGCAATTACTAAATGTTTGATAGAACATTTGCCCCTAGGGAAAATGGGGACAGATTTGTGAACCAGTAATGGGGCTTGTTAGCATTCAAAATTATTGCTACTATTTGCGGCAAATAGATGTAAATTATGATAAATGGAATATAGAAGTGTGAAGCAATTCCAAATTTTATGTGTTAATACTTCTTTTTTTGAACATTCTTCACTCCCATATATGTCAAATGCTGCATTTCAGGGAGTGAAGCATCATTTTGAACTTTCATTTTCGCTGCTAAAAAGAAGGATATACAAAAATTGAGAGGAAGTTCGAATGTACTGTTTTTGAAATTTTGATAAAACCAACTAACCAAGGCTCAGAACTAAAGCAGGTTTGTTTCTTTTGGCGTTAGAAAATTGAGGGTTTGATTTTTTTTCTTTTAATAAAAACATGTCAATTCTTTTTACTTTTCAAAATGTATATATATATATATATATATATATATATATATATATATATATATATAATGTAAACTTTTATGATTGGATTAGATTTAATGATTTAAAATTAATTTTATTAGAATGGATTTCATTCAGCTTCAAAAAAAAAAAAAAACGGAGTGATAGGAGGTTTAAAATAATTTGCACAAAATCCTAACTTTAAACTCTTTATTACAATAGGAAAAAAACGGTTTGAATTCAAGATTAATATAATCACCGGTTGATAAAGTAGGACTAGATGCATATTTGGAAACCCGTTACCCATAGAAAAGCCCAAAATAACGTTAGTTTTATGTAGCAAAATTTTGATATTATAACTACTCACCTCGTAATAAACAAATTGTATGGTTGGACATCAAATCAATTTTACTTTACAAAATTAGAGTGATGTTATGAAAAAAATAGAAATAATAATTTGTTGTTTTTGAATTATCATGTAAAATTAATTAAGTTTTTCATACCATAAAATCATTTCAAATACAATAATAACATATCTAGAATGAAAGACCAAATACGCTCTATAAAATCTGTGTGGCAAACTGGTATCACGGTCTTCACACTCCAAAAAAAAGGGTAAAAAGGTTGAATTTACATGGTAAATTGTGGACTTTCAAAAGAGGTACTTCAAATTTGGCAGAGCAAGGTTTCCAGCAATTGAATTCGATATTCTATACATTATCGTACTCTCAAAATGAAAAACCCTTGCTAGTTTGAATAAAAAGATTTCACAACTAATTTTGATTATAAGCCCCATAAATATTAAATATATTTGTCCATTGAAATTATTATACACATCTCCTATATGAGCACATATTTGAGGGGGCACCTCTCATATATGTTTATCTCTCTACTCTTTTTCTGTTAGAGGCTTGAATTGACTCAAACATAAAAAAATTCAGTTCATTTCTCTATTTTTTTTATTATTATTATTTGAACTGATCGACTTAAGCAACAGAATACTCGTGAGATCTTCCCAATCGACATGGTTAAGTGACAAGTCTCGGAAGGTTTGTAAGAACAAAAGTTAATGTAGAAAACCATCAATTTGAAAATCAAACACTTTGGTTCTTGAAACTAGTTTTTACTATCAACATTTTTAAAAAAATATTATCCACTTTTTGAATTCAAGAATAAAATATAGTTCTACCTTTTTTTATCAATATTTATTGTTAAAATGTTATTTTTATTAGTAGAAGAAATTAAACCCACATTTTTTTTTCTTTTTAACTATCTAATCCATCTTATATCTCCCAAAATAGTTATAATTAAACTTTTTATTCTAGTATATCAAAAGCAACTTGAAGGAGAAAAGAAAAAAAATATTAAAAACATCTATGTGAGAGAATGAAAATATTTCTAAATTATATATTTCAATTTGATGTTAAATATTTTCGAGAGAATATATATCCTTCATTCATTTGTCGTCTGTTTAGGACGTAAAAACAGTCATTTGATTATTGTGTACACAAATGGCTTTCGAGATTTGGAAGAGAAAAGTAGCTTTTGGGCAAAGTATGTTCGATTATTCCCGAGCAATTTACTGATTGAAAGGAATTACCAATTCATGATGATATATTTATATTATATATTATACATTTATATGTCTAGAACAAAAGGGATAATATAAAGATATATACCCTTACGCAAGAGGGCCACAAACGAGGATTAGTGGATTTTCCCGTGGTGTCATTCTTGGCAAAATCACTTACTAGTAATGCTCTACAACCATATTATATCATGGCTAATAATAATATTGGATAGACGAAGCTAGAAGCAGCTTTTCTATGTGCTTTTCAAGCACAAGGATGATAAAAATAAAAGGAGAGAAGAAAGAGACATGTCAATTTGGTAAAAGCATACATCCATGATCCATGGCTAGATTTATTTCGTCCCTTTTTGTGGTTAGATATGAAGCCAATTTTGATTGTGGATGCTGATTTTATTTTTGCTCTTATCTGAATTGCGTTAAATTTGCTTGAAAAGGCAGAAATCACTGCTCATCCTATACCTTCTCTGCTGTTACTGTTAACCACTAATCATGGATGCTATTATCAAATAAATTGTGGGGAAAAAGAAACACAAATTAAATGGCACATGATACATATATCATTCAGCAGGCATTTACGCGAACATATATCATTTCATATTAAAATTTCACGAGATAAAGTTATTTATAAATTTTGTTAGTTCTCCCTCAACAAATATTAAAAAAAAATACTCTTATAAAATTAATAAGAGAAGTAAATTAAATGAAAAACTTACACACGACCTATCATTTGCTAAATGCGATGTTCATTACATGTCAATTTGAGTAACCCCAATTCTGAAATATCGTCAGCAACTAAAATTAAGAAACCTTTTAGAAAGTAAAGATTCCGATTTTAATACATGACTATTTAAATATCCCAAGCGGTGCATGTTTGTGTTGCCTTGCTTTTCCTCCAACTTTTGCAAAAATTAAGGGTTACTGTAGTGGTTATCAAATTAGTTTGGAGGATAAGAATGTGTATAAAATATAATTTAGTGAGAGATTTTTCATTCGAATAACTAATGTGAAAAATTATCTTTGTAGAGAAGTAAATTAGAAGAAGTCCCCACAAAACTACTTTCAACGAAAAGAACACATAGATATACATAAAAAAAAACGTTAGCAAAAGATCCCTTTTTATTATAATAGTTGAAGATTATGTTGTTGAAAAAATTATTTGACCTAATAAATTAACTTAATAACTTTTATGTATAAGTTAATTTTTTAACTTTTAAATAAGTTAACCTTTTAATTATTTTTGTCAAACATAACAGAAAGTGTAATGGCTTAACAGGAATATAAGCATAATCTAAAATCATATTATTTATCGACAGTATAATTATTTTTTATCTTGTTGTTGTATCAAAATTAAACGACAGTCATTTTTTTTATATCAGTCATTTTGTATATATCTTAATTACAAATACACTTATTCAGTGCATGTTTAGATTTTAGTGGATAAACATAAAAATTTATTATAATGGATTGGAATTATTCCAAAAATACTTTCTATAAAGTTAATCTAGGTCTTTGTTAGATTCGGCTTAAGGTGAACAACATTGCAAGGAGATGAAAGTAGATAGTCCATGTTGTACTGTTCGATTGATTCAAAGGTAAAAGTTTTAAAAAGATGAGACCCACTGAATACTCTTTCACCTAAAAAATTGAGGTGAAAGAAACAATAAATGTATAAAAGTTTTGTGTGTTTCAAAACAGCCCCTGCCTGTATACTTGTGAGCCATTATTTTTCTTATTTTCAAATAGTTTGTGGCTTTTACCCCGCAAGTTCTCTTCACAAGCATATAAGCACATAGTAGATTATGCATAAAGATATAATCCATCATATGTCTTCTATTTTATTTTTATTTTTTTTAAAGTTACTACAGACATACAATCGAAATGTGGACATTATCGATTATATGCCTTTTAATTTTAAAAAAAGTTTTCATAGAAAAAAATGACAGTTGAAGTAAAATGAGAATTAGATAAATATTTAATTTTTGTTTTTTCTCTTATTTACTTTGTAATTTTAATTCAAATATTTTATTTTTATTTCATCTAAATCAAATAACTTTAAACACGTCTGCGAAGTTAAATGTAAGTTTGCCAACGAATTAAGATCTTTCTTTTTTGTGTTTATTCTGCATAAGACTGTTGAATTTGTCTCTACATTTGTGAGGCGACAATTTGGACAAAGAATCAAACATCAACTTTATTTTTTACTTTCATTTTTTATTTTCATTTCAATCCACACCACCGATCGAACAGTGTAAAAGTAGACTTATTCAGAAATGACCAGTGGATACGGAAAAGGTGGGAATGCCAATCTTACATGTGGAAATGTTGAAAAGAAGTAGCAAATGATTGCAGAGACGGTAGAATCCAACCAACTGTAAAGCCAGGGAATCCATAACCAAACAACCGGACCTCAAACACACAAATCAAATACACAATATTCGCACCATTGAGTCCGAACCCAATTGTGCATTCCATCACAGTAAAATTGACCTCTCTCTCTCTGCTACCAAATTGTCTCACTCATAAAGGTACTAACCAGTACGCAGTAACTACCACCGTTTTCGACAAAACTAGAAAAAAATAAAGTTGTAAATCAACACACAACACAACCAAAGCCAAAGGTCACATTCAATTCAACAACCTCGGCGTTTTATCGGACTTACTACGTTCTAGTGCTTTTTACCAACAGACACCACACAACCCACATAGTATTTTTGCTACAACTACCAAATCTACCTTCAGGCCCTTCACTTATTAACTAGAAAGCTTGAAACTTTGCAAGCAATTCTGAGACCCAGTTGCCGGAAGTGGCAGTTCCCGGTGGGGATGGAGGTGGAGACTGAAAAATCAGGGTCTGATGGGAAGGGTTGGAGTTTTTGTAGAATGCCATTTTGGCAAACAACTCATACTCCTTCTTCTTCTTCTTCATCTTCCATGTCTTACATGCACAATGTTCATCAGCAAAGTCAGAATAATGCTCAATCTGTTGATAGATCCAGTCATCATTCTTCAACAACAGTTTCATCTGTGGCCAAGTCTCTGCTCCCTACAAAGAGGAGGCTCCGCCTTGATCCTTCCAACAAGCTCTACTTTCCATGTATGTGTCTCTTGAAACTTTTTTGGTCATGGAATCTTTTTTGGAGGATTATCTTCTCATGAGTAATGTTATGCTCGCTTACAATTTTTTTAATTATATTTTATAGAACAATATTAAATGAAAAAGTAAAAACATATAATGTCTTGAAAACATAAAAAAATTATTCAATATTTACTATATATAGCAAGCAGGAGGATTGGTAGGGAGATATTATAAGGAGATTTAGAATTACTCGTTTTTGGCTTGGATTTCTAGTGAAATTCATGTTTTGTTTTAATTGTTTGGTTTTTATTATTTTTATTCTCTAGAAGACCCTTATGAATGGGTTGTTCTATTCTTAGTTATCATGGCTAACGTTCACATTCGTGCATTCTGTTTTTTTTTCCTTGCTTTAGTGTTATACTATATTTAAGGTAAGCTTTCTTATGATGGGTGGAAGTGGAATCAAGAATATGATTTGTTTGCAGTGGATGTTAGGTTTTTCCTTGCCTGATATAATGTGACTTGACTTTGTTTTGATTTTGAAGATGAACCTGGTAAGCAAGTTAGGAGTGCAATCGCAATTAAAAACACTTGCAAGTCTCATGTAGCTTTCAAGGTGTGGTTTATGCTTCCAATTATATTTTTTTTGTCATTACTTTACTGTATTCAGAAATGATGTGTGACACAACATTATCATCATGTTACTCCATACGGTGAATTGGCGACTAATTCTGTCATTCATTGTATTCAACAAACATAATAGGAAATTAGAATTTTTGTGTGAGCAATATTTCTTAGAGTCTATACTGCCTCAACAGCTGGGACAAAACTGGAGAAGAAGCTTTGCTTTTGAACATTGAGAAAGTTTTCATCGTGGGAGTTTGCCATTAAACAGTTTCAAAATCTTGGGAAAATTTTTCTAAATTACTATAGTAAGTTAGTAACTATGGGATAGGAGATGTAACAGTTGATCGTGACCTTCTTCATATTGGGTTTCATGGCATATTTCTATAGGATGATATGAACACTTCCATTCTTGTACACTGCCTAGTTATATAGTAATGCCTTTTTTTTTTGGTTTCCAATTTTTATCCACTATTTAGGTTACGACTAATGTTGATGTTCTCTTTTGTCTTAGTTTCAAACAACTGCACCCAAGAGTTGTTATATGCGCCCTCCTGGGGGTATTCTTGCCCCTGGTGAAAGTATTATTGCCACTGGTAATTTTTGCTTCTAAACTTGTGTTAAGAAAACATAGTCAAATGCTTAGAATTTGGTGAATCCTCTTACAACTCTTACATATTTGGCAGTGTTCAAGTTTGTGGAGCCACCTGAGAACAATGAGAAATCAATTGATAAAAAAAGCAAGGTTAAGTTTAAAATTATGAGCTTAAAAGTGCAAGGTGAAATGGACTATGTACCGGAAATGGTAAAGTATTATTGCTCCTTTCCATGATATCTGGCATCAACATCATTGTAATTTTTATTTATATCTTTGCTTGTTTATGTAAGATGAAGTTAAAACTTTCTTTCTGTCCTTGAGCTAATTAAAGTTTTATGTCCTAAAATCCGTTTTTTCTTTTTTTTTTTGTGTGGAAAAACTGAAAAAGTTAGTTTAACCCAAGATTTTTATCAAGAAAATTGAATCAACAAGAAAATAATATTTCATGTTACTACTTTTGAATTTCTTAAAATATTTTTTGCTTATAAATACTTCAAAGAGATTTCATTTTGTAAAAATGGGAATTTGGCACGTGTGTTAGTTACTGGAAGTAGAAGGAGGCTCTGGAACCTTTATGTATTTCCATGACCTGATTTTACTTTCTTTCTGGAGACGTGAGTCAGTGTAGCTTATTGATTTGTTGTCTTCACATCTATATTAGATACTTTTGTGAGGCTGCTGTGACTTGTATTCTGACTTGCGTCACACTTGAATTTATTCATGAACATTTCCTGATTCTGTTCACACAATTATTGTCATAACTGAATTTTATATGAACTGTCTTCTCCAGTGTATTCTACTCTTAATGCATTTCATTTAAGGTTTATGCTTACGGTATTAAAAATTAAATATCTTGTCAAACAGTTTTTTATTGCTGGCATTACAACTTTTGACTAAATTCACTACACAACCTACTTTCATTGCAATTGTCAAATTAAAGATAGATAACAATGAAGAATTCGTTTAAAAAGCCTTAAACTGATTGCAAGTATTAGGTTTGACCTTATTCACAAAATCATTTTTCATAATTCATCTTTTGCAGGCATGTCTTGCAATTCATAGATTTATTCCTACAATGACAAATAAGCCAAGTCTATGTGTTTCAAATACTTTGAACATTTAGGACAAAAATGCTTTGGTTTCTTGAATAAATAGATCATGCATTCAATGCTGGAAGAAAATGGGAATCTAAAATGTAAACGTCACATGATTCTTCCTACAGTTTGATGAGCAAAGAGATCAAGTGGCAATAGAGCAAATTCTGCGGGTTATGTTTCTGGACCCTGAAAGGCCTAGTCCTGTAAGACTCTATATCTCAAACTTGTCATATAACCTCTACCATTTTATGTGGCATTGTAGTTGAAAGTTGTTGTTTCTTAAAGGTCCTGGATAAGCTTAAACGAATGTTGGCCGAGGCCGATGCTGCACTTGAAGCACGAAAGAAACCGCCAGAGGAGAAAGGTCCCCGTGTTGCTGGGGAAGGCCTTGTTATAGACGAATGGGTTAGACACTTGTTTCAACACATTTTTTTGTTTGAATACATAGTATATGAACTGACAAAGTAAAGACATTTCATCTTGTCATCCAATCACAAGTTATCATATATGATAACTTTGTTGACTTTTATAATAATTATCTCAAAAGTTATACTTACCAAGATTTTTTATTAGTTGACCATGTAAATTTTTTATACTAACATAGCATAGATGTTAAACTCTTTGTTTATGTATGGGATGCTTTCTTTCCATTTTTCTCATATTCTGCTCGCTTGCTCCTTATGTAGAAAGAAAGAAGAGAAAGATACTTGGCTCAACAGCAGGTCCAAGGTGTTGATTCAATGTAAAGCATTTCTTTCTTCCTTTTTGTTGTGTAAGCCCTTATTTTCTTCAATTTATGTTCTGAAATTGAATTCATAGCTCACTGATCTGATCTAGAAAATTGCTATGAAGCAATAATGAAATCCTTTCATTTTTATTTTCAATTATGTTTGTGATATTAAATGCGAGTGAATTAATACTATAATCACCTGTACTTAATTGTACTTTTACATCATAATCTATAATTTGTACATAGCTTTTTTTTAGGAGTTATAGATAGCTTGTTTGTTTTAGAAGTATATGGAGTATTCGTGTCTTTTAACATATTTCTGCCTCTTTTGAACGATGGATCAATATAATTAATTATATTAAAATAGTTTTGATATTGGTAAGTCATTAGTTGTTTATAGCCATTATTAATCGGGTGAGAGAAAACAAAGTTGGTAGCATCCATGATCGATGGCGGCTATAACATCATAATCTCCTTATTCTTTGTTTATTACTAAGGATGCTTTTATTATTATTATTATTATTATTATATACAAAGCTTTAGCTTTATCCGTTGGAGATCAAATGAAATCAGAGATCTTTTACTTCTTTTTTGTTAAAAAAAGAGGTTAGTGGTTTGAAGCAGTCAGGAAAATTAATCAATAGATTTAGGGGTCACTATCATTATATATCTTTTTTTAGGGCATGTCATTATACATTAGTTGGGGACAGTGGAATGCGCATTTTAAATGATCTCCCATCTCTCCTTTGATTTGGTCATACTTTTTTTGGTTACATGATTTGGTTATACTAATATTGCAACATTCCAGAAATAGAAATGCTTTGGCTTTTATCAGAATGTTTGCTTCTGCCTTTGAATCCAAGGGATCCACGTCCATAGCTTGTGCATATTTTAGATGTTAGATGTGGTGAGAGTGCTTAATCCATTGTTATTAAATTCTTTACAAACACGTACTGTATTAAATTATTAATTATATCTGGTTGTGCAAGTATTATAAACGAAAAGCTTTCATTTAAAAAAGATTTGGTCTTAATTTCTGAAACAACAAAGGTAATTACTGGTAAAAAGTTAACAATAGTAATTGGCCCAAAATAGCAAGGATTATTATTATTATTATTATTAAGCAATGTATATAATATCACTTCACTTGGAGATCAAATGAAGAGATTTTATACTTCTTTTTCTGTTAAAAGAAAGAAGCTAGTGGTTTAAATCAGTCAGGAAAATTAATTAATAGACAATTAGCTAGCAGTCCCTATCATTCTATATACCTTTTTTAGGGGCATGTCATTATATATCTTTAATATAGTATAAACATGCTGATTTAACAGGTAATTTAGTCTTTTAACATCCACAAAGTGGGCAGGTCCACTTTAAAAAAGTGAGCATATCTCCTTTTTCTAAAGTACAATATTTAAGTGCTTATTATTATGGCATATCAAGGAGCAGCAGCTATGCCATGTGAAGTAGAGTATTAGATGTTATAGAAGAATAATTATTGATGTGTTTTTATTAAACAATTTAGTGCCCGTTTGCTTTGAATCTTAACTGTGGTGGCATACATTTCAATACAAAATTAATATTAAAAACACGTTATTTGAAAAGGAGACAATAGTAAAGATTGTCAACTATGTTTTCTTTATATTTTTTTAATAAATATTTCATACTTATAATATGTTAATAAAAAACATTTCATTACAGAATGAACGGTGAGGATCATCTCTTGCTTGAATTCCCAACATTTTGGACGACAGATATAAGTTCATCTTCTAAAGTTAATTGAAAATTAAAAAGTTAATTGAAAAGCTAAAGGTTGTTAAACTATTTTATTAAGTTAAAAATATTTAATAAAATTAGATAGAAAATGTAAAATGACAAAAAAATGTTTCTTTGATTTTTGTATTTTTTTTTAATTTTACAGACTATAATTTTAGGTAATTATAGTTTTAAGTTATATTAGTAAATTTTGAATTCTTATAATTTTTGTTTAAAGACTAAACAATAGTGTAAAATTAAAATGAATAGCATAATAGTGAAAATAGTGTATAATTAAAGAGTTTAATATTTATGTACTAACAGCTTAAATAATTTTATATTGTCATTTAATTACAAATCATTTTTTAAATTACTTTAAAATAATTATTTTAAAAGTTAATAAATTTATCATATATGATGAATTATAATTGAATAATATTGTGTAAGTACACAACATTTTTTCTCATTATTAAATGTGAAGTTTTATTATACTAATAGTAGTGTGATATTAAATAATTTCATTAAAATTTTGGTGGTAAAAAATAAAAATGGAGGAAGCAAAGGCTGCGGGTTTTGGATTATTGGAACCGCAGAATATCATAAATGGCATAGAATTGAATCGTTCTCAAAGCATAAAATGGTGAAGCTAAGGTTGAGATTCATTGCACAAAAATAGGCCACCTTCAATAACAAAACAACGTGCTTTCTTACAATTCTTGTAGCTTCATGCACATGGATTTTGGACCTCGTCGTAAAACCAGCGGATACTCAGAAGTGCCTCTTTAATTATCTCTAGTTTTCACTTTCCCTCATGTTAGCTATAATGTTGTCTTCTCTGCATATGATTGTATTAGCTGATTAGCTTGACAACCAACTTGCCTTCTGTCTGAACGTGTGCATCCAAGTACAAACGAAACTAGCTAGTTTTACAAGTTCATGTTGCAAGGTACACGTAGCAAGTTTAAATCCTGAACATACGCCAAATATTTATAGAAAAAATTATATTATTTTTTTGTTCTCCTGGTAAATTATCCCAACTAGGGTGTTCACTAATACGGGTCATTCATGAATTTAAATTGATTCAAATCGATCCGAACAGTTTAGATTGGGTCATTTATGTATTTGGATCAAAACAAAACCAAACTGATTAAAATCGTTCATGTACGAGTTGAGTCATTTATATATTTGGGTCAAAATTAAAACAAACTGATTACAACCATTTGTGTACGGACTCAATCACAAGTTTATATTTATAAATCCGATCAAAATCGAGCTGATAAAATTTTTTAAAGTTGTTTGGTTTAACTTTAAATATTGTTAATATTAAAACTCAAAGTGCTAGATATGTAAGTGTTGATGTTACTCGTGTTGAAAATTCTTATAATATTAAATGAATCAATTTTACTACTTTTAAACATTTGATAATATTATGTTAATTATATTAATATTTGAATGAATCATGATATAAAATAATAATTCTAAGAAATAAAAATCAAATTTAAATAGATAATTTATTAATCCGAACCAAACTAAACTGTTTATTAGAATGAGTTGGGTTTAAAAAAATTTATAAAAATCAAACATGATGAAACTGATCAAATTTAACTAAATTGAATCTGAATTTAATAAAAATTGATCTGAATCGGTCAACAATACCCCTAACCCAATAACAATTTGATACGGTCTAATGAAGTGGCTACTGACACAGAGGATAGTAATGAACTAGGAAATGTCCATCGAGCCATGCACTCGCACGTGATGCCCTTCCGGAGCCCATAAAGAAATGGATCATTCATCGGACTTCAGGCCCATCATCCCTTAAACTTCAACGTGTCATTGCCACAGTTCAACGTACAACACGTATACAATCAAATCAATTAAAAATGGGTAAAAACTAAAAAGAAAAAGTGGTCCTGCATTGAAGGACTAAATTACCCCTGCATAAAACAACAATACTTCATGGGCCAGAGTCTCGGAACGGACAAAGAGGTGGGACCCACGACCCGCGAAGAATTGAAGAGAGAGAATAAAGAAAGGGACATTCATGTCAGGAAAATGACTGATCACTGAAATACAATTGGAGACAAAAGATGAGTCATGAGTGACAATTACATCTCTTTCGGATAAGTCCACCACCTGTTTCCTGGAACCACCACTCCTCTCACTCACTAATCTCACTATTAATCCTTAATTATATTACAGTAGAAATTCTTTAAATTAATATTTAATAAATTAATAAATTTTTTAAAATAATAAATTTGTTTGGCATCAACTTGAATCAATGTAAAAAATTGAAAAATTTGATAAAATAATAAGATAATAATTTTTCGTGAGATCTCTTTATAATTTTTGGTCCCAAGAAGATCATAAATTAATAATTCATAAAAACAGGAAAAAATATATTACCTCTATTGAGATATGATTCAATAGTTGTCTGTTTTTCTTTAAAGTTTAAATCTATTTGGAGCTCATCTTTAACTTGTCTTATTGCATGTGTTATATTTTTGTATTGTATCATAAAGTTGTGAAAAATATTCGATGTCATAGTGTTTCCTTTCGTGTAACAAGTTCCAAAAACACCGTATCATCTTCATCGTCATCTTTTTTTTCAATGATAGTACCCACAATATCTTCGCCGCCATAAATGCTTACTTAAAAACTCTTTAAATTAATAATTATTAATTTATCAATAAATTAATAACTCTCTAAATTAATAAATTTCTCTGGTCCTGATATTATTAATTTATAAAATTTTAACTGTATAGTACTTTTCTACTTTTTTAGTTTTACAAGTTTTCTTTATTTTATTTTATTTTTTAATAATTTGATCCTCTGTTTACTTTTTATGCAAGATCTTCTATTATTTTAGTTGTACAATTTTCATCTGCTTATTAGTTTAATATCTATATTTAATAAAAATAACATAAAAATACAATAATGTTATGTCCGTATAAATGTATTGACATGTAAAATATTACATTAATATTTTTCTTAGATATTAAATGTTAAATTAACAGATAAATTAAAATAGTAGAGAATTAAATTTGTAAAAAAAAAAGAAGTTAAAAAGTAAAACAAAAATACAATTATTTCAATTTCAATAAAAAAATTAATATATTTTTAATTTTCGTATATCAAAAGTGATGTAATTTTAGTCATTGTTAAAATTTACAACACATGTTTCTGGATAAATTTAAGAAATAAAAATATGTTATTAAATAAAAATATATTTGATTTTTTATTTGATATTATCTTAATAATGGAAAGATTTACAAGAAATAGTAGTATTAGTGAATCTAAGTACCACCATTAAAAAACATTCTACAATGATACAAGAAATCTATAATATGGATTAATTAACAAAAAAGATAAGCGCTTAGGTACAAAATGGGGCCCACCAGAAAATGAGTATTATACAGAAAATCATATCCCAAGTGGTTCTCATTTCCTCTATAAATTCCCCCTTCCTCATCTCATTCATTTCACTACTAACGTTTCTTTGAATTGTGCTGTGTTGTGTTGCAAACAAAGAGGAGAAAAATATGAGTTACTTGAACCGTGTTTGGATGGCGGCGACGGTGGCGGTGGCGCAGGGCCACACCGATCCCGGCCACAAGTGCAAGACGGCGCTCACCTCCATCCACCACAACCGGAGCCGCCTCTTCTCCGGCGGATCCCTGTCAGATCTCCGGCCTCTTTCCGGCGTCGTGGGATCTGACGTGGCCGGCTCGGTGGCGGGGAGCTCCGACGTGGAGAATAGGGTGAGGCAAGCCGACGACTCTCTGAGGAAAGTGATGTACTTGAGCTGCTGGGGTCAGGGCTGAACCACACGTGGCGTTATGAACGGTGGAGATTGAAGTGGTGGCCGGAGAAAGTGACCCGGGTCGGGTTCGGATCTGAGTTGACCTGACCGAGTCAGATCGGATGACTCGGTTGGAGAGAAAAACTTGGAATGTTCTGATCTTGTAAATAGGTTATGTGTGGATGTATGTGTACAGAGGATAAAAATAGTTTTTCCCACTCCCGAGTGGATGGAGATGATGAGATCTGAAATTAATAAGAATACCTAAAATTATACAAACTCACTCTGATTCCCTTTTATTAATCGTCAATTTCGGGTAAAATTAAACAAAATACTAGAGATGCCTTTACCAATAATTTCTGAAGTATTGTATTTTTCAGGTCAAGGTTTGAGTTGAAGAAAAGGTCCTTTAAGAAACAGTTTTACAAGGAAAAAATCATTGAGAATGAAGCAATCATGATTGGAATATGAAAATTATATTATTATCTTAAATTCATAAGTTGAACTAAATAAAATTTGAACATATACAGATGCTTCCAAGAATCAGAAGTTGATAAGGCATTTTCCGCCTTGAGTTCATTCAGATCCATAATGATAAAGTTTACACATCTGCTTCCAAGAGTCCCCAAGTACAGCAAAATTTTAGATATGACCCATAGTGGCAAATTTTAGCCAAAACTTTAGATTTTGCGAAGACTCTTCTAACTCGGGCATCAATTAAAACTAGATTAATAATTAAAATGATGATTGATCACTTGTTATTTGAATGCAAGGTGCAGTCTGGGTCTGACTTCCTTGTTTTATTAAGCACAATTTGGTAGAAAGAGAAAGTGAGTATTCCCTAAATAAAAGGGTGCTTTTGATCTTTTTCAATTAAAATTGAAATTACTAAATATTTACGTTGAAGATTAATTGAGGTGAAGTTCTGATTTAATTGAAGAATACGATAAAAACTCTTTAAGGAATTGCATCTTGTATTCAATAGACGAAAGGAAGAACAATATATAGCCAGGAAATTAAATGAACTTATAACCACACAAAAAAATTGTTAACAAAAAAAAAAGAAAAGAACTTTCAAAACCTTCTAGTAACAAAAATAGACAACCGTAAGTTACAACAAGGTACAGGATTTGTGGTGCGTATTGGGGTGTAACAATTTCCTTTGGCAATCAGAAAATTAGAGCCAATGGCATCACAAAAAGGAACAGAAAGTACATTAAACAAGAATATGGATTCAGGCATTCATAACCAAACAACATATTGCAACTAGCAAGGAACTTGGACAATCAATAGTGTCCTATACTACAAAGCAACGTTATTCACACAAGGCAAGCATATTACAACTCATGCAGATGCAGGTAACGAGATACTATTTCTCTGGCTTCCAGAGCTTGGTTTTATCTCCCATGATAGCACATGCTGCTCTTCCTCAGGATTGATGAAAGGCAAAAAAATCTTACGGATCATCAGGTCACCACAAAATGGGCATTCACTAGCTATAGCATCATCCAGTTGTGATCGGAGCTGCTCATAATTTGACATGAGTACATATAATTATTAGTTCAAGTCCATCAAAGTACAAGCATTTGACACCACAGTGTGAAGTTCACAAAGATGCCAACACACAAAAGTAGCTTCTTTCATTCCCAATGAACTTAATAAGTACATATATGCTTGCCTAAAGAGCGATTCCAGCAGCTAAGTACTCCTTTGTCACATTTTGTTTGACGTTTATGGTTTTGGCACAGGAATTAAGAAAAATAATGGTTGTTTTAAACTTCATAAAAACTCTTGTGCAATTTCTTAGCATATCCTGTCTTTCATATTAATTAGATTATCCCTCATCTATACTTTTTTTATTTGCTCACTCTATAGTAAATGGTTAAAGATATTTGATCTGTTTGGATAAATTTCTCCATAAACACTTCTAGTAGAAGAATATTAAAAGAAAAAATGAAATACGTTTCTCTATAAGCTAAAATTTGCTACTGTATAAGTTAAAGATAAGCTTTTGGAGAAACTAATATGAGTGAGCTTCTACAAATTAGCTTATGCATAAATTATTGTTTTAATGTTAAATGTTTAATGTTTCATTGATATTGTAAAATGACAATGAAAATGGAACAAAAAAATTTACTAAAACGTTAAACAAAATAAGACGGAGGGAGGATATAAAAGACCTCTGAATTATTACATGCAGAATTCAAAAGATAATGAATATTTAAAAATCAAAGTTGTCAATAATCACAGCCCATGAAAATAGTAATGGTAGAACAAGAAGAGGAATTTGAAGCCTAAATTTCAATGCAAGAAAAATGTAATATTGAGCAACAAATTTCTGCCGTCACCTACTGATACATGTTACCTGGTGCATGAAAGAAAGTTCTGAACAAACCTTGTCTATAGTGGTCATGCTAGGAATGGACTCCTCTGGAGAAAGGGTACCATTGGATTCTCTCCTTGCTTCACTGCCCATCAAAGAAAGTTGCTTCTGCAGATCCAGTATATACTCAGCCTGCAACATTTCCCAATAGATTCAATCTGAATGACGATATTGGAGGTAATAAGAATATGTTGGTTTGAGGTGGGGACAACATTTTGACGGCATGCAAACAAGGTTCTGACAATTATGACTACACTTAAGAATTAAATTAATGAATACAACTTCTTTAAGATATAAAACTTACAACATTGTCAATTTATGACCAATGTAGTAACCCAAATTTGAGGCTACAAACAGCATTTTCATGCTCGATTACAGTGTATTTGTGTCAGCAACAATCAAAGAAGTTAGGATATCACCCCTCAAAGCTATCCAATTTTTTTATGTTAAACAGCTAAAGATCAGATCATTGTGTCCTTTCAACTTTCTTACATTGGCATCTCACAATCACATCAGTGTTCAACTCATCTGAAACAATGTGCAGTTCATTGGTATTTTTATTTTGAAGCAAAAAACTTATTGGTTTTAATTATTATTATTGCAGATACTGCTGAAAACAATAAACTTTCAAGTAGCATAACGTGAAATAGTCACAATGAGATGACAAATATGAGAAAAAAAGTAGTATATTTACATGGGTCTCAACTGTACAGCGAGTCACATGGACAATCAGGCATTCTGCATGGAAGGCATGTCCACATGGAAAGATATAAAAAGGTGCCATTTGGCCTACTAATGTATAGCCACGGCCCGTGCCAAATTCCCTGCCAGCTGTTAAAATTTTTCGTTGACAAACCTAGGGAGTAAGATTAAAATCATTTCAAATGAGGGGATAAATTCAGCAAACTAAATCAGAAAAACAAAAGCAGATAGATCTTTTAATATATATATATATATATATATATATACAGTCATGTCATAGAGATTCAACAAAGTTTTACGTTGACTGTCGAAAGCCTAACACAACCCTCTCCTTTTATCCGGGCTTGGGACCGGCTAAGAATAGCAAAGCTAACCTAGGCAGGATTATATATATATATACAGTACGCAACTAAAAAGTAAACAACTGCACAATTTAAAAACTGCAGGTGCAGTTTTTTCAAACATATATCAGGAAGGGCAATACCCCACACTCCTCATCTCGATCAATAATAGTGCATCTTTGAGCAAGTGCACTGATATCATTTCTGATGTTGTCAGCACCATGGGTTGCATCATTCATCTCTTCCTTCAGCTGTTCAATTTGCTTATTGTAATCCTCCAATGATGAGCAGATAGCCTCCTGCATAAATTTAGATATTCACCAATGGAAGTTTAAGAAAACCAATTACAATTACCCAAAACAAGTAGACAAATGACTTCACATGAGATTTCTTTAGTTAATATTCCAAAAAGAAGCCAGTATATTATATCTAAATTTCAACAGGTAATAATAATAATAATAATAATAAAACAATTGAACTTGTAAGCATCACTAGATAAGATTATCAGAGTTGAAAATTGTCGATCAACATGGCAAAAACAAAGCAAAAATAACTGTACCTTGAAGTCGTCAATCAGGGCAAAATCTGGAAAGAATGGTAATATATCCTCTATCTTTAGCAGGCCATCAGTTTCTTTAAGAAATGCAATTGCCTTCCTTATGTTTTCCCTCTTAGTTCCTTTTTCTTGTTCAACAACATGCTTGGCAATCATGAGCCAAAGCTTCTTTCTCAAATCCTCATCATCTTCAACCTTATCAGCTTCGGCCATAGCAAGCTCTGAATCAATCTAATACAGAAAAGTGATTTAGCATGAAAGAATCAATCTTAAAAAATGAAAAAAAAAATCCCTTCAAAATATTTAAAGGCTTATTCTTATTTCGTTGTTAGGATGTCAAATTATTTAAGATTTAAAAAACTTCTAACTGGATATGTTGTACTTCTTTTTCAAAAACGTGGCTCTGAGAGAACTATATATTATACAAGAACACTTACTTATTCTAGCCACAGTGGAGAAAGGGATGAGAAGAGAAGAAAAATCCCCAGAGGAATGTACTTTTGGGCCTTATTTATGAATTATTCCTTAAGACTTCTAATGCATAAAGAATAAAACATGTGTTAAAATTGGTTGCTCTTGCAGCATCCCCATAAGATATGACTACAAGTGAAAAATATCACCAATGAAGAACATTCGTAAAGCAAGTATTTCTAATTAAGATGCACCATTTTTTGTATTGAAGCAGTGGTAAAGTTGGAACACAACAATCATCATATTAGTCTCACCTGTAAGGCAAGAGCAACTGCTTCTTCATGCATTGACATCATACTGTATATATGAACACATGCACGCATTCGTTTTTCCTTGAGGCAAAGACGCAAGGCGTATTTAGGATCGTAGAAGAACTCAGGACCATTTTCTGGTCCTTTCCCAAATTTGCTTTGTAGGAAACGTAGAAGTGAACTATCATCTTCCTGAGTAATAAAAAAATAGAACAAATACATAAATAGGCTCTATTTTCAACATCATACAGATCCAGGAAGTCGTAAATTCCTTCATATCTAGTCAAGAAATGAGACAACTTTAAGACTCAATCAAACCTCAATTGATTTGTCAAAGAAAAGTCACACGTTAGAATTTCCATAAAATATTTCCCTGGAGGCTCGTGTTCAATTTACATTTACAATTTAGATCCCAATCACCTGATGTCAGTTTTAATGAAGGACAAACATACAATGAAGAATATGATCTTTGTCTTCATACAAGAGTGGAAAAACAGACAATTTGATTTGATCCTAGGAGATTCAAATATGCTTAAATTGCAGTACGAATCTGTCATTTCAGTTTTGATCAATGGCACTATACAGTAAAGAGGAGCTATTGTTTATGTATATGAGAAGTGAAAAAACAAGTAAATTGATGTTAAATAGTTTAAAGGTGTAAGATGCATAGCATGGACTAAGCAGAGATTACCAATTCCTTATGAAAATTTCACAAGCATGGATGATTGATATATCATCCATTTGTTCACATGCAGGTACACATAACATACGTTCTATACATAAATATAGATGATATCATAATACAATAGGAATGTGAAACACCCTTTATAATCACCACATCAGAAGTGCATGATCATGGATTATAAAGCAAGCCACACAACCTGTTTTGCATATAAAGAAAGTAGCAGGTTATGAATTCCAGGATTTTCATTATGTAATCGATGAACACAATATTCAAGATATTTAATGACTTCGTGTGTCTCATTCCTGCATGTGAAAACAGTTGACATAAATGAACTTAAAATTCCAAAACAAAATATCAATAAATTTACGAAATCTGTCACAAGGGAGACACTGAGAACACACAAAATAAATAAATAAATAAATAAATCGGTGAACACAATTCTGACTGAAACATTTAACTGATTGAAAATGCAAATACAAATACGGAGTACTTTGCATGTGGTTCACTTGAATAACGCATCATTGCAGGAATCAGTTTCCTTGGGTTCAGATTCTTTGTAGTCATCCACGATTCAACAGTTTCATATGCATCAAGGGCAACAAGGTCTGGAGCAAACTTATACTGCATAGGACAGTCAATATAGTCTATTACATGTAATATTTCTCAAAAAAGATTGTGAGGCTACAGTCCCAAATAGATTATCACATGATTCACATCCCAAATCCTAAATGTTGAATCATACCTGAAGATCTATAGGCACAGAAGGTTTCTGAAGCACTTCCAATGCTTTTTTTGCTTCTCCTTGCTTGAAAAAAAACACAGAAAGTAAGAGCAATGAAAAGGATATATAACCAAAATGACATGGAACATAAGTGGAATCAGGGCACCTGAATGTAATGGTGAACTACAATCTCATACTGCCCTTTTAAGCTAGCAAAATATACCAATTCTTCAACCCTTCCATAACTGTAGAAAATTGCAAAAAGCAAAATTATATAAGATTAATCTCTGTATAATATATTACTAGCTCTGGTAAAAAAAAATCACAAGGAAATAAACCACTAAGTAAATTGGAGTGCTACTTCTGTTTGGATTGATATGATAAACAATAAAATATTATGTTATTGTGCAAGGGACTTGGGTGTCCCACATCAAGTAGTATGGGATACTCAATGGAGTACTTAAGTGGTTTGGTTCTCCCCCTTAACAGCTGGTTTTAAGGGAGGGTCTTCTAAGTGTTTGGATGCTTATCAATTGGTATCGGAGTTGGTTGCCAAAGGAGGGACTGACCAGAAAGACTGATGAAACATCAATACATCATAGAGTGCAAAGCCACTGGGACATTGACTCTTAGGAGTGGGGCTATGATAGGGACTAGGGTATTATGGGGTCCCTAAGTCCCACATCGAGTAATATGGGATGCTCGGTGGCATACTTAAGTGGCTTGGTTCTCCCCCTGTTGACAACTAGCTTATAAGGTAGGGTTCCCAAGTGCTTGTGTGCTTATCATGTTGAAAGACAAAATTAGTGAGTTCTACTCACAATAAATAACATTTGACAACTTATATATACTGATGTAATACAGAAGATCTAGACATAATAAAAAGTTTTATGGCCACGAGACAAATTTTCAATCCAAAGTAGATTTTACGATCCTATAAAAAGTTCATCACTGGTGTAAAATTAAATTTGATTTACATTGCTGTCAATGGACTCTAACCCATACACATCATAATTCATACCAAGAAACTACACCTTTTTTTATTGTTCATAAAATGTAACACATTCTGCAAAATGACACCAATATGACTAACACATGTAATGGATGTGAAATTGAAAAGCTGCAATACCAGATCAAGGCAGAGGGATGGAGTCATCACCACTGAACCTAGGTGGCTAATAACTAATATATTAATCTTGTCATCTTCAAACTTTGTAGACGCAAAGGGTCTCCTCATTTTAGAAAAGTTTCCTCTTGAATAAATTATTATGATAACTAAATTTTTAAAATCTCAAAAAACTACAAAACTAATCAACACAAACAAACATGGATCTGGACCCTCCACTCTGCCCACGAAAGCACATCCATTATTTTTCCTGCATTTTTTGTTGAATTTAACTGTATAAGAAATAACTTGTGCTTGAGAGAATTTCGTATACACAAACTACCAGAATTTTATAAATAAAATTGAAGAAAACAGGTATGCACCAAGAATTAATGTCCAGCCAAAAAACATTCAGCAGGCATATCAAGAATCAACTACTACCTTTCTAAAAGTTTCATTGTAGTCGTTTCATCCAATACATCTTTGTTGTCACTGAGAAAAGTACAAAACTCTTTAATAATTGATTGGTACTCTAAATTGTTATTCTCTGATGCAAAGTCATCTTCCAAGAGCAGTCGATTTATCTAAAAGATCAAGATAGAAAACCCAAATTAATTTGCATGCAAAAAATATCTATAAACTCACAGGATAAATATTAAAGAAAACAACTGAAGTAGTCATTTAATTGCCTAAAGCCATAGAAAAGTATCAGAAATTGCTCCCTAGCTCTACCCATCTTTTCAACAACAAAAAATCTAAAGCATAAATGAGTATCAGCATTGTTGATTTACTATCATGTGTTTGGTTGGATTAATGTTGTGAACACATGTATATTCGTTTTTTCATGTCAAATCAATTTTAAAGCGTGAAAGATATATATAGTAGTTGTGGGTTGCGATATATTGTTGTACAACACGAAACCAAACACCCACCAAGCATTGGTAACGCAAATCGGTTATTTCACACAGAAGGTCAGGGTTTGTTGCTTTTCATACAAACATGTTTATATTTAACTTCCACTACATGCTTAAGCAGTTCATAATGGTTTTCTTATTGATAACTGCTAAATATGAATTATTTTTTATAATAAAAATATATTGAAAATATCTTTAAAAATATTTATTTAGCAATTATTTTTTGCTTAAATGATAGGAATTAATATTTTTTTTATTTATAACTTGCAGATATGAAAAGGAAGGATTAAAATAAAAAAGATCCAGAAAATATTAAAAATATAAATAAGAAAGATTTTTTGCATCAAGCTCAAGTCCACTCCAGCAACTACAAAAAGGGAGTAAAGCCAAGGAGAAAAGACACACTGAATCTCAGAGCACTCTAATACACACCTAAAGCCTGAGAACTCTCCCTTAGGGAATTCTTTCTTCTCTTTCATTATTTTCTATTCCCTTTTTTCATCTCTTCTCCTCCATCAGTTCTTATACCTCTTTGCTAGTGTAAGGTCCCTTATAGCTATGAGAGGCTAAACCCTTAGTTAGGGTTTGACAGGCCTAAAAAGTCAAAAGATGTATTGTACACTTCATATTTATCAATGCAAACAGGTGTTTTCTTTCCTATTTTCCTTTCTTACTTTTAATTTCATGCATCATTCATCCTTACATCATCTTTAGGCGTTAGGTGCTCGACAGAGGGTAGTCCTTAATAGAAAAACAAGGAAAGTTTTGCATACATCTGTTTTAGAAATTAGTCGCTCAATAGGAGATAATTTCTAATAGAACTAAAAGGAAGGGGTATCTTAATAAAATCATTGTTAGACATAGAGTGATTGCATTATGCCCATGCATCAAAGCAAGCATCTAGAATTAGAATTTCATGCATTTTATCTATTGACTCTTTGCAAAGCCATTTGGGAGATAGATAAGTAAAATAGGCTTGTCATCAAGAGACATCAAGGACAAGTATTCTAATAGATGTGGGTAGGATAAATTCACCTGATTGATAGAGAAAAATCACAAATAATACATCTTAGGCAAATAAGGCATGCTAGGTCCTAACATTCTCATTCCATTGAATTCCATGTTATTTCTTTTGTTATCTATTAATAGTTATTATTTTATACTCTATTCTTTTAAAGTTATCTTATATATCTTATTTTATTTTTTTCTCTTATAAATTGAAAATTATCCAACACAAATATAAAACAAAGTCCCTGTGGAAATCGACACTCGGACTTCCGAGTTTTTATTACTTGGACATTTGATAAACTTGTCAACGAGTTAACACTTATCACACTTACAGACGGGATCATTGTTTTCTTATTCTTTGTTTGTTTCAGTATTTAGCTTATGGCATGAGGGAACTATCCTTGGCAGTTTTTGCTCTTCATTTCTGTTACTCAAATATGATACTTTAAATTTTCATTGTCTCTTTTTCTTATTATTGGAAAAAATCCAAATCCCACATCGGCTAGAGATAGTGCCAAGATATAATATATAAGTAAGGAACAATCCTTACCCTATGAGCTAGCTTTTGGGGTTGAGTTAGGCTCAAACCCACATTCTTAGACCTATCACTTACTCTTCATGAACCATGTACAAATAAGTGAAACAATAAGAGTTTGTGGAAAACATGGTTCTTTTAGAACATATACAGAAATAAGCACCATTCTAGTTTAAATTTGGATATAACTATATAAGGTTTGTCATGCCATTGTTCATAGAAAATGAGATAAAGAAATAAAAATAGGAAACTAAATTTCCTTCCAAGTGTCAAGAATGTAGAACCTTATCCAAGTATAATTCAGTTGTCCAGGTGGATATCATTGTTATTTGACATTTGTCACTCTTTTCTAAATTATCAAGCTTCCGCAGTACGAAAGTTCTCAAAGCATCCTACAAAAAGAAAGAAACTAGTGAATTTGTATAAGCATGAGTCAAATGTAAAATCCAAGAATTTAAAAATTAAATTCAAGATTAACCAATTCAAATCAGTTTGCATATGCCCACATAGGAAAGCAATAACTCTAAAGATTAAATGCACATAAGAAAATTCTAAGATACAACATAAATTTACCATTTATCAAACTTATAAATAAGTTTTAGAAGCAAAAGAAGAATGAAATAGAGAAGAGTACATGTGAAAAGATTTTCTTCTTGAAAAACAAAATTACAGCATAAGCTCTTCAAGAAATTCACACATTGACAAACATTGCAGCCATATAATTCTTATTTAAAGACCAGCAACATGAAAAGTACCTGTTCACCAATACTAATGAACTTCAAAGTGACCTCTTCAAATGATAAAATATAATTGATCTGCAAATCATATTCCTGTCAGATTTTTTTTCTTTTGGATTATCAAAACAAATTCGTGTTACTACTTTTGACAGCATGATATGCACATTGATTCAGTAAAAAACACTCACAATTATCACCAAATTCTCAAAATTGAGCACTGTATATAAAGATGATGCTGTGAAAAAATTCTACACCTCCAAAGTTCAATTTATAAACAGAACTCATCTAAAATATTCAGTGGCCTATCTTCAGGGAGTGATGTTTCTTTAATGAAAAAGTCATGACAGTTTTACGCATGGATCTCCCAGTTTGAAGAAGATTCATTAGGAAAAGATGCATAATAATATCTATGCATAATTTTCAGTATAATTGGACCAGGATTTGGTAGTGTACTAGTGTTAAAAGTTTATAGGCATGAGAGTCCAGTTCACCACTAAATATATATTAATCAAAATCACAAGGGGCAGCACAATTACTTTTAAGTAATCAAGTGTCACAAAAGCAAAGGAAGTTCCTGCATAAATATAACAAACTAAAGATACCAAAATAGTGAACTTAAAAAGAAGATTTACTTTGGCATAGAAAGAAGCAGCTCTTAAATAATCTTTAAAAGAAAACGCAGCTTCAGCCTGCACCACAAATTATTCCAATCAAACACCAAACTACAGTCTTGTAGCAAATATAAAATACATGAATTTATGTTACAAACTATTTCATGGGCGGCACAATAAAGCAAGTGAACAGTACCTGGACTAAATATACTTGGTCCCTTTGAAAAGGGTCACGGCAGTTTGCTAAAGCAGCAGCATATTCATTCATGTCAAGATATACTTTCCACATATCTTGGCCTTCATCATTGATAGACACCTACTAAAATATTAAATACAGTAGAAGCAGCAGCAGTAGCAGCAATTACAACCAAGCCAGTTAGATCCACAATTCAGAAGGCTGCAGCATTCAAAGAACACAAACCTGAAAGATGGAGTTTTGATCATATGCATAAAACAAACCAGCCGTGGCATCACTACACAATCCTATAATACCCTTAGAGGCTGAATCAGAAGTTTGATCAAACTGAAGTTCCTCAATGATCTTCTCGCTAATTCTGTTTACAACCTATAAATGTTCAAATAATTTAGCTAGCATGGATAAAACTCTTTAAAATTTAGATCGCGCATGGCACAGACACTATGATGTAAACAAAACTATGATATATAAGTGCATACACACCTTGACCTTATTCCCTAAAAGCAACAAGAAATGGAATTCAGACAAAGCCATTGAACTTGGTTTAACTACTTCAGCTCCTTCAGACAATTTGGAGTAGTCCAAAAGAGCCTTATTCTCAATAAAATTTTCATTTCCACTTGAAGAGCTGTCAAAAGTGTGAGAAAGGTGAATATGGAAGGATTCACAAAACAACAATAAGAACCATTCATGAAGCACATATAGCATGTTATAAAATGACTAATGAGGTTTGCAGAATCATGACCCACATAGCAAACATGATCTGAATCAATATCTATTATTGATGAAACAGACAACAAAGTCAAGTAATTCTCTACTACCTTTGTTGTCCTCCAAAATTTAAGCCACCATGGTACATACCAGCACCAGAAAGCCATGCAAAATGTACAGCTCTTCGTTGCTTGATGAAAAAATGCAACTCACTGGAAGATACCCAATAAAATGAAATCTTAGAAGGGATAGATCATATACAAACAACAAATGTGAAAGTCTGTAAAAAATAAAGCAATTTTCAGCTTTTAGACCACTTACATTTTATGTAGAATGTTCCCATGAAATAACAGTAGTAGTATTATTTTAGAGAGAGGGAGAGTACTTGCCTGTTTGCTATGTCACCAGGAAGTTCCATAAAATGCACCGTACGATCTAAATAACCTGAAAAAACAGTCTAAATTTGTATAACAATCAGTAAAAATTAAACTTTAGAATATAATGAAGGGTATAATGTAAAAGGATAGAGCCCAAGATTAATCTTCAATAATGTGATAGAACAAGGACATCGTGTTTTAGAACATATAACGGTAATTACCTGTTCATATATATTATATTACATTTTTTTAATACTAAAAATGGAAGTATGGATATGTTACTCAAATATCAAAACATAAAGGGAAAAAAAAAACAAAAATGTGGAAATTTATATTATTTAACTTACTTCCAGTGAAAGAGTAAAGCCGAGTAGGAGTAACAGCCATCACATAGTATCTAGTCCCATTTATCATGCTAGCTGTTTCCATCTGAGCAAAATGGACAAGAACCAGAACAGAAATTGAATGCCTTATTCGCATTTGGGACAAAAAAACAGACTCTAAATTCCTCAAAAATGGGATGAAACCATAGACATTATCTTGAAAAAAGAACCTATAACAGTAAACAGACAAACGATATACCTGCAAACCCATAAAAGCTTCTTGAAGTTCTGTTAATTCAAAGAGAAACTTGATATACTTCTCTTTCTTGTCCTTCTCATCCACAGCCAACTCATGAAGTTGACCATTTTCTGTCCCAAGAATGACTTCCTTTGTGGAAACTGTATTTTAAAAAGTTTAATCAAAACCTCAAGCTGAAGAATATGTGAAAGTCTTTGTTGTAAATAAATCAACAAGCAATGGGCAAAAGTCAAATAAGTGATCAAAAACTACCTTCAGTTATCTGCTGCTTGTTCCATGCAACGGCATTTACAACAAGACCTTTCAGCTTGCTCAAAATTCGTGGCTTGGTCCATTTGGCATGAGTATAGAAAGTTTCAGCTCCTCCAGGACCAACTACAGTGGCAATACAGTGACTCCCTCCAGGATCAACAAAAACCCTATGGATTGACTGGTCCCCAGGACGACCCACGGAGAGATCAATCTCTACACTCCAAACAGACAAGTTATCAGACTTCCATCAATCCTATTGAAGAAGCAGGATATCAAAGCACAAGAGACAACTCCAAATCCCAGCATAAGCTCGAGTATACACCACCATCAACAACCCTAAAACGAATCATTAAAAAAGTGACCCTATTCTATATCTATGTTAAATTACAATCAAACCCCCAAATTTGACATTCAAAATGTAAAGGTTACTGAATTTGAAATACCCATATCAATGGGATGTCAAATGACAATTCATTTCTACCATTTAAAAATCAATGGAAATTGGAAAGTGCGTATCCAAGGAATAGAAAGCTGAAAAATTATTTGAAACTTCACCATTTGAATTGCCAACCCCAAAATCATGCCTGACGACCCATCCTCTGCTGGTTCCAATCACAATGACATCATTTCCAGCAGCCATGCAAGTGATAACTCCACGCCCTTTTGCAGCATATCGTTCAAGAAGGTCCACTGTGAATACCTGCCTCCCTTGATCCATCTATCAATCTTTTTATGTGAAGAAAAAATGGTCAGTAACTGGAAATTAATAAGATAAATAGAAGTATTTGAGTTTCGAAAAAAGGAGCTCACTTGATTATTGAAAGAATAAAATTGGTTTCACAAGGGAACTCGAGCTTGAACAATGGGAGCACACTAACAACACTTGTTCTTTCTATGCGATTTAAAACATTAATAATTAATGATTAACAATCTTCATATTTTTCTGATCTGATTCCATCTAGCACAAAATTACCAAAATTTCATATAGTTTTTTTCTTTTATAAATATGAAAATGAAGACAATGTTTTTAAAAAAGAAAATGTATATATCACAACATGGAATGTTGTTGAACTTGGTGAGGTGATCGACTGAGTTCAGATAATGGTAAAAAAATTATAAGACAAGCTAACAAAATTCAAGATGCCCACACTCCAAATTTCAAATGATCACACAAGCACCTTGAGTGAATAACTAAGTAGTTCTAAACTCAGATAAAAAAGTAAGGACTAAAATTAACTTCAAGAAAACTTGGCATCAGAAATCAATTTACTTTCAAAAAAACACTACAAAATTTTGAATCGGATTCGGACCTGATGCTATAAGCTTGAAAAAAATTGAATCAGACCTTAATACATCAATTTTGAATGCAAAACAAAAAACAAATAAAAAGGAAAAAGAGTTGCCGTTGGAAAATCCACCACGTCGAGCTTTGTCTCCGAATGAAAGAGTAGGAATTTCCGTTGGCGTTGGACGTGCTCTTCTTCTCCACACCCAATTTGCTGAAACAATGGCACCTTTCGAGTTTTTTTTATAAAGGGGCCTTTTTGTAAAAAAAAAAAACATTAACTTTGAGGTCTATATTGTGAAACCGGTCACAGGGACTAAACAGCAGTATTCGTAACATGTTTGCGCACCCTGTAGAATAAAAACATAAAATTGGTAATCTCAGTTCATCTGCGAATGATGTTGGGAGGTGCAACAGCAAGGGGCGTTTCACTGATTAAACTTCTTCCTCTGTTCCGCTTTTGCTTCAAACACTCCTCTGCTCTTTCAAAAACCATTTGGTAACCCTCCTAAACCAATTTTTTCACTCTAAATTTTTTATTTTTTTTCTTTATAATTCTCTTATTGCTTTGAATGAAAGTATGTATACTCTCCATTGTCGAAAGTGAAATTCCTATGGTGGCTTGCTCTCAGAACCTCCACTGATGATTATCAATATACATTACTGCCTTTGTAATTTTCTATGCTATAATAATTTTGGATTTTACTGTAAGTTGAGTGATTATTATTGTTGTTGTTGAAGTTCAAACTTGTTTTATCATGAAGAAGTAACTGGTGTTAGAGCTGAGTAACATTGAAAATGTTGTTTCTTATGTTAAAGAGTGCAAGAGGAAGACTCAAAACTGACTACACATTTTCACAAATAGATGAGACTCCTCTAAGGTGTATTACTTTGAATTTTAGTGGGCTGAGATCACAATGTGTTTTAAAATCTAGGGTGGACACACCATTACTTGTGCGCTTTTAGAGACAAACCACTTTAGGGGAGTTGATTTCTCATCAAGCTTATGCATGGATAAATTGAGTTTCCTCATATCTGTTTGCTCAGGGCACAGCATCTTGCCCTTTTGTGGTGTAAGTGGTTTGGAGTTAGATCAAACTGTGACACTTGAACAATTGAACTTTAGCTATATTTATTTTCCTAGTTGAAACTACTTGATCCGATAAGATTATCCCATCATCAAACTTAGCATTTTGCTTGAATATTTTTTTTTTAAAATAGTTCTGTATAGATTTGCTTTTTTTTTTTTTTTTATTTATTGAGCTTGACTTATCAAGTGCTAGTGTGATAGTCTCATTCTTAGATACATGTTCTTTAAGATGACAGATATATACATGTCTGTCATGTATAAATGAATTTTGATGTATAGCATATTTCAAGATCATGCCTGTTCTACTCCAAGGCAACTTATTTTAGTTTAGCTTTAGCACTTAAATAGTTGTCCAAATTCAGCTTACATTTATATGGCCTTGTTACATTTTTCAATTATTGGGCATTTGGTAGCAAAATATAAGTAAATGTCTTTTGGATTCGGTCACATGGAGCTGTCTTGGATTATCATTGAATTAAACTTCTTTATGAAAAATGTACAATTAATTAACTGAAAACTGTTTTTTGGTCTAAATGATGATGACTCTCATTACAACATTGAACAGTATTACCATCACAAACAAACACTTTTGAATCTGACTGTTTTTAACCAGTAAAAGTTAATTCATTGGCACTTAGCAGTTTTCAGGTTTATTCGACAGAGGCATCTTCTGGCATAGAGAGAGTGACAAATCAAGTCCTGAAAGAATTTCTTGCCACTGTTGAAAATGCACCAACATCCAATGCAAAAGTCTATTACGCATATATCAATAAGATGTGCAAGCCTGGAAATCTTTCAGTTGCCAGTAAGATGCTACAAATTTTAAATGATAAGAGCATTGCTGTTACCCTTAATGTGTATAACTTCATATTAGTGGAGGCAAGTCAGAAGAATGACATTGACCTTTCTTGTCAAGTTTTCTAGAAATTATTGTTGTCTTGTAAATCCCCAAGTGCAACCTCATGCCTTAAGTTTGCCCAGGCTTTCAAAAATGAATGATTGTGTGAAGCTACTCCAATTTCTTGAGGTAATATCAGTGATAACGTGTTCAAGCATATCATCCTTCATCAACAAGATCATTTTTGCCTTTGCCAAATTTGGACAGAGAGATAAGTCGTTGGTGATATTTGATCATCTTAAAAGACAGGGGTATGGTCTGGACTTGGTCACATATAATATTGTTCTAGATATTTTGGGTCACACAGGCCACATGGATGAAATGCTTGATGTGTTTGCATCCATAAAGAATACTAGTTTCATCCCAGATATTGTTTCCTACAATACTCTGATAAATGGCTTGCAGAAGATTGGAAGATTTGATATGTGCTTTCTTTATTTTAAGGAAATGACTGAGAATGGGGTTGAACCAGATCTGCTTACATATACCGCACTAATTGAGATCTTTGGCCGATCAGGAAATGTTGAGGAATCACTGAAATGCTTTAGGGAGATGAAACTGAAGGGGGTTCTTCCTTCAATATATATCTACCGATCACTGATCCATAATTTAACTAAAACAGGGAAGGTTGAGTTGGCAACAGAACTTCTAGAGGAGTTGAATTCATCATCAACTTGTCTAGCTGGTCCAGAAGATTTCAAGCAGAAAAGAAGGCAAAGAAACCCTTTAAAAAGTTTAAGTTTTTAGTTTCAGTTGTCTGAGGTGAGGGATTTGAGTTCACAAGTTTACATTGGCATGTCATTCTCTGCAATGTCTTTAAGTTGGAGACATGCAAGGGAAGACTATAATATTGATTGATTCAATTTCATCATAACTTATTCCAGGCTATATAGGAATGATTAGCTAATTTGTTCAGGCATTCTTTGAATTTTTACATCAAATAGAGACTCCTCAGTTGTGTAATTTTTGTCATAAAGAGTGTCTTGTGGGAAAAATGCATATTTTGGTAATTACTTATCTTAATTGCCTCACTGAATCCTTATCAAAGAATGTACATTTTTATGCACTACATGTTGTATCCCAAACAAAAATATGTGTACCTTCAGAAAATGACAATTCTTCATGACACCAGTGGTGTTAAATGTATTTACTTGTGCTCCAATTGCTACAACCAAGTAGTCATAATCCACAGAAAATCCACCATTTCCCACTAAGTTGTCGTCAATATTGGACATACATAAGACCTTTTTGCTTGCAGAATCAATCTTCAGGCATTCTGCCTCCCAAAATTTAATTTCTCCTTTTCTCTGCAATAGGATGGAAACAACAGAATTTTATTATTAATTTGCCTAGTGAAAATATCCTCAGAAAGAATAATAAGAGGGGGAAAAAACCAAGAAGTGACTACACAACAATCTCTAGAAATTGCATGGTCATGAGTCATGACTCTAGTAATCCTATTTTATAAGTTGACCTCAAAGAAAAAATACCAGTGCCACAAGATTTCTCGTTATATTACAATTACATGCTCATGTGTTATCATTGTTACGGAAAAAAAAAATCACATATACTTATACATAGTTTACTACGTCTTTTTCTTAGAGCTTTTGCTTTGTTTCTTTACCTTTTTTATGATGTTTCAGACTGGCTCTACTATGCTCCTAGCTTCAACTGTCCCACAAGTGACACTGGGTAATAAAGGAGTGAATGCAAAGTAGTTACGTGGGGAAACAACCTGAACATCATATAACGAAGCGTGGAGATCCTTAAGGAAACTGGTACCAGCCCATCCTGTTCCAAGAACCACCAATTTCTTTTTCTTTGGCTCATTAGGATCAATACTAGGAACATGAGGTTTAGCATCAGATTTTGATTCTGAGTATGACCCCACACCTCCACCACTGCAATTTTCAATTTTCACTTGCAGGTAAAGTCCATTACCATAAACTATGAAATACAATATAAGCTGCATGCAAGGCAAGAAGCAAGAGTGACATTTATGGATGCATTACATAATATACATAGATACTATGCATGATTTGTCCCATTTTTGCAATTACCATAGTTAGACATAAAGTTCAAATAACCTATGCAGATTCACTCAAAAGTTCTCTTAATTATTTTCCTTGTAATCTTTTACAACTATAATTCTTCGCATCAACAATGGTATTTTCTAGATCCTACTGCATTTTTATCAACACAAACACTGAGGTCACTCTCTCCTAATTTTCTTATATGATGTTAATTAATAAACATAACAATTTCCATTTCTTTGAAATCGTTCCACTTTTCATCAACCCATTATACATTGGTTGTAAAAGAGTACGTCACCAAAAAAAAACAAAGATAGGAAGAAAATAGATTGATTTATAATAATGATGATGATGATGATAACCTTAGAGTACAGAGAAGCACAAGCTTGTAGCATGAAGGGAAGCTGTGGAAAGTCTTGGCATAGAAGGAAGCAATCATCATTGGCATGAGATTGGAGAGAATCAGAGGTAAAGAATTGGAAACAGAAAAATGTTGGGAGCTTCAACTTCTAAACTGTGAATTTCTGTTACAACCTTACACAGATTCAGTTGTTTACCTTACAGTTGGACAGGTGGGATTAACGACAATGTTAACACGTGCAATTATGGTGTTTCAGTTCTTCATGTAAAAATAATAACACTGCAGTGGACATCAATGTCGTTCTCAATTAAAATGCCCTTTTTCATAGGAACATGTTGGTCCATTTTCTACCTATTAGAAATCATCTTGTATATAACTTTTAAAGTCATCATTATAAAAAATGAATAATATTCTCTTAAAAAAATAATATTATCATACAAGATAATATATAATTGAATGAAAATAAAAAAAAATATTGTCAATGCATTTTAATAAATCCTAAAAGATCAATAATGTGCTCTCTTTTTGTAACATATGTGAATGATTTCAAATTTTGTTTAAGAATTAACATTTGGTATCATGCTATGTTTTGTGTTTTTCAAAATCAAATTGTCCCGCATATTCTTTTGGTGTACAATAGTAGTAATGAGGTTTGAATCTAAAATCTCATTCAAGATGTGTGTTTTCATCTCTCTAATTTGAAAATACACCAATTTTATTCCTAAAAGTGGTTATAACTAAAATTACGTATACATCTTTTTTTTGAGCATTTCTTATACATCATATGCATTAAAAATATTAGGTTAGTACATATTAAAAAAATAAATAAATGAAAATTGACTCATGTTAACAAACTCCCACACGGCAATATATAATATTTATTAACCAATAAAAAAATAAAATTACTCTTTATTTTTTTTTCTAAACTTAATATAGCAAACATCTTTTGAACTTTTGATTTAAAAAAAAAATACAATATCTTTTAATGTTTTATTTTCTAAAATAGGAAGCAAGACATCAAAACAAATACATATTTTAAAGCATTCAAAATGTGAAAATAAAAGTGATTTTTATAAAATAAATCTGAAAAATAAAAACATACATATTTTCCCAAACCAAACACACCGTACTTTTTCTAATGTTAGTTTAGAGAGAGAAAATTTTAGGGTTTTGGTGCGCCTATATATAACCATATACCATATCAATTCTCTATATCATAAGTGTAGGGTTTGGCAATGGCTGCTACTGTTCTCAGTCATTACATCAGAGGTAGCATTTTAGGTTCAAAAATTTCGTTTTATCGTATGATTCTCTGCACGATGTCTCCCGGGCTCTTCTGATTAACCCTTGACGAAAAAGCCCCAATACACGTGCCAAAACGGCGCCGTTCGTGTTGCAGATTAGCCCCAATTTTATCCACGGCTGATCTGTGTCAAAGCAACGGCAAAATTTCAATTTTCCCTGTTTTCTCATTTTTTGCAATTCTTTTGTGTTTTTGATTTTCTGTTTTGATTTCGCCTCACTACACCTTTAGCTTGTTTTCGAAATGTTGAAATGAAAATGAAGCTAGTCATAGAGGCGCAGATTGAAATCGGCGGTTTTTCACGTGGGGGTTTAACCTTTCAATGTTTGTGCCTCTAAAAATGTCCGCCACATTAGGGTTTCAATTTTTAGCTTTTATTTTTATTTTTATTTTTTTGTAACCTTGATTTTCGGCGATGATTACACATTATCCGCGCTTCTGAGGTTTCACGATGAAGCATAACGGATCAAAATGGTTGAATTTCTTGATATGAGCCGTGTTTTGATTTGTAAATGTCTTTTTTTTAATAAAATTAATTTTGGTTTTACTTTTTTTTAATCTATATTTGTTTCAACTTTTGTTGTAATGGTTGGCTGTGAGGATGACTATTTCAGCTTTAAATGCCAGTTCTGCTTCTGAGAAATCGTGATTGATAGAGCTGTAATACATTCTGAGCCCCTATTCATGAAATTGCGTCAAATAATTCTTTTCAAATGTTGTTGACGCGTGTATTTTGATGTACTTTTGATGGTCAAATGTTACATTGTATCAAACTGTGTTAATTGGGTGCTTTACGTTAACTTGATAATTATACTATAGGGTTACATGAAGTAAAAATGAGGTTATGCAAACTATGTAGAAAATGATTGATGGAATTAAGATGTCAATCATCCTTAAGTACATAATTAATTGCACCAGTTGTTTTCTAATTGTATTGTTTAACCCCAGTTTTAATTGCAACAATTGCACCATTTCTAATCGTTTGATGATTATATCCAAATAGTTTGTAGCTTTTGTTGTATGTCCATTATCCATCTTCATTCATAGGAAGTATTTGTGTTCCTAAAACGTGCTGCATGTTCTAATTTGATTGATTTGCCTGTACCAAGTATTTTTGTTCTGAACCAATGATGTTACAATCCAACTTGTGAGTCTGTAGTTTACCCAAGACCCTCTTTTGAGGGAGAACCTACTTGGTGCTGCTACATTTTCTATGACAGCAAAGATTGTTCTGAGGTTCCATTTAGTTAAGCGTTGTAGTGAGAAACTGTATGTTTGTTATTGTGTAATACACTTTTCCATTTTATTAATGTTCTCTCTGAAAAACTCAAGCTTCCTCTCTGGTTTAAACCACGAAATTTTATACCTCGGTATATTTTGAAGCCTGGTTCAAACTTGTATTTGTCCTATCTTTGTTCTAGCCATAACCTTTTTTTAGGCGTGCTTTTTTTATGCATCTTACATATGGTCTATTTGATTTTAGGCCTAAGACATTTAGCATACGGATTGACTTGTATCGTTTTTGAACCATTACTTTGTTTGAACGAGCACCCGACATAGTTCATATATATTGTAAACTATTATTTTTGTGTAGATGTTTCTGCTGTCAATTATAATTGTGAATATTCATCGGTGTTGAAATGCAGCGATCTCAATCTTAAGTCTCACCTGTGATTACTCCATCCCTTGTTTTGGAAGCATAAGAACTTGGATTAAATAATAAGCTCATTTTATGTGCACAACTAAATTGTATCTAATATATAAAGGGTTCGGATCTCATTAAACTGTGGACTACCCATGTTTTTGAAGGCATAAGGACTTGGATTAAGTGATATAAAACACGTAAGCACAAGAATTTGTGCGTATAACTAAATTATCTATTAGTCCAAATGATTCGGTTACATACCCAATCCAAATATTACTAAATGATGCATAACTTTGAGTAAAAAAAAATCCTAACCACATGAATGTATGTAGAATGACTATAGTAAACTTTGGTGTGGCAGAACTTGGTCCTATTTTTGAAAGCAAAAGGGCGAGATACCCATGTAAATGGGAATCAAAATATCCAATGTATTTTTTTTGTAAGAAAAAGTGTTAACGCCCGAACAAAAACCATGTGGAAATGAAATGGAAGCTACATCAGCTGGCACAGGGCGAGATAAAAGCCCTAGAATAACATCAAAGAAACGGCATACATTGAATCCAACTCCACAAGCATCTTTCTGAAGCTCCTGGACCAATCAATCTGCAAGCGAATGACAATAGCTCATCTCTCAGTTTGAGAGATAGAGCAAGACCCTATGTTAATAAAACAAGCCCACCATACTGGTCAACCCTATGTTAAAAGCTTGAAAGATATTTAGTGTTTGATGATTCAATAAGTTTGAGTATTTAACCAATGGTATAGACTCCATGTGAGTAGAAGAAATGAATAGAGGTAGGCAAGCAGTAGCCAATAAAACATTAATATATAAAAATGAGTCAAACCTAATTTCTTTGATGAAACAGAATATGTAACAATAATGTTATTTGATACAAAACTATATAAAACACGATTCAGTTTTTAAAATAATGGGTGATGGTGAGTAGAAATAGTGGCAGTAACAAGAATGGAGGTTGTTGAATAACAATGACAATAATGGTGGTGGAAGTGATATGGTGGTGGTGGAGGGGAAGTGACGTAGTGATGATGGTTGTATTAGGTTCAATGCAAAGTTAATCCAATAAACAACTTAATATGATTAGACCAAGGTCACGGTCAAATTGACGGGATTGGTTTGAGTTTTAGAAAATAATCATCACCATTTTTTCATCATTGTCGTTATTCTCATTTTCACTGTCACCATCAATATCATCATTATTATCATCATCATTGTCGTCATTTCCATTCCATTATCTCTGTTACCATCATTATTTCATAATAAAGCAAGCTTATTTTATTTATTTTTAATTTATAAAACTAAAATTGATTTCAATTTTTAAAATTTTAAAATTAAAAGTGATAAATCACTTTGAAAAGGATCTAAGAATTTTACATATCTCTTACTTTGATCATTAATTAAGTTGAATAACATCATTTTTTTTAAAGTAAAAAGAAATGTTTTGGAATAAAGTTGTTATTCTTATCGTCCTCATATTGCCACAGCTTCATTTTCAACTTTTTGACTTGGCATCTCTAAAAGTTTCAAGATTTGGGTTGCTTGTCCTCGATCACCTTCTTCAAGCTATGTGACTTGGCCTGCTTGTTCTCTAGCACCTTCTTTGAGCTACGTGGTTGAAATTTCCCCAAGAACAACATATTTAATTTGATCTGCTTGAAAAGATATTGAAGATAAAAGGCACATTTTTGGATTTATCTAAAAACATGTTAATCCTTTTGTTAATTGTAATTATAACAAAAGAAACCATTTTGATTAAAGTACGCATAACATAAAATGCCATTGGTAGAAAGACTTGGTTAGTTGGCTGACATGTAATGGAAATCTATTTTAGCTATGAGGGGGAAACGACAACATAGGATATTATGGCGTAAGGGACTATATAGGGGAAAATTTTGGCTGTAGCTATAATGGACATAATTATAGATTACTACAAAGACTCAATTTTACATTTATCAAATATTAATCTTCCCAAAAACAGAATAATATTAGTTTTAACTCTGTTAACATGGATTGGCACAAGTAATTCTCTAATGTTTAAGGATCAACTAATTGACACAAGTAATTCTCTAATGTTTAAGGATTAACTAAGTAATTATAATTAGGTGGAAGTGTTTGTGGTTCACACCAGTACAATAACCCTTTAGATGGATCTTTAGTGACAATCCTAACATGTCATTGGGGGCACCGTCCTTTTCGGTAGTATTGGGGTGTCTTTTCATTCTATCATTTTTTTTAGCGAAAAGAATAGGTTCCAAGTCCTAATTGGAGAGAAAATGTATTAAAAGTAAGCAAAGAAGGTAAAGTGAAAAAAAAATTGCAGATGTGGTTTAATTGTTCAATGATAACTTATCTTTCAACTTGTAGGATATTTGTTTTAAAGTTACACTAATAAACATGTACGGTACGGTTAATTCATGAAACTACAATGTACCAAAAAAATTCTTGGAACTACAGATAGGTAGGATGTACATTTTTCTTTTATGTGCTAATAAATCCCACATAGATTTCATTACAAAATTATTTTACTTTAGGTACAGCTGAGTGATCGAAGGATATAATTATATAAATATTATTCCTACCTATATAGCCGTTTATTGTAAGGACATAGTTTGAACATCATCATACCTGTAAACAAAAAAATTGTTCTAGGTAGGAATTCATGTGTCGTATTTAGGTGAGAAATTGAAGAAATCGGGTGCATGCATCTCATCCTAAACACCTGTACACCAAAGCCCTTGATGATAAGGTGAAAAACAACCAAATCATTGTACCTTTGCCATAAGTTATGACAAATTTTGCAATTAAAAAATATTTGAAAATGTTTCACGTTAAACTCAGAAATATTTTGTGCAATTGAGATATCAAATGAAAATAAAATGTGAACAATAAATTGCCTATTTCCCCAATATTGTCATATTAATAACGATGGAAGAACCAAGCCAAAAAAATGTTACTGTAATAAAAGAAGATAGAGATGTTTATACATAAAAATTTGACTTTATTTTTTATGTTGTTAGTGTAAAAAGTTTACACAATTAATCAATAAAAATTATTGTTTAGATAAGTTTTAAACTAATTATTATAAAAAAATTAACTAATTTATGATATCTAACAATTTATAATTAGTTCTTTTCTTTTCCCGTGCCATATTATGTAATCCACCACGGCACCACCCCAAAATAAAAACTCCAATTTGTATTATCTCTCTTTTATTCGCTAGTTTTTCAGTGGTTAGTTTCTCTCTCATTTTACAGTGTCTGAGAAGAGAAGGCAAAATTGAGAACCGACCATTCCTGATTGGACTCTAATGAATGGCTCATCGAAATCTTAATCACAAGTTGACATGGCACCATCAGAACCGTTTGTCAATGTCCCTGAAAATGAAATTCCAAAAACAGATGAGTGTGCCATGAAAAAACCACTTCCACTTGCTTCTCTTCTCTCTCTCTGTTCTTTTCTTCATTCATTTGTTCTCACTGTAGTGCTCACGAAGCACTTCACCAGCGCATGCCCACCAAAGCAAAACCAATTTTTTCTCCAAAGTCTGAATCTTTTCACCCTTTATTACCAAATCCGGAAACCCCAGATCTCGGGTATAGCCGGTGATCTGAATTTTTTTTTTCCTCTGCTTTTCTTTGAACATTACATTCCCGGAAAACGGTTTTCCGGGGAAAGAAGTGAAGGAAGGGCGGAATTGGGGTTTGAAAAATGCGGCGAAGAGCGACGGATTTTCGAAGGCCAGTGCGTAAGAGGGTTCCAGATGCGTTGTGGTGGGCATTGTGCTGTGCAGTGATTCTTCTCTTTGTTTATATTCTGAGCAAAGGGAACAAAATTGAGTCCAGACCCGCTTTGTCCAAGGTATTGTTTTTTTCTCAATTTGTTTTGTTTTGATAGATTTGTCCTGTCGGGGTGCCGGAAAATGTGTGGGGTAATTAAAAAAAAGTTTTTTTAATTATTAAATTTTGAATTTTTAACTCAGGCTTTTGAGGGGTTCAACTTCTGTCAAGTTAATTTGATTTTGGGGGGGGGGGGGGGGGGTCTGTGAACGAGTGATTGGTGTGGCTTGTTTTTGTTAATATGGTGCTGGGAACTGATTTTGGGATTGTGTGTTGTGTCGTATGTATTTAGGAGATTGTGTGAATTGGCTTTTTACAATACTTTGTTTTGGATTTTTAAATTTTTTCTTTTCTTCCGTTTTTTGTACGGGAGGTGAAGGAGTGAGTTGAATGTTTTTACATCAATCAGAACTCGAATGCCTAATAATTTGGAATAGCAGTGTTATGCTAGATCTGATGTTTTAAAATGCTGATTTTATTAGATATCAACAGATTCAACACTTGCACAATTCATTTTTATTTAGTCTAAGATGGCTCACTGGCATTGATTTTTGCAAGTTCGAGTAATGTTTATAATTACTGCAATTGTATGGAGAGCGTAAATCTTGTTTTGCAATAGGGAGAATAGTGATTTTTCTAGATGTTGCTCTTGTTGTAAGTTATGTCACATACACTTCATATCCTTATTACAGAGAAAAACCACAGTTCCTTATAAAGATATTTATTATAAAAAAATTCCTAATATTAGATCGGTAACAGAATGGTCAAGTTTTTCCAGAAAGGATCATGCATGGATCATAAAAACAATACTTGAATTTGATTAAGTTACTATAATGCTGCTTGGGGTGTAGATTGGATCCCTTGCGTCCTTTTTTAGCTAACAATAACTTATATCCTGTTGTGCAGAAAACTTACAGGCATGATAAGATTATGGAAGGCCTTAATATTACTGAAGAGATGTTAAACTCTAACTCGTTCACGAGACAACTCAATGATCAGATATCCCTGGCAAAAGCTTTTGTTGTAATTGCAAAAGAAAGTAATAATCTCCAATTTGCTTGGGAATTAAGTGCCCAGATCCACAATTCGCAGATGCTCCTCTCGAATGCAGCCACTAGGCGTCTTCCTTTAACAACCAGGGAAACAGAAAGGGCTATCCATGATATGGCATTATTGTTATACCAGGCCCAGCAGCTCCATTATGATAGTGCAACCATGATCATGAGATTCAAAGCAAAAATTCAAGCTCTTGAGGAACAGATGAATTCTGTTAGTGAAAAGAGTTCAAAATATGGACAAATAGCTGCTGAAGAAGTCCCAAAAAGCCTCTATTGTCTAGGTGTCCGGTTGACTACAGAATGGTTCAAAAACTTCAATTTGCAAAAGAAATTTAAGGACAAAAGGCACGTGGTGATGAAGCTTAAGGATAACAGTCTTCATCACTTTTGCATTTTCTCTGATAACATTATTGCAACTTCTGTTGTGGTCAATTCAACTGCAATGAATTGTAAAAATCCCAATATGATTGTTTTCCACCTTGTCACTGACGAAATAAACTATGCTGCAATGAAGGCATGGTTTGCCATGAATGATTTCCGTGGGGTGACTGTGGAAGTTCAGAAGTTTGAAGACTTTACTTGGTTAAATGCTTCATACGTTCCAGTGCTCAAGCAACTTCAAGACTCAGAAATACAGAGCTACTACTTTTCTGGCAACAGTGATGAGGGCAGGACACCTATCAAGTTCCGTAACCCTAAATATTTATCCATGCTTAATCACCTGAGGTTTTACATCCCTGAAGTTTTTCCTGCACTTAAGAAGGTGGTGTTCCTGGATGATGATGTTGTGGTTCAGAAGGATCTTTCTGGTCTTTTTTCCATTGATTTGAATGAGAATGTAAATGGAGCTGTTGAAACATGCATGGAGACATTTCACAGATACCATAAATATTTGAACTACTCCCATCCTCTTATACGTGCACATTTTGACCCCGATGCTTGTGGATGGGCATTTGGGATGAATGTATTTGATTTGGTTGAATGGAGGAAAAAGAATGTAACTGGCATCTACCACTACTGGCAGGAAAAGAACATAGACCGAACATTGTGGAAACTCGGTACCTTGCCACCTGGACTGCTGACATTTTATGGATTAACTGAGCCCTTGGATCCATCATGGCATGTTTTGGGTTTTGGCTACACCAATGTTGATCCTCAGTTGATAGAGAGGGGAGCTGTATTACACTTCAATGGGAACTCCAAACCCTGGTTGAAGATTGGGATTGAGAAGTACAAGCCCCTATGGGAAAAATATGTTGAATACTCTCATCCTTTGTTGCAACAGTGTAACTTCCATTGATTTTGAATTGCATTTAAATTGATACTTCAAACCTTGGTGGAAGATTCAGATACAGGGCTAGGCTCTGTTGATGGGGTAGGAGAATATATTATTGGCCGTTTGTAGGTCTGGCAGGCTTGGTGATTCTTACCAGAAAGTGAATTCAGGTCTTGATTTGTAGTCAGAAATGCTTGTACAATTTGAAAAGGTCAAGCATGTCTGGTGGCTTTAACTTGGTGCCTTCATTGAATCCGGATCTACTTCTGTAGCATATATAATTATACACGTTCATTTGTCAAGTATTAGACTGAATCAGTTCATAGTTTTCAAGTGTAGTCAAGGATGAGATCTGCTGCAAACTTCTTATTGTTCATTACTGCTCCTTGCAAGAACAGATGTTCTTTCCTGTGACATTCATTTGCTGAAACTTTATTCTGCTATTCTTGTTGCCATTTTTTTAAAAGTAGTTACTGTTATTTAGTTCTCAAATTCTCATGTATCACAAAACTATAGTTTATTTGTTCCACTAGCAGAAATTCCAGCTGCATTTGTTGTTATGTGTGGGGAGAATAGTCACATGCTTGTGACAAGTATGTTACGGATATTTTGTACCTTATATCTCAATAGTCCAAATTATTAGTATCTAAGATTATTAGTTCAAGGATGCATGCGTGTTCAGCATGGTAGTTAAATGCTTCCTTGTTCACCCAAAAAAAAAAAAATGCTTCCTTGAGTTCCTTCTTGCTTATTAGGACACTGGTTCAACTTTGCATGAAGTCACTGAGGTATTTTAATCGTTGATGTTTTTACTTTTTACTTTTTTGGTTGACAAGAAATTAATTTCTGATCATATTAATGAAAATATTTCAATAAGGACTATATACTTCATTTTAGTACTTTCTACTATTTTCAAGGGTGTTTTTGACACGTATGGAGGCAACTTTATTAGAAAACGGATCGTCAACTGAAGAGTTAGTTTTCTGACACTACAGCAAAAAACAATAATGCATACTTGCCTTTTCTCTAAAAAGTAATTCAGAAAAGGAAAATAAAGAAGAAAGAAAATAAGGGGTTGTTTGGTTTGAGAAAATATATTTTATTTTCATTTCTTGTTTTTAGTTTTTGAAAACAATTTTCATTTTTAAATTTTTAAGTTTAAAAAATGTGTTTGGTTTAATTATTTTCAATAAAATTTCATGAAATGATTTTAGTATAAATTTTATAAATGATTTTTAAAAAATATAATATGTTTCCTGAATAATAGTTATCAAAATCATTGCACTATTTATTTTTAAAAAGTAAACATAAAAGTTAATATCAAATTTTTAGTCTCAAACAAATATACACATAAATGATGACCAAGTTTGACAAAATAGCAATCAAATCAATTTTTTCATGACCTATGATAACTTTTCTACATCTGATTTGTAATAGTTTCTTGAACTTGTGTCATTTCAGCAATTTGATTAGCATTCATATTAACATCTTTTTGGCCTACACTTAAACTTTGTTTATCCATAATTAACTCTTCTCTGTCATATTGGTTAAAAAGTTTATCAATACACACTCACAACATTGATAGAGATGCGAATAAGAACCTGAAAGTAGTTTGTGAAAAAAAAAAAAAGATGAATAAAATCAACTCAAGCTCAAGGATTTATTGGTCAAACTGAAATAAAAGATTATGGAAAAATCATAGAGGATATTTTGAGTTAAAATTCTCGTAACCTCAATCTGAAACCAATTTTTCTAGTGCTGAAAGTAATTTGCGTATAAAAAAGTGGGAAAAAAGCATGTAAACCAAGATTTGGAAGATTATAAGAGATTGTTTAGTTATGAGGCATTTGAATCTTCAAGAAGAAAACAAACAGCGTGAGGGTAGGAGACTCACCACGCTGGAACAATAAGAGAGACAGAGAGAAGAATATCAAAATATTTACACTTTGTGTTACCGCATTGTCTATAAAGATAGTTTCTGTTTTCATGAAAATGGGAAAAAAGAAAATTTTAAGTTTTTGAATTTCTACTATTTTTTTGAAAATATTTCTTAAAAAAATATTTTCAAAATTTCAACCAAACATATTTTTAACACATTTTTCATTTTCAGTGAAAATAAATAAAAAAAAACAGACAAACTAAAGGCACCCTAAGGAATTAAAGATTTTGTTTTCTGTTAGGGGTCATGATAGAAATGAGAAGAAAATCTTACAAAGTACTAATTTTCTCGTAACGTTTGTGTGCAGTTGATTTTTTTTAATAAAGGGTAGTTGTGTGATATATAGCATTAGCTGATTTTTGGTGAGCTAAAATTACGTTTTACCATGATTTCAATTTTCTCGTATTCATTTTAGTCCATTTCATCATTTAGTTTAAGCCTATAAGGGATAACTATTGAAAAGGTATAAATGTTGTCTAGCAAATTTATGATACTTCCTTTAAATATGATTGTATTATTCTCAAACAATTTTCTCATATGTTTCAGTTTTACAAATTGTTGAGTCAACATGTAACTAAACGTGATCACATCATACACCATTACTTAATAATTAGAAAAAAACATAAAATCAAATTCACATATAGTAATAATTTAATTAAAAAATCGTGCAATCCAACCAAACATAAAGGGTATGAGAAAAGGCCATTTCAACTTTGAAGAGCTTTGAAACATGTGGCACTAATAGATTTCTTCACCCCTCAAACAGGAAGAGCCAAATTATCGGCAATGATTTTTCAACTTCCATTCCTGTCTAGCTGCCAAACATAAACTGTTCCTCACTCCTCAACAATCAATAACTGGTGTAAGAAAAGAGAGATTAAAAGAAATGAATAGGGTCAATGAAATAAATCTATTTTTATATATACAAGAAGCATATATGGTAAGAGACAAGAGTGTAAGAGTAATTCTTATCTTAACAATTAAAATGGATAGTCAAGATTACGTATATGTATATATCAAAGATTAACTCTTCTTATTTCCCACCTTTAGTTAGATATGCTTCTTATGTCTGTGGGTGTATATATGACTCACACTTTATTATTAATTTCCCTCAGTATGAGCTCATTGTGAATGAGAAATGATGGAGTGATGGTTTCATGATTTGTGAATGTGTTTAGAGAAATTTGATATGTGTTTGGGATGGTCTCACAAAGTTACAGCAATCTGTTCTGAAAAAGAAGATAAAGTTTGTCAGAGAAAAATTTGAAATGAAGATCGCTTATGTACTGTATTCTCAAGTCAGTACCAAATCAAACTTTATTAAGATTTGCTTAACATATATATTATTTCAATGGTTTCATTTTCATTCACGTGTACATATATTGTTGTTTTGGCAGATGAAGCTATTGGAAGCTTGGGGAGGAATGGAAAGGCAACACTTACAAGCAATTACTGCCATCAAAGTGTAACTAGCTAGGTACAATAGAAACATTTACCATACCAGAAGTGATAGGAAAAGTGTATTGACTGAATTAAATCTTTTACTTAATTACAGGTGAACATGCAATCAACATCCATTGCTCTTCGGCATGCATCTGATCTCACAGCTTCCATCAAGTTAATTTTAACTACTTGTTCATCTTCAGTATGTTTGTTAACACTGCTATTTATTCTTGTTATTATCTATGAGGACTTAAATTGAAATCGAAATATATATTGCTTCATCAGGAGGCTGAAAAGATTGTTGCAATGCTATCAGAATTAGCGAAAGTTATTGCACAAGAGAAACAGCTCTTAGAAGAGTTCTATGATCTTTTCCAGACCATAGGTGTCTTTGAGGTAACTAATTTCAATTTTACATGACAACCAAGAGAGAATAAAGTTAAGCTAGCTTCCATATATAGTTTCATTTGAGTATATAGAAAATAAAGCATTGTGTTCAAATTTTGTAAAACTATATATAAAGTCTAGAGCTAAAATATCCTCATTTTAATTCCTGTGATACAAATTCGTGTTCACAATTAAATTTCATCATAATTACTTATTGCATACGTGTTGCTTGGAAATAAAATCCTTTGGGTTTATTTCTCGTTAATTTTATCACAAATAAAATGTTAGCAGGTTCAAGAAAGAAGTGTAAAGTGCAATCTCGTTCAACTTGAAGGTTGGCAACAAAAATATCAACTGCAGCAATTCCTACTACCGGAGATCACTTCATAGATCGTTGAGAGAAATATGGAAGTATTGATTGACAAATTTTCTTAACATTGCAACTGCTTTCATGGTCCTCGAAACTATAATTGTTATTCTTTAAACCAGCATGTACGATTAGTTTACATGTTACAGTGTCCCTTCATAGTAGCAAATAATACCAATTTAATAATGTACTCCTGAAAAATGATATTTTCCCCGTAAAATCTCACGACAATTTTTTTTCTTTATCTTTTGTTCATCACATTATTTATCTTAGTCTACAGTTATCTTTTCATTCTTTCAATCTCTCGTTTCTTTTTAAAATGTCTTGTGAGAATATTACGTGAAAATAACAATATTATACCGTCTGCATTTTATCTCTCGTCTCTGTTGTTTTTTTTTTCTTTTAACACTTGATTTTCCTATATCTCTTTTCCATTTTTTTTCTGTTTTTTTTTCCTTCTCTTTTTCTTCAACCTATTTCACACTACACGAAAGGTGTGAGATAAATATTTTCCTTTATTTATTCTCATGTCAAATCCGTAGTTTGTGCAAATATGGTATCTACATAGGAACTTGTTTTACTTCACTTAAAATTTGGTTATATCTTCAGTTAGAATTTATAATGGCATGAATCGTATGATGGGGATTTTCCTAAAGCAACTGCGTTCTATGGATTAATTAAAAAAACACATAAATTCATTCTGGACAGAAAGCTACTTATCCTCTCCAATTATTTTTCTCTTCATTCTTTTCATTACTAAAGTTTTGGATAGATAAATGTAATGGACGACATGTAACTCATTAATTGAAAAGTACCATTTATTTTTTCAAAACCATAGAAATGGAAGAAATGAATAGAAAAACAAATGGAGATGATGTTTTTCCTCCATTTTTTCAGTGGTGACATGCTCAGAAATCAACATAAAATTTGAATATTTATTAAGAATAAAAAAATATATTTTAGCCTTATTTAAAAAATAATAAATTAAAAAAGTAACAAATTTCTGGTTGTATCCCAGATTTCGTTAATCGTGAATGCTCTGTCACCAAAATCCTTATCTTTCAAGCACAAGACAGAAAGCTTGCAAATGTAAATCAAACTTGTGGGACTTACACGTATCAATGATAGCAGAGAAAGAAGCTTGCGATCCCCTTGAAGATTAATTTGGCAAATATTCTCTTGATTATACAAAGTAGTTTTTTTTTTTTTTTTTTTAAAAAAGGCATTCGTACGATTTACACAAAATCAGCTTCGTACTAAATAATATTATCCATTTTGGGGAGGCAGAAAGTAAACTTTAATATCAGAAGTGAGATAATTTAATAATATCTCACAAGGTCATAAGTTCAAACGCTGTGACACTATTAAATTATCTCACTTCTTATATTTGGAATTTGTAAAAGTAATTAGGACTTTGTAAATTACTTTAAGTATTCGGTACGGCAAAAGATATTAGTCCATTGGGCCACGATTAGCTCTTACCAGGCTTTCCACGTTATTATTAGTCCCCAACCACGACCTCTACAAAAAACAAAAAAAGAATATTTCTTTGAGTTTTATAGCCAAAAGAAAAACAAATTTATTTGGTTCATAATGGCCTGAGCCGAGACTCGAGGTTCCTTTGTTTCGTCTCTAGACTTGGAACTGAAACAGGTATTTTAACTGTTTATTTCAATTGTCGTTATTTTTTTCCCACCTTTCTCTCACAATATTGTCTTGTTCAGTTATGAAAACTCTAAATCTCTATTTTTGGTACGATCTTGCTATTCTAATGCATTTTGGCATTTCCTATGTCGGAGATGGTCATTACCTATTACCCATATCCGCCAAAATTAGCTGTTACATAGGTGTCTTCACTCTTCACATCTCATGACTCATGTTTAAAAAATCAAAAACAAAAATTGATTAATTAATAATATTTGAGATAAGGTTTTGTTTTAGTTATTGTCCTTGTATTCTTAAATGGATTGTGGCCACATTTTAAGGTTAAGTGATTTTTGTTGTCTGACTCACTCACTCACTCCACATAGGTGGTGATTGAAATTTGTAAATAAACATGCTGAAGTCCATTGTGGGATGCTGCAAGGTGTACATATCAGAGAGCAGAAACAGAACTGCATTAGAATCAATAGAACGAGCTTCCAAGCTTTTCCCTTTGGCTCCAATAATCAACAAGTTTGAGGATGTGGCCTATAACAGAGTTGGTTACACCCTTGTCTCTGAATTGGGTCATTCAGGGCCATGCCACTTGTCAAATGCTGTGTTGGCAATGGTGAAGGCTGCATTTGACTCCATTGACTTTGAGGTGCACACTGGTACTCATCCTCGGCTTGGTGTTGTGGACCACATTTGTTTTCACCCCCTGCTTGATGCTTCCTTGGATCATGCAGCTAATGCTGCTAGGTGTTTAGCCACAGACATGGGTTCTACTCTGCAAGGTTAGTAGTATCAGTATATATTGTATGGCTTCGGGGTCTTCGAATTTGCTTAACTTTTGTTATGCTGCATTAGATGTTTGTAAGCACTCTTAGCATTTAGAAAGAAAAGAAGTTAACGTGTAGATGCTTAAAAGGGTGATGTTAGTAGTTGAACAATATTCACTTAATTGAGAGCATTAGAAATAATGTGCAACAGAGATGAAGAAGAAAGAATAATGAACACACAGATGTAAGGTAGAAAATCCTTCACAAGAAAATAAAAACCATGGCAGAAGAGAAGCTAATTCACTGTATAGAAAATTGGAAAAAAAAAAAGTTTTTAGTTCCTGTAACTTGTAAAATTCTTGGATTTAGTCCATGTACTTCACCATTGAACATTTTGGTCCCTAAACTTTTAAAAATTGGTGTTTTTAGTCTCTTAGGACAGATGTCATGTAGGAAACGGTGTGTTAATAGTATCTATCTTAAGCGACTAAAAACACTTATTTTTCCCTAGAAAATTTGTACAAGAGAAATTCTAAAAGAATGGTTGTAGGATTGTAGTGTCTAACTGGCTATTTTGAGAAACTACCAGCTCTATTATATTTGTGCATATAATATCTTAGCCCCAAAAACATAAAAGTCCACCACACCCCCAAACATGATCAGTGGTGAGCTCTAGTCGCACTGCGAGCTTTTTGGACTGGACAAGAATTCAGATCACCAACTCTAATATAGAGTTAATCTTTTAGATTACTACTTATTATACATGAGAAAATCAAATAACCTCTTCAGTTCTATGCAGAAATAGATTTCTTGAACTTCATTCTGTTTGAATGTTGGTTAAGAATCATGTCTTCATGATTAATTCTTCTTAGCTCCCTAGTTTCAATTTGTTTGGATATTTCCTTGTTCATACATGATTAGTTTTAAAACTACTACTTTACACGCTAATAAGGTGATTATAGTGCTGCCAATCATCTTTGTAACTTTTATGTTTGCATGTCAATGATCATTAAAAGTATGTGCAGTTCCCACTTATCTATATGGAGCAGCACATGAAGAGGGGAGGACACTTGATTCAATCAGAAGAATATTTGGTTATTTTAAACCAAATTCTATCGAAAACCAGTGGATTGGGGGGATGAAATCAGACTCTTTGCCGCTGAATCCTGATAGTGGTCCATCTCAAGTTACTCCAGCAAAAGGTGTTGTGGTCATTGGAGCAACCAATTGGGTTGATAACTACAATGTCTCTTTATTATCTTCTGATATTAGTGCTGTTCGGAGAATTGCAAAACAGGTTAGTGGAAGAGGTGGTGGACTTCCTTCTGTGCAGGCCATGGCACTTGCACATGGTGAAGGTGTCATTGAGGTAGCTTGTAATTTGTTGGATCCAAATAAAGTTGGTGGTGAAAGAGTACAACAAGAAGTTGAGAACCTGGCAAGGGAAGAAGGTATTTCTGTGGAGAGGGGATACTACACAGACTTTTCACAGGATCAAATCATTTCAAGTTACTTGGAGTTCTTTGAAGAGAAAATTTGAGGTCATACTGTCATAGTGCCTTGGTTTACTGCATATAAAATAATTCTCACCAGGGAAAATTACTTTCTCGTGGACTATCTGCTAGTGAATTTTCCTTCTCAAGGCAAAGTTAATTTGGCATCCCTTGAAATTAAGATAGAAAGAAAAAAAAAATCTATGGATGAATTTTTCATGTAATTGGTCATTCTTAAATTTTTACATTCGTTTTCAATAGAGATTAAACTGACACTAAAATATGTCATTCTAGCTTCTGACTTGCCTCCCTATTCTGCTTATCCTTCTAATGAACAATGTTCTGTATATAGAACATAAAAAGATGGGTGAACCTAACCTTATCGATACCTCTTGGTAAGTTTGCTACTGGAAAAATTACTCATATTTTAGTTGGTGGTTTACATACAACATCTTGAAGTTTTCATCAATGGGAAATAGTATGAGAAAAAAGGGTTTAGGGAGTTGGCCGTGGTGGGTTTGAACTTTGAACTTTGAAGTGACATTGTGCATAAAAGATACTGAAAGAAATATGACTAATACGCTGTTTTTTTTATATATACTGTAACTAATACACTGTTTATCATACTCTTTCAAATATATTTATATTATTGAGTAAAATTGATATATGATTCATCTTAAATGATGTGGATGAGAGTGTATTCCAAAATGAAATAGTGGCGCGTCTCATCAGCTAAGTGTGCCAATTCTTTATGAATTAAAAAGAAAGTGAATACTTATTGAGCATAGTTGAATTGATATCTCTTCTGAGCTAGTTTGAGGTAAATTACGTCTCCCCATTATTTTTCTTACTTTTCTAAAACGTCATCCGATTGATTTTTTTCCCCATTTCAATCAAACATGAATTAGGTGATTTTATATGTTTTCTGTAATTTGTAAAATAGTCGGCATCCGCTCCATTTTTCTGCCTTTCTATTGCATGATTGGTGTTTTAATAATGGTTTGTGGTTAATAATGTTATTAATGTATGACAGTGTAGGATTTAATTTATTGCCGTTTAGACTAATTAGGCACGGTACTTTTAGTTCATAAAAAAAACTTGGTAACTTTTAAGTTGAAGGAAAGAAAATAAAAATGTTTAAATATCTTTTTCTTTTAATCTTTGTAAAATTATTTTTTTATTTTTAATTTTTGTAAATTATGTTTGTTTTATTTTTTGATTCTTATGATGTTTCAGATATTATTATTTTTACTATTCAAAATATTATCTAAAGTGTTTTAAAGACTAAAAACAAAATAAATATAATTTGTAATGATTAAAAATAAAAAAATAGTTTTAGAAGGATAAAAAATAAAAAAAATATTAAATTACAAGAATAAAAAATATATTTAAATAAAAGAAAAAGAGTAGAAGCTAAGACTTTTAGGTTGTATAATTGTGTAAACAAATGAAAGGGAAAACAATGTGATAAAATGAAAAAAACGACCTTAATAAAAAAATACGATACAATTTATTTGTCTTTTTTTAATTTGTTAAACCTTCTCTCTCCCATTTTCTTTCCTATTTGGAGGCATGAAATTTTTAGCTGCACAGTGAAAATGCAATAAATTCTTCTTATATTGTAACATTTCAAACAAAAGAAGAAAGCATCATTTTAATGTTTTCCATCACTCCCTAGTTCTTCTTCTCCTTTTAATCTCTCTTACAAACAAACCATTGGTTTGGTAGACTGTTTTTATCTTTTATCAATTTCATTAGACTAATGGGTTCTTTGACTTCCTTTTCACTTTTATTGTTTTTAAAATAATTTCATATTATTCAGGAATTAATTTTTCATCTAGAACAATTTATGAATTTTTGGAAATTAATTCAAAAATAAGTATTAAAAAAACATATATATCTGGGAGATGTTTTCTTATCTTCCTTTTTCTGTGTTTATCTTGTTCAACCTCTTTGTCTCAACAATCTTATTTAATTGAAATTTAAAATCTAACTAAAAAACAAGCACACTCTAAATTTATCTAATATTTCATGAGTTAATCTCACGATTATGTTCATTATAAGATTCTTCGTCCAAAACCAAAAATAAGAAAATATAACATAAATGATAATATTGGAACTAAAAATTATTTAAGAAACGTGAGTAAATTACAAAATACTCCAATGAGATTTTGTGTAATTATACAAGTATCTCTTATATTTTCAATCATTAATTTTGTCGTCTATATAAGGAGTGTTAGTGAAAAAATGTTATTGTAATGTCTTTAAACTCAAAGAAAGTTAGTAAAAATAACTCCACACCGAACAAATCATGGACTCTGTTAGGTAATAGAATAGTTTCATTCTACAATAGATTCATTTAATTTTGAAAATATTATCTTTATTTTAAAAGATTGATGCTTTAGCATTAAAAAAATTTATATTGACTAATGTTTTTTAATTTCCAATGTGATATTAAAGGTTTTGTTTCAAATAATTACATTAATCTAAATAATGTTCTAGCGATATGTATATTAATATTTTAAGCACAATTGTTAATGACCTAATAATTATAAGTGATATATACATAGAGAGGAAGAATATTTTAGTAAAAAATATTTTAATAAATAACTTGCATATTGTTTTTAAAAAACAAAAATCTTAAACATTTTATTTTATCATTTTAAAATGGGAAAAGTATTAAATAAAAGCATTGGAAAATGCATGTACATAGACAAATAGGGAATTGGCAAGCATGAACAAGGACCTACCAACTGCCACCAATATACGAAACAGGTCCCACCCAGCAAGCAATTACACCTTTTCGATTTATTACAATGTGGCTCCATTTGATCCTTGGATCATATCAACGGCCAAGATCCAAAGTCTTACTCAAACAAGTTCGAACTTTAAGCATCTACTAAAAAATCAGAGCTAGCTTCCCTATAATAAGAGCACCTCAACCAACGAACTACTCTCAGTGTGCCTAACATCAATTAATTTTTCAACATTTCATTTCACCGCCAAAAAAACGAGAAATGGTGTTCTTCTGCTTTCTGGTGGACCAGCAGCGGCAGGTGCAGCGGAGCAAGCCGGCGGCGGGGATCTGCTCCCGCTGCGGCGGCGGAGCCAGCGTCGCCGACATGAAGACCGCCACCAGGTTCTGCTATGTCCCCTTCTACTGGAAGTCCTGGAGAGCCATCGTTTGCACTTTCTGCGGAGCCGTTCTTCGCTCTTACCAACACTAAATTCATTCATATATCAGCCACTGCTTAATTCTGTTTCCAATTACTATTATTATTTCCTTACACATGAAGTGCCATCGTCATATCATGTATTCATACTAACTTCCAACTCTTTCTAATTCCTATGTATTAATTCTTTCTTTCTTCTTGTTCTATCTAATTAGTTAGTTTCCCTAGCTTGAATTCTTTTCCTAGTTACAACTTACAAGTTAGAACTCTCCCTCTTAATTAATTTCTTTACGTGCTTGAATTAGTATAATTCACCTTTAATAAGTTGCTTTTGAAGATTTATATACATGAGGAATGATTAAGTTACTTCCAAAGTTATTCTTTTTTTTTTTAATTTTATACAAGAGGAATGATTAAGTTACTTCCAAAGTTATTCTTTTTTTAATTTAATAGATGAATTAATTATTTGTTAGAATTATCATATATCATCACGTGCAATTTGTTATTTCCATCATTTTATATTTCACTAAAGTTATTCTGATTAATCCAGAATTTAAGTAAAAATTATATTATAATAATATCTAAATAATTCAACTTTTTTGTTCAATCATTTGTTAACAAATTATTATTTGAATTTTTATTAAAAAAAGATGTTTTTATTTAATATTTAACAATGTCTCCAACAGAAATTATGTTCGAGAGAATAGTTGTGGAGAAAAAAAAATTAGAAGATTGAGTTCTGAATATTTAAATAATAATCTCTTTAATATTATTGCTGCTAACCGGTGATCCTCGGTTTAAAGGGATAATGTGTATTTATTTTGCCTTAAATAAGTGTAAGGTTTATATTGAGCTACAATCTGTGGTGCATAGCAAAGAGCATTAAGGAAAGGGCGAGGGGCAGGTGGAAAGTGATGTTGTGTTAATTTGTCATTAAATTAAGCTGTGAACTTGAGTGACATACCACACCACACCACACAGGGCATGGCATACACTAGCTTCTGCTTTTTTCTGAAACTGTACGCGCACTGCTATTTACAACTGCGATAAAACTTGCTTCTTTCCTTGGAATAACTTTTTTCACCGTTGCCTTATTTGGTATAAAAGACAATGACCGGAAAAAAAGTTAAAATTTAAATTCAAATCATAAAAATAAAATCACATTTTTACTGGAATCACGTCTGAGAACAGGTAAAAAGACACACTATGTTTTCATGCATTTTGTGTTTACACAGTCAAGTAAGTCAACTTTCATCGCATCTTTGTACATCATAATATTTTCCATTAGTTATTCTAAAATTTCAAGTTATACTTCTCCAACTTATGTTATTAATGTGTTTAAAAAAAACATGTTATTAATATGCGGTTTAAAGTAAAAATATAAGCAATAGTAATTGCATAGAGTGAAAAAAAGAGACATAATTTATTGCATAGGGGGTGTAACAGCTGGAGAACTACCCAAGTTATTGCATAGAGTGAAAAATCTCTCCCTGAACAGACTAGTGGCTACACTACAGTGCTTATACCGTTGATGCACACTTGTTGTTCACATGATACATCTTTAAGGCATGTAACTGACTCTGACTTCCAAATTTAATAGGACAGATATGAAGAAGTTGAACTTGATGTAAAAAGAGAGACTTTATTGCTCAACTAAGTTTAACTCACTAAATTTATATAATAACAATGAATTACATGTACCTTGTAGTCTTGTACCTGCAGCGGACGCGCATTTTCATTTTACAATATGCATAAAGTTGACTAGATTCACATGAATTAAACAAATGATCCGTTATCTATGCATGTATCTTTGTCTAGGAAGTGATCATGCATTCTGGCTGGAATATTTGACTATGATCGATGGAACTATTTTCTTAATTTTTTTTCCCTTAGCTTGACCATACTACTGGCCATGGCAAGTGTACAGCTTGAGCCATGTGTATGAGAATTTGAACTTTAAATGCGACATGCATACGAACTCATGTCGATAGCATGACAACCTTGCATGAGAGGTGTATAGTGTGTCTGCGCTACAGGACCACAATTGCCATAGCAAGCAAAAACAGTGGGTGAACATGCAAATGCAGCCCTAGTTAATGATTCATGGTTTTTGTGGTCTGAAATCAAATGCGGTGACAGGGTAGCTTACCAAATTACTATTACAAGCATATAGATGAGGCTTCACAAGTTTATCGGTTGTTGTTTTTTATTATTCACAAATATTAGTATTAGTTGTTAATATATTAATTTTTGTTAGAGAAAAATTCAAACTTATAATTTTTTTCTTCTTCTTTTAATCATTAAATCAACTTTATATTTCCTGTGTTAGTCGCTCGTTGTGACTGATAAATGTTTAAAATGATGAGAATTAAGTACTACCTCCAGTTTTCCTTTAAAAACACAAGTAATAATATATTTTACACTATTATGATTTATATTAACATTAAATAATTAGAAAGAAGCATTAAAAAAAATTATATTAACATAAATTGTGATGTATATAATAAATTTTTAAATAATTTTATAGTATCACATGGTTTTGCATAAATATGACTTATCCAATAAGTATTTCCAATCTTGTAAATTTCAACCATATAGGCTATGTTTGGTAAGATTTTTAGGAAATTATAAGATATTTTGATTAAGATAAGTTTGTTTAGTACACCAGCTTATTTAAATAATATATTTTCCATATGTTATTTTAAGTAGTTTATTTTGATAAGTTACTTGAAGTAGTTTATGAAAAATAAATTAACTTAAAAGTTAATAGTTTTTTGTTCTCAATTTTATCTTTATTGTTTTATTTTAAATTATGTTTTACCCTTTTATTTAATTTAAAAATCCTATTTCCTTTTACAATTCAGAAAACTTCTTTTATCTAATTTATTATTCTTACACACACAAGACAATCAATGTATCAATTGTTAGTTGTTATCGTCACATTGTTCCTTATGGTTAAAAATTATTTGAATTATATCAACTTTATAATTATTTGTTGAATAATTTTTGGTTTTTTAGTTATATGACCTAATTTAAATGGAATTTTAAACATATATGATTAATTTTGAATAGAAGATGTGATTTGTATCATATTTCATAGTTATGCAAGTGAGAAAGTTATACATCCAAGTTATTTTTTGATAAATAGGAAAATAAATGTTTAATAAAATTATAAAGAAAGAATATTTTTATTTCATTCAATTTCATCCTTTTTTCAAAAAAATGAAAATTTTGAGACTAAACAATATGAATAAAATCACCAAAATCTTTATCGCTTTTTATAATACAAATTTAAAAATCATTATCCTACTTTTTAAGAATATAAGTTATTAGAAATAAATTTAAATGTAAAAAACATCAAATATATATTTTGTCATTTTATATTTATCCGGTAGTTTTACATGGTACTTTTAGTTTAATCAATTAGTTTACAAACTTTCAGTTAGCTTCACAGTTTAATCAATTAGTTTACAAACTTTCAGTTAGCTTCACAGTGTAGCCAAATTTAGGGGTGTTGAAATCCAAAAGGATCCAATATAAAAACTAAAAACCTCTAAAAAAAAATCAAAAATCAAACTACATTTATTTATTTTTAATTTGTTTGGATATTCTTTTCTTAAACTGAAGGTTTGGTTTGCGGTTTATATTTTTAAAATTAAACCAAACCGCAAGTCCGCAACACTTATATTACTAAAATTAAACCAAATCGCAACACTTATATTACTTTAGTATTAAGTATTTTATATATATATTACTTGAGTTTTACAATATTTTATAATGTTATATATATGAAATTTATATAATACATATCACTTTTTTTTATGGCTTTTTTAGATACATTTGGTTTAAAATATAAAAATTTAACATATTTTTATTGTAAAAGATTTAAAATATTAATAAGTTTGATAGATTATTTTTTATAATTTTTTAATGTAATTTAATTTAAAAGATAAAAATAAAGTATATAAATTTTAATAAAATAATATTTTAGTAAAATTTATAAAAATCAAACCAAACCATAAAATATTAATTCAAATTTTATTTTAAATAAAAATCAAACCTCATATATTTTATATATTTAATTCTAATAATATTTTTTTATAAAAAATCAAATCAAACTAAACTCAACCACGTTCCTATCCAAAACAATGCGAGCAGTAAATGCATATTGTACTGTTAATGCGAGCAGGTAAATGCATGTAGTGGACATAATCGTGAGATTAACTCTTGAATGAAGGAGATGATTTTCTAAAATTCTTTTAAAATTGAGATATCTTGCTGTTATTTATAAAATTTGTTTGAGATCAAAAGTTTACTTCTTTTTCTTTTTTTTTCTACAGTTATCCCTTTGTATTAAACTCAAGCTAGGTACATTGCGTCACTGCCTATGCAAATTTCAACAGCCTAGAGTTTTGAACAGGCCAATTTGCGATTAAAAAAAGGAAAAGTTGGAAGTCACACTGCACGAGCCGAACTGCAGCGCAGAAGTAGGCACCCAAACAGTGAGCAATTTTCAGGACCAGCTGGAATCTGATGTAATTTCCTTTCGTATTAAGTCTTGCCATTTTATTTTAGGTATAAAAAAAGTTTTCCATTTTAATATCATTATAATAATTCTCCTATAATGACGAATAAAAAAATTTTCACATCTTTTTTACGTTTGTCTTTTTATATAAGAAAAGAAAATAATATTCATTGCATGGATTTAACGGAAAACCAATGGCTGGCTATTATGTGGATGCAAGATCATCTTCAAATTATAGGCATTGGAAGAAGTTGTATATACAAAATAAAAAATTATTATTAGTGACAAAAATTTTGCCATTAATTCTCTTGTGATCAAATTGAATCTCAGGTAAAGAAGTTGTATATACTTTGAATTCTATTTTTGGTATTACCTACTTTGTGACCCTAGGTAGGGCATTGTTTCTCAATGACCTGCATGATGGTGGTTGAAATGTAGTCTGTAATACAGGGTTTAATGATGAATTCCGAGAAAGTGTGACTAAATGCCCCAAGATGCCTTTTTGTTGGCCAAGGCACTTGTTATGCAGTCCTTGAATGGAGTGTTTCGAAATTAAATCACATCTACTTATAACTTATCTCCTGTCATTTCTAAAATTCTTTGTTTGGATTGTCATTTTTTTTTAGTGTCATTTGTGAACTCTAAAATTTCAATATAAATATGAAAAATAAAGAGTACATGTCAGTTTGGATAAGGTTTTAACCTTTTACCTAAAATCTCACCAATATGATTGTTTTCTTTAAGTTTAGACTGATTAAATCCTCAAATCGAATTAACAAGTTTATATACACTGGTATGGAAACACCCAGAATCATATTATTCATGCAATTCAGCAAATAGCAGAGGATAGAACCAAATTCTTTTTAAAAAAAACCTTGCCCGAACATTAGCCATCCTCGTGAGAATAATGATACACCGAATTGTATAATTAAAAAAAAAAGACGAAAAATAAATAATTTGGAGATGCAGGGGATCGAACCCTGTACCTCTCGCATGCAAAGCGAGCGCTCTACCATTTGAGCTACATCCCCACATGCTAGTGCTTGCAAATAAATAATAATAATATTAATAACATTACACTAATGTTTTTATTACATATCATTACGCTCACGTATTTTTTCATTAAAGTGAGGTGGAAGCATCACAATACAAGTGTGCACAAGTTGTTTTGGGGGAGACTACTTGCTATTGTTAAATGACAAATACTCTGTAGTTAAGATGTGCATGCAAGTGTATCATTGGTGGATTAGTAAGGAACAAAGCTGAGTGAAGAATTTCAATTAATTCTTAAACCGTGTTTCTATTTTCTCAGTCACTTTATTAACCCCCTTCTGATTAAAATAAAAAAAAAATTAAAAAATCCATTACTGCATATCGGCATATGCTATTTTTCATTTGGTTAATCATTATGCTGAAAATCTCAACATGACAACATGCAGGCATGATTCTCTTAAAAAGGAATTATCTTATATTGATTTCCACGCTTCATTGCCTACTGTTAATTAGTTTTATTTTTATGGTTTCCTTCCTGTTTACATGATGCTAAGTTGATTGTGTTATAATCCAACTTTTGTGTACCATCTAATTATGAGTCTACATTGTTGTGTTTGAGTTGAGGAATCAAGTTTTTTCCATTTTCATTTATGTTACATACATGTAGGTAAAAAAAAGATGTAGAAAGAGTTGCAGAATGAGGTAACTAACATTAACTACCACAAATCAGATATCAAACGAGGAAACTTCAGCTTCGAAGACTATTGCACCATTATTCAACTCCATACTCTTCTTGGAATTTCATTCTGCTTTATGAGTTTTCTTTTGTAAGAACACGTTATTTTTCTATTGACAATGAAAAGCTCTTAAAAACATTCTATTTGAATAATAGTTTCCAAAAATATGCTTTTATATATATATGTATGGTTAATAATGTGAAATGAGATTATTCTCATTTTTTCCATCGATCACTTTTACACCTTTTAGAAATGAAAAAGAAAAAAAGTTTGCACTTATAGTTTTATAAAAAGAAATTGCAAATATTCTCCTCTACTTTCCTCTCCTTTATTTCTCATCAAGTCATTATGTATATTGCATACACACATGACCAATTATAGCATCTCACTACCTCAAGAAAACAAACAATGCGATCAAGAATTATTGTAACACCAACATCAAGAAAGGGCTTATCATGATTGTCATAGATTCCATTGCCAACTATTGCATTCAGTACCTCCCATTGCATTCCATAAAGTCCATTCTAGAATGCAATTGAAGGTGCAGGATACAATAGTGAAAGTGCAGGAAACAAATGCCTCCATTGCCCGCAAACCAAAAGCCAACATCTTTGTAGTCTATGGTAGCACCAGTCAAAGAATATCATCAATATGAATATGGCAGTGGGATATTGCATAATTTGAGGTTGAAGTATGACATTTCCTTTGAGTCAGAGAGATCTTTAAAGAATACTAAAATGTTGAGACATTTCCTAGCTTTAGGGGCAGTAAGGTACAATGACATCATCCGTAAAAACAACTTGTTCTTGGTGGTGAAGAATCTCAACTGATATTTTCATCAATCTTGTTCCTCTCATGTTGGTGAAGGTTAATCCCAATTTTATGCATAGAAAATTTTCCGATCAAAGATATTGTAGTCATTATGAGAATGCTCTTTTCTCGGACCTCCCGGGTTAATGCCGTTGCCAAAATAAATTACAATTAAGAGATTTTCCTTTGATGATAGTTCAACAATAATGTACGCACGTTCACCTCGTGTAATCAGTCAAAAGCGACAAACTACATATTACTGGGTCATCTCTAGTTCTTGGTTAATTTTCCAGAAATCACATCCAGATAGACACGTTTGATTTTGGATTACTTTATGAAACAGACTACTACTAAAACTCACCTTAGATTTTCGTCCAAGCAACAAAATCATTCATTCGTAACTTGAGAAGCCAGCAGGCAAAAAACTAAAAAGTAACTAATGCAAGCAAAAGATTAAAATATCATTAAATGAATAACATAGACCAAAACAAAATCTTCACAATCGCAAATATTGCTTCCACAAGCTGCTCAACGGTTTGCCTTGGCAACTCTCTCAATTTCATCCTTTTTCTTGATAGCATAGCTGAAATGGAGTATTATTTTTCGGTAAAAAAACCCAAACACCAATAAAAAAAAATGAAAGAGATGAAGAAAATAAAATACATCAGAAAATGCCTCCACATAGAATTCCTAGAAGTATACCTGTTGGACGACCCTTTTGCTGCATTAATAAGTTCATCAGCCAAGCATTCAGCAATTGTCTTAATATTTCTGAAAGCAGCTTCGCGTGCACCAGTTGTTAGAAGATATATAGCCTGATTCACACGCCGAAGGGGTGAAATATCCACAGCCTGCCTCCTTACAACTCCAGCAGAACCAATTCTTGTTGCATCTTCACGAGGACCACTGAATAAACAAAACACAATCAAAACAGTAAGATAAATTACTGACACTTTAAAGTAAATTTAGTGTTCAATTCATATAGATGCACATCAAGAACTGCAAATAGTATTCATTCGCTACAGTTCAGTGGTAGCAAATTAATGCTTATTTGGAATGAATATAACATACCAACATTTACTGTTCAGAGTATCAGTACCTCCAAACAATACAAAATTTTATTACATTTTTTTGTGAATTATGTCCACCATAAACAAATTGCTCAATCAAAATAGTGTGGTGTTGATCACATGACATTATTCTATTTTAAGTAATTAAGGAGAATGATCAGATAGAGCTAATACACAGGTGCCATCATATAGGCTATCAAACCAATAGGGAAACAAACAATCATCATTCATTCTCTGACTACAACCACCATTAAGAAAACAATCACAGAAACTAGCATGCTCTAAAACCATCCTCTGCAAAGAAATCTTCTTTCCAAAAAAAAAACAACACATTCAATCAAAATATCTAAGTATGACAAAAACTACAAAAATAATGCAGAGGAAGACAAGGAGAATGGTCAGATAGAGCTAATACAAAATGCCATCATTCAGGCAATCAAACTAATAGGGAAACCTATAATCATCATTCCATCCTCCAAATCAAGCCAGACGAATAGCTTCCCAAGTAAACTCCAAATTGAGGTTCAAATATATAAAAATTAAACAATTTTACAAATATCAGACTCAACTTCTTAAATAATGAACTTACTGGACTTTCTACTATAGTACTATACCAATCTTTATTCTATAAAAGGCCTAGTCATCATCATCATCTAGATATAAACCATGAATACAAAAGTCATACCTGTTGATGACAGCATCAACAATAACCTGAATGGGGTTCTGGTCAGTCAACAAATGAATAATCTCCATAGCATGCTTGATGATCCTAACAGCCAAGAGTTTCTTGCCATTGTTTCTACCGTGCATCATGAGAGAGTTGGTGAGCCTCTCAACAATGGGGCACTGCGCCTTCCTGAACCGCTTCACGGAGTACCTTCCGGCGGTGTGAGGAACATATGTGGCGTGCTTGGATGCCGCAACTCCAATGTAATCAGCCAGTGAAATGTCAGTAACCTGATAACACAAGCAAAAAAAAAAAAATCAACAATAGTTTCGCATTTCACATAAGAACACAGAAAAACATCAAAACAAAATACATATCACAGCTTTTTTTAGGATATAATTTGCTAAGTAACTAAACCCTAGAAACATGGAAATCGGTACCTCAATATCCTCGAAGCTCCAGCGGTTAAAGAGCTTGACATCGATCTGGGTGGGATCTGGAACAACCACAGCTTCGTCGGCCATAGCTTCAAGAACAATTGAACAGATACAATTACAGAAAGCGAGAATAAAAAAATTAAAAAAGAAAAAAGAGGAACGGAACGGAACAAATGCAGAGCGAAGCAGAGTGTTGAAACCCTTCGATGATTAAGAGAGATATCTAACGAATGGTGGAGCGGCAGAAAGAACAAGACTTTCAATGAAAAGATTGAAATGGCAGTGATTGTACCTGAAATTAGTAGAGAGGAAGACGAGGTTAGGGTAGCCGCTGCTTACGCTTCTATCTCGCAAACAAGAACCACAACTTAAAACCCTAGTTGCTCAAATTTATACCCTCGGAGTGGCATAAACAAAGCTAAAACCTAAAAGACCATTAAACTATTTTAAAATTTTGAAAAAATTTTAATTTTCGTCCTGACATACTTCATCATCGTCATTTTAGTTTCTTTATTTTTTTTCATTTGATTTTAATTCTTGTATTTTAAATATTTTATGGCTTTAGTTCAATTTTTTATTTTGTATATATTTTAGGATTAATTAATTTTTTGTCTCTAAATTTTTTAAAATTCTAATTTTTAGTTTCTTAAATTTTTTTCACAATTTTTAATTCTTCGTTAATATTTTGTTAACATTTTTAATATTTTTTTATTTTTTTAGTTTTAGTCACTCATTTATTTTGATTACCCATAATTAATCTTAAATATAAAATAAATGAGAGACTCAAAATAAATAAACAAACACATTTTGAGTAATAAAAATAAAATGAGACTAAAATTATCAAAGGAACTTAAAATGCTGATAAAAAATTAATAAAAAAATAGGAACTTAAAAAAATTAAAAATAAGGAACTAAAAACTTTTATTTAAAAAAATAAAAACTTAATTAATTCTTTTTTTTTTTCAAATCAACACTCAACCTTAGTAAATGAATAGAAAAGGTTTTCAAGTAAATTCACACACTCACACAAAACCATGGTAAGTTTGTCGAAAAGAAAAAGATCAATCCATATGAAAAAAAATATATAAAAAGGAAAAAAAATTAAATCTAAAATGAACATCCTAATTTGTGTCAGAATTTTATTTTATTTTTAAATTTCACATATTATTCTAAAGGAACCTTAATCACAATCACAATACATGAAAATTCTGATATCGTCTATTCTGTTTCCTTCGCTTACATACACATCATATGTCAGATGGAATTGATCTGTGGTAAAGTTCGTAATTAGGATATATATAATTCTTCATAAAAACTTTATTAACTATCAGCGCCTGTAGCTCAGTGGATAGAGCGTCTGTTTCCTAAGCAGAAAGTCGTAGGTTCGACCCCTACCTGGCGCGCCATTCCATTCTATTTTATTTTAAATTATTTTTTCAATCTATCTCAGTACTCATTATTTAGGGGGGTTTCATTGGGATATGAAAAAAGCATCACTTCTTAAACTCACTTCATGGCTTCGCTTAAGGTGAGTGGTTCACAGAAGCTAATGCTCTTTTGTTATTGCCATCCTATTCATAGAGAATATATTACCTATTACTTGTGACAGTAAAATTACTTCAGCTCTGCATTTTGCATGCCTCAGCCAATCCTAAAAATATAGTAATATTATTTCCTATTTTATGGTTATCATTTATCTACACTTTTTACCACGTCTTTCAATCTGAAAAGTCTTGTAACATAAACTTGTGACCATAATTCAGTAGTTCTAGGAAACTTCAACAATGTATGATGTAGATATTAAAAAATTTAGAGCAGTTTAGGGTAGAGTAGATATTGAAAAAAATATATTTTTATCATTAAAGCTGATAGCAAGGGTGAATTTTCAGCCAAGAAGCAATGAACAATCAGTCAATGTCAGACAACTAGTGTGTAATTGTTAGGCTCTCTGATATTATTTTCTAAAGTAATATAATTTTTTTGAAGATTGAATAGTCTGATTTTATTCAAAGAAGCAAATTGTCCTTTAAGGAGACACATTGGATGGAGGAAGTTCCCCACCAAATTGCCCCTCAGATTGAGTCTGATTTACAGTGATTTGCTTCTTTGAATAAAATCAGACTAAAATAATCATAATTGATACTATTTTATGAGGGAGCTAATTCATTTTTATGAACCATACTTGTTAATATCAAACATTGTAAGTATTCTATGAAACAAGTCATGCATACATCAAGGGAGTATCTCAATTCTCAAATAATGTAGCCCTATGTATGCACACAACTAGGGTTTGTCTTAACCATCTAGTTTAACTGAATTCCATGGCCAAACCTATATAGAGTAAAACATCTATATTTTTGGTGTAACAATTGTTAAGACATTTGCAAGTGCCATTTTACACATTTCATCGCCTTGTCATAGAGCTGCCCTCATGGCCCCTTGCGCAGCTTCACGCCTCATCGCTGCAGCCTTTCCACTGCCCCGGAAGTACATGTATACTTGCTGCGTATATAAATTAAATGTCAACAAAGAAAACACTAGAGCCAAGAGAATGCACCATGGTAGAGTTTAGGACTATTAAAAACCTGAATAACCCAAATGCTCAGCAGTGATTCAATGCAGAAAAAACCAAACCCAATAAAGTAGAGTATCTGTAATTCAGGACAAGTATTAGTATGATTTAAACATGTCATCGTGACATGAATATATATAACCCCTCCCTTTGGAAGGAGAATAATAAATTAGAAGCCAAAAAATAGTAGTAACACAATTGGTACTTACCCCAACCAATCCATTGTAGTCCAATACCTCAAACGCAGGCAGAATACCTCTGGCCACAACATAACATCATACAACACAACCATTAATTAAAGTAAAATTGAAACAACAATGCAAAAAGAACGGTATGGCAATAACATAACTGATAATTTATGAAGGAGATATCATAATAAATATGCCTTCAACCCAGCACAACAATTTAAAGAAAAATATGATGAGATAATCGTCAAGTGAAGTGCAATAGAGACAAAATCATGCAGTATAAAGTGCCTCCAAAAGATGTCCCCTCAATTAAATAGTTTTGGGACAAATCAATTAGCTCGATGATAAATCACAGCAAGAGGTAAAGAAAGCAAAGCCAAATGGTGTTAAAATGGAAGCAACCTATTGATGTTTTCTTCGGGGTTAAAATATCAAATAAAAAAAAAGCGAATAAAGATGAACATGAGTATAGGAGTATGCAACCCAACTAAATTGAGGTGAAAAGATGATTGTATTCAACACAGCTGAAAATAGTTTACAATTCTGTTTATATAACAGTTACAATTATGTAACTATCAACTAACTTGAATTAGTTAGTGACAGCTGTCATACAACTGTCCTAACAGTTAACAACTAACTATAGATTAACTACTAACTATAGTTTAGCTTTACATATTAGCTGAAGAAAAAAGAAAACTACTACACCGAGTAAGTATACTGTATACTCCTATAGTTAGGTATCAGAATATATAAAAGGAACGCAGTTTTAAAAAGGAACTCACGTGAGAGATTTCCCTTTGAAGACAATTGGAGGAGCAATTGTAGCAAAAACACAAAAGAGAATGTGCACCTGGTTGGAAAGAATGGGAAAAGGGATAAGAGCACTAAACAAGTTAGCGCAGAATGAATGAGTACATGTAGAACGTATGTAAAACTTACTCCGTAAGACAAGAAAAACCAGCTAAACCTTAGAGCACTATCCGTCCTATAACAGGAAATGGCACAAAAATATAAAACATAACATTCTGATTCGAAATGTTAAAATCAGATGGAAAAAAGAACGAAGAATCCTGAAATGCTGATGCTAAAACGGTTCCTGTTCACAATATTAACATTCCTAAAAATGCATTTACATGTCAAAGGCTATGCATCAGCATACTGTATTTGTCTCCACATTGCTCTCCTTTCACAGTCTTTCTACTTCTGGCCTTTCGTTGGAGAAAATTATATTAAGGTATATTATGATGTAAACTTTGCATACACAAGCCTTTTAGTTTCACAAAGAAAATGTTGTCAGTTATTGGCTTTCATTCTGCCCACAAATTTCCCAGATGTACATACCGCTGCTACAGAAAAATGTTTGATGCTTCAAAATGGCAATAAAGCTATGTGGATGACATTAACAATTTCTTTTTAAAGTTTAGGAAAAAGGTTGAAATCATCTTGAATATACATGTCATACCATAAGAATTGAATTCAATCAAATTGAAAACTACCTTGTCGCACGATAAAGAGGGCGATACCACATCACATAGGATGCTGGAACACCGGAAATAAAGTATATGATAGATAGGAACCAGATTGAAAGACCTACAAGGTAAGACGAATTTGTGTAAACAATAGCCCTACTATGTTTAATGGTTCAATAAGTAAAACAAACCTTCTCCTTTGATCCAAGCTACAGTAACTGCTGCAATATTCCATAAAAGACATACAACCAAACCTGCAAATTGTTGCAAAGCTCAAAATTGAAATATGGACAGTAATTGAAGAAATATGTTGATAAAAGGATGTTTATATGAGAAACTTCAACAAAAACAGGGAGGCGATATTTCAAAGTTCTAATAGGCTCTATGCGTGGAATTTTATTAGTGATTCTTTCTCGTATGAATTTGAATTTCATATTTCCACACGTAAAAAGAATATGAAACTGCCTTTTTATCCAACATTTGAATTAATACTGAAATCTTTGATGCAAGTTGCTGAAAACTATAAAGTACTAATCAAATGAAGCAAAACAGATATAATCTATAACAAAAAAGTAGTTATGACCAAAACATAATCCATAACAAAAAAAATTTCTAGACTTCAACATACCTAACCATGTTGTAAATGCTACATACTGGATTGATTGAAGATGTATAGGTATTTCATTTGCAATGTCGTGATGAATGATGGGGCAAAAAGGTGGCCAATTTTTCTCCTCTATAACAATTCCAGCTGCAAAAACAAAAAAAGTGTAAACCACCAAACTAAAGGCATTACTCCTGTTGGGTTATGTAAAGTGTTGAAGAACTCAAAATACCTCGTGCTATAGCATCTTCCCTTCGTTTTAGCTCCTACAAAACATCATGAGATCGTGAATTACTTGACTGACACAAAATATCTTATATATGCAATAGCCAAGTTAACTAATAGCATGGTCAAAGTCACTGATATAATTGCTTATTAAGGTAATAAACAACCATGTATCAAAGAAATAGCAGAGGCTACTCTTGCTCGCAATTAGGACCTTGTTATTTTTCAACTTAAAACAGATAAAATCATTGCTAATTACTGACACCTATGTAAAATAACAACCTAAAACATTGAATCTAAGAAACCAAGTTTATAACTTAATAAAATGAGTTTCAAAGCTATCAAATAAAGGTATGTTTGGATTTTTTATGGGAGTGTTCCAAAAGTATGTTTGAGAATAAAATTTTGTTTGGAAACTCAATTTTAGAGAAACTAGATTTGAGATATTTTTGCAAACTCAATTTACAAATTAATCCAAATTTAAATTTCCAAACTTTAATCCAAACATGTACTAAGAGATCATGATAAATAACCTGTTCCCTTCTTTTCAATTCAGCCTCTCTAGCTTGGAGCTCCTTCTCCTTGGCTTTGAGGTCCTAAAGATAAAATTTACATAATTAAATATTTGGTTAGATACATTAATACATCATAATTTTCAAATTTATTTCAACAGATTCATAATATAACCTTTGAGGAATCAAGAGGAATGTCAACAGTTGCTGCACAATCATAAGGCTCAGGAGACAGGGGTGAAAGCTTTGATGCTGCACCACCACCATGATTTGATTGCCCCGATGCTTTTCCTTTAGCAGTTCCATCCTAAAATTATTATTGAAAACGCAAAATGTTTAGATGTTAAAGTAATTATTATTATTATTAGAATATATAAAAATATCTTATTATAGTTTCTCAGAACATCTTAAGTTTTCCTGTACGATTAGAATTTAGTCGATCAGTTTCTCTATTTCCTCAGGATTTGCTATCATATTTCTTATCATGATTTACTTTCCTAATTAACTAGGACTATGATTAATTAATATAAATAAAGGTTAGTATTATAGGTTTTATGAATATATCAAAATATTGTAATACGTCTTAGTTAATATCAATTCAGTATTTCATTTTCCTTTCTTAATATCTAATATCTAAAACTATATAATTTTAACAATAATAATAATATAAAAAGGAAAACAAAAAGGATTCAAAACGCTTTATGATTGAAAAAGGCCAATCAATGATCAAAATATTTTCTTAAAACTAATACTAATAACATATTCTTTTAATACTTTCTTAAAATCGTGAGCCTCTGGTGATATGTATTTTCATTTTCAATGACTTTCTTTCGGCCAAGTGCTTAAAATAATTTAATGGAATTAATTTGAAGCAAAATTTTCCACCATAAAAATGTATTCATATATAAATAATGAGCCTTGCAATTCAATTTTTTTTATTTTACTGAAAAAAATGAAAATAACTTTTAAAATATACAATATATTTTATCTATCTTGTACAATATTATATATATATTTTTAAAAAAATTTAGTTTGGCTCAAAATAATATTTGTCAATTGTGTTTAGATATAAGGACAATATAAAATATTTTTACACCTACAATGCAGAATCACTCTTTGACCACATCATATTAATGAATAAAATGATATAGTAAAATAAAATAATCAAATTCTACTAGATATGTGTATAAAAAAAAAATATTTTTTCACAATCACAAAATGGCGCGACTGTGGCTGCCATGGCATCACAAGCACAATCTAAAAACCTGTTTCTGTAGAAACAGAAAATGAACAAATCACAAAATCAAAATGTGGTGTCATCCGGAGAAACGTTTTTTTTTTCCTTTCAAATTTTGCAATTCTATGATCTGATACACGAACAGAGTCAACATATATTGAACTAGGTTCCAACAACAATAGTATATATCATCCGTCATTCCAGCTACACATTATAAATTTCATTCAATTCACCAGCGACACCACAAACATGCACGTATGGATCAGATCATTCAAACACCTATGCCTTATTGTTATAAACACGTAATATATTGGGGAAATGTGAATCAAAATGAAGTTATATATATTAAATGAATGCGCGTAGTTAGGAATGAAATGGAAGAGAGTTAGTTAGGGATGGAAGAAACTTACAGCGAAAGGATTAACCTCGTCTTCGGCAAAGGGGTTGATGTCGTAGCTACTCATGCCAAACACGGAGATCTAGACACTAAGAGAGAGATCTATATCAAAATTAAGAGAAAAAAAAGAAAAAAAAATCGATGGACACGAGATGGAGGGAAATGAGAATGGCTTCAGAAAAATGATGGAAGATATCTTGATTCTTTGTGATTGTGATATCGTTTGTTTGTTTGCTTGTTGAAAGGGGGGGAAGAAAAGTGAAGAGGAACGGAGAGAAACAAGTTGGTGCGTTACCAACGCAATGTGATAGAAAAATACCAAAGGAGGGAGGAAATATATTCATGCATGCATCGATCGTTTCGTGATCTATCTTGCATTACAACCAACGTCCCTTCATGCACTTTTCTTCTTCTTTTTCTTTTTCCTTTTTATTGTTTGTCTACATATTTTTAAAAACAATATTTGTTTCCCGATAATTAAAATTTGGAACGTTTGAAAGAACATCAATAAGATGTCCTTGCATGCAAAATAATAATAATAATAATAAGGTTAGGATCAATTGACACCAAAGTATCAAATTAACGTTTTAATTTACACCATATATCACTCATCCACGTTAATTTAATCTAACGACTCTAAATAATTCACTTAAAAACTCACGTGACAACCAAATTCTTCCTTTACTACTGTTCATAAATTTGTTACGTCCTTAATTATTGCTTGTAGAATATGTGCGTTTGGTATTCACCAAAGATCACTTGTAGAATATGTACACCATTGTAGAGAAAAGAAATTAGCGCCCTCCTCACTGTGCCGATAAATCAGAAATCAAATTATCTTTTGTAATTGCTAATTTATGTGAGAATATAGATGGGAACCATGATTGAGCGACGATGGGATATAGATGATTAAGAAATCAGTTCAAAATTTCTTATTCTACACTCTTGTTCTTTGATAATATATATAATATATTTCCATCAAAGTTAAAATATATAATCAGGGACAAATTTCTTAGTGCCTTCACATTACATGGGGGTGATTCATGGCGAAGCGATAACTCTCGGCAATGAGGAGCGGCAACCCTTGGATAGGAGGCATACATCACAAACTGGGTATTACGCAAATTGTTACTTGAATAGCAACTGTGTATTGCAGGACTCACACACATTACATCACAAATACGTTGGATAGAAGCGGCAACGCTTGCTGCGGAGACCCCGTGCATTTGTAATTCTGGAACACATTGTCATGTGAGAGGGGATAATTGGAAGGAAGGGAGAGATTGTCACATAAGTTTTTAAGTGAATTATTTAGACTCATTTGATTAAATTTAAAATGAAGTAACTGAATAGTTAATATGTTAAAGTTAAAATTGAACTATGAATTTAATTATTGACAAAAACATTTTTTGGTTAAATTTTATTTATCTCTAGATCAAATTTCATATTACTCAAACATCTTTTCCCTAATGAATTGGAGTATTAAGACAAAAAAAATTAAAATAAATAGTAAAATTTGGTGTTAAACTTTAATTTGACACCTTGGTATCATTTGATCCTATCTCAAAATCATATTTTATCATTTTGAAAATGAGAACTAGTAAATGAAAAATAAGAATCATATAATTTTAGTAAAAACTCATAAATTTTATCCAATAAAAAAATAATGTGTTAAAAAGAGTATTACATAATGCTAGATTGTGTTACAAAAGTGATAAATTTGAATTCTAATCTTAGATATGAAATAAGTCGTCTTGGAAAAAAATTCACCTTTTATGCACTCAGAATTTTCTTACAAATATTAATTATTGTTTCCTGCAGAAACTATTTGTATTACTATCATGGTCAATAAAATGATTTTTGTATTGTTAGTTCTTCCATGACCAATGAAAAAATCATAATTTCTTATGTATTGTTGAGTATTGATAGAGGACTAAATGATAAAAGAGGCTTCAAGTTTATTGGAGTAAAATAGTACTATATTACCCTTTTATTTAGTTTTTCTATTGGACCTTTGTTGGGCTTTTGTAATTTTTTTCTATATTTTGTAATTAGAACATGGATTTTGGATTAGGCCTCCTTAATATTGGGTCTTCCTAAGCTTCTAGTTTTAGTTATTTAGTTGGAGGCAATTACTTAATGCCTCCCATTTTTTGGTTGGTTGACTTTCGAATTTTCTAATATCCTAAGCAAACCTCTATGATCACCTCTCCTCCAAACCTCCACGATGGCCACCGCATCTCGCCTCCACCCAACACCACCACTCCAACCACCAAACGCCACCTAATTGCACCAAACTCACCACTGCATTGCCACCCACCACTGCCACATGTATCACTATAATCCATGAACACCCACGTTGTACCAAATCACCATTCCTCCGCACAAATTTTATATATATACGAATTGAGCAATTTCTATGCATTACTGATTAAGCAATCTATAACACATTTGTATTATAGATTTCTCAATTTGTAATGGACACCACTTCGTGCTTCAGCAGTACCACTGCCTCCAAAAAACTCATCACCAACAATCCTTATCTCATTGTCTACGTTGTCAACACCATTGTGACATGTTCCCACATGATCTTGATCTTACGAAATCCAACATGGAACGAGCATTTCAAGATTCCCTTCACACACTTGGCACTACAGGTTGAGTTCTACATCAAGGACAATGACATGTTTGGTGTCGACCTGATCAAAGTTGCCACTATCCCAATCAAATGGATCCACACAAGTGCTAGTCGAATTGAAGAGGAAGATGGAGAGAAAAAAAGAGTGAGTGGGATGAAAAGTGTAAGATTGAGACTTTACAAATTTTGCATGTGAACCAAGCATAAAATGGGGTGCCTTGATAATTGCCTTGTTTGATTAGTTAGTTTGCTTGTTGGACCTTGGGTTAGCTTATTGGGTGGGCTTAATTAGTTTCAGTATATGTATATATAGGAGTTTGTAACTCAATTCTAAATTTTTTATGAATTTGAAATTTAATAGCATTTTGCTTGTGAGAAAGTATCTCTCTTGGTTTTTGTCTTTAATCACTAAATTCTTATGAAAGAAACATTTATTTATGGTGAATCCTCCTTAACGTATAAATTATGCTATGCTTGTAGCATCTTTTCCATTTCTTATCTTTCTGATTTTTTTTTTATCACAAATCCGATTTTGAGTTTTCATCACATACTCTTGCATCCCTATATTTTTTAGCAAACACAAGAAAGACTTAAACATAAAAGTTTTTTCTCATTGATAGGTTGAGGCAAACTAGTTTGACAATGAAGATTTAAATTTTGTTTAACATGAAACTCCAAAATTCAAATTAAATCATGCAATTTTCATAAACGGTAAGTTGAAATATTTTGTATATTTTAGTATTATTAAACTTTTTTCTGGCATTTCACATATTAGTTTATGACCTAATATTTTTTTTAGACCACAAATATTTTTTTTCACCATATACGATATTATTTGAGTTGGATTGGACCACCATCAGAAATAAAGTTTTTCTTTTAAATATTTAATGCAGTTATATATCCAAAAACTTCGGACCACCAATTAGGACAATCTCATGTTAGTTGTGGTGGCTTACGACCTAATATTCTTATTACATGGATAAAAAAAAGATTTACATATTTGTTATATCATTTTGTTTTTTAGTTGAATTTCAATCTATTATAAATATATTTCACTTTTCATTACGTCAAATAATACATGTTGCAAAAAGATTTTGACATCTCAAAAAATTATAATGATAATAATTAATTTTAATTTTATATCAACTCATGATTACATCATAATGTGTTAACATTATAATAAACTTACATTTTTTTAAGAATTTATTCTTAAGCTTTGATTGCAGAATTTAACTTCTGGTAAAATGTGAGCTCACACTGTTGAAAGAATCAAGTGCAATTTTGGTACGATTGTCAAAACAAATAATTGTAATTTTGCTTCCTGGACTATTTTGGTTCATCAATCTTTAATTCTTTCATTTTGGTCTCTGTATTTTCAAGTCGTGCCATTTTAGTCCACTAATTAATTTGACACCCAATATTTGACAAAAATGTTGATATGTTCTATATGAATGTTAAGTGTTGACATAAGTAAGTTGATGTGCAGACAAATAAAAAGTATGTTGATGTAGAGCTAGAGTGCTAACGCAAGGTGTTTACCTGAGTGTCCACTTTTAATTAATCAACTCTGGTTCTCATATTTTCAATATTTAAGAAATGCAAAAACTAATTAAATGTACCAACAACTCCTTTATTGTTATTTCTGTACATAACAATTTTCAGTTATAAGTAGAACACAAATGAAAATATTAATATTATTATAATTAAAGTTAATATTAAATTTTTTCTCCTTAATTATCCAATTGAAATATATAGACCAGCCTGTGTAAATTTTTTTCACGCAGAATTAATTTAAATGCCAATCATTTCCCCACGGGCTACCGAAAACCGAATCATTCACTTTATAGACCAGTCTGCTTCTTTTTCTTCATAAATGGGCCCCAAATTCCTTTTCATGTTGATTGATGTAAGGGATTCCTATCGGCCTCAATAAAATTGTTCTAGGCTCTTATCAACCAAAGAGTAATTACCCGACTATTATTTCACACTTCTCTTATCTTCATTCTTCTCTCTTTTTTTTTTTTTTCATTCATTCATCCTATTTTCTCTTTCTCACTGTTCCTGCTCTTCACTCTCTTATACTCATGTTTGTTAATTTTTTTTAAACGGAATCATGATTTTACTGTACATTTTTTAAAAATAAATATATTTTTAAGGATATGAATCTCAATATGTAATTGATATTTATATGAAATTCTATATAATACATGTTATTTTTGTAAATTTTTAAAATTCTAAAAAAGATGTAGAACGAAAGTGTGATTCCGTCATAAATAATAACAATGAAATCACATATTCCTTGTATTTTTTTTTTCAAAAAAAATATTAAATGAAAGTGTAATTCTATTATATATTTCTTTTTTTCCAAAACAAAATCAAAATAGAAATGTAATCCCATTACACATCATACAACGAATTCACACTTTCATAATGCTGTCGTATTTTAACCCTCCCCTTATATAATAGAATTATGATTATGTTAGCAAAAATTTCGCACCCCGTTTTATGTAACAAATTCACGGTAATACTTTTTGGGAGAGATAATCTTGAAATTTTGAGAGATTATAAGGATTTATATATCAACAATATGGAAGCAATCATCAAACAAATGGGTTTAAATAATTTCCAGGGCACTGCAACATGGCATGGTTCAATGAACCATTAAATGATCATATATGTATATATAATAAAAATAATAAAATATAAACTACTCGAGTGCGAGGAGTGTCGGTAGCTACAATTCTCTGAAGCTGATTGGTCAAACTTCCTGGCATGTGAATATTGGATGGATCAGTACTTCGAATATGGGGGCATCTAATTGGGCCCCTCCTTGGGTGACATGCAATCATGCATATCTCAACTAGTAGAGATTCAGCAATCAGCATGTAATTCTTTGCACATGCATTCATGTTCAAATATCATTACCATTTCCATTGTTTATTCATTTGATTCACTTTTCTGATTTTCCTTTCTTATCATATTTATTAAGTACAAGACCACTTCTGACATTGCTGGCCTAAATTCTGGCTCTGACTGCATAAGAGATACATATAAGGCCAAGAAATCAATTCCATGGCAAAGAAATTAGTAAGCTAAGTAAAGCAACAGTTTTAAGTTAAGGGTGAAAGAAGCTTTACCTGAACACATCTTGAAATAATGTCTGCAAAATTTGACAATGATTTGGCAGGGTAATTTCCTTTTAGAGAGGGATCAACCATCTTTGATAATGCATCAATGTCATGAAGCTGAGGAATAGCCCACCTCACCAGAAACTGCTCCCCTCGAGGGCGTGTCCTGTCCAAGATGTTCAGAATACATGAATTAACAACTACCATAAATAATTCATAAATATTTAAGAGTAAATTACACTAACTACTTCTAAGATTTTGTAAAATTACACAAGTCTACCTGCTTTTTTAACATGTACAGTAACCTCCCTTTTGGGAAGTCGGATTTCATGTTTTTCAAACAATTAAGAGGGTGTCAATGTATATTTTTGAACAACTAAGGGGGTTAGTGTAAGAATAGATAAAGCAGGAGTGTTTGTGTAATTTCATTAAATTTCAGTGGTAGTTAGTGTAATTTACTCATAAAAAAATAGATGCAGAAGTACTTCAGTTGTTGGCTCTCACCTGTCATAGGACTGACGGCCTGTCAAAAGTTCTAACATAACTACTCCAAAGCTGTAAACATCACTCTGGTATGTGTAAATTCCTGACTCAAACTCTGGAGCCCCATAGCCATATGCTGTTAGCAGTTGTCCTGAGAGCTGAAAATGCATGGAATGTTATATAGTGCTAATTGTACTGACAATTATTTCAATGAAATGCTATTCACCATTGGTATAATGTAGTTGCAAGATTACAGAGGGAACAACCAAATACAAGTTTTAAAAAAAATGTGCATTTCACTGGAAGCATGTTCATTTAGGATGATTTTGAAGTTTTCTTTTTGAGTAAAAATAATTATAATCTTCTGGCTACAAGTTATTGATATTCATATGCCTGTGCTAATCATTCCAATTCAGAGTGATTGCTTTATAATGATGAGGGGGAAAACCCTAAACATAATACAAAATTACCATAATCAAAATTGCTACTACGTAGGTTAGTCCACACAAAATATGTATTTTTCTTGCAGAACTTTTCTTACCAATGCCCTCAAAATGCAGAAACATTTTTTACAATACCTAATTATCTCTTACCTGACTTACAGAACCTTTAGTTATTAGTGGAGACAAACCACAATCAGATACACGCACAGAAACATCATCATAGAGGAGAATGTTAGCAGACTTGAAATTTCTGTGTACAACTGGTGGCTGAAACTGCCCATGCAAGTACCTTGTCAGAGGACAACATTACAGCGTTAGATTCAAAGTTCCACATCAAGACACATTATGGAGAACTTATGTTTTAGAATCTTAAACTTCAAAAGTTGTAGCATATATACTATACTGACCCCAAATTTCTAGCAATAAAGTTCCGGCATTAAATTAATCCACCCAGGAATACTTGAAAATTCAGGCAGGACAAATTAAATTTATAAAAAGAAAACATTGAACCCACTATATGCAACAAATTGACAGCTAGGGGCAAATATTTTTCTTTAATGTCAATACTCAATAGTTAATTGACTTACTCTAAGGATCTAGCTGCCCCGAGTGCTATCCGAATGCGAGCATTCCATGACAGTCTTGTTTTGAATTCATCATGTGAATGGAGTGCATCCTGCAGCGACCCATTACTGCAATACTCATAAATCAGAAGCCTTTGACCATGCTCTGCACAGTACCCAATAAGCTCAACAATATTTGGATGCCGGATTCTGTCAATACTGTTTATCAATTCAAGAAACTCATCATCTGTTTGGTGATCAGAAACTCTCTTGTCTAGTTTCTTCACAGCAAGTATCTAACAATTTATAGAGAAAGAGTATGTGTCAAGATTTGAGTCCAATCATGGTATATGCAATTTACAAGACTGTGTGAACAATGGAAACAGAAATAGAGAAACTTGAATCAAAATGCAATTCAAACATATCGGTAGTTAAACATGTGATAAAAATAAATATCATCTATCCAGATAAGAGAACATTTAAGAGACTACACAAAAAGAAATAATAATAATGTAATCATTAGTAGCTACCTAAAGGTGATTAAGTTCAGGAAAATAAATCATAAGCCATGGCAATGAAGCAGACAGGGCAATTAATAAGCAAAAACACAATTAATGAGCAACAATCCTACCTTTCCATCTGGAAGCTCTGCCCTATACACACTCCCTAGCATGCCTAAACCTATAAGATTGTCTTGAGAAAAGCTATTTGTATACTGTTGAAGGGATGCAATGGTGAAAGTTTTCGCAAAAGTGGGAGGAACAGGACTTTTTTTGGGAGGATTGATGTTAGCCTCTTTGTGGAATGAGGCTGGTTCAACAATCACCCTCTCAGCAGGAAGTGGTGGAGGAGGTGGCGGTGGAGAAGGCATTGAAAATACATCTAGTGAACTCATATCTATCTCATGCTCTAACAGCTTTGGGATTGTTTCCATTCTTTGTTCATCCTTCTCTTGCTCGCCTTGCGGCTTTGGAATAGTCCTCAATCTCCTTGCCTCTTCTTGATGATCCCCTTTCAGCCTCACCACAGCACCTTTCGGTACTATTATGAGAAAGAAAAAAAAAAGTTTAGAAAGAGGAATGGTTATATTAGTGAATTCCTCACAACGAAAAATTAAATGTTTGAAACAAAATTCTGAGAGACCAAAAAGTTGTATTTATTTGCCTTTCTCAGTTTGACTAGGTGGTTGGACAAAAGCCCCATAGTCCCTAGGATTCTGTCTTTCACCTCCATATGCTCCAACTTGATGTTGCTTGGAACTTCTGTTAACCCGTTCTCTTCTGCTACATCTTGGAACAAAGAGAAGAAGTCCCAGTACTAGAATTATAAACACCAATATACCAGAAATAGATATCCAAACCACCTTTTTGGTGTTTTTTTTCGATTTCCCAGAATTTGATTCCTTTGCTGCAGTTGGTCCCTTGGTCGGTTTAGTTGGTACACGTCCAGACGACGGCGTAACAGAAACCACAGTTCCTGTTGGTGATGCTGTCACTGGAGAATGTGGTGGATGTGCTGGGGCTATAGTAGAATTGTCATTGAGATTAAATGGGTTTCCATCTTTTCTGCATAACAAAAATCACCATGAGTTATTGAAGAACCAAAGTTACAAATGTATAAAACATATCACTCAGATTTCTGATGTGACAGAAATCAGCAAAGGAACAGAGAATAAAGGAAACTTTGGTTGAGGCATAATCATTTCATTTTTCTCAATAGATACAAGATAGCTGCAACTACAACAACAATAACACCTTAGAGTCCTTCTTAAGGACATAATATCTGGCACTTTTCCATCTACACATTTTTCTAACTCAGGAATTATCTCATTTGAGCATAAAGAAGCAACACTCTGTTTAAAGATTTCACCTGAAGCTAGGGATGCTTAACAACTTCGGAGGTATTGGTCCAGCAAACTGGTTGTTCTCAACATTCCTGTTCAAATAAGGCAGAATAAGCACAAATTTAAAAAGAGAATGAATGTGTTTGAAAAATTAAAGACGTCAAATTCTATACAAATTCCAATTTTCCAAAAGCTCTACAACCCAAGTCAACAACAATTCTGTAAATTAATAGCTCAAAATAAGTAATTAATCCCTACATTTTCACCCATTTAAATTTTGACTCCCATAATTATTTTTTCTGAATATTGGTCTCTATAGTTTCATTCATTTGGATTTTATTCCTTTGCATTTGACAATAAGGTATTTTTCTAATATTTTTCACTTGTTTAGATTTTAATCATTATAATTTTTACTTATTGAGGTGTTAATTCATATTTTACGAAGAAATAGTCCTTAGAGTTTCCCATTATTAAAGCATTGGTCCCTGAGGGACCAAAATCTAAATTCAATGAAACTATAGGAACTGATTGTTTATTTTTAACCAAACTAATATCATGCAAAATTTATATGAAACATGGCTAAGAGAAGTACAAATCTTGCAGTGGAAGGTCTTGTAAAACATCCAGGGTCCCAGACAGTTTATTGTTCTGTAAATGTCTGCCAATGAGGAAAAAGTTAGACTGATTGACAGAGAGGACAGAAATACATTCAAGAAAATCATCTTATTAAGACAAAATACTCACACGCTGGTCAGAGCTGACAAATTCTCCATAGATGGAGGCAATTCCCCACTCAAATTATTATTAGATAAATCTCTGCACAGCAGTTGATGGTTCGCTCAATAAGTTTTACAAGCTAAGATATTCTCCATTCAAATTTATATATATGTAGTTGAAGAATAATTTAAAGAGTCCCTACAGATTGATCAATTGCATAAGAGACTGAAATGCATCTGGTACTTCTCCTGTTAGAAGATTGTCGTTAAGAGACCTGAAAGGGCGTAATTCAATCTCATTTAGATAAACTTGCATAACAATTAACATAATCTATCATTAGAATTTGATAGAGACAGAAAAAGTAATAAACTCACATGTCAGTCAGTTCGGTCAATGTGGATAAAGAGGCTGGAATACTTCCAGTGAACTGGTTATCTGATAGAAAGCTGCAAAAGTACAAACCATTGTGTTATTTTGCACAATGTGTTAGAAGAAATAGTAATAGTATCACAAAGGTAGGTACCACATACAAGTGCTGTAATGTGACTGGCAAACTGGATGGAATACTTCCTCCAATGTGATTGTTGTTTAGAACTCTGCCCCAGAAACATGAAACAAATGGTAAAGGTAATGCAGGAGCAACATTAACAAATAATGATCACTAAAATTCATGAACTAAGGAAATGCAATACACATGCAGACATACATTAGCAAATGGACTTGTTCATGCCATGCAGATGCCTGGGGACACACAGAAAGATGCATGAAAAGCAAGCGAGCAAGAGAGGAGCACAGAGAGGGAGAGAGAAAGAGAGAAAGAGAAAGCTATTTACATTGCTCTGATAGAAACAAAACTTCCCAAGCTATCACCCAGTTCTCCTCCCAAGTTTGCACCATTCAGAATTCTGTCATGAATAACAAAGAGCTAATGGTTATTTACTTTTTGTGAGATTTCAATCAGTGCGAAGAAGAAGCAAGAGAAAAGTGGTCACATACATTTCTTGTATGACTGAGCCATTGCATTGAACGCCTTGCCACCCTTGTCCGCACGGGTCTCCCGCACTAGAAACCCACCCAGGAAGAACAGGGTTGCCCAATGCAGTATACAATCTATTAATTGCAGCGACTGCTCCAATTATGAAATTTTAACACTCTTATGACAGACCCCAGATAGAGGAAAACAATCAAGAAATAATGTGTTAAGAGTAACAAAACAAACATCACACATTCCACTCCATGCCACCAATTCTGTACCCCATTGCACATTGGCCTAGCTAGAGGAGGGATTATTCAAAAACAGTAGCCATGAGAGATAAGGCAGAAGCAGAACCACAAGGATATATAATTTTGATTTAAATGAGAAATATTTGAGCATGTCACGTAACAAAGGAAAATGTTTGATAGGGAGGCACATGAGCACAATTATCAACATAAAGCATCATTGTAGAGGAAAATAGGTAAGGCTAAAAAGGGACAGAATCATTATTACCATCAACGGGATCAGTGTCTGCAACTGAAAACTGAATTGTGCAGATCAACATAATTATAAACCCCAATAGAACTTCTCCATGGATCTTCACTCTTTTGTTCTGTAAACCAGATCTCTCCTCACCCATTTTTCCAAGCTCAAAGTTAATCTTCAGCTCGCTTCTTTCCCTTGAAACCAATCACCAAACCATTCTCTTCTGAAAATTCAATCCCCACAAAAAACCAAAACAGACCCATTATTCCACAAGCACATAAAATGCTTAAAAAGATAAAATTTGAGTCGAGTATTAATCATGAACATGAGGGATGAAGTCTGAGAAACAAAATGAACTTACCTAGGAGAGAAACTGAACAAGCTTGGGAAGTAATGCTGAAAATAATATTAAAAAAAATAAAGGTTTGTGTTTTTGAGTGTGTAAATAAACTTAAGGGCTAAGTTTCTGAGCTTATTTAGTAGTTTAAGTGGTGAACGTAAGCACACACTGCAATGCTAAGCTTTTGGCATATAATATAATAATAATGAAAGTGATTAAAAATTCTGGTAAAAACCCCAAGCTTTAGAAAAAGCTGAAACAAGAGAAAAGCCAAAGGGATGAGGAAAAGCTGGTCTGAAGGAAATTCTATTCTGAAGCACACACTCCTCTCTCTACAAAAACAAAAAACAAAAAAACAGACACTCTCTTTCTCTCTCTAGAGAGAAGTGAAATGAGTGTGTGTGTGTGTTTGTGTTGTTTAAGGAGTGTCTTGTTGGAATGGTGAAATTACCGTTGCCACGCTCCCTGATGGACGCGTACGGTTACTCTACCATGAGTCATGACATCTGCCCATGTTTGATATTTAATAATGGAGTGCTTATTATTCTTGTCATTGTCCCCGTGTTACAAGATACAACAGGTCAATTATTTGTCAAATTAGTATGTGTTCTTGCATAAACAAGTACGATCCTTCGCGTTTGTGTTGTTAGTAGAAAAGAAATTGGATTAGTGACAAAGACTCGTGATGGAATTGTTAGTGTATGTGTCATGTGTGATTACATGCTACAACTTGTCATTAGATTGAATAAAAGAAATTTATTGGTTAATAGTATATCTTTTTCAGCTTTTATTGGTTATTATGTTAACATTATGTAAAATTTATTTGAAATAAATCTAAAGCACCTTAAAATTTATTTAATAATAATATTTTATATTATTGTTATTAAAATATCAATTAAACCTAAAGGAAGAATTTATAAATACTTTCGAATGAAGAGTTTTATCTTTCATAATAATTATACTAACTTGAATAGAATTATCTTGTGTGTAAGATACATACAATTTATAAAAAAATCAATTAAACATATGCATGTGTTAAAATTAAAATCATTAGCTTTCAAGATAAAAAAAGAGAATGAAAAACAATTATAAAGTTTAATTTAATTTTTTTCATTTATATTTAACTTTTCATTTTACTCATTTTTATCTAAAAAAATATAGGTTTTAAGTTTCTAAAAAAATCTAAAGGAATGATTTTTTTATATTTTAATCCTTATTATTAATTCTCCAACTTTTCACGATATAAAACTTCCACAAAATGAAGAGATAAGGACTAAAATATACCTAAAAAAAGAGGCTAAAAAAATATTCGTTTAAAAACTGAAACATGGAGGAATTGTGTTTAGAGACTAAAACAAAAAGGTTGCGTGATGCCAACCAAGTTGGCTAAGCATGAGAAATATATCTATTGTTAATTGAGAACTTGCGAGCTTATGATTATGATTTACCTTTAATTGCTTTGGCTGTTAAAACTGATGTAGACTCTATTATTTTTTCTCGTGAATTTTAATTGATCTTTGTAGGAGCAATTTGCCCCTTCATTCCAAAAAAAAAAGACTAAAACAAAAAGTTCATACATGTATGAAGAAAAAAATAACTAAATCCAATTTTAAAATTGGAGGTCTTAACAATTAGGCATGATTCTTTATTGTATAATTAAACTGGTTTAAAAAATTAACGTTATTCTTAAGGAAATGTTAATAAACATTTTCACTGAGTTGATAAAAAATGTAATATTTATTTTTTAACTAAAAGAAACATATTAAATATTTCTCAAGTAACATTGTTAAAATATTTGATAACGAGACGTTTACTCTTGTGAGTTAACGTTAATAAGATGATGGACTTTGCTGATATTTGCTAATTGCAAATTCTTACTAATTTTTGGACTTACAAAATACGAGTAAGGAAGACTAGCCACATTCTCCCATACTTTCTTCTAGGTATCTTGAAAATAAAAATTTGAACTAATTAAGTATTCGTCCGATCCTGTCTCAAGTAGTTTAATAGGAAAAATATGTTTTGATCAAACCCAGGTCCGGATCCAATTTTCCCAACTTCAAAAAAATAAGATATGTCACTTCTTATCCCATTTCTGATGCATATGATTTTATTATTATACATAAATTATATATTTAAAAATTTTAATTTAATTTTTAAATATATTTAATTATTTATTCTTTATTAAATTATATATATATATATATATATTGAATTAAAAAATAAAAAATAATTTGATCTATGAAATAAATATATTTTTAAAATGTGAGATGGATAATTCACATATTTTTTTCAAACCCAAATAAATTCGATGGGAATGAAATTGAGTTTCATTTTTCAGACCGTCCTTTATAAATCTAAACTCAAACTCATCTCAACCTTTTATAGAAATGCAGATGGGATAGGTAAACCAGTTCCAATGGCATCCATATTCTCTTTCCAACCCTAAATTCATTAAAAGTCATCAATTTTGATCAATCCTACTTATCATTAAGATCCACTAAAATTTATTATTTTTAATAAATTTCGGTCATGAGAAGCATATTGAAGAAAGAAATATCAGAGAATCAGGCGGGGACTCCTCATATTCTAGTACTACTACTCCATTACTCCCTACTAGTATTATTTATTGTACATGATTTTAGTCGTATAAATTAGTGGTTGTTCACTTTAACTATTTTCATATTTAAAATAGATATAACGTGTATGAATTTATCAAATTTAGATTTGGCGTCAGTTTGTTTCAACTTAAAAAAATTAATTTTAAAACAAGTGTTTTTTATATAAATATTTTTTAAGAAGTAAATAGGATTTTCTTCTTAAAACAAATAAAAGATTATTTTTTTATAAGTAAAAATAATTTAGACAAATCATACTAAAAATAGAAAGTTACTTATTTTATTAAAATAAACATTTATTTCAAAAAAATAAGTTTAAACAAACTGCTAAATTATTAAAAGCATAGTTTATTAAAAAAATGTATCAGTTTTATCAATTTAAGTAAATGTAGAGTATATTTAATTAAAAAAACTATATTAAAATATTTTTAAAATTATTTATTGTACATCTAAATATTTATCATATATTTTTTTACCAAAAAAACTATGATAAATATGTATATATAATAAAAATTTTAAGCAATTTTAGTTTTTTAAATTCTTAACTAATGTTTTTAATTTTCTGTAAAAAATAATGTTTTTAATATAATGTAATAATTAATTAATATTTATCTGATAATAAGAAATTTTACTTTTACCCTTTATTCGTTTCAGAGGAATAAATATAAGAGAAGATAATAACTTTTAAAATTTAAATCAAATAAAAGTAATTCAATTTTGTTATCTTTCTTCTTAAAAAAATAAAAGTATACATGAATATTAATATTTTCTCTTTATTTTCTTATTATTGTGTATATTGATTGTTAAATCTTTGATTAATCATATTTGTTCACATTTGTAACATGTCATTAATTTTTCTATTTACAAAATATAATGAAAATATATTAAATATTTTTATGTTTTAAAGCTACTAAATATATTTTTATTTAATATTTTTTATAATATATTAGAAATATTTACGAAAAAAGTAACGAGAACATTCCTTTATTCTCCCAAATATTTTTACTTTTTCACAATATAAAAAACGCTAATACTTTTTAACATTATTGTCTTATTCTTTTACGTAAGTTCTTATTAGATAAAATTAGTTGAAAAATTAGTTAGAAATTAAAAGTTAAAATATAGAAATTAAAAGTTAAAAATTAACTTATTAAATTATAAAAATTTAGTAAAATTATTTATTGAAGGAGTTGAAAAATGTAAAATAATAGAAAAATAATAAATTATGATTTACTTAAAAATAGTAGTTAGGAAATTCGATAAATATATTAAGGATAAAAGAATATAAAAAATTAAAAGTTAAAAATTAGCATGTTAAAATACGTTACTTCAAGTAATATTTCAAAAAATAAATATTAAAAACTACTAAGATTATGTTCAACAAAATTAACTAAAAAATTAATTGAAAGCTAAAAAATTAGTCGGAAGATGAAAAACTAGTTAGTTGAAAATTAAAAAATTAATTTATTAAATTATAAATATTTGATAAAAATAACTATTAAAATAACTTAAAAATATAAAATAATAAAATCTTAATGGATAACCAAAATGTTAAATAAATATAAAGAATAAAAATAAAAAAATATATAAAAAAATAAAAAGTTAAAAACTAAAAATTAGCATTAGATAATATTCTATAAAAGTTATTAAAATAATTATTTACTAAACGGTCAAACAAATTTTTCACCTAATAAAAAAATTAAAAATTAAATAAAATATGTTGTGAAGCATAACCTATCATCCTACTTAAAAAATTTATTTATCAACAAGTCACATAAATTTTTAAGCTAATAAAAAAAATAAAAATTAACTAAAATATTTTATTAAATATAACCTAAAAACGATAAATCCATGTGAAAACTCAGATCTTACTGGATAGAGTATATAGATACATTTCTTATTTAATGAATTTGCATTTTTTTATAGGAATATTTGCATAAATATTTCTCTCGGTAGATTTGCATAAATTTCAGTAAGAGGAAGTACATTAAAAACTACGTAAAAAGGTTTATTAAGGAAAACACTTGTCTTCAGAGGCTATACTCGCGTAACGAAGGAATCTAACGTTTTAAAAACAGTGACTTGTGTCAGAGCCGCCAGTTTCTCTATGGTGATGCTCTTCACGTGTTGGACTCAATGATTGTTACGGGCTTCGTCTCAGTAAATTAATCCCACTGAATATATCTGCATATTTTTGTGTAAGAAGTGACAACATAAAATAGGTCTAATAATTTATACTGTAATTATAATTCATAATTATACTAGGCGGTATTATTATTCTTTTTTATTTTTCAATTTTATAAAAATATATGTTTGTGAATACATATAAATATAAATATACATATTTAAAACTATTAATATTATAGTCAAATAATTTTATATTTATGTATATTTCTTATATTACTTTGATTTATATGTTTTCATAATTTTTTCACCATGTTATCGTAAAAGAAATAAGGGAATAACATTTATTAGAAAATAGATTTGTAGGTATTTTAGATTACAATAAAAATGTAATGAAACTTGCACAATGATTTCGTTAATCTTGATACACAACAAACAATTACATTAATACTACTACTAATCAAAATATTGATTGTATTTGTAGGCATTTTAATTTACTTGTGAATAGAAAAATAGATTTATAAAATTATCCCATTATCTTGCCATGTCATTTGTTTCTTGCTCAAAAGTTAACAGTCAATAGTTAATATCTTGAGAAAATGATCTGAAATAAAACAATAAGTATTAGCATAGAGTTTCCACATCAATACTACATGAGAAGAATAAATTCCTTTTCTAAAAAAATCTACATTTGAAAATGTTTTACATGTTCATGCAGGCAGTAAACAAAAGAAAAACTACATAAATTACAACGAAGAAAAATAATAAAATAGTACTATTATATAAATATATATATATATATATGATACAAATTACAATGACCGTTTAAAGAAAAAAGGAAATTAGTTTGGTAGCTTTCAAGGGTAAGAGGGAACATTATGGTTATGGTATGAAAAAAGAAAAACGAAGCATCGAAACGGGAAAAAATGCATGTCGAAAAGCTGGGTTCGTGTTTTTATCCACCCCAACCATAGCTGTCATTCATCATAACGAATCTCTGCGATGCACACTATCCTATAGTATTTTCAATGCCAGGGAAAGATATCAGATAAATAAATCATTTTATTTTCTATATTTATGCGTAATTCATTGAAATTGACTATTGAAACTTTTTTTTTTCTGGTATAGAAACGTATAGAGAACTTCTTTAGTCCCATTTCAGATAAATTGTTAAACGCTGGTACAAAATTGTGTGGCTAACAAATACGCAGCATATAAAACAAGAGAGTGTTTTTTATTTATTTATCAGGAAACAAAAAGTGCTAATTAAAAAAAAACGGAAGATTGATTTGATTTGAAAATTACATTTTGTGTTTGGGGTATAAAAAATTTGGACAAATTAATGATCATATAAATGTTGTTAGACAAATTATACTCCTAGAGGTAAAAATACTCTTCCATGTCTTCATCTTCCAAACCAAAACCATAAGCTTTCAAAATTGTGGAAACATATGGACACTTCTTAAAAGAAAACTCAAACCCACTAGACCAGTACTACACTTTCAAAACTAAATTTTGGAATGCAGTTCACATGGAACCATAACTTTTGGGACCAGAGCTCACATAAAGAAAAAAATATTTCCAGATAGATTTCATTTGAAGCCATTGGCCAAAAACAAAACACAATATTTCTGAGTTCATTTTATATATTAGAACTGATCATTTGCAATTAAGCATTATCAGGAGCCCAACTCCCCCTCAATTACTACATATTCAACAATCCAAATTCTAAGAATTTTCATATCGTCAAAATAGGGAAAATAATCGAACAATCTAGGAGTTTTTCCGAAGCTATGATTCAATTGGATATAATTTTGGGGATTTAAAACAAGGTGTGCTGGATTTAAAACAAACAAAATTGTCATTCACGTTTGATGTATTTCAAAATGGGTTCCCAATATGACTTCTCAAATAGATTTTGTTGGACAAATTTCACGAATTCTTCCTTCACAAATAAATGAAGGATTTCAAACCTTTTGCAAAAAGAATCAACTTGGAAGAACTGACACTTCCAATTGATATCTATTTTTTTTAATCATCTCTTTACCATGGAAAAGCACTTTACACAGTCACAGTTTGAAATTATTTTTCAATCGTTGCAGGCTTAACAAGAGTTAGCATTACACAATTATCAACAGTTTCATCAACCAGAACCACTTGATGACCTTTTCTTTCTCCCATTAACCACTCTTGACAAAAAAATTAAAACTATTACTTATAAATTAATTAATAAGAATTTGCACACTGAGTTAAGAATTTTGAAAAAAAAATATAAATTATTTAAGAAAAGACACATATGTAAACATAAAACACAACATATTCATAGAGAAGATCAGATCTAATTCAGTTGGTTGAATAGAATAAGTGAGTTTCATAGTGTCTGTTTTGGATTCTTATGAATAAAAAAAAAAAACATAACACATTTGCATTCTTTATGAGCAAAGCAATTGGAAAAATGGATTAAAGGAACCTTAAAAAGCGAATATTTTCGATGAGTAAACCACTCTTTATTTTATACACTATATCAACGCCTCTTATTTTTTTTCTATCTCATTCTTCCTATCATATTATAAATACTATATGTATATTATTTTTTTTTTCTTTTTTCGTTCTCTTCCGAGTGTAGGATAACATAGGGATGTTTATCAAAGATTTTTCATTTTCGACCCTTTTGGTATCCGAATTCCGATGAATGACGAAAAAGCCCAAATCCCACTTTGACAACCAAAGCCATCGTGTTGGCTGTGACGCAGATGTGTGCCTCTGCCTCACCTCAGTTCCATCCATTCAATTATTTTAGGATTAAACATTTTTTCCCCATAATTGTGATAATATTCACTTTTAAAAAGTGTAGACAATTATACGCGAAAACATTTAGTAGTGTAAGTAAAATCTAAAGGTTGTCATTGTTATGCTTTGAATGGCGATTTAAACTTTAGAGAACGTGGGGTAGCTAGATATCAATTAACGTTGGTTTGTGTAGAGCGCCAGCAGTATTGCATTTGCATGTTTTATGTCCCTTTCTTGCCATTTTCTTAACCAAGTCCAAGCCTATTAGAAATAATAGTTTGCAACAGTTGAAAGACCCTAACACATAGACTTAAACAATAATAAACTCATTACAGCTATTTGATCGAGACTGTTTATGCTGCCCTGGATTTTATTTTGAATAAAAACAAAACATAGCTCATTTTTCAAATGAAATGCAATAACATTAACAATAATTAATAACAATAACTCATTGTCGTCTTAGCTAATGAAATTTTTGTAGAGATCAGTGCGTATACTTTACGTAGTGTGAAAGGAAAGAGTTTGAATTTATTCATTTTTATGTAAAATCTTTTTAAACTTTTTTAAAATACAATGAATCAATGATAACGATAGTTTAATTTTTTTTATTTTATGTTGTAAACTTGTATATTAATGATGTTTTTATCCCCTTTATGCACTTTGAACTTACAAGTCCACGGTTCAGAAGATTTTAGGTTGGCGAAGAAGAGGAGTAAAGTAGTATATTCAAATCTCTCTACTAATAAAATTAACAATTAACAACTAATATTTATTAATAAACTAATAACTACCGTTTGATGAAAAAAAAAAAGAAAGTCTACCGTCCATAAACATATTCAGGAAAAATGGGCCGTAATTATAATTAGGCTCGGTTTAAAATATTTGGGCCAACTTGTTTGAAGCAACGCTCAGGCCCATATTGAGGGTGGTTGGTGTGGGCGTTGCGTGTCGCGTGCATCTTCATCCTTATGTTTTTCTCTATCTCCGTTACGCGATCTGTGATTGTCCGTAAGAGAGAGAGAGAGAGAGAGATGGTGATGCATTCACGGGTCAGAAGCGTCGCCGGAAACATCAAATGCGCAGCGAGACTCTTCTGTTCATCTTCGACGACCACGCCGCCGGCTGCGCCGTTGCAGTTCCCGCAGACTCTGGCGGGGCTCCGGGCGCGGCTGGCGGAGGAGTCGCCGTCGCTGTCGGACTTCCTCGCGTTAAAATCGGAGAGCACGTACTCGGTGGAGGTCGGGACTAAGAAGAAGCCGCTTCCGAAGCCGAAGTGGATGAAGGAGGCCGTTCCCGGCGGCGAGAAGTACGTGCAGATCAAGAAGAAGCTCCGTGAATTGAAGCTTCACACGGTTTGCGAGGAGGCTCGGTGCCCTAATTTGGGGGAGTGCTGGTCCGGAGGCGAGACCGGCACTGCCACCGCCACTATCATGATTCTCGGCGACACTTGTACTCGAGGTTGCAGGTTATAATCCGATCATTTCGTTTTATTTTTTTTTGTAATTGGGGCATTTGGCGTTGGTCATTCACTTATTTGTGTTTAGAAGGTGGCTTTGAGGAAATGGTGGTGTTGAATTGGATAATTAGGTAGAGTAGTAAGTAACCGTTGGTGTGTCGGTTTGATAGATAAATAGAGCAGGTACGACTCGCGAGTGGAATAGCAGAAATGATATGGAGTAATTCTATGCACATGCTGTGTAAATTCTAGGGAATGCTGGAATGCTGTGCTCATGTTTTGGAGATTGAGTTGTTTACGGGCTCAGTATAATGAATGATGCTACTCTAAAGTATGGAGTGACGAGTTGAGGTGAGTGGAGTGGTACTTTTCATCGGATTTAATTTCTTCAAATGTAGGTATAGTTGGCCCAGATTATAATAAAATACATGTATATCTTAGAATTTGGGTAACTCAACCTTGAGAGCTAGCTCATGGCGTGGTGTTGTCCCTCCACTAATATACATTATTTTAGTCATATTGTTAGTTAATGTAGGATCTCGAACACATTTCCTTCACGTCAATCTCAAGTATGAAGTTTGTAAGACTGGATATCTCGAGCATGAAGTTAGTCAGATTGGATATCTAGAGCGTGCAGTTTGAAAGACTGATGCGAGTGGTTTGACAATGGGCATTGATACCATCTTAGAATTTAGATTTGGATGTATAACTAACTTTTAAGTTGTTAAAATGTTAACTTTAATTCTCTTATCAACAACTATAATTATACTTTATCTTCTAAAGTGTACTTCTCTCACTTTAGAGGAGCCAAATCCCCTTTTATCTGGTTGCTAGTTTGTAGTTATGATCAAATTGTTATGTTAATTAAAAGGAAAATAATGCTTCTGTCTGATTTTGAAACTGTACCGCCTTATGTAATTTAAAACACACTGACTAATCTTAAGGATACCGCTTGTTACACTTTGAATCCTTTTTGTTTGGAAAATTACACACGCAGCCATAACTTTGTGTACTTTTCCAATGCCTACTCTTTTTATTTGAGAAATTGCCCCCTCCCTGCCTACTTTATGTATAATTTCTACACCATTTCTCTTTGTAAATAACTAAGGTAAGGAAGGTAGGTGTAATTTCCCAAAGAAGTATTGGATGTAATAAGAACTAACTTCAAGGGAGGTTAGTGTAATTACCCAAGACCTGTTATTGACTTATAGTTGTGCCTGGAATAGTTTTTCACTAGTTCACTTCCATTTAATTATTTTATGTCAATTTTCAGATTTTGTAATGTTAAGACGTCAAGGACTCCTCCACCACCTGACCCTGATGAGCCCACCAATGTGGCTGAAGCAATTGCATCTTGGGGTCTGGATTATGTGGTTATAACGAGTGTTGACCGTGATGATTTGCCTGATCAAGGGAGTGGTCATTTTACCGAAACAGTGCAGAAGCTGAAGGCACTGAAGCCTAATATGCTGATAGAAGCCTTAGGTATGCATTTGAATATTTGCATGAACTAGTTCTATCAAATAGGAAACAACCAAGTCTAATCCTGATACGTGGGAATGTAGCTCTATTTGAAAAATTGAGCATCTACATGGTTTGCAGTTATAGTTAGTGGATAATGAATATGAAAGGATGGACCATCTATTGTTAGTTTTTTCAACTGTAGGTTGCGAGGTGAATTAGGTGCTACCTATAGTACTAATTCCCTATGCAGTTTCTGTTGATGAATTCCATACTCATAGTTTTAATATTGAGCTGGGTTATTTTAATTGTATGACTTTTAATAGAATTAAAAGAGATCTTGTTGATAGAGCATGGAGAATAAATTTGGTTTGATTTTGTATTTACATATTTTTTGTTTTAGGTTTCAGTAGAGCATGGAGTATATGTTTGTTGAGATGGATTATTATCTAGGGAACTATGCTAGTATGCTTAATTCAAAACCTTTTCAAATACAGCTTAAAAAATTTCTTCCTGTGATGATTGTTGCACTATTTTTGTTTTTACAGTTCCAGATTTTCGAGGAGATGCTGACTGTGTAGAGAAGGTTGCCAAATCAGGATTAGATGTCTTTGCACACAACATTGAGACAGTTGAAGAGCTTCAGAGTGTTGTACGGGATCATCGTGCTAATTTTAAGCAGTCATTAGATGTTCTAATGATGGCCAAGGAAAATGCTCCTGCTGGAACACTTACTAAGACTTCAATAATGTTAGGTTGTGGGGAAACACCTGATCAGGTTGTGAAGACAATGGAGAAGGTGAGAGCAGCTGGTGTTGACGTGATGACATTTGGTCAGTATATGAGACCTTCAAAGCGCCATATGCCGGTATCTGAATATGTTACACCAGAGGCCTTTGATAAGTATCAGAAACTTGGCATGGAAATGGTAAGTCTTTTGTTCGTGTGTTTGAATTAACTTATTTTGGAGAAAAAACCATTCTGTTGTGACTTTGTGGGAGTTGTTGAAATATAAAGCAGTTATTTCTCATAATTAATTGGTTACGAAAGTAATTGTCAGAATATATGATGAATATCTCATACCGTCAATATTTTATATTAGCATATTTTAGAGTACCTTAGATATTATATCTTAAGATTAGTTATCCTATTTCCTCGATTTCCTTTGGGGTAAATAGAATCATTTCCATTATCATTTTTGCATATTCAGCTTTTTGTGAAATAATCTCAATCTTGCTATCCATGGTAAATTCAGACTTGCCATTCCCTTATTTATTCTTAGGAGTTAGCACACCCCAGTGGCCCCTGCCAATAGCAATCTTTATCTAGCAATGCATCTGGCATTGGATACATCACCAAGCGAGTGTAATCATGACTCATTTCTCTCCTTTTAATTGTTGCATCCAGCATCATGATGATTTGTGGAAAAACTGTAATACTATAAAAGCTGCATGCAGTATTTAATTATAGCTTGATCATGTGGTATGAATGACAAACTAATTCGACTTTGTATGTAGGGCTTTCGATATGTGGCATCTGGGCCCATGGTGAGGTCATCATACAAGGCAGGTGAATTCTATATTAAATCCATGATTGAATCAGATCGGGCTGCTTCTCCCTCAAAGCTGACCTCTTCTTGATCCACCATCTTTTTTGTTATTCACACACTTCATTGTGCATTATATGTAAGGAGTGCAGACTTACTACATTGCTGTTGATGCTCATGCCACGTGTAATATCAGTAAAAAGCTATAAACGGGCATATGCTGCTGTCTGCAATTTTTTTCACTGCCTCCTCCCCAACCTATGAGTGAATAGGTTGATTTATTTAGAAAATGCAAATTTCAAAGGTTGATTGTATATGTTCTCATTTACATGAACTCATTTTTCTCTATTAAACTGGTGCTAACTTACTCCAGTTACTGTAGTTATTAAAAGTTAATAAGTGTTTACCTCTTATTTGAGAACTGGCTAGTGTCTGTGTTATGAACTGAAAATCAGCTCAATGTTTCCTAACATTCGAGGTCTAGGACCCTCCCAAGAAAAAAGAACGAGAAGAAGGAAACTCTATTATTTTTCTCTGCTCCCTATTACAAACTAAGCATCCCTTTATATTGGGCCATGACCAGCAATGCTAATACAGAATAGAAGGTGCTAGAATGCAATAATAACAGAAAATGATCTGAAATAAAACAAGAAAGAAATGTGCAATGCAGTGTTGCGCATGGTCCTGCATGATGGGGAATATTCTTCATGAGCCAATTCCTCCCTGCCAGCTCAGCATTCTTGTAACAGAATGGATTTGCACAAAACCCATCAGGTGTCTGGCGTGGTCTAGTGGCTGAGTTGCCTTCCTCATAACAGTCTGTCTCACAACATCCTTTGGGGACTAATATTTAAAACTATTGAAAGCTGGAATACTTTGAGTAATTGATTTTTGGCTACAATTCATTCCTCAAGCATATAAAATATGTTGAAATATGGCAAGTTTTGGGGGGTCTCTTTGGTACTCGTGAATACTCCATTTTATTCAGGTGTAACTTAAAGAGGAGACTTGGTCAAATAAAAGACTTACAAATGAAGGAAAGCAGTTATCAAGAATAAAATATTTGATTTTCTGGATAAGATATAGAAGACTCAGTCAGCCCAAGCATTTACAAAGCAACAACAGCAAGCAAGGAAGTAACAAAAAAGAACAGCACCAAGTGGAGAAAACAGTGGGATTGTAGAGATAAGTAGGTTACAAGGGAGAGTAGCTAGTTTTTTTTCTCACTCACGCACTTGTTGCACTAACGTTTAGGAGGGTTCATATTTCAACCATTATTCAAAGGTTATCTTTCTTGTATTCTTTCTTTCTATGAATGAACCTTGCTGATGGAAATTCATTGCATTTCATTTTTTTATATTGTGTTAACACACCTAATCGACTCTCCAATTTATCTTTAATTTCAAAGATTATTTTAAAAAAGATTACTCAATGTTTTTTTTATCAGAATAAAATATTAGTGACAACTTCAATTTTTTTTTTCCCACCGTGCCATTATAACTCCGGTTGCCATAGTACTATATGGGGTTCTCCCTTTGTCCGTGTATATTGCGGTAAAATGCTTGGTCGGGTAATCTGGGTGTGGCTCTGGTCTTGATTGAAGAAACTGATGTTGATCAAAGGAACAGGGGGATCCTTTGTTTCATGTTGAAAGTACCCACTGAGATTTGTTCCGTTCTCGTTCATAATCAGCTTCATCAGATCATAATTTTAGCTAGCGATACAGATATTCAAATTTTATTAATTATTGATCTTCACAACCATGTTTATTTTTTAATTAAATGAAATATTATAAAGGCTTGTTTGAGTAGTAGGTCTTCTTGACACGTTAAAGTGACAATTGTTTTCTTACTTTTTTAGTCATGGTTATTGTACCCAAAAAATACATTTGACATTTTATAAAAGGTTAATGTTTATGACCAAAATTGGGAGTATAATATAGTGTATCATTTTCATATTAAAATTGGCTTGTCAAATTTTGATTTTGTGTAGATAGAAATTAAGTAAATGCATAAATATCTCGAGTGTGAATATTTAACCTTTTCACAAATATCAGTACGTGTAAAATTGAGATAAGATTCACATTTTTTTTATATTTTATTTTAATTTAAAATTTTCATCTTATTTTACTCCTTTTTTTTCACTTTATAGAATGAACCCTACGAGAATGACAAGAATCACTGTAAAATATTTTTATTTTAGAGATAAGGTTGACAAGAATAAAAAAGCAAGATCTCGAAACTTCAATCGTATCAAAGTTTTTTTTTTTTTTAACAATTGAGAGAATGTTATCCCTGAAACTTGAAGTACATTCAGTAAGAAGTTTTTGTTACAGGCTGACTAAATTTAGATATATATGGATCATGTATCTCCTATTCCCAATCGTTTATCCAACTCTCTAATTTCTACATATTTACAAATTATTCCAAGTTTGGGAAACTACAAATTTGTCCACAATGACATCTAGAATATTTTATTTTGGACAGTTTAGTAAAATTTTCTTGTCTTTTTTGGATAAAATTTGATTATATATACTAGGCTTTATTAAAAAAATAATTCAAGCATAGAGTCAATACATGTAGGTGACGATGTAAACTGCTTTTAATAAAATGCATTTACATCAACTGTTTCTAAGTAATTTTAAATGACAGATATAAATATTATAAATTACTTATAAAAATGTTGGATATCATTAAGGATAATATATTATAAAAAAACTACTGGAGATAAAAATAAAAAAATACATTCTTTTAAAAATGGTACTCAAATAACCACCTAATTTTTTCACGTATTCATAGCTTTCTCTGTCTATTCGTTTTGTTCGTTTAAAATCAAATTACTATATTTCTTAATTGACAATTCAAAAGGAGTACATGTACATCTTTCTTTTTCTTACGTTCTTTAGCATGACATTGACAGCCTTGCCCAGCATGTTTCACTTTTGAATCATCTTTTCCCATTTCTTGCATAAACTTTTAGAATTGCCTTTTGAATTCATCCTTTTCGGTTTCTTCCATTAAATTTCAGAATTCACTTTTGAATTCATCTTTTCCGTTTTCTGAAGAAAATAAAAAACTTCAGAATGTTTGGGACGGGCAAAATTTACGACATTATCACGGTGAAATCTTAATTACAAAAAGTGTCCAATAATTATGCAGGAAACACTACTCAGCCCGCAAAAATAAAATTAGCACAGAATAAGTGTTACCATTTAAGAAAATGTGCTAAAATTTCGACTATTTAAAACAGCATTAAAAACTATATTATTCAATCCTTCCTCCGTCCCATAATAATTTTGGATAATAATTGAGGTGTAAGAAAAAAAAATTATGTTAAAATAATTATCATTTTAATTTTTTAATGTAATATTAACTATATTTTTTTTATTTATATCTCTTATAATATTAATAATATGAAAATTTTAAATTAAATTAATTATAATAAGGTTAATTTTATAAATTCATTTTTTTTCATTCATTTATTAGTTTTATTAGTATGTGTGATATAATTTAAGACAATAATTATAATAAGAAGAAGGGAGTATATTAAAATATAAAAAGTAATGTATAATATATATAGATTTATGCAAAAGAATAACCCATCCAAAATTCCAAAATAAATATGTTATATGGTTGACACCTAACTTGATAGCATATAAAGTTATAATTTTATCAGGGCTATGTTTACCTTTAAATTTTAAATGTGACTTGTTCTTTAAGCTAACGTGAAGTCAAACCGAGTGTAAACACGGGTTAAAAACTAATATTTGTTAACGTGAATAGATTTGCTGAAAAACTAGTGGCCTCACATATTGATAATCTACTTATCACTTTTGTTAACCGCATAGCATTCGTCCATTTCGAAGATTTGGAATTTGAAGTCTTCCCCGTTAAAGGATTGCAAAAACAATTTGAAGTTTCAAACTACACTTTCTTTTAATAAACCCAACACACAAATAGAGTTTTATATAAACACGGTCGTATGAATTAAGTTGCACCATAAACTAACTTTAATTGTCAAGCCATAGCCCACAAATATGTTTCACAAAATGAATTCAATGTCCAACAGAGAAAGACAAAGGGAAAGAAAAAAGATTTGGATTTCACCCGACAAGCATTATACACATAAGTTCGAATTTAGTTGACCCTAATTCTAAAAAAAATAAATAACACATTATAATTTTAGAATAAAAATAAATAGAGTATTTTACCGGAAGAAACACATATTATATCCATTTCTTGCACAGTTTAAGGACTAACAAAGTATCCCATTTTATTATGACAAATAATTTTCCTTTTTTATTGGGATAGACAGAATGTAAGATTGTTTTTATATAAAAAAATTTAAAAAAATGTAAGATTGTTGGATGCTGGTTTGTCCTTAATCCAGATCAAGATCAAAGCTACTTAAGAAGCTCCAGCATGTTCCTTGTTCAAGGCTCACTCCTACTACAATCTATCTATTTTCACCTCACTAGTTATTTCTGTGTTGCCCCTTTTACTCTTCACTTCCCTATTCTCCTCAAACAACCTTTTCCTTCATTTCACTTTCCAAACCACCCTACATTTCAATAGCCGTTAACGACTTTTCATTTACTTTCCCATCAAAAATTTCAAAACCCAACAAAGCCATGCAACAACATCCAACGCTGTCTTGTTCCAACCACTACTACTATACCATTACAATAACCTGAAACCTCTTCACAACTTGGTCCAATATCCAAATGGGTTGTTGCTTCAGCACCCCTAACTCTAAGCCACCTCAAAATGGCGACAAACACCAACAACCCCACCTCGGATCCCATGAACAAAACTGCAGAATCAGAATCTCACAACCCCTTGAAGAGGAATCTGTGAAAGAGGTTCTCTCGGAGACTCCCATCTCAAAACCTCAACAAGTTCCAATTTTGATGCCACAAACGAAGACCCAATTGCCCGAAATTCAACATCCAAAGGTGCCCATAAAAAAAGCGTTGGAATTAGAGGAAGGGTCCCTCGTGTCGGAAACATGCAGCAACGGCGAGAGCCTCTCCACCACCGCCACCACCACGACGGAAAACCGAGAAGACGAAGCCACGAGCAAGAGAAGCAACGGAACTCGCAACCGGAAGCGTTCTTACGCCGTCGACGGCAATAGAATCGGTGGCAGAGACCGGAGGCCCAAATCTCCGGGGAGAAAGCCGGAAATTCCGGCGCGGTCACGGTCAGTTCGCCGGAGAGAGACCGACCATGCCCGCCGTCATTCCGGCGAGGGGACTACCCATCGGTCGAGGTCGCCGTCGCGTGGCGGCCGGAGTAAGCTTCGGTTGCCTGGAGGGGTCAGTCGGCGAGTTCCTCCGGCTAAGGGTGTTGTGGAGGAAAAGGACACCGTTTCAGTGAAGGAGTCACTAGAGAATCCACACGTGTCGTTGGAGTGCTTTATTTTTCTGTAGGTTTGGGAAGCACGTTTCTTTCTTTGTTTCAGGGTTCTTTTTTTGGCTTTGGTTTTCTAGAAGCGATTTTGAGTCACATAGCATGTTTTCCGTTTCAAGTGCTTGCTTGTTACAACGTTTGAGAGTTCATTTGTTTTCTTGTGGGACTTGTAGCTCGCAAAATTGCTTCTGTAAATACGTACATCTCCAAAGATGTTTCTCTTTTTTTGTCCCCTTTCTTTCTTTTTTGGTGTCCTTGCTTTGTTTCTTGACATATCTCCAATCCAGGGATGGTGAATTTATAAGGGATTTGCGGTAATAATAATATGTATGTATTGCATTTGAGTAATTCTATTTTTTCTTAAAAATATTTTATAAAAAAATATTAAATAGAAAAACAAATTCTTATAATGTCCTGAAAATATAAAAGGCATTCAATATTTATTAATAAAAAAATAAAATTAGTAAGAAAATTTAGAATTTTCATTGTTTTTTAATATCTTTATATACATTTTTAAATAATAAAATAAGTAATGAGATTAATTTTTTTTGCTTTGCAAAAATTTATTGAGAGAACGATATCCAGATAAAAAGCTTCTGAACTTCAAAAGCAGTTGGAATTAAGTCTTGAGATTAGTAAAGGTCCATTTAGTTATTAAATTATAAAATATTTATTGTGTAGTTGATGTTTATTTAGATTTTAAAACTATAATATTTATAAAAAGGAACTTAATTGATGAAATATTAATTAATGATTAAATTATATGAAATTATGTAGATTTAATTATTTACAAAGTAAAAATTATATAGACTTAATTGATTATAGAATTAATTACTTGATGAAAATTTGACTAATATTATATTTGATGCATATTTAATGTATTTTTTTAATGAGTAAAAATGATAACATTGAAATATCCACATCGATGAACTTATGGGATCTGAGCTCATTAATAAGAAAATGATAAAAGTGAGAAAAATATAGACATTATAAGTATTATGATTTCACACTAAAGATATGAATATTCACGTATGATCACTAAAAAACTAACACACTCGGCATAGTTAGAGAAGGTGTGCCTTTTGATCTTTATTTAGTAGTTCACATTAAACTAAACTATATTTGATTGGTACAAATGACACTGATATTCTATAATGTGCAGTAATTTTTTGCGACCGTACAGTAAAAAAAAAAGGATATGTTAAGCAATGAAAATGGTCCTCGAAATAGGGCATCATCTTTACTTTATGGGGTAAGGTGAAGAGGAAGACAGAGGCTTCTTTTTCTTCTGGGTGTTGGTGTGGATTGTCTTCTTTTGTATGCAAGCAAGCTTGCAAAAAAGTGCACAATAGGACGCAAGGTGACAAAATATTAGACAGTTTTTGGAATGTTTTACATTTATACTGATTTTATTATTATTAATTCATTTTTTTATTATATGTTTAAAAAGTATACTTCTCTTATTTCATTTTTAAAAATTTGTAATAGTAAAAATATTTTTTTTATCAAATTTAAAAAAATCCGGAAACAATAAAAGATAAGTGGTGTTTTATAACAATTAAATTATTTATCTTATTTTTTTATTTAATTTATTCTTTTATCTTTTAAAAAGTTAAATTTAATTTTTTATCTTTTAAAAAGTTTATTTTATTCATATTATTAATTTTTTTTGTCTAATTTAATCTTTCTATCCATTTAAGATTGACAATGTTAATCTTTTAAGAATGAATTTTTTGTTAAAAAAAATATTTTTAAATATTTAATGATATTAATCTTAAATAGATTAAAGGATTACACCGAAAAGAAAATAAGATAAAAAAGATCAAACTAAACCAAAAAATAATATAAAGGATCAAATGAACTTTTTAAAGAGATAAAAGACTAAAATGAATAAAAAATATAAGATAAAAGATTAAATAAATCATTTAATCTTTTTATAATTATATATAAGAAAATAATTAATTTTTGGACACCCTTAGGTGTTTAGGTTTACACACCTTGAGAGAAATAAAAAAAGAAAAAAGATAAATGATTAATTTAATTGGTGAAGTAATATGATAAAAAATTTAGATAAAAAAATTAGAAATATTAATAAGATATTTATAACATATAACTTATGAGTATCTGAATATATTACTCAAAGATCAAATTAGAGTCATATATCATATATGACAAGTTGACAAGGAAGTAGAATAATGGAGCGGTTGAATATAATGGTTCCATCTTTCCTCTTGAGAATCAATTGTTGCACTTTGCATCACGGAACATGCACCACCATCCATGTCTACTCAAGATTAGCCTTACAAAATCCTAATAAAACAATCCACATGCACTACCTTCCAAACATAACTAACCATTAATTTTCTTTTACTCTCATTACTGTATTCGGTTATGTTCTCCATTGCTACAAATGACGATTCAATGCACAGGGATAAGGGAAACTCAAAGGTATAAGTAGTATGGAGTGTAGGGAGCACAAATAAAATAGTAAAAATATAATAGTTTGGAAAGGGTGTCAATTTCTCGAATGGTATATTGGCAGTAGTAGTGTCACAGTAAAGAGTTCAGTATAATTTTATTTCCTTCATTTTATTTAATTCGTAAATTTAATTATTTTATTTTAAAATTGAAATATTTGATTTTTATATTTTTTAAAAATTCAAAATTTTGGTCCCTTACTTTAAAATACTAATATTTGGTTTCCATATTCTAGAAATTCCATAATTTGGGTCTCGAATTTTAAATAATTCATAATTTTGGTTTAATATTTAATTTTTCAACATTTTATTCATTTTATTTCTTATTTTATAATTAATTAAATCATTTTTTATGATATCTTAAATAAATATGTTAATTTTAGGATTCAATTGAATCAAAATAAAAAAAAAAATTTACTTAAAATTGAGAATTTAACCAATATTACAAATTTTTTAAAATAGGAAAACTAAATATCTCTCTTTTAAAATGGGAGGATCAAAATTATGATTTTTTTAAAATGAAAAGGCTAAATGTTTTAATTTTAAAATAGAGAAACTAAAATTAGATCAAACAAAAAAATAAGAGGATCATAATTGTATTTAAGCCTAATAAAAAAGGAAGAAAAATCTATCAATAAAAAAAGGATCGTGCATTACAAATTAATAATGACATAATAATATTATCAATAATGATGTCAATGGTAATAATAACAATTCAATTAAAATAATACTGATAATCATGAAAATAATATTGATTGTTATGGTATCAATAATATTAATGATAATAATGATTTTGGTATGATAACAATAGTGATAAGATAATGAAAATAAATTAATAATATACACAACAGGGATAACATGTTACGATTGATAGCAATGGTGCTCATAGCTGCTGATAATATTGGCAATAATAATATGAGTATGATAAGAGAGATAATGAAATTAAAGATTTTTTCTTAAAAATATAAATACAAAAATAAAACCACTTTTTTAAATTTAAAACTATGTTCAAAGTGTTTTGAATTTGAGTTAAAAGTTCATTCAACGTCATTCTAATTGAACATTTTTTTAATTTGTAGTTAACTAAAAATTGAAAGACTGTACCTACCTCAAATACATCTCAATTTTTACAATTTTTTTTTATATTCTTTTCGCTTGCAACAATAATAACATCTTAGTTTTTTTTACTAGAGTTTAATTTTCATATATTAAATTTTTTACATTACCAATCAAGTAGAAACCATGAAACATATGACTTTTAAGTAAATTTTTTTATTAAAATTAATAATTTTATCATATATAATAATTTATAATTAAATGATAACATAAAAAATGAAATTATTGGTTTATTCTAATTAATTTTTTAATCATCAAGAGAACTTAATTAGTTGAATAAGATGCATAATTATTAAGTGTTAGCCTAAATTGTTAAGTGTTAGGGGGTGGACAACGTGCAGAGACTTTGGGGTGGGGTTTATGGAAGAGGAAAGGGGGTGGGGTTAAGGAAAGGGCATGTAACAGAGTGATAGCCTTAAAAGGGTATTATCGGTATTTAAAAAACAAAATGGGGGATTCAGGGTGTACGTAGTAAAATAGTAAGTTCCCTAACCTATTAACTTCTTATTTTTATCAGTTCATTGGATCTGAAACAAGGCTAAATGGCCCAAATCAAATAACTTTTCTTGTGAAAAGAAATATGAAGAACCATGGACAAGGGATTGCGGTAATGAAATGTTTTTTTTTAATCACCCTAATTAGAGCCTTTGGCTCAACTTTGATCATCTGGATGGACTATATAACTATTATTCTGTTCAAGACTTAGTCATAATTAATTTCTCACTTCTCCCATGAGTGTATTTTATAATAATGACAATGATGAATTTAGTTAATTTGACGAATTTGCTCTTCATATTGTTTAGCATTTTCATAGTTAAATATATATGAAACCAAGTTTACTCTCCAAACCGAGTTTGGAGCATTCTAAACGAGAATTTAAACATGTTCTAATATGTTGGATGGTTAAAAATTAATAAATTACTGAAATGAAAAAAAGTTAAGAGAATAAGAAAATTAATTTTCCCTGTTTCTCTTTTTCTCTCTGTATCAAATAAAAATAGAAGACAAGATAATCTTCCACAGCCAAGAAATGAGACAATTATCATAAAATGACCCTACTGTACAGGATTCCAGAGAATGACATTGCATTAAAGAGAAGAAGTCCAGTGCTGGACAACATGCCAGTTTGACAGAAGCAAGAAGAGCTGAGTCATGATTGGTATAAATATATACGGCACACATTCATAGGAAAATTATATGGTTGTTTTTTACTGAACCACATATTACATACTGGTCAATAAACTTGTTCCCACTCATAGAAAACCAAAATTTATCGTATTGATTTTTTTTATGGATTATTAATTAATTAAAAATATCCGCTAAAAATACGTAATTCTACCAAAAATGTTTGTTTTATATTATTTATAGATGTCTCACTAAATCATTTAATAATATTAATGTGACTTATTTTTTTATCAATAAATATTAGTTATTAATTTTGTTGGTATAAAAAATTGATTCCACAATTTTTTTTTGTTTTTTTTCTTTTAATCATCCCATTCATCTTGTATCTTTTTAATGTTTCTCACTTTGAAATAGAACTTATAACCTTTCATTGAAATTTGATAAAATAAATAATATAAATATTAAATTAGCATAAACATTAAACCCAAAACTTATATAGATACCGTCCCACTCACCCATGATACGTGGTCATTATACATTTGTGCACATATCTTTTCAAAGTTAGTTAGGAACCGACAATGCTATACTATACCTGGTCATTAAACACCAATGCTATATCAACAGCATTGTTCTGCTTAGATTCATTGGTTTTTTATGCATAGATAAGTTTTGTATTAAGAAGATTTTTGATTTTCTTAAATTGTAGGGTATGTCCCGTTTATTATTGTATCATTTTGGGTTTAATATAATTTACATTTTTTTCCAAAAAAAAGAAAAAAAATGTATAAATGTCCAACACTCTAGCAAGTTTTTTCGCAATTAATAACTAGATGTGTAGCTAAATGGCTAATGGTGTGTCTGTTTTATTGTTGTTTATTTGTTGTGCACCGTTGTAATGCTCTTTCTATAGCATTCTGTGTTTATTTCTTGCTAAAAAGTCAAAGAATAAGGAATGCTAGCTAAATTGCTAACCTAGAGCCTATTTACAACAAGCATAACCCCAAGAAAACAAAATTAGAAAGCTCCCTGTCACACCCTGCAATACATATTGAACACAAAATTTGCATGACCAACTACGTACACGTCACTTTATTGGCACACTTAAAACCAATATGCAATTTGACACTATTACTTTTGGATTCCTATTGCGTGGCTGCGTGCTGCCTAACTAATTAAAACATGGAGTTGAAAAATGTTTGATAGACATAGTGAATAATGATCCATGAATTATATTTTATTAATATCTTTCATATATTTTTATCTCTTTTTTTTCTATCACATTATAAATCCTATAATATTTATATTTTTCATACTTAAAATAAAAATGATTTATGTATCATTATTTTTAAAATATACGCAGAATAGGCTCCCAGGTATCCTGGCAGCAGAGAATACATATAGATTCCACGTATAATACACTACTACTTTCCATTGGGAGTGTGCAAAGACCATGAAACACAAAACCATTTACAGAGATAAGGATTTTTTCTTCTCCTTACCCACTTGACAAACTAAAAATAAATGATTCACAGAGGGGTCCAAACAGCAGGTGAAACAGGTTGAGCAGAATGGCCGACATGGATGACAATAAGCATTAGATACGTGGGTAACAACAAACACAATATGCCGATAACTTATAATCAAATACCACCATTTACATGTGTTTTAATGGGTCCTTGGCTGCAGCACAAAATTTGACCTGTTTCTACTGAAATAAGATTATTTGTCTAAGATTTGTCCCCTGTTTTATTATTTTATTTCCCAATCCCATCTTCCAACATGTTTTGAACTACTAAATTGTTAATCTTCCTGACCAAAGGTTGATACTATAACAATGCATTAATTATTGAGGTACTAGAGTTCTGTGTACGATCATCTCCGCTGTAAGTTTCATAAAGTGTAATAATGATTGTTATATTCATACATTCAGTTACTCTTCTAATTCATTATTTATTACATTTATCAATTTCTTACTTTCTCCTTCTTTCTCTCTCTCAAATTTTCTCTTACTTCTACTTATATGCCAATAACACCATTGAAAATTTTCCTGTTACAAAACTGTGACTGTTTGCTACAATATTACGAAGTTGTATTTAATTTTCATATTAAAATTTTACACAAAGATGATCTCTTCTTTTTTTTCTTTTTCTATTTTTTTCCTTATTTTCTGGTTATTATCTCTCTCCCTTTATACCTTTCCGTGTGAAAAAATTGTTTTTTTCCTACCACTAACAATTAATGCACTTTTTTGTATAAGTCAATAGCCTCATATGACATAAAATCATAACTATATACGCATATTGTGGGCAATTTGTGTCATCGTGAATGGTCCACCACTTAACGTAATGTTAAATCAACTAAATTAGATTTTCTTAATTCACGTTGCTTGTTTGCCAATTCATTATGAAACAATGAATATAAATATTAGCAGTTGACTAGATGATGAACACAATCATATGTATAATGACTTAAATGTTCATTTTATTAAAATTAATTGACTGCTATACTCACTTCAAACTCTGACATATATATTTACAAAGTAAATTTTAGGTAGGTTTCTCATGGCAGCACATGGGTTGCAAGCACGAACTTGTGCGCGTCGAAAAGTTGATAGGAAGATGATAAGAGCAAGATACAAAAAAGAGACAAAGTAGCATTGACTATTGTTCCAAAACTTTTCTGCAATTCTGCTAGCTGATTCTAGTTTCACACCGCAAACTACACTGTTACTAATTATTAGTGCAATTAACATTTGTATTAATAGTTGTATTAATAGCGTATCCACGTGAGTGACAGGATATAAAATACAATATGTTTTTAATACTTTTATTCGTGAGAAATACACTTCTTCCAACTCACGATATATAACCTTTCGTTTTTAGTAAAAAATAAAAATAATTTTATTTAAAAAATTAATAGAGTTTTTAAAAATTAAATAAATGAAAGAAAAAAGTTTTTTTAATTAAAATAAAGGTTTCAAATTAGAAAATAAAAGGGATGTTTAATTGAATATTTATTTAATGAAAGAGTAAAATAGATTTTTTTTATAAAATAATAAAATAAAAAAATGTAGTAAATAATAGACTAAAAGTATCCTAACTATAATAGGAATTTTATACATTTATAATGTGCTTTTACGCTTTATCTTCTTCCTAAATTCGTTCTTCCTTTTTTGTTTTCTCAAAACTTTTTTTCTTTCTCGCATACACCTAAATTTGTTCCGGTAAAATTAAGATTCCGGATTTGTGGACCGTTGGATCATCCTGAAATTCAGATACCACCTTTGGAACTCATTTTTCCACATTTCTACCGTTGATATTTACGAAATAATTCATGTAGAAAAAGAAATGTCCCTCACACAGAGACAATGAAATTGAGACTTTAATTTCTTATCCTTCTCTCTAACACTGGAAAATCCTAGCACAGCAACCGTAGGAAAAACTTGGAAAATCTTAGAAAACCACTAGAGATGTCACTATCGCTATCGGATTACACATGTGAGTCCGCTTAAATGTAAGAAATGAATTTATCGTAAATAAGGTTAGAATAAATATGTGTAGGGATCCTTATTGGATCAAATTAGGGTTTATTTTGAGATGTTTACTATATTGTAATTATGTCTTTATGATTATAATCACGAGATTGTTATGTTTGACGGGCTAATTAATGTCCTAATGCGAATTGGTTGATAAAATTGAGTGCTTTGGTATTTTCGTGTTTTTGAACCTATGATTTTGATTCATTTGATTTTAATATGATTATATGAAATTGTTTGAGTCTTTTTACTCCCCACGTTATGAGTATCATTTTTGTATAATTTGTTTGTATTTTGGACAAAATTTACTAGATTAGCGTGAGAATTAGATTGTTAAAAATATTCTTTATCATGTTTTGGTCTCAAGCTTATTATGTGTTGATGATTATAACACATATATATGTATATGAATTGTTAAAATAAATTAGAAATTAATAGTTCAAACAATCAAATTAAATTAAAGGAAATTAATATATTAAGATTGAACAATAAATAGTCTCAATGCATTTTTAGTATAATTATTTATTAACTCCTTTTAATTGAAAATAACATAGTTTGATTTAATATATACACGTTTTGTGACACGTAAATATTAATATTGTGTGATATTTATATGATTCATGAAGTGTGATAACATGTTACATTGGGATTATAACATTGTAACTGAGATTAGGTGTAGGTGATAAATTTAGTATGTGTTGAATTGTAAGATACATGTGTATTGAAATGTTATGTGCATTGAGTTGTGACCTATGAATCGTACAATCACACGATTGTAAGACCCTTTAAGAGCGACGAGTTAATGCGTGAGGAGTATTGTGATGGGATCCACTATGGGAATCTGACAAGTTGAATCACTTTGAGGCGTGACAAGTTTACAATTATTTTGAGAACAATTGAGGAGTCGTGTATTTTGTATAGGTCATAGGTAAAGTCTGCGTGTTAAAATATTTATTGTGTTACACCCAATTTGAGTGCTCCTTTAAGCATGTGTCAATCCCGCATGATTAAAGCATTCTCGCAAAATAATGTGACCATGACTCGTCTTCCTATGATTTTACCTAGTGAAAGTGACCTGACTTACCACTATGTGATTTGTCTTGTCATGTACTCCAAGGCGCCCGACGAGGTTTTTCACTGATATGGTACCACATTGCATATAGAATTGAGTCTTAATATATCTGTTGCATAACGCCTGTGTAATGATCATTGTGATTTGTTACATGATGATGGATAATGAATTGTGTGAGTATGAAATATTGTGTTTTACTTGAAATGTAATGTTTAGAACATGTGATTAATGTGAAGGTGTGAAATTGGATTTTGTGATTAAATCCTTGGGACAAGTGATGTTAGATAATGAGTGGTAAAATAATATGAATTGTGCTAAGTTGAGGTTGTTATACTCATATTATATATGTGTGTGTGTGTGGATGGGTGTGCGCACGTGTGTGCTTTCATATATCTCTACCTGTTTAGGAATGTGATAACTCACTCCCTGTGTATTTTTTGTGTTTGGATCCTGTGATGATCTCGAACCTTGTGTTTGTGGGAGTAGATTGGTTAAGTGGATGACTTTAAAGAATCTCATGCTAGAGGACACTAGGATACAATACTCTGATAGGATGTGACATTGGAATATGAGTTTTTATATTAATTGCATGAAGTTCTGGACATGTAGTTTTTATCATTTTTGTTTCATATGTTGAGTCTTTAGTTCTTTCTTTGGAGTTTTGAATGACTTTATTTTGAGCCGAAAATGTTTTCATACCCTTAATTGATAAGTGTTTAATTTAATGATTAACGTGAATATGAACCTTTTACCCATGTGAACTCCTTTATGTTTTTTTGAATGAAATCATTTTATGTAATTTCGTATTTTCATGTATTTTATATATATATATATATATATATATATATATATATATATATATATATATATAGGGGTAGAGAGTGTCACACAGGAACATGTATCATAACTCTTAACATTCAATTAATCCAAAATAACAAAAAAAAATCATTTTATTTTTGGGATTTAGGTCATATTACCTAGTTCTCAAGTAAATTTTGAATATGAAAACACACCATCATGAAATGGTTAAAATATATGGTTGATCTTGTCATGCATGACTCATTTTATGGGTAGGGCAAAGTTAAAGTCCAGTGTTAGGGTCATTTATTATTGGGTTATGAAGCGGATTAGGGGTGCCACAACAAAGCCCCAACGGAATGTGTAATATTGTACGTGGATTTAAATAACACAAGCGGATTAAGCAAATGTACATGTAAAGATAATGTACACAGTTTAAGATAATGTACACATATAGTGTGAGGTAAAGTCCCACAACGGGTAAAAATAAAAAAAGTTGAGTACCATATAAGTGAGAAGAAGACTCATAAACCTAAACTTTCAGGTTTTGAGTTAAGGTGTGGAGGTTCACTTATATGATTGTTTGTGATCCATTGATGAAAAAAAAATTGGTTCTAAATTGATCTCTTATATTTTAAATTTTTTGAAATGGTTCCCTAAAGAATTTTTAATAACATGTGTATCCTTTCGTTAGTTTTAACCCAAACAGTGTTAAACTTGTGTTATTGGCAACTGCGGCTCCTCTGCCTCCCGTGGCGGTGCAATTTTTGGTAGTTGTTTCGCCCTATGGTTCCACAATCATGGAGAGGTTATAACCTTTGACGAGATTCACGTTGAAGAAATTCAGTCCATTGGCATCATTCAAGGTGAACTCCACTATCGTGACCGACAGAATGACGTTACTACCATTACATTCCACAACGGAGGAACCACAATTGACTTGTCGGTGATGCAGCTTCAATACATTTGGGTTAAAACTAACGAAAAGACAAATGTGTTACTAAAAAAAATTCTTTAGGGGACCATTTTAAAACTTTGAAAACATAAGAGACCAATTTTAAAAAGAAATAAGTTAAGACACCAACCATATATATTTTAGCCTTACGAAAGCAGAAAATTCTAATACACACTCACTTTTTTTCCAAATTTTTGGGTACAAGAGAAAATAATTGAAAAAATAAGAGATCGAAACTCCTCAACAAAAAAAAAATAGCCATAAATGAAAAGCGTTCTCACAACATCGATTGGAAATTTTGAAGCAAAGGTCCTAAGGGTTCATTAAGGACAACAAAGACAGTCTTTCAATACAACATCAACTTAACTAGAACATAAGCTCATGGTTCTCTACACAAATGGTGTGACCAAGCAAGCAAATTCAAGTCCAACCTCTCTTATTTTTGGGTTATTATAGATATGTAATATGTCTACTTTTTCTTTCATCTCATTTTTACTTCATGTTCTTTCTTATTATATCATTTTATCATTTGTTATATATATATATTTTCTTATCTTTCTTTTCCTACTGAAAGAAACTCTAACATAAATTGGAGGAAAAACTCAGTTTCTGAAATGATCTTTTCATTGATTCAACTGAATGTTTACAAGATTAGCTATAAACACAAGCTAAACTATGGTTAGAACATAAGCTAACTAGAGTTAGTTGTGACTAACTATAAAACTAACCAAAAATAGAAAGTTAACAACTAAGCTAACAAAATTAGTTGCTAACTAAGGTCCAAAATGGAAAATAAAGAATACAATTGTTGGAGAACTTGTCTAATCCTAATACCTACTATACCCAAATTCACCCAAAAATGGAATGGACTTAATACTTATCTTTAATTTTTTTTTATTTCTCTTATAGCATTTATCATATTTATTGTTTTTATATGAACCTCTTGCCTAGTTAAAAAAATGTTTATGATTTTCTCTCTATATTTTCTTTTTCCTTTTCTTCCTATATATCTCTTCCTTTTGTTCCAATCCACCTCATTTTAGGCTAATTGATTATCACTGCTCTATGAAAATTTTGAAAAGTGTAAGTAAATTTCCACCGAGTTATGTGTTTAAGATTTTCAAGAGACTACAATATGATCACTACTATATATTTATCCTTTAACAACATTTTTTTTCTAATCTTTAATAATTTTTTTGTTGAAAACCTTTGACAACATTCAAAAAATATTGTCAAATATGAATAAATGTTATTAACATATTTTTGTGACATTTTAGCAAAGGTTACATATAGTCCATATTGTCGAAGTCTTTTTATAATATTTTTAAGTTTTAACAATATAAATTATACACAATATTTGATAAAATATCTAAAAAATATATTAATAACATTTATTTATAATTTGATGATATTTTTTTTATTAAGTGTTTAAAAAAATATTATTAAAGATTATATATATATATATATATATATATATATGTAAGTGAATGCTTGGTTTAACTATTACATACTATAGACAACTGCTTGGTTGAAGTTTTTTTTTAACTATTACATACTCTATGATATGAAAACATGAGGTTCAATTTCCTTTTAAATAATCTCAAGATTTATTAAATGTGTGGTTTTAATGGTGTGTTTGATAGAGAGGGGTGAAAATGAATGAAAGTGTGGAAAATGAAAAAAAGATGAAGGAGTGTAAAATATTGATTTGGTAGAAATAAAAGAAAGTATAAAATAGATGAAAGATTTAAATTAAAATAATTTGATAGGTAAAATAAAATTTGAAAAAAAGATAATTAATTATACATTTTTACATAATCAATTTGGCATGTATAAAACGTGTGAGAAACTCATTTTCTTATGTCATCTCTCTTCACTCTTTTCTCTTATACATACATTAACACTTATTTATTTTCTTTTTACTCTCATCTCATCTTATCGTATTTTTTTAGTAAAAGTTTTATCTCAAGAATCCATTTTTTTTTTTAAAATATTATAGCTCCCAAACACCCATCTCACTACATTATTTCTTGTATCAACTCAATTTAATTGGATCTCATATTCACCCCTTTAAACAAACATCCCCTAAATCAAAATATGTTATTGATGATTCCCGTTACGTCTTTTCCCTGACTTTTTTTTATTTAAGTTTCTTTGCTTTTTATATTTCGTAGAAGTCTGTGTTTTTGCTTCAAGGAAAGAAAAAGGGTTTCAGATGGAAACACGAGCTACGGTACTGTACGGTGTTACTGTAGGTACTGCGCAGGTGCTCAGTGTCAATAGACAGTGGTCAACAAAATAAGCGCTCCGGCCAGCTGGGAACACTGCTTGCCAACCACAGTTGCACTGCCGAATTTAGACTCTCTCAATTATGATTTGTACGGCATTGTAGCTCTGAGTAAATTAACATAGATGAAAATAGATGAAGGCTGAGATAGAGTTTAGGATGTGTTTGGTACATAGGAAAAAATAATGCAACTTAGTTTTAAAAAGTGAGAGTGAAAATAGATGAAGATAAAAATACTAAATTAAATCATTTGGTTGAAAAGAAATACAAAGATGAGAAGAGAAATAAGTAAAAGTCGATAAAAAAATAATACAAGCAGACTCCATTGTCTTAAAACTTATTTTTATCTTATTTATCCTATTGCAAGCGCCCAAATATTATTTTCATCTTCTAATATTGTTTTCATCTATCAAACCAAACATAACCTTGAAGATATTTTAGTTGGAAAAAATTAAAAAAGAGAGATATGAATAAAAATAGATTAAAAATTACTGGTGAATCTCATTTTATTTTCACTTTATTTTTAAGATATATACCAAAACAATCAATACTATTTCCATCATTCCTATTTCTGTTCTCTTATCTTATTTTTATCCAACCAAACAGGGTGTAAAAGTATATAATTGTGTCACACAATAATTGTTGAAACTAAAAAAGACTATACTAAATAAGTTTCGAAAAAAGTGGGCAAAACATATTAATCTAAAATTCAAAATAATGTTGACTTAATTGATATATTAACATATACTTAGAGAACAAAATGGTAGTAAATGCTTAAATTTAAAAATTTAGATGAAACAACAAAAAATTTAACAACTTATTTAAAAACGATTAGTTCTAAAAATTGATGTGATAATACTATATACTTTTCATAGATCAAAATGATAGTTTACTTGTGATAATTAATATGACTCAAGATTAGATATATGTCAATCAAAATTTGTTTGACATGTGTCTTAACACATTTTTATAATATTTATTTTTATTATTGTCTAAAATTGATCAAAATATATAATATTATGTAAATTGTATCATTTTATTTATTGAATTCTATTCAACTTTTTATAATTTTTAATAAATTTTAATTAATAATAAAAATGTTATTAGTACTCCTAGAACACTTTTAGGCTAAAACACCATTTATCTCTCATCTTATATATATATTTTTTGTTTCACTTTATTTCTCTAAGTTTAAAACTTTTGGTCCCTCAAAATTGGCACTGTGCTTAATTTGGGTGTAGCATTGGTGACACTGACTACTTCGAATGGCCTTACAAGTAAAATCATTGAAGGAGGAAGGAGTGTCTTGGTTGACGGACGCAAAACAACTAGGAAGATAATTTGTCGACGGCAAAAAAGGTGAGAGCGGGAGGAAAGAAAATAATATATTTATAAAATGTCATAAATCTTCATAAATAAATAAAAAAGAATTAATAATTTTGTTTATATATGTTCTAATCTTAAAGTATATAATATTATTTTAAAATTTTTGTTCTCTTTTAATTTGTGTGGTTTTTGCCAAATTGGAAGGAAAGAAATTTGATGTGAGATTCATCACTTTTTTTTTCTTTCTTTCTTATTTTAATGTATACCAAACAAGAAAAATGTTCTATATGTGTGTATTTCTTCCTCTCTTTTTCATTATTCTCATTTTCATTTATATCAAATGGAGTGATTGAGAGAAAGAAAAAGAAAAAAAAAAGGAATTAAGAAGAAAGTTGAAAGAAAGAAAGGGCAAAAGAGAAAGGGAGGGGATGGGTAACGAATGAATAATGTTACTCTCATTAAATAATTTAATGTCATTTTAGTATTCAAAATATTCATTTTGATATATGAAATTATATAATTATTAAAAATTATAAACAAAAACAACATTGAAATCATCATTTTGATCCTTGTTGATGTGTCTATGACTAGACAACCATACAAAAACACACACAATTGCTAAAGTGGCACAAAAAATGTGTCATGTTCCATGTTTTCTAATGAACTTAATAGGCTAATTAACTTGATTAACAAAGTTTAGATCAATGATCAAAATGAGATAATTCCTTTTGAAATTTAGTAAATGAGGACAAATTTTGAAATAATACTCAAATAAGGGTAAGTTGGAGGGTTTTTTTATGACTTATAATTATGAAGTCATAAAAAATTGATGATTTTATTTTACTGTTGAAGTCGTTAAAAACTAAACGACTTTTTTTTTTAATTTTTTATATGCCAACAACTTTCAAGTTGTAAAATCTTTTACAACTTTAAAGTAGTTCTATTTTAATTATTTATCATTAATTCATTTTTATTTCAATATTTTTATTGTTTATATTAATAAATAATATTAACTTAAAATTTATCAAATAATATTAATTTTTTAAAAATATTTTTTTTGATTATATTAACTTAAAATTTATCAAATAGCATTAAATTATTTTTAAATATTTTTAATTAGTATTTACATTTATCATTAAGTAATCTAATAATTTCATAGTATTATTAATTGTTTTATTTGATAAAATTATTTTAATATTAACAAAAAAATAATTTAGTAATAAAGGTAGTTGTTAAAATAAAAATAACATAATATATTAATATAAAATAAACAATATAAATTAAATACAAACATAAAATTGAAAAGTAGAAATAATATTACCTGTCAACTTACTTATATAGACGATTACTATGATTATGTCTTTCAATTTTACACAAATAAATATTTCTCAAACCTATTTGAAATTTCACTATTAATGTTTTTCTTAAACAAATACGTGTACTATTTTTTTTATTTAAATTTAAGCTTTTTGTTTACATTATTTTTTATAATTTACAAAACAAATAATAATCCTTAACAAACATATTGAAAATATTAAATAAAAAATATAAAAATATTAAACAAAACAATATACAAAAATATAGAAAACATATTAAATAAAAAAGTACAAAATATATAAAATATGAAATAAAATAATATACAAAAGTATAAATTAAACTAATTTAGAGTGGTTCAAATTAATTTTATTTATTTTAAAAAATTAGCATGCGTCATTGAAAATTTTACTACTTCAAATAAATAATTAAAAAATAGAAAAACTTTAAAATAATAAAATCTTTAATGATTTTTTGTCATATAAGAAATAAAAAAACTAAAGTCATTGAGTTTTTAATGCCTTCAGTAAAAAAAATAAAGTCTATCATTTTTTACGATTTCATAGTCAAAAGTCATAAAAAATCCAATGATTTATCTCTATATTAATATTGATTAAAAATTTGTTTCCATTTCATAATTTTTTTAAAAAAAAATACTTCCTTTTGCTCATTGGGCCACAAAATTCAATTTGAGACATTTATTTAAATTTCAAAGCTCACTACAATGACAACACTCCACAATTTAATCCGCACTAATGTGTTCATTATAATATATTTATTGGACATTACACATGAGTGTCAAAGTGATGCATAACTATCACATGATATATTTATTAATAAAATTAATTAATAACTAATGATAAAGATTGATTTGATTGGGCTAGATGTGGATCGCAAAACTTGATTATAGCCATGTAATTGTTGATGTTGACTGTAAAATAACTTTTGATAATATGACAGATGCAATTGCCCTGTCTAATTTCCATGTTATTTTATTTTAAGTGTAGGGCTGCTCTTTATAATATTTCTAACTTTTAGGGTAATTAAGTTCTGTAACGACTAACGAGTCAAACAAATCATGTAGCGTATGAGCTAGCTAAAACTTTAAAATTTTATGCTTGAAATTAAGTATTTAATTGTATTCTCACTTATATTCATCATATGTTGATTATGAATTAAATATGATAACTTTTATTCGGTTAAAAAAAAAGTCTGATTTGTTGATTGATGAAACTTTATTGTTTTTTTATTAAACATGTTTTTATTTCTAATAAATATATGATTTTTATATTTGTTTTCGAATAACTTTTTATTTTACGTTAAATTTTTAATAAAATAATACTTTTATTGTTTTTTTTAATATTTTGTTTGTCTATAATAAATTAGTGAGTTTTGTATTTTTTTTTAATAAAGTAATAAATTTTGTTTTAATTGCAACTAATAAAAAATGAGAAATTTTATGAGAGAATAAATACAAAACTTATTAATTTATAAAAGATTAAAATTAAGTGTGAAAGACAAAAAAATAAAATCTTTATTTTATTAAAAATTATTCCGGATGAAAATAAGAGTTTACTATTTCTTCAATTGGAGATGTTAATCCCATAACAACGTACAATATTTAACAAGTCTGGCGCGGAAGGAAAGATACTGTGTATATATGCAGGTCTCATTTTCCAAACGGTGGCTCAGTCACAATAAATTTGGGAAGGAGAGTTCTCAGCTGTCATGAGTGGTGGTGTAGCTTGGTCCCCATACTATGGCATTTAAGAATCTCTTTCTCTCTCCTTAAAATTATAACCCCATATCTTGTGGTCTATAACTGATCGTACCATTCTTCTGCAACATTAGGTTTGTTGAACCGTTTGAATATCGGGGCATTGCTCTTGATTGATAAACAAAATAAAAGGGATAGTTCAATGGTGGGCTCAGTGCCTTGTTTGGCCTTTTTCTATCTACTTGCCTTGTGGAAACTGACACCCACCAACACTAAAATTTATTCATTTTTATTTGCAACACTTGCCAATGCCCCAGCCCGCAGCAGCACCATCAATAACCCTTCTTCAATGGAGCCCCCAGTTCTCAGTTTCAATAGCAATGACACCACCAACAATGGCAACTGCACCACTGACTTTGATATCATTACCTGGTTTGAAGACGTTTCCAAGAACGCTGGTTCTGTTCAGACTCAGACACTCTGCAAGATTCTTAAGCAGAACTATGGGGTTGAATATCTAAAGACATGGTTGGGGAGCTACAATATCTCAGAAATGGATGCATGTGCCTTGGAATCTCTTTTTACTTCTGTGGTTCCCCTTGCTTCACATGCAGATTTCGAGCCATATATCCAAAAAATTGCAGATGGAGACACAGGTCCTATACTCACACAACAACCCATAACCACTCTCTCCTTAAGGTACTATTGCCTTTTTGTTTATTTATTTACACATTTTATTACTTCTTTCATAGTTCTTCCTTCCCCTTTTGGGTGATAAATGGGATTCATTGCAGTTCTCTTAGTTTTATGCTCTTTCCTTCCTCTTATGGGTGATGTTAAATACAAACCATATATGTGGCACTTAATTTCCTTATTCTATCTCTCTATATATCTATTTATTTATCTATCTATTTATCTCGTACCTTGATTTAATAATGACAAAGTCTAGGTGCAAGTAATTGATTGACAAAATCAATTGATAATAGCCCAACTGAAGAAATTAACCAAGGAAAGTTTTGTCATGCTCATGCATATTGATTATAGATATATTAAGATGATTGGTTTTTCTTTCATCTGTATATGTCAGATCTTCCCTCGCTTTATGATAAACTTTTTTTTCTTCTTTAAAATGTAATCTTATAAGGTAGAGGTTATGCAGTTCTGGAACCACAGAGGGAAGGCAGAAGTTCGTACCCTTTACCCGCCATAGTGCTCAAACGACCCTGCAAACTATCACTTTAGCAGCAGCCTATAGATCAAGGTGTGCTTCTCTCAAGTCTCATTTCCTTCACGAATATTCAAGATGACCTAGTTAATGTTTTCAAAGTTCTTATTATGCTTGTTTGAAATGTTTATTGTAGGGTTTATCCGACAAGGGAAGGAGGTAGGATTCTTGAATTTATATACAGCAGCAATCAGTTCAAAACAAAAGGAGGATTAAAAGTTGGAACAGCCACAACACACTACTATGCAAGTGAAGAATTCAAAACCAAACAAGAGAAAACAAAGGCATTCACTTGCAGCCCCTATGAGGTTATTTCTGGGGGGGACTATAAACAATCCACGTACTGCCACCTCCTTCTTGGGCTCTTCTTCTCTGATCACGTAGAGTTTATTTCCTCAGCTTTTGCCTATGGCATAGTGCAAGCATTTTGCACTTTCGAAGAGGTTTGGAGAGACCTTTGCAATGACATAAGAGATGGCACTTTGAGTTCAAGAATCATGTTACCCCAAATGAGAGAGGCTGTTTTGGGTACAATAACTTCAAACCCCTCTTTGGCCTCAAAACTAGAAGAAGCTTGCTTGGAGCTAGAAGTGGTGGATTGGTTTGGTTTGGTTCCAAAACTTTGGCCAAATGCCAAGTACCTTTATTCCATAATGACAGGTTCTATGCAACCTTATTTGAAAAAGCTTAGGCATTATGCAAATGGGGTGCCACTAATAAGTGCTGACTATGGTTCAACTGAGAGTTGGATAGGGGTTAATGTGGATCCTTGTTTGGCTCCTGAGAAAGTAACCTTTGCTGTAGTACCGACGTTCTCTTACTTTGAGTTCATACCACTTTATTATAGACAGAAACAAGATTTCAGCTCAGTAGCTGATCATGATTTCATGGAAGACGAGCCAATCCCACTATCCCAGGTTAAAGTTGGCCAAGAGTACGAAATAGCGCTCACAACTTTTACTGGTAATTATTCATTCATTCTTCTTCTCTTCTATAAAATAATACCGCCTCCTGTCATTCATATATATAACTATGTATGACATCAAAATGGGAAGTGATTATTTTTTGAAAGATAATGTTCATCCAATAAGTGTATTTTATTTTGAGTTCAATAAATAGTTCACTTTCATGAGAAAAATGAATATATATCATTAATAGATCTCACAGTTAATTAAGAATAAAAATAAAATTTAATAATAAAATAATCTTATATCTCTTATAATTGAAATTAAAAAAATATTATATTTAATTTCTTGTATATAACATTAAAGATAATATTAATTAAATTAATTAAATGCCCGTTTATTCGACACATGCTTTTTATAGATCATGATTCATATTTGGACATCATTCTTCATTTAAATATTTAACATGCCTGAATTATATTCCAACTATGTTTTGACTTTTTTTTAGTGGTGATACATTGATATTTTAATATTTTAGACATTTTATTGACAACTTCCATTTATTTTATCTTTATTCTTGTTGTCAAATCAAATACTTATATAATTTATCATTTTTTTTCTCTAAGTGTATATTAGCATATGGAGTGTCTATGAGACATTTTTCAATTCTTTTAATAAATAACCTATTTTTAATGATGGAAATACTCAAGATATATTTAATACCATCTCTTCCCTCTCATTATTTTAGCTCTTTTTTTCTATTTTATTATTATATTATTTATCCTTTTGACTATCTTTTCTTCTTCCTATCTTTCTCTTTCTCTTTATATATTCCACTCCATTTTTTTTGGGTAGACATTTATCACGAATCTTTTAATTAAAGTATTGGTGAATAGTTTAAATTGTGTTAGATAAATAATCTAAGCAAATATTTGTTTAATAAGATTTTATCAAGATGACAGTCTAATCATAAACTTGACTATAAAGTTTTAAAAAATAAAGTAAAATGAAAATATCTCGATAATTCTTTTGCCTAAAGCTTATTAAATATATAAGATTAAAAAAAAAAACTGATCAATAAGGGATTGTAAAAAGTCTCTTTTCGTAACACCACATAAGTTCTTCCAAACATTTGAATCGCCCACTCAACAGAAACTTTTTCACGGTTAGGCAGGATTGATTAGAACCATTGTCCTCACATAAAATAATGCTTAGCGTAGAACATTACTTCATAAAGAAGCTACATAGATGTGTCGAATTAATATATGCTATAGATGACCCTCACTTGGACGTGAACAAGGATATGTACCGAAAAATCTTGTGTGAACCTAATCTCTTATCTTTGATATAATTTAGATCATCACAAAACTCTAGAAAAGTTGGTTTAGATATGTCAGGTGAATAATTGAATTGAAATACAAAATTCTGCATATGGGTTTTGAAAACTTCTGTAGTTCTAGCGGGTGTTGGTCATGATTTGGGGTTGTGTGCCCACATCCCTCGGGAGTGTTCATATCATATGTCGTGACCTTTGGCTTTTTATTATTTTCCTTCAATGTTATGTACCTGTCATCCCAGTCTCTTCTGAGTTCTGACAAGGATTTACCATGATAGTGTCAGTAATGGTCATTTTCAAAATTCTATCCAAACTGGAATAATGTAATCCTTCTGAATATATCAATGTTATCAGCTGGTACAACCTATCCAACTAAGAACGAGTTATATATTCAACTAATGAACAAGTTACTGGATCGAAAATTCCATGAAAAATTAGTTTAGTTTGGCTTGACCTAAAATTTTCAAGTGAATTGGTAACCCGATTAGTACAATATTGGTTTGAGTGAATCAGTAACCTAACGGGTTTCTGAGTTTGTGTTCTATATAAATTATAAAATCTAAAATTTACAGTTTATAAAATCTTAGAAATTTTGTAATATAGAAGGATTCCTCCTCCAACGGAATCAATGAGACTTAGTTATGTTTAGTTTTCCGTTTAAAGAATAAACTCATTTTAGCGATATATTTAACTACTCGTAAAAGTATTTTTGCACATAATTTTTTTCCTAGAGATTCAGTTTAATTTGCAAAAGTAAGATTTAGATTGCTTTTTCAAATACAATTTATAAACTTATTTAACTCAAATTTAAGTTTACAAACTTTAATAAAAACATAAATTTATTAAAAAAATATCTAATCAGACAACATTTGAATATATATACAAGTCACCATGATATAGAGGTACTCCTGTACAACAAATACTTCATTGATTCTTTTTACCCTTTTCTAATTATATCATATCACATATTATATACTAACAAATACATTGATCGATTAATTAGTGTAAAATTATTTTAATTTAATTAATAGTGTTGACTTAGAGATAAATACTCAAAATTTTGCTACATATAGAGATTTTATTTGCCTCGAATATAAGATTTTCTCTTATATCACCGATTATACATAGATTCTTCTTTCTTCTTTCTTTAGGTGCAATCTGTTGGGTGTGTGCATTGATTATTTTTTCACAGATACCTCTTGCTTTTCATTAATTTTTAAAATTTCTATACAGACTGAGTAAAGTATTTATATATACTTTCAGGGCTGTATAGGTGCAGACTAGGAGACGTGGTGGAAGTGGCAGGTTTTCACAACGGGACCCCAAAATTGAACTTTATATGCAGAAGAAAACTAATTCTAACCGTGAATATAGACAAGAACACAGAGAGAGACCTTCAAATAGTGGTAGAGAAAGGGTCACAGCTGCTAAACAAGGCAAAAGCTGAGCTTGTTGATTTTACAAGCCATGCAGATGTCTCAAACAACCCAGGTTGTTACGTTATTTTCTGGGAAATCAAAGGTGAGGCCGAGGATAAGGTACTTGAGGCATGCTGCAGGGAAATGGATGCTGCTTTTGTTGACCATGGCTATGTGGTCGCAAGGAAAACAAGTTCAATAGGGCCTTTGTTGCTTTGCATTGTAGAGAGAGGGACTTTTAAAAAGATTTTGGATTATTTTGTGGAGAATGGGGCAGCACTGGGCCAGTTCAAGACCCCTAGGTGCACTAACAACCCGGTCCTCCTCAAAATTCTTAGTGCATGCACCATTAAAACATTTCGCAGCACTGCTTATATATAGTTCAATCCACTTATGATGGATGCATCATGCATTGTTTTGATTTTTTTTTTCTTTTCAAAATTTTTCTATGGTTTTCTCCTAGTGAACAACAAGCTATAGCGAAGTTATTAGCCCATGGTTACTAGAGGAAAAAAAAATCTTTTTAATCAAAAACCCTTGTCTTGGGGGTGTGTTGTAATTGTTTCTTTATTTTTCTTTTCAAGAATTCAGGGTGTGCTTGTAGACCAGTCTTAAAAAAGAAACATGCAACCGGATGATTCAATGCCATTGATTTTTTTTCTTTGTAATGTAAGTATTTAATTGGTATATTTGATTCAAGTTGCAAAACTATCATATATAAATTAATTAATTTGAGTCAATTTGGATTACATGGAGTTTTCAGTATATATGTTGTAATATTTTAAAGATAGGCCTAAATTCATTATTTTCACGTCATATTCCAATAGAGAAAACCTAACCCTTTTCAAAAGAGCCGTCAACAGCCATTAACTAGTTTATGTAGAAATAACCCAAGGTAAAGATACATTCATAACATGTTAAGTCACATAATAGCATTATAGATGGAAAAAAAAGTAGTTGAGAAGAGATACTCAACTAAAGGTATATATAATAGTACTATAGTAGCAACTTTTTTTCCTATGTACTTGTGTGTACGTACTTAATTGTGAAATAACTCAAAACAACACTCTGTCAATTGCCTGACAATAGAACCGGAAAGAAATAAAGACGACTATGAAAGTCTTTTAGTGTGCATTGTAATGCACCGTGTAGTTGCAATCAGATTAGACTCAAGCGTTTATATATGCATGAGAGCACATGCGATGGTATATATGATCTATGGCTATGAATATAAACTATCAAACAAAGTGGTCCAGCTTAGAGAACAGGAACTGGGCTACAGTAACAGTGAACATATATATGTTGGGGAGATCCTTATTGTTATACTTCCACTCTCTCATCCCAACAGATCATGCTTGGCTTTTAATTAATTATCCTGCCATATGGTGCTGTGAGGCGTAGTTTTTATAAGCCACGTGAAACTAAGTACAGTAGTAGGGGAGGGACCTAGCTAGATGCGTACCAAAACCTATGGGTGCCAAATTAAAGCACGTGGAATGATCAATTGGATCTATATGTAACCAATAATAACTCATTATTGTCTTGTTTGGTAGAAAGAAAAAAAAAAGATGATGATAGATAGATAAAAATATGAGTGCAAATAGATAAAAATGATAAAGTAAAAATGAAACGTTTTTTTGTCAAAAAAGTAAAGAAAAGACAACAAGAGATAAATGGAAATATATAAGAAATAATGTATTAGCTCTCACAAATTTTAAAATTATTTTCATTATAATCTTTTCTACCAAACAACTTGAATAATTTTCTTTTCTCCCACTCCTGCTAATTCCATCTCTAGCAAACAAAGGCTATATACTGAAAACACTTTTTACGTTGAATAATACTTTGAATTCTTTGAATAATTTTCTTTTTTTGGAGAAATTTATCTAAATAAAATCTTTTATATCTATTAAAGAATGTTTCTTGTTAAGTGGAATGAGAAATTTGAGGAAGAATGATGATCGGGATAGTAACTTCTGATCAATCTAAGAATTGGATATTGCTTTCACTCAACACAAAAGTGTAAATATAATTGTATATCTTAAGGGAGTGCAACACATGCTATCGTTTGTTCCTATGACCAAACAAAGCTTGTTGGAAAAAAAAAAAAAGTACTGAAAAAACAACAAACAAATTGTCAAGATATTTCGAAAAAATCAGAAGTGTAGGTATTAGAAAAGTTCACTTGGATCACAAAATGATGAGAAGATATGACCAAATAAACATGCTCCTTTAACCACGTACCTCTCCATGTTTTCAGAAGTCACATGTCTGCTAACATCATACACAAGCAATGCACCAACCACAGAGAATGGACATTAATTGGCCTCTTCGATCATGTCCATATTTTGGACGGTACGTAGCTGCAGCAATATTCATCATGAGACTCGATGTGAGGAGGAACAGTTACCATCAACTTGAAGGTTCATCGATCGGTATTTAATTATAAGTTGTGCATAAGTCTTTTTCACATTAATCAATTGGATTTTTTCTATGACCAAGCCCCTGATGCCATGAGGAGTCTTTGTTCTGCTGTCTCACTTGGATGTATAGTATATGAGCTCTCTTGTGAGTTGTGACGAAGATGAGTACTATATATGAAGTAGGAACTCAGTCCTCCATGGATAGACAATCTAAATTATGCTCACCATTTTTTTCTTCTGGCTATTGGCAGTGCTATGTGCACTAAACATGATTCTTCAACAAATTTTACTCTATGAAAGCCACAAATTTTACTCAAGGCATGCATGATATATGGATGTAAATAGTTAAGCTATATTTTATAATACTTTAGAGTGAAATAAAACTTTATTTTTTTCAACAAAACAAACTCAAACTTTTAAATAAATAAGCTAAACTTAAACATTATATTGTTTTTTACAAGTCTAACACAGTGTACTCAACTCGTCATACCCCTGCTATGCTATACGATCTCCTCCCTTTGCACATTTTCAAAGCGGGACGGCACAACATGAATACATAGCTTATCATTTCCGGCACGGCACAACATCAATTTTTGAAAATTCTTAATTATCTTTTTAAAAAAAAATAGTAATTAAGGAAGTCTATTGTTGAACATTATGTATCAATATTATAATTCTTGTTATCTGTCTTCAATTTCTTGTGATGATTTTTTTTAAACTTTTTAATACTTTAAACAATTTTATAAAAAAATTAGAAATTTTATTATTTAATTATAGAGAAATTATGATGTAATTAAAATTATTATACTTTTGTGACAAGTATTTGAAAAATTATATTTAAACTGATTTTTAATTAATAAATTTACTACAGTAGTGTATAAAAATTGAAGTAGAAAGAAAAAAAAAAAAAAGGAACGGTTAAGTTGGCAAGTAAGAGATGAATTCGTACTTGACATCCTCGATGTGGGAGTAACAGGAACAGGTTGATGCCCAACATACTTAGCCAATTCACACGACAAAAACAGTGGAAATCAACACAATCCTCGGACCCTCTTCCATGGCTACTGTTTCTTCTCTTTGCGCTGTTTTTCCCATACTCACACCAACCTTGTCGAAACCCCACTTGGCTCCCCTCTCTTGCCGAATCCCAAAACGACGTCGTATCAGTATCATCACCTCTGTTGCCGAGGATCGAGAAATAGTTCCGGTGTCTGAAGGCAGAGGAACCCGTTTGAACGAAGTTGAGGGGTTTCAACCTTCGGAGCCTCACACAGAGTCGGAGGTTGTTGTTTCGAGCCTCACAAGCAGTAGCTCCGTCAATGCCATCATCGTTTTGGGGTTTGGGACTTTCGCTGTCACCAAGTTGCTCACCATTGACCATGACTACTGGCATGTCCGTATCTTCAGCTTTCCTTATATATTTTGTCTCTCCTTTTATTATAATAATAATAATAATTTATTGTTGAACTGCTGCTTTTCACTTCTACCCCTTGAAATAAGCTTCTTCACTGTTATTTTACTTTAAGTTCGTGACTTTGGCCTGTTTAAAATGTAGGGAGCAACAATCGCCTCATGAGCTAGCTTTGGTGTTAAGTTAGGTTGAAATTCAAATTCAAATTCTAGGATGATATCGGTGTTTATACTAGTAATTGTTGTTGAGTCTATAAAGCCACCCGTATCGAATTACCACAAATGTCTAATCTTGCAAATTTCATTGTCTAAATGTCTAGTACCAGGCCTGAGGGAGGTTTGTTAGAGATCTCACATTGATTAGTGATAAAGTCAAAATAGTGTATACAAGTAGTGAACAACTTTCATTTCATGAGCTAGCTGTCGAGGATGAGTTTGGTTTAAATTCAAATTCTAAGAGACCCTGTTTGGTTTCTTGTATATATTGGGTATTCTATTCTATCACCACGGAGCGTAAAGAACTGAAAATGGAACATTTTGTGAAGTGTTAAACGTAACAGAAAGTGAAAGTGGTTTGAGATACATCCATACATACCATGCAAAAGCAGAGTTGGTTGATTTGAGCTGAAACATTGTTCCTGTAAATCATGAAGATTTTGATGATATCAAGAAGAATTTGCTTGAGAAAGAGGGAGATGTAAATCATGCAAGCTTTGATGGTGTCGAGAAGAAATCACATGTTTGTCATCATCAAAAAGGGGGAGAATGTGAATGTATGTATACATGATTTTGATGATGTCAAAGAAGAATCTAACAAGGCTGCTTCAAATGATAAGCATTTGCTTCAAGAATAATTCAAGATTGCTTCAACAAACAAAGCCTTGTTTCAAGATTCACTAAAGACCAAGCCTTGCCTTAAAACAATGTGCTTTCAAGACATGCAAGGCTCTGGTAATCGATTACCAGGAAGTGTAATCGATTACCAGAAGACAGGGTTGAGAAATAGCTATTGAAAAAGGTTTTGAATTTGAATTTTCAACATGTAATCGATTACCATATGTCTGTAATCGATTACCAGCAACGAAACTTTGGAAATTCAAATTCAAAAGTCATAACCCTTCAAATTATAACTGTGTAATCGATTACACAAACATTGTAATCGATTACCAGTGGAAAGTTTTCAGAAAATCTGCCAACAGTCACATCTTTTCATTAGATTTGTGAATGGTCATCAAAGGCCTATAAATAGGTGACTTGGGCACGAATTTTAGACAGAGAGTTTTGCTTGGCAAAATGTCTTATCCTCTCAAAAGACAATGAGAGAGATTCCAAAAGAACTTCATTGTCAAATGCTCTCTCAAAAGAAATCCTTGACCAAACACTTGCAAAATCTATAAGGATTCTTACATGATCTTCATTGTAATATTCTTCTCTTGAAGAGAGAATTCTTCTTCTATTCTTCTTATTCAATGAGATTGGTTAAGAGACTGTGAGTCTCTTGTTGTAAAGCATCTGAACACAAGGGATGGGTTGTCCCTGTGTGGTTCAGACTTTGTAAAGGATTTTACAAAGATAGTGGAAATCTCAAGTGGGTTGCTTGAGTACTGGACGTAGGCACGGGTTGTGGCCGAACCAGTATAAAACTGTGTTTGCATTCTCTCTTCCCTTATCTTATTTATTTTGTTGCAATCAATTGTGTCTTGCATGTTTAAAGAACATTGTTAAATTGATTGTTGTTGCTTCTTCTATATTCTAAGCCTATCCCTCTTAAGATTATTGAGGCCACAAGGTCCAACAGTTCCAAGTTAAACAATCATGTTCTTGTTGGTTGCACAAGTTTCTTTTCACTAATTATAATAACAAAGAAACGAGGGCAAGATGTTAAATAGTACAGTGATTAAGAAAGAGAACTGCAGTGCATTTTCTGTATAATATAGGGAAGAAGTTAACAACTAACTGGGATCTTATTATTCAGGGTTGGACCCTTTATGAGATTGTAAGGTATATACCTGAACACAATTGGATTGCCTATGAGCAAGCTCTGAAAGCAAACCCAGTTTTGGCTAAAATGGCTATAAGTGGGATTGTCTACTCAATTGGAGACTGGATTGCTCAGCTTTGCTTTTGACTCCCAAAAACATGAAATGCGTTTCTTCGACATAGAGTTTTAACAACACTTCAGCTATTTCTAACCTAAATATACAGTGCTATGAAGGAAAGCCTCTTTTTGAGTTTGATCGGACACGGGTACTCAGATCAGGTCTTGTTGGGTTTACTCTCCATGGATCACTTTCTCACTATTACTACCAACTTTGTGAGGTGATTATTGTGTCTACTTGAGTTAGAACTATTAGGTTATATTTTATGAATGGCTGAAATTGTTTGCATGATTCCACAGGCTCTTTTTCCTTTCCAAGAATGGTGGGTTGTCCCTGCTAAAGTTGCTTTCGACCAAACTGTGTGGTCTGCAATTTGGAACAGCATCTACTTTGTGGTTTTGGGCTTGTTGCGTTTTGAATCTTTGACTAACATATATGGAGAACTGAAGTCAACATTCTTGCCCTTGCTTACTGTGAGTGGCTATTTTATTTGTTTCTTTATGCTGTTTTCAGATGTTAATTGTAAATGTAATTACGTGCCTCATTGCATACATTGTTTTAGTGTCAATGCAAAATTATGGAGATGCATCAATAGCATTTTAGTAATTGAGCCGAGCTAAAAATTGAGCTTATGTACTTGGGCTATGTCATACCCTTAGGCTCAAATTTGTAGCATTATACTGTTATAGTGTCGGGTATATAGTAGGGAAGTAATTAGAGTGAGCCTTTGATTCAAATTTTCATGTAGTTCCATCCTATCCTCTTTCCAAGCTTGGGTATAATTTCTGTATCTTGCTCTTAAACTATGAATTGCATGAATTGTTTTGGTAACTAAACCTCAAACCTGCCTTATTTCTGCATGCCATATTGTTTCAAGTGTCTCTGCAATCTGTATTGATTGTGCCCCAAATTTCCTGCTCATGAGCTGAGTAGTACTGTAGCTATGTTTGAAGCCGGTGCTAAATAGAAGGCTGTGAAATATGATTAGTCCTCGACTCTTAATTAATAGATCTGTAGAAAACATAGGGCCCTAGGAAAGCAAGTGTTTATAATAAGAACTAATAATCCAATGCCTCTGTTTGCATATAGCAAAGTGAACAAATAGAATCTACTCAATCTAGAGAAGGTGGTGTACCTGTAAATGTCCACTGTGGGAATGGGCTTGTTGCAGATTGCCCATTTGGTGTTATAGAAACCAAAAAAGGAAAAGGTGAAAATTTAAGGAAGAAATTCTAATAATACAACTAATCACTAGCTATTCAAAGATGAAGAATGGTATAATATAATAATAAATTTTATATTCTTCTCCTGATTATTTGAGTAAAAAATTTCTTCTGTTTGGACAACTAAAATCTCTAATTCTAATATGCTTCACAGGCAGGGTGGAAACTTTGGCCTTTTGCGCATCTGATTACTTATGGTGTGATTCCTGTGGAACAAAGGCTTCTTTGGGTGGACTGTGTGGAGCTCATCTGGGTCACAATACTTTCAACGTAGGTTTTCTAAGATTATTTGTCATATCATATAAAATTATTACACACGACTATTTTTCCATAAGAAGCAGGATTTTAATGTCCTTTTGAATGCTTAAGTATCTCATACCATCTTGTAACTGATTCTCATTTAAGGATGGATGCTTGACAGTGACATTTTATACAGGAATGCACACCACAAAATAACATTAAAAATGTTTTACATATATAGTCATATAAAATTGTCAACAGGGTTCTCATCCCTACACGATCTTGTTTTGTTTTTAGCTATTCAAATGAGAAATCAGAAGCTAGAATATCTGAGGCAGCATCAGAAACAGGGTCATCCACTTCAAGCGAAAATTCCAAGGTAAGTAGACTGTGTTCTTCTGCTGGGGTGTCATGAAATGAAGAGAAAACTGTTAAGAACATTTTAACCCCTTTTTTTTCTTCTTACTTTTTGGGAATTGGGACATATATGATTCTTTTTTGCTGGACAAGATTTGGTAAATCGATCCTTCAAATTGAGATAAAAAATAATACTCCAGCATATACTCTGCCTTGTCTTAGCCTAAAGTTCCAATTATGAGTATTCCATCACTGTTCTACTTCATATGTTAAGACAATAACTTCTTTTTTTTCTCTTTTTATTGTCTATTATATCTTGTGTACTGCCAGGGATAAACAAATTGAGAATAGGAGAAAAAACCAATCTAGGTTCATGGCAGTTGCAAAATCAACCTCAACCTCAGCAATGAATCGAAGAATCTATCAGTTGAAGGTCCAGTTGAGCGACCTGAGGACATGAGGTTTTGATCTGATTTTCATACAGGAATATATACATTATACAGTTACAGTTGCTGGTGGTACATCCTTCTGGCTAAGATCAACTATTCAGGTTGCAGTGATGAGATACATAGGTGATTGTATTATGTACATATGATATAGATGCATTCAGAACTCAAGTTAAATTATGTTCCTTTTCTTGGGTTGTATTGGATTACCTTATATATCCATATTTCTGTATAAAAAATAATGCATCTCATATATAGTGATGGAAAACGTTAAAAAAACTACACAACATTCCCGCTGGAATTTTATTTGCTCAGGTATCTTTAACTTAACTACCAAAAAAAAAACACTACATCCACTGCGTTCCCTGGGCATCAACAGGTCATTTGCTTATACATATATTCGGAACACTGACTTGTATATTGATAGGGAAGAACAGTGCACGAGAAATGTGAGTATCATATTTTTTTAATACAGGTTTTTTTAGAATGCTTTTTGTCATTGCTTTAGTTTTATCGAAAATTATAAACTTTTGTAAATTCCACTCCTATTTTATTAAGAAAATATTAAATTAAAAATTTAAATGTACTTAATGTCATAAAAATATCAATATTTATCATTTAAAAGAAGAAAAATAATAGGAGAACGTTGCAAGGGGATTTAGAATTGGGAATATGTTGTTAGAATGAATGACTTAGGTATCAATTGGTTGTGAGGAGAGAAATGGAGAGAATGGAAGAGAATAAGAGAGAAGAGAAATAAGTAAGAAATAGAATGAAAAGAAAGATGATTTGGTTGAAGTGAAATAGAGTATAATAGAAGATAAATATTTAAATTAGAGTGATTTGATAAATAAAAAAAAAAACAAAGAAATTGATAATTTGCAAAAGTATTGTTTTATCCTTTAGCTGAGTTTTTCTCTCTCCCCAACACAAGTTGCTTTCAGCATGTGTGTAGCAAGGCGGTACCATAACTATAGTTGTGCAGTGCTTTCTTCCTCTCAAATTAGGGCATTCTAGAGAGGATTAAATTTAACATGGGTCTCACCACAAAATTTGTAATCTTCCCTTCCTTTCTATAGTACCAAATCACCCAAAACATCTATCTTCTCTCCTCCCCTCATATTTGATCTCAATCAAACCACCGCTTATTTAAGCACAAATAGCATGAAATGTATGTGTCACAAATATTAATTTAACATATTAAAAATGCTAAAAGTGAATTTGATGGAAAATAGGTTGTGCATCGGGTCATAGGTAGGGGTGGCAACAGGATATATGGATGGAATAAATTTTTGTAGAAAAATATTTGATGAATACCTAATAATCTATTCAACACTTGCAAAGAAAAGTAAAAATTAGAAAAAAAAAATTATTGGTATAATAGAATTTATGATGTGACATAAAAAATTTTTTAAAAAAAATTAATGATATTAATTAGGTGTTTAAAACAAAGAAACATTTGTGTATTATTACTAAATTTTCTACTCATCTAAATTGGTAGTTTTTTTATTTATAAAAAATTATTTTTTTTTAAAATTTTATTTCTGTTTTTAATTTTTTATCTTCTCGTTCTTATAAATCGTGTATCATTACTGAATTTTCATCGTGTATCATTATTTCATTCTCAATTAAAGCAAAACATTAGAGGAATATACTTAAGTTGATTGAATTCTGAATGTGAGGCATTGTAAATTTCTGATAATATTTCCAATTCTTATAATAATAAAAATAAAGCAAAACATTAAAAAAAAAAAAAAACGAAAAGAATCCCAATTGGGGTTATGTGTGTGGGATTAGTTTGGATTTTCCGTGGCTCCCTTGGCTTAGGCGTAGCTTTTGGGTTATTCAGCAATAGCCGAGGTGAGGTGAAGATCGGAACCCTCCGCTCTCTGCTCTGCAATGGCCAAGATCGAAGAACTGAACGACTCGGTTGCCAAATCTAAGAATAAAAGGAATCATGGCTCTACAATGTTCTTTGTCATTGTTGATTACCTTTTTATTTTGATCTTCCTGGGATTCCTCTGCTTCATCGTTTTCAAAATTCTCAGCATTTGATTCGATTCCCGAAATCACACAATCCACCGTGTGTTATGTGCTAGGTACGTATCTTGCACCACCAACTTGGTTTATTCTCCTATCGCGCTCGTGAAAATTTGATTTTTCCTAACCATTTTGGATGACAGGTAGTAAAACGGATTAAAAAGTGTATGAATTAAGACTAAAACGAGTAACTTTTAGGTGTAAAACGTAAAAGTCGGCCAGGTCATTGAACAAATGAGTAATTGAACCTTAATATCCTTGTTTTGATGGATGATGCTATTATCTACCAAAAGAAAAGAACGAGGCTGTTGAGTAAAGTCATAAATTTTCTCCTGTTACTTTTTTTATTATATGCTTTTGAGGATTATGGCAGATACTGATTTCTTTTAAAGCAAATTACAGTGACATTCTTTGTAATTTCTTGAGATTGCACATGATTTTCCTGTTTTTCTAACATTTACTATATTTTTCTTACAGAGATATGCGGTGTAATGTGTTTCTTAGGTTTAAAAGACAAGAATAACATGTGCAATCTTTAGAAATCATAAAGGATGTCAATGTAATTTGCTATTTTTTTCTAACATTGTTACTCAATTATTGCGTGTATGTAGATGTGTATGCTAGTACTTTTACTTTATGCTTGCAACACAAATTCATGTTTGGAAAATGATTTGTGGACATTTAAAATCTATTTGACACCTAAATAAGAGAAAGAGAAATGTAGATATGATAAGTGGTATGATATATAGTGTATTTGGTTTAAATTCACTTTTAGCATAATTGTTTAAAAATCACATCAAGAGTGAAACAATAAATACTAGCTTCAGCTTTTTCATGGTGTCACCAAGATCTTATGGATTAGAATAAATTCTCACTTGTTATCCAAACACACTAGTAATAGAAACATATAGATAGAGAAAAATAATGAATGTTAATGAAATGTTTAAAGTAAAAGAGAGTTTGTAATCATTCCTCTTCATGTTATCTTTCTCCTCTGTATCTTTCTCAACTTTACATTATCATTTCCTGTGGAGTTACATGATTTGTACAAAACACTTGGTTTTTCTTTCTTATCTTTCTCTATCCCATCAACCATCTTATTACACACTTCTCTCTCTTTTTTCTAATATTCTCTTTCTTCACCTCCACTTCTTTTGGCAGGATATTCGCATGACATAGCTAGGCTTCACAAGCCTAGTTCCAAGCTTGAAGGCTGCGGCAACTAGCAAGTGTCATTTTTAATCAGATCCTATGATGTAATACTTGAATTTACCATCTTTCTCAACTTTTGTTCTCGAATTCCAAAATTTACACTACTCATTTCCCCCGTTAGTTTTCTTTCATTAGTGTCTTGTGTATTACATTTGATCTTTTAACATGTCCTTTTCCACTTTCATTTCCTTTTACTTTGACTGTGGTAAATAAGGATGACAACTAAGATCAATATCAATATCAAAGTACATTGCATTGATTAAAAACTGATAGTGATGGCAGAGTAATCTCCCTTTTCTTTGCCAAATTTTTATTCAAGACGAAATGCCATTTCTCGGAGAGGGGCTTGGGGATATAGACTATGTTTTTGTTATCTACTTTCTGTTTCTGGTTGGTGGATTGGGGTGGGGTATTGAACAGCAGAGATGAAGACCCGAAACTGCTATTTTGCATGAGACAGATTTATCTGTAGTTTGGTGTGGTCGCCTTCATATTGATGGCACAACAACTTTGCATTTATGTGAGCCATTTCTATCCTTCATGGTTGGTTGCTATGTCCTATTATAACATCCTATTAATCCTGTGAATACTTGATAGAAGATATTAAATAAAAATGTAACAACCTATGTTTTGAAAACATTAAAAAAAAGGTAAGCTACCGATTTTATTTATGACCTGTTTTGCATTGATGAATCTTCCCATTGTCGAGCGTTTAATCGAAGAATTTTTTTCTTCTGCTTTTTATGCATTGGGAAGTCAAACATAACATGTTGCTTTTAGAATTTTTTTTAACACGGTATAAGTAATTAGAAATATTCATGTAAGTTATATGAGCACAGCTTTATGTGGCTGGTGAGTATATGCCATGATTTTTAGTACTATGAAAAGGGAGAGAGGAACATCAAAAAGGATATCGGAAGAAGTTGTTCAAAGGAATCTTATGATGAATAATATTTTTGAAAATTTGGTCTTTAATCAAACTGGATAACATTGTGTAATTCATATAACGGATTTCACTTAGTAAAATAAAACATACTTTTGTTGTATAAGTAATAAGAGTGTTTTTTTTAGAATAAGAAAGAGTGTTAAGAGAACATAGAATAATTCTTAGTGGAATATCTACTTGAGGTTATGAGGGTTGTTATATTTCCCTGTTTGTATTTTTGCTATTTCTGCATGTCTCCACAATATTTATGTTGTTTAAGACCTCATTCCACTGTTTCTGTAAAAAAAAAAAACCTTATTCCTGTATTGATTTGTGAAGTAGTGATGAACCATATTACCTTAATTTAGAAGGTGGTTTCAAGTTATCTTAACTTGTTTTTTGGGAATAATGTGAATTTTCCTATATATTCCCAAGTATAAAATATTTTCAAGAAAAGAATAATTTTCATATTCCTCCATTATCATTCCTAGCAAAGAGGGTGTGTAAATTGATTTACATGAGGTGAAAATAACATTATATATGCAGAACTTTCACTTTTATCTTTTTAACTTCTATATATCACTTTCACAAAAAGACATCTAACAAAATTTAGTTATTAATTAAATATAATTTTTTAAAATATCAAAAAATTTCATTATAAAAATATTGTTCTCAAGAACAAAAGTAGATAACTTGTACCAAAGTCTCCTTATCAAGTTCCGTGCAAAAAATAGTGTAACTAGAAGAATTATTAGTACCAGCGGATGTTCATAATTTTAAATAGGCTCTACCTTACAAATGTTCTAAGATAGGAGTATTGGTTCAGGAACCAATTAGAAATCATGATAATATCTTGGAAATTACATATATAGGTACATTAGTAACATTTTTTCAATCTTTCCTCTTCTAATTTCTTAACCAATTCTTTATAATAAGGGTACTTGTTATCATTCTTTTTAGTAACATTATTTCTTATTAGTACCAACGAATACAACCAGCATTACAGCATGCTTAACTTCATTCCAAACAAGAAAAGAGCAGAGAGGCTCTGCATACGAATAGCAGATGAAGTACACACAGAGAACTACTTATTCACGAGTACCAAAAACAGGAGACTAGTACTACAATTTGTCAAAAGGTGCAATCATGCATAATGCATGATAGCTCATAACTGGGAGGACTCACGGATTAACTGGAACTCCACCACCACTGCCAGGGTTTGGAAACTCAAAACCAGGGTTTGGGACAAAGGTGTCATCACCACCTGGAACATAACCACGACCTAGTGGTCCTGACCCTAGTCCACTACCACCAGTGTTTGGGCTTTGAGGTGTAAACCCAAAGAAAGGTGGCAGCCCTACTCCCCCAAAGCCAGGAAAATGGAAATTACCTTCCGGAGGGAACAAAAATTGAGGCTCTTTCTTGTCCCCTTTGTTTGAGTGTTTTGGAATAATGTGGCGTCTAGCGACCGCTTGCCATGTAGTGGCAAGAAGGATAGTGGCGATGAGAAGAAGTGCAAGGAAAGAAGAAGGTTTGCAAGCCATTGTGTGATGAGAATTTGAATGAGATGTGTTTTGTATTGAAGTTGAAGGGATTGACTGCGTTTTATAGCCAAGGATTATGCTGAGTACCAACAAGTTGTTGCATTGGTTTGAGTGTGATATTAGGTTTGGCTCCTAAATCTCGCGCTTAAATCTTGTGAATAGAAAATACTGATTAAGAGAAGATATTTCACTAAAGATACTAGTCAATATCTTCCAAGGAAGATTAGTTTGTTGGAATATTTTTAATCTTTATTTTGTATACTGAAGCTAAAAATTCACAGGTCTATCATTTAGAATAATTCATTAAAAATTTTAGGATTTTCAACATGTTTGATTATTAAAAATTAGATGAAATACCTGAATTCGTAGTTGGTTCCTAATCTTAGTATTTTTTCGACATTTGTTGTAAGATCTTTGTGATTATCATAATCATAAATAATGACATTATGGTTATTCCTGAGCCAAAGTCTCTTTGTTCTTCAATGAAACCTTTTTAACGTGATGACTCGGTATACCGAGGACTCTTACAACATGTTAACATAATAAGGTTCTCATTATTCTCTAATAAGTCAACTCTAGGATGTGTTTATTTAAGTTCATATCATCTCTTTTAATTGTCTAAGAAGCTATCTTAATTTGATCACATAAAATAAAATTCGCTAATAATAAATAAATAATATAATTATCTTATAATATTAACCCACATTAATTATTAGAATAAAAATTTTCAACATAATCATTAATAAAATTTATAGATATTTTAATGGTGACCCAAACAAAGGTTATGCCGAGTTGAGTTGAGTGTGTGCTGTGGCGGTGAGTTAAGTGTTTCTTTCTTTGGCAAATGCTACGGGGAGAACATTGGAATTGGCATTGGTTAATGACTCGTATGCATGGTGTCTCTTTTGGTAGTTGTTCATTTTGTGTGGCTAAGTGAACTTCAGGACACTTCATTTGTCACAGTGGTTAAAGTTCTATATAGTTTCACTTTTATTACCTTCTATTTGTGGAAGATATATAGTCACCAATTTAATAGAGGCGATTAAATGGAGCCGTCAGAGCCGTCACATGGCTCAGTTATGAACCGCCATATGAAGAAAACTTGGAATTGCTTTTAGCTTCGTTATTTATGTTGTCTCATTTTGTAGACGCTAGTCAATTTGTGTGTTAAAGACTGTACATAAAGATGTAGTAGATTTTCATTTGCTAATTTTAATCGCTTATTTATGCAGTAACAACTGTTTACAAACGGGGACAAAAAGTGTAAATGAGCGCACATATTAGTTGAAAGGACAAAACTTAAATGTAGTTTTATTTTTGTTGTCGTTTTCCATCAAAATTGGAGTTTTAACATAATAATTTAATGGTTATGCAATTATGAGAGATAAAACTTCAATTTTAATTAGAAAATAACACCAAAAACACTTACAACACTACATCTAAATATAGTAAAACAAATCACTATTTACGTAAATTAGATACAAATATAGTATTTAATGTAACAAACATAGAAGACCCTTTAATTAGTCACGAAACAAAAAAAAAATCAAGAGGGCAATTTACGTTACATTGTTTTCAACCCCGTCCCTCGAGATAAAAAAAAATTGTAGCTCCCACTAAAATCAGTAAATAAAATCAAAATAATCAAAGAACATAGAAGCACAAACATTACTTATTAATTAATTGTTATTCATGACAAGTCATCACTTTTATTGTCAATTAAGAATTGTCTTTTTGTGTCTATGGTGTGTTGGCACAGGGAAGCAAGGAATTCCAGTAGCCTCAATCTAGTTAGTTCCATGAAAGAACTTGGATGGTGAGAATCAATGTGTAAATTTTGAATTGAGGTTCCAAATACCAGCCCAATTTACACGCTTGGATTAGTTTGAATCGAGACAAGTGTTGTGGTACTCAACATAGAAGCAAGTGTTTATACTAGAAGGGTCCTCTAGTCCCTGCCAAGGCAAATACCCATAAGAGTGAATTAAATCATTAATGTAAGTTTCTATGATTATGGTCCTAGAGTAGTTCTTCCATGGACGAGCAAGGTAAGCCTTATTCTCAATCTCACTGAGTAGAAGTAAGGGTCAGACACAATGAATCCACCTTGGATTACTATTTCAGATGATTGTTGTCTCTCTTTTCTACCTTGTGCAGTTACAATGCAATGACTTTCTAACCACAAAAATGGAATTTTGGAAAACAAACAAGTGTATTACCAAACACAAAGTCGATGGTATCTAAAATAGTTCAATTCCTATAGAATTGACGCATGGTGTGTACATAAAGTGTGTCCCAATACTCATCTATCGAGCAATTGTAAAAGATGCACTTGTCTGCTTGAACTCTCAATGCCACTGCTTGATGCTTTTGAGGTCCAACGGAATTCTCAAACCCCATATTAATGACCACAAAGTGATATCCTTAAATAGCCACATGCATAAATTAATTAATTTATCAATTCAAACATAAAATTTTCCTTGAATTGAAAATTGTTTATATTTTGTATTTTTTTTAAGTTTCGTTTAACTAAATTGGTTTAAAGAATTTTGCTAATTATGAACAATTAAGATGTTAAGAAGGAAAAAGATATTTCAAAGAGTTTGTTTAAGTTTATGAAAGTAATATATCACCTCCTTATAAACTTAAAAAGTTTTATCGAGAAGTTTATCAAACTAGTTTTTTTAACATTAGTTTTATTAAGCTTCATAGTCAAGCTTATGACCAAGGTTTTATTTAATAAATTTATTAAATAAGTTCTGAATAGAGTTTATTTACCCAAATGCATAGGAATAATAAGTTAAATAAGTTGGTAAACATGAAAGAAGACATACCAATAATGACGGTTTCTATAAGTGTTAATTCCACCAATAAAGTTTTTGTTTTCAGTTTTTCGTGTCTTTTTTCCACCATCGCCAATAAACACCATGTGGGTCATTTCCTTTGTAGCTTCAACATACTCTTGGTGAACGCCCTTATTGATATAGATCAAGAATGACTTTCGGTTTTTCTCAGGTACTTGCTTCAATGCCTCATTGATGGTTGTGAAATATTCGCTTCCATCTTCGGCTATAGTAACATTAGGCTTGTGTTTGAATGGACTTGCATTTGCTTTAAGGAGTCTACGGTGATCAACTCACGAAGGAAGCTCAGAATCTTGAAGGAGACGCCACCCAAGTGATTTTGTGACATTCCAATTATTAACCGTGTCAGCCAATTCTGATACAATGGCAAGAGCATTGCTGCTCATATGCATGCTTGTCATTAACAAGTCTTTCATCTTTTCTACCAACTTCACTAGTGATGTTCTCAAACCCATCCAAGCAAGTATCTTGATATGTAAGCGCACCACTAAGCCAAAAATTTTAATTCATGAGGATTTTGTTGACATTTGTTAGGTTATACGCACCTATTCCATCAAGTGACCTTGTTAACTCCCCAATTGAAAGATCCATGAGTTGCTTACATGTGTCAAGTGCCATCTTGGCTCTGGGATCCTTCTCAACCTCATGCAAAAGATTAGTTTCTTTGAATTTATCACCAATTTTTGTATTGGTGATGTTAAAGGCAATTTTGATAAGTTCTTTTGGATCTGTTGTGTTTCCAACCCCTACTGTGAGGCTTTCCTCACATTATTTCTTATAATTTATGGGATGACAAACGGTTTGGACTACTTTTATAGTAGAAGCAGCGTGATTTTTCTTGTGTTTGAACCATTTTCACAAAGGTCGATATTAACTATGACAACCACAACCATAGCCACCAACAAATAAGGCCGAGACGCCAATGATGGCAATTCTCTTTCCTTTCTCTCCATTTCACACAAACATTTCTATTATATCCTGTCACAGATGAATATTAACGTAAAACTAGTGAATGTGACAAGTAAAAATAACCATAATATTCCTATGTTCTACTTAAGCATAGACATGCTTTTAAACTCTAAACATGGATTTATTTGATTTTGATCTAAAACCAGGCTGGGTTAGAAACTTAGAATTGGTAAATTTTGGGTCTATAACTTGAACCTAATTAGCCATTTGGCAATTGCTAAATACACTCACTCTCCCTAATTTATAAATGTACCCCATTAGTATTTTTGTCATTTAATAAGTAGTAACAAGAAGTATTTATTTTCGCTTGTTGGTTAGTATTGGGTCATGGTTCAGTTAATGGACCTCTCAACATATATAACCAAGCTTGCCTCAATAGTTAATTCCCAATACTTAATTCTTAGCACTAAACGTTGTCTTCAAATTTCATAGATGGACTTCATTAGTGTGCAAATCAGGAATGCCACTTTCAACCCAGACTTGCTGGCTTTTGTTGTGGGTTGTGGCCTTCATGTTTGATATTTAGCAACACTGGAAGCTGAATCCATTTTTTGGTGACCTTAATTAAAACCATAGGAAGATTTTCTTTGTTGAATCACTGTTGAGTAGCAACAGGTATTACAATCTCACTGAACCAACAAAACTCAAGAGTTTGGCCTTTCCTCAGAAAATCTAGGAAGTTGAACCAGTGAGTTTACTCGCGTGACACCCTCCAGACCTGACCAGTTTTGATCTTCGGCTGCGGATGTTCCATCGTCAACATCAACAAATACCCCTCCAACTCCTCCTCCACAGGTTTCATTTTCTTCTGAGGATCTCACAGTAAAGTTCCTTCGCAAAGATGGCTCAGGCTTTTGACCGTCATCTGACTCAACCGGATTTTCTGAATGGTTGCTCTGGATGGTTGCAGAAGAGAAGCATGGCTCATCACAATCAGATTCTGAGTCCATTTTTCCATCCAAAAATAGGCACACAACTGCACAGTCATCCATTTTTGAAGTAGGATATTTGAGTTTCCACTCTAGGGCCGCGGAATCCACCAGAATCCTCGCTGCTGATGATCGAGTTGGCGCTGAAGATACTATCCCAACCACCTCTTCATTGCTCAAAACATCCCAGACCTGCACAAAACATCGAGAGTTGGCTATGCTACTCATCAGGACTCAGGAGAATATGTGGGTTTTCAGAGCTAACATTGATTTTTCTGAAAGGTGGATAGTAGCATCAAAACAAAGTAAACCAGATGCTATAAAGTTGATTCATGTAGAAATGTCAACATACACAGGAAAGCAGGGAATCAATGATATAGTGCTGTAACAATTTTCAGCAATGCAATATGTACAATTTTGTCCAGTGGAGAAAGTATTATACTATATGCATGGTGGGAAGAACTATTTTGACTTTTGAGAACTATGCAAATTCCAATTCAGCAATGCACATTGTATCCTCATAAAATTGAAAATATTAAAAAAGGAAAATATATAAGAAAAATATGTTTTTGAGTTAATATTTGTTTAAAAATTTTCTGGTAGTAGATCATATCTCTAATTTTATCCATAAAATTAATAATAAATATTTTTTAAGCTTATTATTTATTAAATAATTGTTTATTAATATTTAAATAATTATGTAAAAAAAATTCCAACCCCCCCTTTGGTCCACTCCTGGGCCCATCCCAGGTGATGTGAACTTTCTTCTCTTACCATATCTTGAACAATTATGTTCACTTTTATTATATTTGTAGGCTTGTTATGTTCATAACTACATGCTTTTATCATGTAGAGAAACAAAAAGGTTATACATATAGCTTAAAGCAAGTTAAATGACAATTTCTGATGCCTTTCACAGAGAGTTGCAAATAATTTAGATCATGTCCTAACTACTTGTCAAATAACTTAAAGCAAGTTAAATGACAATTTCTTATGCCTTTCACAGAGAGTTGCAAATAATTTAGATCATGTCCTAACTACTTGTCAAATAACTTAAAGCAAGTTAAATGACAATTTCTTATGCCTTTCACAGAGAGTTGCAAATAACTTAGATCATGTCCTAACTACTTGTCAATAGTTTTGTCAAGAGTGCTAAAATTCGGTTGTACACAAAGTGGTTTTCAGAAGTCATTTCCCAGTTTCCTTACTACCACCTTATAGTTTATGCAATGTCATTATTCATTATTGATCTAAAAGTTTGCCTCTACTTATTACATGTTCTTATTTCACTCTTTCGAAGCATTACCTTGTGGTATAATGGTTAATATAAAAAATAAAATAAAATAATTGCAGTTACTGTAGCCTATTAGGCAGCCTTCAGAAAGTAAATTGTGGAACATATTTTTAACATATATCGGGAGAAAAATTAATGAAACAATTTTCAATGTGTCATAAAAAATGAATGAACAAATAAAACTAAATGTGAGATTGAAAATTCGTACCCCATCTGAGGCAAGAACAATGAATTGATCTTTGTCTGTTAGCAGCCGATGAGAAAATTCAGGTATAGAAATCACACCATATTCCTTCAAGCAAAAATCTCCAAATGCTCTAGCCATTGCTAATCCTGGTGCATCATCAAAAGGCAACCATACCCTATGAACTTCTGGCTCATCTTCTAACGCAAATACCCTACCCTTGCACCGTTTGATTCTTTCTGCTTCCCCTATAAAAATTAAAATCCAAATTTCAATTAGTTTACATCAAGCAAAAACATAGATTGGACATAGAAAGGATGAATGATGATGCTAGATAACACACTTGGCAAATCAGGTTTCAAATCAATGGTCAACTGAATTGCCACCATGGAGTGGTTGCTGTCCTTTGATCCCATGATTGCTCGGGAATCCCCAATATTTCCCATGAACAAATTGGAACCCTGGAAAGTAAAGAACATAAAAACAATGTTTAAAAGAAATGGAAACATGAGGATAGATGCTTCTCTGAGATACCTGCTTCACTATAGTGACAGCTGTGCTTCCACTACAGAAGCAGTCCAAATTTGGATGAGACCTCAACTCTTTATCCATAGCCTTGTATGCCTTCATGAAAGCTTCTCTCCACATAGAATTTTCGTTATCTTCAGCAGACAAATCTTTCTCAGATTCTCCACTTTCAGGCTTTATGTTGCCCCTAAAACAAGCTTTACCTGAACCATTTTGCCCTGATTCGGAGGAATGCAAAAATGAAAGAAGTTTCAGCGGCAAGGCTTCCCTGACTTTGCATGCGACAAGGTGACCGTGTGGACCATGACCATCAAAGACACCACAAAAGGTTACATCTTCGGGCATGAAATCCTACAGAAATAAAGATCCAAACCAAGAATGCCAACTTCCAAAATTAGCTAAATCTCCATTCATTCAATGAGAACATTGCATCCTCAACACTACAAGATGAAAATACTTACTTCCCACACAATCATGGCGTCCTGATTAATACCCTTCCGACCCTGCTGCGTAAATATGCAAGAAGACCTGCTCTTTCCATTGGTGAAAATTCTGTTTGGTAATGAGGGGAATTGATGCAGAGACACAACATGATCAGAGGATGTTCTCCTTGCACTCTTTTGACCACAGAATCCAATCTCTAGACAGGTTGGAGCGATCGTGTCTCCATTGCTCCTGCTACTACAAGTACTCTGACTGCTTGTTGAGACACAACAGCCCATTTGCTCAGTTCCAGAATGAAGACATCAGGTAAAAATCATGTCAAGTTCCTTACTTCCTCACTTTAGATCTCATACCAAACTCTCAGATTCCAACTATAGTCAGCTGAGTAAACAATCCTGACTCCAAAGATTCTCTCACATATAGAAAGTAATATTAGACAATCTACACCTTGAAGTTGAAAACTGGGGTCCTTGCTACTTGGTCAAAGGCGCAATTTGCCAGAATCCAAATGAATAGATAATGAAACCAGCTGAACAAAATAAGACAAATGAATTAGTTAATATATGGTCTGAAAGAATCAAACCCTTGTTGCATGTAAAGAATTAAAAAACAAAAACAAAGAAAGACTCAATTAACCGAGCAATAAGCATATAAATAATCCCAACACGTGAAAAAAATATAGAATATACTAAAATTCTGTCCGGTCATTTGTCTTTCATCAGGATTCTCATTGACAGAATCGAAATGAAGAGTTTGAAATAACTAAATCAGGAAACCTTGCAACAAGTTTTTTTTTTAAGAAAACAAAGACAGAGAACACAGCAGAGCAGCAAGGAACATGGAATCTCCACAAAAAAAAAATTGTCTTTCCTTTTCACAGAATTTTTAGATCTTTATAGAATCGAAGACCAAATACATATCAAGACCATGAAATCTCCAATTGAAAACCAAAACACACTTTTGATATTTTATTCAATTTTCCTCACAGCAGAAAGGAACATCTCAATTGTAAAATGTAGAAATTGAAAAAAAAAATACAAGTATAAAACTAGTCAAAACATAGTTGAATTAACTGACCCAAATGAGATCAAAATCTGAATGAAAATAACCGTCGATGACCAAAAGCATATATGGTTACAAATTCTGATTTTTCTAAGCCTTTTTTTCCTGGTTTTACCTCAGCAACCAGGTAGAACAGAAAACATGGTAAATGACACTTCAGAGAGAGAAAGAGAGTAAAGTAGTACAAAACAAACTCTGGTTTCCTACAGCGGGGAAATACATACAAGAGATAAAGTGAATAACGCAAAAGCAGAAAAGGACGAAAGAAAGGTATGATATGATCTCGTCAACCAAGATTCACAGAGAGATCAACCAAGTAAACCTTACGTTATTATTATCATAATAACAAGCAAAAGAAAACAACAAATGTCGCAATAGGAGACCGAGAAATGAGTGAGCAATTCAACAAGGATCAAATCAACACAAAAATAGTAGAAATAAAAACAATAATAACATCTACAATAACATAGCGGAACTCTGAATAGGCCAGCTCAGAAATACATAAAGTGAAGTAAAAAAAAAATTATCTTTGTGTAGAAAACAAAAATAATGCAGGAAAAAAAGAATTTTTTCCAGAAAGTTGAAGTAACTTAGAAACATTCAGAAGACAATGAGTAAGGGGACTTTTTTATTTATATTAGTTAAATTTAAAAAAAGAAAGCATATAGAGGCAGAGAAACTGAACATGCAGATCCTGCATCTGCATTGGTGGTTTTGTCTCCAAAGAATAGAAAAAAAAAAAAAAAAGTTGACAGTATACACACAAAGTTTTAGATGAAGGAAAAGAACAATTGAATGGTTCAAAAAGTGGGAAAATGAAGAGAAGATGGAAATGGTGGAAGTACATTGATCACCTTTCTTAGAATGGAGAATAAGGGTTGGATGGATGAGAGAAGAGGAATGAGGGGAAGAAGGTGACAGAGAGTTAAGAAAGAGAGGGGGGGTGGTGCAGTGTGTGAAGTTATTAATTGCAAGACAGTAGTAGACAAAGAAAGAAAGACAGTATAGTAAAGCAAGCGAGAGGTAATACCAATAAATTACTGTTCTGGTTTTTAAGATTTATTATTACTCTTTCTGATCCCAAATAAGTATAGTCCTAAATTTATTTTTTTATATCGATTAACACAAATTAATAAATAAATAAATGAAAATAATAATATTTTAAAACTAATTTTATTATTAATATTACGTTAAAAGACTAAAGCGATACTTATTTCATTTGTGCAATTCACATTTTAGAGGATTTAAACCTTAGGCATTTTAATTAATAATTATAAATTTACACTTTTTTAAATCTATCATTTTAAATGAGTTGAATTATGATATTTAATTATTTTTTCGAACACTTGCATGAAAATATAGAAATAATTATATTTTATTAGTTATTGTAATGCAAAATATTTTAATATTTTTATTATTTACTTCATATGTTATGTTTAACCTGTCATTTGAGAGAGCTCATTATTATAATTTTTCTTCTGCAACTTATCATTATATTTTACTACTTAATGATTTGGAAAAAAAAATCTATAAACACATGATGCCAAAATATGAAATATTTCCAAGTAAATGTTTTAAATTAATTTAAAAGTAAATATTAAATGGTTTTTTAATGTAAAAAATAATTTCTTTCTAATTAAAATTCAAAAATTACTCATCGATGTCTTAAATATATTGATTAAGAAATTAAAAAATATAAAATATTATTAATGTACTTTTATCATCATTTTCTCCAAAAAAACATTTTTATTACTAATTTCTTAATTAATATTTTTAAAATGGCTAAATGATCATTTTTTATCTTTTAAAAAATTTGTTTTGATATTTTATATTTTAAAAAATAATCAAAATAATCCTTTGGTCAATTCACCTTAAAATATAAGATTTTTTTTTTCACATGTTAAATAAGTAACATATATTGTAATTGGTTGTATTAATTTTTTTCAAATCTGACTCATCTAAAATGAGTATGAACAAAATAAATCATCTCAGTTATTGATAAGAAGATTAATAGTTAATATTACAACTATTCATAATTTATCATACATGTGCAATTGATATATCAATTGTTGGGTTTTTTCCATTAATAATAACAAAAATTACTTACATTACCCTTTAAAATGAACAGGCTGATTAATTTTTGTCCCTGTTGAATAATGTTGCACTAAATGATTGTATAAGGAAAGGGTTAAACTTAAAATGTAGTGAAACAAATTCTTACAAACGTTTGTTCTACACTAGTACCCACAGCTTGTTATTCCTCACTTAGAGCAATTTTCATAGGAGTATTTTAAGTTACTTTTTTTATAAAAAAAAATAGTATACTTGTTTTATAGAGTAACACCAGTAGAGTTATATGAGTTGGCACACTAATTATGCAATTGCATCTTGCACAAGAAATCATTGCAATTATAAAAACTATGGGCCCAGAATATATGGAATTTAGAACTCAACGAGAGAGGCAGAGAAAGGTCCCCCACCAACACTGAATGCAGTCACGAGAGAGGCAGAAACTGAGTGGAAAAGAGAGTTACATGGTTAGGAAAATAATACCTTACTCCGTATAAAATAAGAACAATCATATGTAATAGTCAAAATTATTATATAAAATTTTTTAAGAAACCGTGTAAGATATTGCCGATAGAAATGATCTTAAGCGTGTATACAGTCTTCAGATAAAGTACGTTGACTTAACACATTTATGTTACAAATTAAAATATATATTATATATTTGACTTCAGTGGAGTGCTCTTTTTTCAATTACCTCCGACTTTATTTTTATCAATTAAATTTTTAATGTTTGTTTTTAAAATGAAAATTTTAGTTTTTTGATTAAATAAAACGATAAATATGGAATTTGGCCTCGTAGTGATTAAAACACAGTTCGACACTCTAGATTATAGTAATGGATAAGCTTATAGTGACATACAGAATCAGTATGAATGTGTGATGGCCTAATTTAGTTAGATATTGGCTTCAAGGTAAGTGTGAAAAAACAAGGGATTATGATCAGGGAATATATGAGATACTCTACGTAGTGTATAGACCAATCAATTTATTAATTTAACGAAAATAAATTGCATTGATCACAATCCTTAATTATCCAGTTAGTGCTCCCATGAACGACAAACCATGCCTTAATTAGTTATTTTCTACTTGCTTATAGATAAAAGGGAAGTCAACCAAACATTAGTGATAGATATTATATTAATATAGAGATAAATGGTGATGTTACATGATGTATGAAGCCTAACTTTTAAATCCAAATTATATAAACTAATATGTGGTACGTACAACTGAACTTAAATTATGACTTATTTTGATATTATCACTTTTACATTATCTTAATTGCAAATTCTCAATATTTTTTCTCTTCTCTCATTTACATATCTATTTCACGTTTACTACTAGCTAAACATATTTCTCTCTTAATTAATCATTTCAAACTACCCTCATTTTATCTTCGTTTGTATATTCAATTTTCTTATTTAGTTGTCCCTTTCAATTTTTTGGAACAGATCTCGCGTATCAATTAATTTACGAGTTGAATGATACTTATCCTTTTTCTTTTTAACTTTCTTTTATCTATTTTTCAAAATAATTTTCAATAACTTTTTTTTAAAGAAAAGATCTCAATAGTTAAAAAAAATGTATATCATAATTTAAATTGTTGATTATAAATTCAAATTCAATTCAAATATAATTTATATATTTAAAATATACACAGACTATATATATATATATATATAGAAATTAAGCTTCCAGTATGCTATTTACTAGAAAATGGATAAACAACAGGAACAACAACATCCAGCCATCGAATTGTTGTGGGAAATTAGGTATATCAATTACGCAATATTAACCAATAAATAACTTTACGTGTAACAATAATAGAATCTTACGATGTTAACATTTATTCGTAAAGTAGATAGATAGTTTTAATAGTGCTAGTCTTTAAATAATTTTTTCTTAGGTTGGGTCAAACACAATTTTTAAGGAATTATAAAAAGTAAAATTAATTTGTTAAGGGAAGGAAAATTCAAAAGGAAAATATTTAATTGAGAGAAGAGAATTTATATTTTTAAAAAAGCAAAACAACTAAAAATATTATATCAAACTATATCTGAAAAGGAATTAAATATTTAGAAAGGAAAATATTAGTAACAAGTATATCCTTTTCTGCTTATGAGGCGACATGTGTATTTATTTTAAGTAATTATAGTCCTTGCATTTATTGTGATTTTAAATCTAACCTTCTCGAGTGAGAAACTCTCACTACGCAACTCATAAAGGATTGACCCAAAAAGGTACGAAAATGAAAGGAGGGAAATTACCACAAACCGTAGTCATTTATATTCCATTAAATAGAAGGAGCAGGGATCAAGAGCTTGCAACCACTGCAAGTCAAACAATAACTATAATTCTCAGATAATTATAAAATAAAATAAAAACATTTAAACTATGGTATATCAACGCTGCTAGTCTAGTTTTCTTTTTCTATATATTAAATCTCTTCAAAGTTACACTTTAAAAATTAAATTCGTAGTCCTTCTTTAATTGGTAGGAAAAAATAAAAAGAAAATACTAATGTGAGGAAAAGGATTATTCAAACCCTTACAATTAATTAAGGAACCATTTTGAAAAGAAAAAAAAAAAGCTGCTGGATTAAGGAACCATATTAAAAGAAAAAAAAAAAAACCAAATCACGGAACTTGGGCCTTAATTAACTCAAACTCAAGATGTTACCTTAACTAATTCTGTACTATATCCTTTATTTCTAAGCTTTTTCAAAAATAATTAAACCTGACTTCTGAATAAACAAAATCACTGTGCGTGAAATGTAGAGAAATGGGAAAATAATGTTCTGTGTTGCATGTGAAGTTCCTGACTTGTATGAACTGTGATAATTTATTGACCACAAAGAAAACATCAAAATGAGAGTAATAGATAAGTACTGTAAATCAACCAAGCAACAATATAAGGTTACGTCACAGGTAGTAACATCTGATTGAATAGAGGATCATTAACATTCACTAATTAAGAACCCCAGCTACTATGCATTCACTAAAAAAAATTAGTGTTGGACCAAAATAGAATTAAATCCAACAAATCGCATATTATAAATATATTGATTCTTATTGTTATAATTAATAATAAGTATTAATTAATTTATTATTTTTCCTTGTTGTCTTATAATGTATATTTTACTTTTATATATTAAAAAAAAGCTATAATAATATTGTTAAAAAATAATGTTAAATATGAAGTATTATACAAATTACTATTATGTTATAAAAAGAGTTAATAATAACATGTTATATTAATGTTAAATAGAAGGAAAAATAATATTTTTTAACTAAAATAAGTTAAACCAAATTTAATAAAAATAAAATTCATTTTTAAAATAATATAGCATATATAATAATTATATAAGTTTAGTTGATATATTTAAATTATGATAATATATTAAAAAAAATTAAAAAAAACCTCTAAAATAAATCAAACCAAATTAAAATGTAAAAGATTAATTTTGTTTGATTCTAATTTGGTGTTATATTAAAATCCAACCAAATCAAACTATATTTTTATTTTATGTTTGATTCGCATAATCTTTTATTTAAAAATCAAATCAAACCGCATCAACACTTATCATAAATTACTATCTCTAGTCCAAGTCTTAGTTCTATCAACCTTCCACTTTTTTTTAATTAATAGGAGCTATGTATTTATTATAATAATAATGAATTATGAATGTATTAAAAGATACCCGTTAATACTGTTGTGTAAAATATAGACAAGGAATAAAACCCATAGGTTAAATGTGCCAATGACAATCATAAAGTGAACTTGAGACACGCTTATCAGCAAAAAAAATATAAAATAAAAAATAAAAATCAAATGAACTTTGAATAAAGTAGTCAATAAACCACTGTAAGTAGGAGGTGACACGAAGTGAATCTCACTTGGAAATGCTTTTGAAAATCTTTGGGAGTTTCTAAAAGGTAAACCAAATATAGTATAAAGTTGTATTAAAAAGGGGGAGAGATATAAAGTGATTAAGGCCTTGATTTGATTGAGGTCCATTTAGTAGTGGCAACAAGAGATAACTTGCCATCCCTTTTAATACGGTGCAAAGTGGAAATTAAAATTTGATTAGTAGTATAGAAAGTCTACTAGAATTTGATTGTAGTATTAGCTTCAATAATTTTACTTGTTTCTAAACATTGTTGTTCTAATAAATATCATCGTTTTTTTTTTCATTTCCAGTAAGAGACAACTGTTTTTTATTTTTTGATTCGTTGGGGAGTTAAGTTAGATAGTGTAGCTCCACAGCCTTGTCGTTCGCCTAACGCAGAATTAGCGCAATAATAACGGGGAAGCAATAAGCCAATGTTCATGCACTTCACAAGTTGTTTCCTTGTCCTCTTTTTGAAAGGTATTTTTGACCTTTTGGATTTTTCGGATTGATGATTTCGGAAGAAAAAAAGGAAGTGCAGAAAGCAACCGAAAGTGCAGGAAGTAATAATCCATGTTTAGTTTCTCTTGCAACGGACTGGGGAAGAACATCACAGACAAAACACTGCCAAGCCATCAAGCCCTAAAAAAAGTTGTAATACAATATACACTTTTTTTTATTGAATATAAGTAAAGTAATACTTATATTAATTTTATTACATCAAATTAGTCATTAAAACTGTGAGGGAGACAACAAAACATTGAGAAGAGGCGAAGAATCTTATTTATGATAAAGTCTTGAGAATTAATTTCTTAACCAATTTAACATATCAAAATTTGTAAAAATACCTCAAGACTCATTAGAAAACCAAAAATCTCCATTATAATACTTATCGAGTAAAAATTAAGGTCACTAATAATTTATATTGTATGAACAAAATTCTTTTAAATATATTAGTATTATATTTTTTAGCTTTTTTAATTTATTTACAAGACTCACTTATTTTCTAAAAATAAAAAAAGATCACTAGAAATGACAAAAAATTCTCTCTTGAAGTGTTTAACTTAACTATTTACTGGAAATTTTAATTTAAAACCATCAATTAAGTCAACTCTTTTGTTTTACTGAAAATACCTCATATCATTCTTATTAAAAAATCAGTTGCATTACAATCAGAAAACAGAATAAAAAATCTGAAAACTAGCTAACTAAGCAGCTAGATTTCCTAATTAGCTAATGGGCATCCACATTAATATGCCACCTAACTCCTAATCCTAATAAACTTTACTTGAAGTCAATACAACTCTTGAATCACACATTAATCTATATTTAGTTTGTAGTTAAAATTATTATTATGTTCTAATGCAGATTTAATAAATAAATAAAAAAATTGATCCTTTTATAAAAGCGTTTTTGTTAAAAAAGTTATTTTTCACTTAATTTCCAAACATGTGGTAAGTGGTTATATTCTAGTTTATTCATCTCAGGTATTACATTACATTACGCGGATCAGTTTGAACCTTGATGTTATTTTAGTTCCTGGTGTTGGTAATATTTTGATTAATATCGAGTTGGAATTGTTTGAGGACACGTGAGAAAGTGGATCTAAACCTTAAAAACCATTGGTTGCTTTCTCATCCAAAAACCAAAACCCAAGATAAGACGATAAGGCCACGTGGCAAAAACCCAACATTCCTCTTCTTCCTTCTCAGTTCTCACCACCACAACACAAAAACTCTCACCTTTCTTTCCCTCACGTCTCTCTCTCACATCATCATGGCCTCCCCAACACTAATAACCCCCAAATCAGTGAAATCACTCACACCCATCAAGCCCAAACCCACCACCACCATCGCCGCCACTCTCACACCACCCACAACAACCTCCACCGCCGCCGCCACCCACCCTCGCCGCCGCGAATTCTTGTCCATCATCACCGCCACCACATGGCTGGTCCCTCTGAGCCCGGCACTGGCTTCCTCGGACGAGGAATACATGAAGGAGACCGAGGAAGTGATCAACAAAGTGAGGACAACAATCGTGATGGACAAGAATGACCCCAACGTGGCAACCGCGGTGGCGGAGTTGAGAGAAACCTCGAACTCGTGGGTGGCAAAGTACAGGAGGGAAAAAGCGCTTCTGGGACGCGTTTCCTTTAGGGACATGTATTCCGCGCTCAACGCTGTTTCTGGTCACTACATTAGCTTCGGACCAACCGCTCCCATTCCCGCCAAACGAAGGGCAAGGATCTTGGAGGAGGTCGACACTGCTGAAAAGGCGCTTCTAAGGGGAAGATAATTGAGCAAAAAGGTTTTTTTTTTTTCCTTCTTTCGTTTCGTTCTTCTTGTTTCTTAAGTGTTGGTTTTTTTTTTTTGTCTTGTATTGTATTATTATTGCAATGTATCAAACTCAAGTTACAGTAATAGAGGCTCGCTTTCTCCGTTTATTCGGAGAGGAAGAGATACATCTCATACATGCATGTATGCAGTCACAGAGTCATAAAGAAATGGAGGCATTTTCCATTGATGTCATGAAGGCATTATTAGTAAATCCAATCAATCACAATTATGCTCTTAATTGCCATATCATGAGCCTACCATTTATCTGCGTTCCTAAATGGCCAAATTCGTTCATGTAGTTTCTATTTTGTGATAATTTCGTTCTTGCACTATGAAATGTTGGCAATTTAGTTCATCTGTTAATTATAATTATTTTTGTTTCGGTTGAATGCATGTGTGACACGTGAAGATTGACATGATAGATCTACTTATGCAGGTAGAAGTTTTACATTGGCTAACAATAATTTAGATTACAATATCAGTGAAACTCTTTTACTATTGATTTTTCTATTTTCGAACCTAATGATTATTGAGAAGAAACTTCTTCATGATTTTTTGCTAGTATGCTATTACCAATGATACTTTAGTCCCAATAAATATAATTTAATAATAAAATGATTAATATAAATTAAAAATCCATTCATAATTAAATTTAAGATTTTGTGTGAATTAAAAACACTCGTTTATAATTAAATTTAAAATTTTGTTCATAACATAACCAAATAGTAACAAAATTTTTATCATGATAGTACTAAAAAAAAGACCAAATTAGGGATTAACATCAATCTTCTACCCACAAGCCTAACATAATAATGTCACACTAAAAATTCCAAAAGAACAAGAAAGTAATTAGTTTTTAAAAAAACATAACGGAAGAAATAATTGCTTATTCATGACAACTTAATCATCTAAAATATCATGTTGTTTTCATGAATCACTTAGAAGGTGGTTCAGGATGCTAGAAACATGGTGTAGGAATATAATGCATGAAATTTGGTTGGTTCATTCTTGGAGATGATCCACTTAGAAAGGAAACTCTAATTATAGGAGTTGCAGGATGAATTAGAGGTGCTCTAAATGCAGGTGTTGATGGTACAAATGTTGGGACATTACAACTTCAACATGTGTGGTGAAACTTTCAACTGCATTTGGTTCAATGATTAGTGCACTTTGAGAGCAAATAATTTCCACCTACAATGAATGAATGAAAATTAACAAATAATAACATTCCAAATAAACATTAGAAATAATGAATAATAGTATATTGTTATCTGAGTTGTTGTTTGTACATTTTTAATCACAAAAGTATCGTTAATTATTTTGTTATTAAGTTATATCTGTTGGGAGACCAAAGTGTTATTACATAACAACACATTAGCATGAAATCAGAAAGAAGAAACTTCTTCTCAAAATAGTCGTTTAAGTTTAAAAATAGAAAAATCAACATTTTAAAAAAAGTTTTTCTTACACTTTAATCCATAACATTGTTGGTTGATGTGGAACGTCCTCTTGTGCACGTTAATTTGCCATGTTAAACTTCATGTGCCACGTATGTGTTCAAAGTTAACGGAAACAGAGATAAGTTAACTGTTAAACTAAATTATCGGTACATTTACATATTTGTGGATGAAATTGTCACTGAGTGAAAACTACAAGGACGAAATTGGTCATTTGTCCTTTTAAGTCCACTACAGTTATCTGTTTCTCTCACTGAAGACGTCGTATAAATCGCAATTGTGAAGGTGGACATAGTCGCTTGTTGAATGACTATTTCTCTGAAAATTTTGTATACACAGAAAGGTTTTATTGACGAAGGCTTCAAATGTGGAAGTCGTTATTCCTTCAAATTGTAGACGTTCTTGATAATCATGATCTGTATTTTCAAATGAGATCTGATGCAACTAGTAGAATGAGTCTTTCACCATTGAAGAAGTGTACTGTAGCAATTCGTATACTGGCATATGGATCACCTGTTGATAGTGTCGAGTGTATGTTATATTTCAAACATTGAAGTATCTCGTGGTACTTCTTCCGACTTTGTTACATATCTACAAACAAGACATTATATGCATACAAGAGAAGCTCATCAACAACTTCAAACAGACTTGGTGGATCATATTTGGGCAGGTTTCAGTCACAACAATGATAAAATATAATTTTTCTTGCTTAATGTCAATGCTTTGCATTTTGTTGCTTATGCATGTTATGTATTTTTTGTCGGTTTAACTTTAAGTCATAAATAAAAATTTTAATTATCAAAATATTTATTTTTTAATATTAGTTATTTAAAAATTAAAATATTTTTAAATAATTACTTAAATTTAATTTAAAAATAATTAATAAAATATATTTAAGTGGGGTCCATTGTAGGATCCACAAAAGTGGCTCAAGATCTCAAGTTGAGATATACTATAAGAGCAAAGAGTGGACTAAGATCTCAAAATTAGATTCACCACTAAAGATGCTCTAACTATGTAGCACTAATGCAACATGTATTTTTTTTCTTTGTTAATGGGCGCTAGCGGAACTTATTAAAGTTAGACGCTACCTACACCAAGTCTTCACAACCCAACCCATTGTTGCACCCGTAATTAGGGCACTGTTTTTTTTCGAGCATTTGAATTCTACTCCTCCTATTTTGAATCTTATATCTTATAAAGAAAGCTAATGGACAAAAATGCCCCACCTTCTTTCTTATGTCTTCTTCCTCTGGTAATGCATGTTGACCCTCCACTCCGTCCCGTGCCCATGTTCCACCACACCACTCACCATTGCACCACACACCACTCCATCACAAAAACCACAAATCAAAACAACACCATCGCGCCACACACCACCACCGCATGTCACCTAGAAAGAAAATCGTTGAATTGAAGCTTCTATTATCGAATAATTATTATGAAAATGCATATGTATTATGGAACAACTATTCTATAGAAAAAATCCAATTCCAAAATAGTTTTTCTGAAAATATTTTTTTTATATTACGAAATAGTTGTTCCAAAAATATATATGTATTATGGAACAATTATTCCATCATAGAAAAAATCCCATTGCGGTATAGTTTTTTGGGAAAAAAATTCTATTATGTAACAATTGTTCTAAAAGTTTATTGGTATTATGGAACAAATATTCTATGATAGAAAAAATCTCATTCCGTAATAGTTTTTCTTTTAGTTTTTCCAAAAAGAATGTGTGGTAGTGGTGTGTGGCGTGATGGTGCTATTTTGATTTGTGGGTCTTATGATGATGGGTGGTATGTGGTGCAATGGTGGGTGGCACGGTGGAGGGCAGTGTAGGATGGAGTGAAGGGTCGACACACATTACTAGAGGAAGAAGATAGAAAAAAAAGGAGGAGACATTTTTGTTCATTCAGCTTCCTTTGAAAGGTGCAAGAATCAAAACGAGAGATCTAGGATTCAAATGCTTTTTTTTGTAAGTCATTAGACAACAAGCCCATGGTCAATCAATACATGTTTGATCAGAACTAAATAACTTGTCACTTACCTGTTGAGCCACACTAATCACAAACTGAGTAATGTAAACATAACAAATGATCTCAAACATATTTTCACACACATGTAATTATTTATGTGTTTTCTATAAGGCTATATTTCAGATTGGAGTTTTAAAGAAGAAAAAAAACAAGATAAGTTTGTTTATTTGTTTTAAAAATATTTTCATTTCTATGCACTGAGTATAAAAAAAATTATATTATTGATCAATAAAAAAACAACATGATGGGTATGATATTTAAAATAATTTTTATAAAAATTAAAAAATTTTATCATACACAATTTTTGATATGGATGCTTTTACTTTGTATCATTTAGTCTTAAAAAATGTTATATATATATATATATATATATATATATATATATATATATATTTTTTTTTTTTTTTTTTTTTTTTTTACTTTCTGAAAATTAATTCTAATTTTCAAAATTTTAAGATTTATGAATATGTTTGTTTTGTTTTCAAATTTTCTTTTCTCTCTTTGAAAATCATTATTATTATTTTCGAATACTCATTAGGCATTTCCTCTCCCACTCGTTATGAGCCTCACTCAAACCTTGGTTCCCAAGGCTAAACCATTTTAGGCCACTAGGATGACAATCTTGACAAACTCAAAATTGCGTCTTTGAGTTATTTATAGTGTGTTTGAAAATGAATCAAAAACATGATTTTTCATGTTTTTTAAACGTTAAATTTTTTTTTAAAAATGTAAATATTTTTTTAAGTTAATTTTTTTTAAAAAAATTGTAAATAATTTCTTTTATTTAGTTACTTAATAAATAAATGTTTTTATTTTATTTTTTAGATTTATTTAATATTTTGTATATATTTTTTATATGATTTTATTTAATATTATATATATTTTAATATTTTTTATTTAATATATTTTTTATATTATATATATATATATTTACTAATATTAAGAAATTTGATTTGTTTTGTAAATAAAAAATACTTAAATTTAAAAAGGCTAAAGAGAAGCACAACATAATACATTAATATAAGTTGCCTAAAATTTAAATAAAAATATTAAAATGTTTTGTTACTAACTTTAACTTATAATTTATTAAATAATGTTAATTTTATTATATAAATGAATTTAATATTAATAATAGATAATAATTTAGTAATAAAAGTTATTGTTGAAATAAAAACAACATAATAAATTAATATAAAATGAACAATACAAATTAAGAGAAACATACAAAATAGAAATGATGTTGGTCATTACTAAATTAATGTATTATGTTTCACTTTAATCTGTATTATTCATTTTATATTAATATATTATGTTGTTTATCATTATTTGATTTAAGTATTTTGGATTTTTTTTATTTGCAAAAAAAATCAAATTCATTAACATTAGTAAAAAATATATAAAATATTAAATGAAATAATATTTAAAATATTAAATAAAACCATATAAAAAATATATACAAAATACTAAATAAAACTAAAAAAATGAAAAATATCTATTAAAAAATTAAACAAAAAATTATTTACAATTTTTTAAAAATAAATTAACTTAAAAAATATTTACAATTTTTTTTAAAAAATTAACGCAAATAAAAAATTATCTTTGACTTCAAAGTCATAAATATAAAAAAAATATTTAAGACTTCAAAATCATAAATGTAAAAAGAAAAGAAAATTTTATGACTTTAAAGTTATAAATTCAAAAAAATAACTGAAGTTGTAAGAAAAGTTTACGACTTTAGATAAAAAGAAAAATATGTTATGACTTTCAACACAAAAGTTGTAATACATGTTACGACTTACCTCAAAATAAGTAATAATTCAAAAATGGCCCCAACTGATAAATTTAAAAAAAATTTACACCCAAACCATATTAAAGCCAAATTTTTGCATGTATCCAAACATAGGGTTATCTTTGCTCTCAAATATGCGAATGTTGCTAGTCTCTTGGTGGCCTTTGGAGATGTGAAGGATTAACCCCCTAACTTAGGAGGGGATATCTTGCTAGCAATCATTATTCCAATGGCAATAGAAGGGATCATGGCGAGGACAAAGGTAGATTTGATGAAATAAGTAGTATAGCAAATTTGTAAATAAGCTGCTCCTTGAACCTTTAGGTTTGTCCTGATCTAAGTAAAGCAAGTCTTTGAGACCCAAGTCACCTACTTAATAGTCGGAAAAAAAAAATTGAAAAGTTTGGAGATTGAAAAGTCAAGGAAAACAAAGCTTAAGCCTCAAAGTTGCTAATTATATATTTTTTGCCGTTTCAATGGGTAAGATTGAGGCTGCTCGTTGCCTTTTGCTAAGATTATACTAATTATAAAGCCATGCTACCGAATTACCACCGAAAAACAAGGAAATTAAAAATCTTAGTTTATAGAGATAGTAGATGTTGCTCTTATGTAGTGAAACAAGAGTACTAGATTTCTTTGGCTATCACTTCTCTTGGCTTTGATCCTATTCCAAGGTTGTTACTATTCCCTGCCGAGTCCAACACCATTGGCAGGTGGAAATTTAAGAAGATAAATCTTGATTGACTTCTTTACAAACAAACATCGTGGCCTTGTCAGCAACACTACAATCAATAAATGTTTTTCTATGGAGCTTTTATGTGTAGACATTTACATATGGTTAAAGGGCAACTGTGAAAATCAACAATTTGACATATCTTTAATACATGAGCCAACTTGGCAAATCTTTCATAAATATCTCATGAATTTGTCTCCCAGACCGTTGAATACGGACCGATGTTGTTAAACACTTAATCTCAATGTTCATCAAATTAAACTTGGCTAGATAAGGGCTGAAACTAAATTAATTACTGTTTCAAATGTGAATCACCAATCAAAGCTTGGAATCAGCACACTGCACATTCCACACTCCACAGTAAGATTATAATAATCAAAATTGAAAATAAGATTATAATGAGTCCTCCATTGAATAAGTCCCCCATATTAAGACTTACCTAACACATCTAAAGCAGATCTAACTAAAACTGAAAGATTGACCGAATGAACGGAACACCCGGCCCATCATTTCCGATCAAATCCCCAATCCTCCTATTTATAGCATATGACCCATTCCCTTGATTGCGTCCATTTTGAAATGGCTATTCCAAATCGTGATTCAATGATTTGGAATATCATATAGATTCTGCATAAACTAAAACAATGTTTAGTAGACATTTTTATCCACCAATGTTAGTTGGAATCAAATTAGGTTTGAATCTTTAAATAAAAATATAATTTGAGTATTGTGAATAAAAAATATAATTAAAAAAATTATTAAAAATATCAATTAAGTTTATGATAAAAATTAGTTATTCACATAACTGATGAAAATTTCATCCCTACAATATGACGCATGTTAATGTAATATTTTTTAACCTACAGTATACAAAAAAATTAGTTATTGTCTATTAATGACATAAATAACTGATGGAAATTTCGAAGAATTGATTATCTAAGTATCTAACTGACCATTTACCACAACACCCTTAGAAGTTAGAACTCTTACTCTTATTCCTGTAGCCGCTTTTGTAATCAACCTTTTGTTTAGGCAACTAGTTGGAACACCATCTATTTGGATAGAAAGGTTTAAACACATTGCAGATAAACTTCAGGCCACAATATTCTTAAAAAATAAGGATGGTGATGTTGTTTTCCCTAGTATTGAGCGACCTTAGATATTAGTACTTTAATGCATTTAATATTGTGACATTTAACTAGATATTTGCAAATCTTACCTAAGCAATTAATTATTATATATTTTTCCCCAATATAGGAGTATAGTGTTTGCAAGTCATCCCCACTAAAGTTGGCACTTAACTTTTGATGCCTGATGACGTTCAAATTATAGCCTGATCTTCATTTAATGGTTTATCTGATGCAATTTGTCATATGGATAGTGCTATATCACATGTCATATGTCAAATTATTAACCCTTGTTTCTTAAATATATTCGATGCAACATGATAAAGAATGATGCATTTGCACTATATATCCATTTCATGATTATTCTCCATCCATTTGCAATAGTTTTTTTAAAAACCATTTTGAAGCATGTGACGTGGGTTTTGCTGACTCTTTTGCACGTGGCCACTGGTTGAACACAGAACACTTGAATTAATAACCACTTCTTTTGAAAAACTTCCCCTATGAAAGTGCATTGGAAAAGATCAATGACTAAAGGTTTGGTCTTGTTGAATGTAAATCCTTTTGATGTGAGTGATTGAACTTCTCTGAAAGAGGTGGTGGTGATCAAAGTCAGACCATAGATACGGTGCCTAGCTTGCTTGCATGAGCCACCAATTATTTCCTTGCAAAATTAATTGGCCATATACACAACACAGGGAACACTGACCAGTATGGTTTGAAGGTTTAAGCTTCCATATCTGATTGGCCACATTAGGAAAATATTCTTAATCGATATAAGTGTGCAGAAAACAAGATACATTGCCACAGTCAACCATAGTCGAATGTAGATAATTAATAAAAAATGCTCAAAAGTATCAGCTCCTAATTTTAATGCTTGTGACGTTTATCATTCTGCAAAACAGGAAAAGCACTACCATTTTATCTTAGCAGTAGCAATGCCAATAGAATGTTTGAGTTGATTCATTTTAATATATTATATTAGAACCCCCTTTTTAGAATTGAGATATTTTTACTTACTTTAAGTTGATATTAAATATTTGTTGTTTATTTTATCTATAGTTGGTTAGGTAAAATTGATGGGTTAGTTTTTATTTTTTAAGGATTGATGGTTGAAGTGTCTGTGGATGGAAAAAAAAAAAGAGGAAGGAACCACTCCTTAGTTTTTTTTTTTTTAAGGTTTTGTAACTTATTTTTTTCGGCATATATATTAGGAAGCTTTATTTTAATAGTCGTTTTTCATAATTGAAAAGGAAAGACATTTAATTGAGATGATATAATAAAAGCAATATATAGCACATTTCACCCTATCCAGTACGGGGCATTTTTAGGAAGCCGCTGTTAAAATATAGCAAAAATTGAACAAATAAAAATAAAAAATTGAACAAATGAAGTAAGAAGATTGACATACATAAAAACAAAATGATGTCATAATAATTCATTTTCAAAACAAAGTTCTTCGGTACAAAATTATATTTTTTTATTGGCAAATAAATTCATTAAATTAGAATATATGAGTACAAAGGCTACCCAACCCTTATAACCAGCAAAAGTCACAACTGATTTGTAAACCAAAGTATCCTCTCAAACATGCAATAACCCCAAATAAGAAAAAAAAAACTATCTTTTAGTTTCTATTGGGAAACCAAATCTAATATGTATAAGTTTCGTTTCGCATCTAGGAATACAAAAGTATTTCCTATGGCCTCAAACACTAACCAGCCCATCAAAACCCGTAGCAAAACTAAATAAATAAAACACTATGGTATTACATTATCGAAAGAAAAAAAAAAAAGACTATGATATTACAAATTTATTGGCTTTGTGGTATATACTTTTTTATTTTCCCATTTGAAACACGTGGTAGAACTGAAACTGAATTGTCATGATCAGCGTCATTCAGGCCATTCTAGGTGGACCATAAAAAGGGTAATTAAAAGACTATGCATGACTTCGTTCTAACTTCTACTTCTACTGCTAGCAGTAGTAGTCATGTTCTTCCAACACTGATTTAACGTCAATATAATATCTACTTACAATAACCAATTATGATTGAAGCTAGAATTGTTCTGGTAAACGTAAGGATTAACAGCAAGATATCAAACAATAGGGTGTAATTTTAACAATTATTATATAATTTTTATAAATTGATATAAAATATAATTCTTATTAATCTAATTATTGAGTTATATCTATATATTATTAAAATCATTTATATTAATTTTTTGTTAAAATTGAACAAAAAAAAATCAAATTATCTATATTTTGTATATTTTAACATATTTATATTGTGATGTAATCTATATAAATAAGATAATAAATGATTTCGGATTAATATGAAATTTTGTATATATAATTTATGTGAAATAAATTTTTAATCCAACTGTGAATTTTAAAAAAATGTTATCAAGTTATAAAATAATATAATAATTATCAAAATTATAATAACGTAGGGTAATTTTATCCATCTATAGATAAAATACAAGAACTGTACAAGAGTTTTGGAAACAACATTGCTATTTGGTAAGAAAATTTTTCCTAAACAATTGCACGAATCCTACTTGTTTAACTTTATCCTTTATCGGATAGTGACCATGCAGCATATTAATAGATATATAAAATTAGAGAACACGACCAAAATTATCCCACATCATCACAGGAGTTTGTGCATCAATGTTTGTAACAATATGATCATTTAGCTTTATAAAACATCTAATAAAGTGTTAATGTGAATATAATCAAATTTCGTTTAAGGTGATTGTGAGTTTTTACTTTTTATTTTTAAATTTAATTTTTAAAATAATTTTTTTAGTGTTTGATAAAATTAAAGTTAAAATGATTTTTAACTCAAATTAAAATTAAATATAATATCATTAAATGCATGACTTAATTTAGTCATGCAAAATAATGCGGCAAAACATAAAAAAAATGTATTTACAAAAGCCACAAAATATAAGCAACTTTGCATAATAAATTATCACAGGTTACAGGGGATTAAATTTTTTTTTTTCATTTTGTTATTAAGTTAGCTTTCAATGATTAATTAATTGTTTTTTATGCACGGGATTGTTAATTCAGGTTTAAGACTTTAAGCTCACAATAACGAAAGGCCGGAAGAGCCATCAAAATGTATAATCAAAATATGTTCCAGACAATATAAATTATTTCCAAAATCAGCGTTACCACTACATGCAGGAATTAACAATGGAAAAAGAAACCGGATACCTTGTAATATTATTTAACATGCCTAATAACACATCTGGCTAAATTATTCACCTTTTAAGCCAACAATGATCGACACAATACCACAATTAGTAAAAGTAAACTGCGTCAACTAAATTGATTGGGATTCTAATTAATCTTTCTTAGAAATAATCCAAGTCCCACATCGACTAACAATACAACCATATTAGATTTTATAAGTGAGGGACAACTCTCATCCCTTGAAGTAGTTTTTGAGGTTGAGTTAAGTCCAATCTCACATTCTAAGAATCCTGCCCAGTCCAATATATGTTGATTATGTTATAATCTCAAGATAACCCTCATTTTAAACTTTCTTTTGTTTAATTATTCACTTTTTCTATCACTATAAAAAAAAATCATTTACTAATAGACAAAAATATTAGATATTGAATAAGACACTTAGTGACTCATAGTTTGATTCATGGCATTAAAGTGACACCATCTGTTCTTATAATTTCACATCTTTGTTTACAGATGACAATATTAGATATTGAATAAGACTGTTAGTGACTCGTAGTTTGATTCATGACATTAAAGTGACAACATTTGTTCCTATAATTTCACATCTTTGTTTACAGATGACAATATTATTTTTGCCAGAACTACACCAGATGAGGCATTTTTCAAATTCTCAAAGACTATGAGGAATCTCTCTAAACTAAAACAATAAATGAATTAATCGGTTTCGCTAGATCATTTATCGTGAGGGGTCTGCATTCAACGCTCTAGAGCCCGCACTAGATTGACAACATTGTTGATCACCAGCCCTGTGATATGAAATTTACAGAAGTGATCACAAAGATGGGCAAGGATTGTTAGACTAAACTGTTGAAGGTGGTTGAGGGGTCATGCTGAGAGGAAATGAGAAAGAATAAGATAGAAAGTGATTTAATGTTGAGGGTGTATCATAACAGAAGAGAGGAGGAAGGAGTTAGGGAGGAATAATAGAACGTGGGAAGTTAAAAATAGAATATTGTATCACAGATTAATTTAAGGGTTAAAAAAATTTGTGTATCATATATAAATTATCACACTTATCTCTTGCTTGTGCTTTGAAATTATATCCAGATAGATTTTGTCTATAAAAAAATAAATGGTTAATATGAATTACAAATTACACTAATTAATGACTGGTTTGATCATATTGTATATATCCTAATTTTTAATGCACTGATTTTATTTTTTTGGCTTGAAACAAAAATTTAGGAGAGAATGCATGGTGTTTCACTCTAAGGTAAGAAAAACTTTAACCCAAAGAAAATTTATAGAAATATTTAAATTTGCATCATTCTAAAAAAAAAAGTGAGAATTTAAACTTGCGTCATAGATAAAACCTTGTCTTATTTCACTCAACCAACTTTTCAGTTATCTTTAATGTATTGATAATACATATAAAATTTTATATTACCAAATTTATTTCTTAGTATAAACCCATAACATCTATATTAACAATTTAATTTTTTTATCAAATAAACATTATATTAATAAAAGCTATCAACATATCATTGATCCAAATGGAATTGAACTCAAATTGTTTTAGCAAGATTTCGCATTGAGTTTTGTGAATAAAATAATCGATTAGAATAAAAAACTATTAAAAATTATCACTCAGGTTTCTTTGAGAAGAAATTAATCATCAATATAACCTAGATACTTCACAACAATAACATAATAAAAGTAATAAAAAAAAGGTCTAATTTCAATGTTCAAGGTTGGCCCAAGGGTAAAAGTCATTATTAAAGCTTAAGTTTTAGGATCCAACAAAAAATTATTTGCTAATAGTTTTCAAAAGCAAAAGGATCACATATGTTGACAAAAAAACTCAAATCTATTTTTTCTAATTTTATTTAAAGTATCATAAAATTTGCTTTACATGCCATTCGTGATTGGATGATGTTGCCAATTTGCTTTAGATGTCATTCATGATCGGATGATTTTGTCAATGTTAAACAATTAATGAAAATATAAGATTAACTTAATGATTAAAAAGAAAGATTTAAGAGCAATGAAAGAAGCAAAATAAAACAGATTACTAGTTTAAATCTTTCTGTAATATTTATAACAAAATTAACACTAGCATATTAACATTTTGCAGTGTATGAATCTAGTAATAAAACAGATAAAAAATATATCATTTTTATTTGTATAATTTAATGTGTCGACAAAATAATTGAACTTTATTTTTTCTTCTTCTTTTTTACAAATTATTTGATGTCCCCCTATCAGTGCATATTTCAAACAGCTTATTTCTAATTCTCCTTTTTTTAACTAGCTAACTTTCAATTAATCATTTAACTTCTAAAGACAACTATGTTGCCACTCACATAGACCCTTTTGTAAGTATCGTTGCTAACTTTCAAAAGGGTGAAGTTCAATTATTTTAGTTTATTGCAAAGCTAATATATAAAAGATTTGTTTGAAATACTGAGATGAAATAACATTGAATAGAATGCCAAAGATTAATATCATAAGAGTAAAGAAAAGATTCATATAAATCTGATCTTTATTTAGATTATAATGTGATATCAAATTACTTATATAATTATTTATAATCTATTGGTATAATTTTTTCTCATATTTATCCCCGAATTGCGCATCAAACTTGTATAGCCGTATAGGGATGTTTTGGAGCAAACAGCAAAGACTTTGGCATCACTGCACGCTTCCCGGTGAATGTGAATATTTTTGGTATATCTATGGGACGTAACGCCCACATATACAAGGAATGCATATAATGAGGATTAGTTCATTGCCAAAAAAAAATAGTGGGTATTAGTAATCTAAAATTATAGCAGGCTATTAATTAGAAAAGTTTGTAAGATTTTTGAATTTATCTTAATTGGCTCAAACTACACTATAAAAAATGGTCAAATGATTTAATTTATTTAATTGAATAAGATGTAGGAATTATTATAAATCTTTTAATAATATGTTTGACTTTCACAAATAAAAAAATTACACTAAAATGGTTTTTCTATGTCACAAAACTCAACCCAAATTTTTTAATTTAATTTAAAAGCTTTAAAGTCATGTTCTTTGAATAAAAAACTTGAAAATGTTTTTTTTATATATATATATAATTGACTATCCTAGCTTACAATCAATTGTTTTTTTAATCGTTCTAGAATTGTTTTTTAGAGCACAATAATCAATTATCACAAAACAAAATATCCATTGTTGACAATTCAGAATGAGATATAAACTATTAGTGTTTTTCTTACATCTACAGTAAAATGCAAAAAAAAATATATAAGGAATAAAAGGAGAACAAAAAAGGAAGAGAATTTATATAATGGAAAATATAAAAAATATTACAAGAGAAAAAAATCTAAAATTAAATTAATCCCAATGAAAAATATTACACGTGAAAGAAAAACAATGAAGAAAGTGATAATTATGTAAATGAAAGGAATAATTTTATATGAATACTCAACTCGAAGGCCCTAAGATACATACATCTCCTTTTGTAAAAAAAAAGAAAAATCATCTCCTTTAAATTCTTGTTATAAAAACTGTTTGGCCTTTGAATTATGAGGGTTTAGGATAAAAACGATTAAAATACCATGTGATTTTGTTACAAATAGAAAAATATTTGATAGATATTCATTGTGTTGCTGACACGTGGAGAGATTAAAAAAAGAAAAAATTATAAATATAATAAGATTTATGATGTTATATAAAAATAAAAAATGTTGATAAAGTATTTAAAATAAAAGCTAATTTATATATATGATTATTCTTTATAAATCTCATCCTAAATCACACAGAAAATCAAGGAGCGACTGCTCAACCTAGAGGGTCCACACAAACTTTTACATCTTCTTTAGTGACGGCATTTTCTTCCCTTTAGTTCCTAACTTTGTTTTTTTTCCATTCCCTTCAAATTAGAAGTTGGAATTGCAGTCAGAAAACTACAAATACATGGCAATAATACACATTGAAGTCACATTAATGTGAATGTGGTGTGTAATAATAACTATCTCATTTCATTAGTTTAGTTTGAACAGTACGTTTTCGTATTTCTCCACAAAGTTTATCTTCCAATGCCGTGCTGCCTAATCCAGGTGTTGAATAACAATGCATCCACCACTTCGTTGCATCTGCGTAGTTAGACCCTGTCAAAACTCTGGCTTTGCTTGCTTTTAGCATTGTATAATGCACCTTTTCCCCCTATGTAATGGTTAAGTTAATTTACGCTTAGTTTTGTCGGTACATAAAAAAATTATTAGTATTAGTATTTGTATAGTTAGTATCCTTGCACTTTCGTCCACGCGGTTTCCCAACTTCCATGCCTCTCTCACTTTATAGTTAAGGTAAAATACAAATTAGAAGCAAAAAAAAGAAACTACGATCATTGTAAGTGTACCTTAATTTTGTTTTGCTCTAAACAAATTTTTTATGCTAACCAACAAAATTTTAAAGACACTTAAATTTAGTCATGAATGGATAAGAGATTAGTTGCATATGCTTTCACTCAAGGATTTCGCTTTCAATAACTAATGTTTCTTTCTTTGTTACAAAACCAATTAAAAAGATTAACATCATTTTTTAAGCCCACTAAAAAGATCTTCTTATAATTAAGTAAAGAGAGCACTAATATGAGACAATTAGTTAGTCTCGTCCTCAAGATGTGGAAGCTTACTACTTGGGCTTTTATAGAGAGAAATAAATTAACATGAGAAGTCATCAATTGTTGAATATAGAAATATTAACAGCCAATGAAAAAAAAATTATTATCAGCCAAATTAGCGTCTTTTTAACTAACGTAAGATAGAAGCTAGAAAGTGAATGGCAACAACTGAGATTAAACGCCTGGGCATTTATAAGCTTATTATTATTATTATTATTATTATTATTGTAACCATAAATGTGATTACGGGTAAACAGTATTTTCTGTAGTTTTGTAACCAACACCTAATTATAAGCATATTGATTATTTGCATGTAAGTTCAAAGCTGTTTAAATAAACTTACTTGGGAGTCACATAATACTTTAATTTCATCAAAGTTAACGGATGAAGTAACAGTGTTACTTTAATTTACATTAAAACCTGCAACCTAATTAGTTTTAATTATAAACATTAAAAAGAAAATAGAAAAGAAGAGAGAACCTTATGCATGGCAGTTCAAGATTATTTTAATTAACTCGTCCAAACCAAACAACTTCAAGTTTATATATGGCATACATACATTTAATTAAGCACAAAATTTAGTAAAACAGACTAGTCATTTCTCATACCATTTCTTGGGTTTTCTTTTTCGACCTCCATACTTTTTCCTTTCTCTGTGGACATACTTTTCATCTTTAATATAAAATAAAAAATAAAAAACAGAATCTACTATATATTTACTATTTGTATGTGAAAATTACAAACCCGCTTTGTTTCTATAACAAAGAGTATTAGCTGTTAAATTTAAATCTATGAACGAAACTAACGAAGTTTCAAAGACGAAAGCTACGGGTTTGTGGTATAGTAACAAACCTTGTCCTATAATAAAATCATAAAACCTTTAAAAAATATATTATATATTATTTGTATTGCGTATAAAGTATTTCATAGAGTGAGACTATTGGGAGAGACGGGTGAATCTCATAAATGTTATAAATCTTGTATTCTGATGCTTTAATTATGGCTATGTATCATTCATAATCTCCATCTATCTCCTCTGCTACTACTCACTCATGCATCACTTCATCAGAATTCATCACAATTTCTGGAAATTAAACCGAAGATCGAGTTCTTCTCTTGTTTGAAAAATTCCGATACATTTTAGTACTTTCTGACCTTGTCCATGATGTTTTCTTACCCGTGTCTTTTTTCATTTTTAAGGTGACTATGTGGCTTTGTGTGTGTGGTTTGATTTAATCTCAAGATACAAGGTTGAAGCGTGAGCGTGTTATCGTTAATTATCTTCTAAGAAGCATGTTTCTTAAACGTTGAACATTGCAGTCCTGTCTTGAGTTTTCTTCAAGGCTTGGTTTAACAGCGATATATAGAGAGAGAAAGAAAAATAGCATTGTCTGTTTGCATAAGAATCTGTCTCCCCCCCGTGTGAAGGTGTTGAATTTGCAACATTGTTGATTGAGAGATATTAAAAGAAAAAAAAAAGTGAAGAAGGGTATTGAGATTTTTGCGGGAAATTCGGTGTCCTAACGTCAAAAAATAGAAGTCTTTCTTTGTGGGGATGATTTGCAATCCCCATAATCTCTCTCTCTCTCATCCTTCTTTGTTGTTGTTTTGTTTTCTTCCCCATCTGGGTGGTTCCCTCTGTTTTTCAGGGTAGGGAAGCTAAAAACTCCATCTTCCCTCCCTCTTCTCCCCCCCCTCCTCCTCTCTCTCTCTAAAAAACATGATTTTTAATAAAGGGTCAACGCATTCTAACCTTGACTGTTTCGTACGGTGTACCACACCTGTGGTTCAATCCCAGTTTCTTCCAAAGGTCTTGTCCTTTACTATATTATCTTTTTCCCTTTGTGACATGATCATAGATATTATGTTGTTGTTACTGTCCTAAATTTTGTGGTGTTTGTTTTTTGTGTGCAGTCGGAGATTACAAGCCTTAACCGTTTGTGGCATCCGTGGGAGAGAGAAAGCGTGGAATATTTTACGTTGGGGGATCTTTGGAATTGCTACGACGAATGGAGTGCTTATGGAGCAGGAGTTCCCATTACCTTGACAAGTGGAGAGACACTTGTGCAGTACTATGTGCCTTATCTCTCCGCAATTCAGATTTTCACTAGCAATAGTTTCAGGTATATATGTATGTAATAATTCATTAGCATGATTTGGATTATTATAGTTTTTGGCCAAATTGAGCTTCCATCATGAATATTTACCAAACTTGTATTGAAAGCTTTTGTTTTTGTTTCATAATAACTAGTAGATTTTCGAAATTGAAACGGGGTACAGGAAAAATCTTTTTTTCTTTTTAATTTCTTTTAAAGTTTTCTGATAGAATGCACCATTTGGGTGATAATGTTTGCTATGGTCAAACTTCCACGCGGATTATATCATCACTCTATGATGTTGCTTTTGGAAAATGGGTTGTTGAGCTTTTTTCTTTTCTTTTTTCTGTTGAACTGGTTTGGTGAATTATTGTGTGCAAGCATGATTGTCAGCTTGATGATTTGGTAGCTTATAATTCAGCTAGGAATTAATGCAAAATTTTTGTGAGCATTTCAGGGAAGAGACTGAATCAGGTGACTGTGAAACAAGGGATTCCTATAGTGATTCTTTCAGCGATGAGAGTGAGTATGACAAGGTATGGAGGTGGGATGGAACTTCCTCAGAAGATGGAGGCTCCGAGCAAGACTGTCTCTGGCATTTCAGTGATAGATTGGGTCACCTTTATTGCCAATATTTTGAAAGAGCAACTCCGTATGGAAGAGTTCCTCTTATGGATAAGGTGTGTTGCCCCTTTATCTTCGGCATCTTTTCTCTTTGTTTTAATTATTATTGCCTTCAATAGCAGTTCATCTATCTATGTCTATGTTCTGTTTTTGGTGTGTTCTTAAATGAGATCCAAACCAATTAATTTGGTATGGAAAATGTGAAAGCACTTAAAGGCAGAGCTGTAATTCCTAAAACCCCTTAAGGATAGGCATCCGTAAAAGATACATACATGCTTTGACTTTTCAACACGAATAGATAGAGAGACTCATTTTTTCTACTCTGAATATGTCCAAGTGATCATGGAAATTGTGCGTATTCCCTTTTTCTTTATATCTTATCAATGCAATTGTTAGGCTTGTCTAGCATATGTTCCTCTTCCAAAGCTTTTGTTAATGTATGTAGTTTTCATTGCTTGGACTATAGTGATTGCTATAAAAACAACAAAAATTATTCGGCTAGCATAATCAGTAATGCATAAAAACAACATAAATATTCTTGTAGCATAACCAGTAATGCACAAAAGTATAAAGATTCTATTTCTGACTTTCTGGGATGGTATCTTCCTTTCAGATTACTGGATTAGCACAAAGATACCCGGGGTTGATGTCATTAAGAAGTGTTGATCTTTCGCCAGCAAGTTGGATGGCCGTTGCGTGGTAATTGATTTTGTCTCATCCTACCCTTAGCTACTTCTTGGACATTTTTTATTTTCTCTTTTCTTATCTATGTAACTTTGCCACCAAAATATTGTCCAAATGCTTAAATACATCAGTAATTGATCCCAACGCACATCCTTGACCTTAGCCTTTCTAGGGTCATCAGTATTTATGAGATAGCTTATTAACGAATATACTTTTTTCTCAGGTACCCAATATATCATATCCCCATGGGAAGAACAATTAAAGACCTTTCTACATGCTTCCTCACTTATCACACGCTTTCATCTTCATTTCAAGGTATTTCCCATGATCCCATTTTTTGAAAAAAGGGAGGGGGAGTTTACAATTTTTTTTTGTGTCTATAATAACCACACCAAGATTTGAACTTAAAACCAACAATAGAAGAGCTAGTCTTTCATAACATGACAAACAAATATTAAAACCTTCTTTGAGAGAGGTGTCTGGAGTTAGTATCTAACCGTATTTTAAACAAGATTGTATCTAGAGAAAAAAAATGCCTAACAAAAAAAAAATTGAACCTAAAATGTCACTTCCCTATTCATAGTAGGGATATGAAGGGACCTTGAACATTTGCTTTAGGAGATTTGTAAATTTGTGAAAGAATATGCTCAAAATCATGGAACTTGTGTCCTTACTTGTGTAGGCATGGACCTTGACGATGACATAGAAGGTGGCCACCAAAAGAAAAAGGAAGGGGAAGGCATAGCACTGCCAGCATTTGGTTTGGCAACTTACAAGATGCAAGGGGGGAACGTGTGGGTTGCAGGAAATCGTGGTCGGGACCAAGAAAGGCTATTGTCACTATTGAGTGTGGCAGATTCATGGTTGAAGCAACTCAGGGTCCAACATCATGACTTTAATCACTTCATGGGCATTCGGCATGGCTAAAAAAAAAAAGGGGTTAATCCACTACTCTACAAAGAATTCGCACTTGCAAAGCTAAAAATCATCCTTTTCTCGGATGTTTGATTTTATGTGCACTTTCTTGGACCATTAATTGCACCATATTTTCTTCTTCTTTTTCTTTTTTTCTTTTCTCCTGAGGGGAAGTGTGAGAAATGAGGATATATAAGTATGTAGTAGTAGTTGTTGTTGGCCTTTAACCCTTGAGAGCATTTTAGGACCAAAAACCCTTGTTAGGTTCCAACCAAGCAAAAAGGGTGTGTGTGTGTGTGTATGAATTCACTCCTTTCAACAGCCTCTCATGAAGAGGTAATTGTATGTAGAGAGATAGGTGAGGGAGGTCAGAGGGAAAGAAGTGAGAGTATATTGTGTATTGATCACAATGGTTAATGGATGTGACAAATGATGTAGAATCAGGTTGCACATTTTTTTCTTTGTGTCTTGTTAGCGGTTCCCACCAGCTTTTGCTTCCAATAGATAATTAAGCATCCCTCTTAGATCAATCACATCTCGCTATTTTTGTTGTTGTGCGCACTCATTTAATAAAGAGAAAAAAAGAAGAAAGAAAGAATGCAATATTAAGGATGGACGGTATCTTGGATTATTTCCATATTCATCCATGTTTAATATGGCTCTTGCTGTCATGCATGATAGAATAGATGGATGAGCTTATACATAAATATATGACTATGAAATAAGAAAACAATAAAAACAAAAACCATAACAAAAAAAATGTTAATGTCCCCGAGCTGCTGCTTCTTCATTTTGTTTTTCTAACTTTCTAAAATCCGATTTGTGTTATTATTTTGATGAATTGACCCATATATTACAGAATCTCTCGAGGTTTAGATCTTTTTAAGAGACTGGTCGCTCAACAATATTTTTTAATATGCGCAACCATACGATTGAAACTTTTTTTTGTTTCAAGTACTATTAGATTTTAGTTAAAAGACGAGGAATATGTTCAAATACCAATTAGCAAATGTATTTATTAGAAGAACTCAATATTTTAAGTATGTTGTCAGGGATTTAGTTTTTTATTTCTGTGCATATGAAAGAAGTTAATATCTTGAATAGATCTTTCAGTAGTTTGAGAAATTAATTCTTGACTTTTGACCAAAGGATATATATGCAGGTTTACTAAAAATAATGTTCATGTTTCCAAAATACTTTTTTTTATCACCAATTAATACTCCATTGTTTTTCGGGAGAAAATAATCTCGTTTTTAAAGCTACTTCTTGTTAGAAAAAAAATGTCACTTCTAGTTAATGAAAGGTTCTTGGATGTACAAATTTGAACTACTATGTATACAAACATAAATTTTATAGAATTTGATGGTTATGCTATGGTTGTTTTAAATTATTAATCTATAGTTTATAACTCTATTATTTTTAAAAATAATCTGGTAAAAAAGTCTTTTTTTGGTACATGCCAATTTTTTCAATTTTACAACCCATCGTTAAACTCATTAATAAATTATTTCAAAAAATCAAAATTAAAATCGTTTGCAAGCTATATACTAGTAAGTTTGTATACATAGTCCGGGCAACAAGAAAAATGGTTTTTAGGAAATCTTGAATTGTCTACAACTTAAAAAAAAAAAAAGAAGAAAGATATGAGATATAAATAATTCATTTGATTGATGATGTAATTAATTTGATAAAAAGAGAGAAATAAAAAAAAATTACTAATTGAATATTTGAAATTTTTTATTATAAAAATATAATCATTCGAACAATAAATACCACTTGAGTCTAGACTGTTGTTCTTAATAAGGATCACAATAAAGTAAAAAAAAAAAAGAGATCCACTGTGCGTCACCATGCGTTCATTTTTCTTAATTTTACCTCTTGAATGAACTTACAAATTCCCTTTCATTGTATTTTTACCTGTTCCAAGAGAGAAAGGACAACCAGAAGATATTGCTGTGCCATGGAGCATTTCAGATCTTTTTTATACGTTAAAATTGACGTTAACTCATAATTAATAGTATAATACTCTGGTCTCCACTATTTTCTTTATATATAGAAATAGCAAAATCATGGACGACACACGAACGAATAGATCAAGACTAAATTTTCATTTTGATCTTTAAAATAGAACGCACACGTTAATTTTTTAAATTAATAAAATTCTAAATAGATCTATAATTTTTTTTATTGTTTTATCTAAATTTCTTAACTTAAACACTTACTGTTATTTTGGATTTTAAATATACGTTAATATAATCACTTAATTCTCACTTTAAAAAATAGACTAATGTAATTAACGGATGACACTTTTTTAAACTTATTTGAAATATTTTTAATTTCAATGAGAAATGTAACAATACTTTACGAGACTAAATGGGGGTTTACTGAATAAATCAACAAAATATATTTTTTGTATTTCCCTTCATTTAAAATAAGAACCTGTTTTTTGTGAGAATGAGCGTTTATTTTCTTCTTTTTTTATAAAATTTATTTTCTGTTTTAAAAACTAAAAAAGAAAAAAATATATTTAGTATTTAATAAGAATAATGTCAAAAAATTATTTTTAGAATTAATATCTCTTTTAATTTTCAAAATTAAAACATATCTTGACTATTTTTTTCATTTTTAATTTTCTACTACTCTTGATTATGTGGTTCTATTTTTTTATCCACTTACTTCTTCTGTATCTCATTTTAAAAATCATTTTGCAAGATAAATTTTAAGAATATAAAAATTAAAATACATGACTCACCCTAAAATACAGAGGAATTAATGTTTCAAGGAGGAATAACTATTAACTCAAAACAAAATTAATTTTGAACATCTCTTCTGGTTGAACTAACTCGATGTTAACATCTGTTCTATAATTTTGAAGCCGCTCATGAATCAATCAACCCAGCTATTTATTTGGCAACAAAGTTAGATTGATTGAATTATGAAAAACGAAATGAGTTTGGTGGATTTATAATTAGAGATATTTTAGTGAAAATGAATAATAGATATTATGGTCGTCATAAGCCCTGTCTATTTTTATATCTCACTATCGCATATTCAATCAAATAATATAATTGTCCTAAAATTTGGATGTGATGCAGCTAAATGCAAAGTGGCAAACGTGATCATAAACAATGATGCCGATATAAGTAAAATCTTTCTTTCTAATTTCTGTCAGTATTACTTTGAAAGTGATGTTTATGTCCTTTTTATTCCGTTCGTTTTATTAGTTGATTTGTAATTCATTAATTTTTTTTAATTAAGGAATTCATTAATTTTATTATGCACATCCCTTAAATCCCCAAATATAACGAAGCTGAATACAACTATTTTTTTTAAAAAAAAAATCATAAATCTCCTTAACGAGGGTTATAAGTCTTTTATAGTGTGCTTGAAAACTTGTTGAAAAGAAAAAATAAATCATACTTAAAATGAAAAAAACTATAATTATTAATTTCTTAAAATTATATTCTGAGATATGAGAATTACATTAGGATCGTAGAGAACAAAACATGTATTAATTATTTTTTAATAATTTAATAAAAAAAAAAGTAGTTTCAGACATGTGTTTTCATTGTTGAATTATATTTAATAGGAAATATAATAATGTGCCCGTGCTCTTCACGGGCCAGAAAAGCAAACAGGAATTGCCTTTTAAAATGAAAAAAAGAAGTAAAAAATGAGAGTGTAGTTGTTCACACGTAGAACTTGTCTGTTGGCTGGACGAATTTATATATACTATTGATTAGAACTTTTATCAGGGAATAATTTTTTTTATCTAATACATTACAATAAAAAAAATAGTAAATTGAGTAGATGAAACCAAAAATCAATATGCATTATTCCCATTACAGGATTTGTAAGTGAAGTTAAATCAAGCTTAATTCTAACGTTTTAGCATATTGGATTAAGTGTATGTTTGATTTGTAGTTGAAATTATTGTGGTGCATGTTTTAATACAGATCCAACACATAAAAGTAAAAATAAAGGTCTTGATTCTTTGACATAATCATTTTTGCTTCAAAAGTCATTTTGCATCATATTTCCAAATATACACTACTAAATCCTTTTATTACTTATTCTGTGTTTCCGTTAACATTGAGAAAAAGATAAAAGTAGAGATGAATCCACATAAAGAAGGAGAAAAAGAGAAAAATGGAGATCAACATACACATCAGAAATAAAAGAAGAGATCTAATCATACAGAAAGAAAAAGATAAAAAGAAGAATCAATTTATTAGCCTATTCAACTATTTTATCTAAAATAAAAATGGGACCAAGGACAACCCGTTTAATTTGTGGCCTTGAAAAAATCAAGACAATTTTGCCTAGCCAATTAAGAAAATATAGGCCTATAAAGTATCAGCTCTGTTTGGTCCGATATTTTTTTTCCATATAAATACATATAGATTAATATAAAAATGATCAATTTGGTATGGCCTAAGGGACCAAACAAATTGATGTTTAATGTAAAATCGATCAATTTAACTTGACTTGCTTTCACATTCTTACTCGTTGAATTAATTCGGAGTGGGTCGAGCATGTCAATTTTACGGTTCTAATTTTTATTAATGTGACTGTTGAATTATGACTATATATTATCTTAATTTTTTTTTAGATTCTATCTAAGTTGAACAATTGTAATTATATGATCAAAATGATTTTTTATATATATATTTTAAAAATATATATTATGTCAATTTCAATATTTATCAATATAGTGTTAAATAATTCTATATTAATATATTTTTGTATATATAATTTATATGATAAAAATTTTCGTTCTAACAATAAATTTTAAAATAAAATAATCTAATAAAAAGTTATTAAATAAGATAATAATTAACATAACTTATAATAATATAATTTTACATCTCTTTATATATGCGATGGGGTTAAAAAACTGTATTTTGGAATTAAATATAGTGGGCCCTTTTCTTGACATTAGAGAAGTTGGATAAAATTAATTTTAAATTATTGTATATAATTAAAATATTTTCTAGATTAGTTTTAATTTAAGAAATGTAATTTTAACAGAAATTTTAATTTTTTAAATCTTAAAACAAATAGCGACTTAGATATTAACGTCAAAGGAGATCCAATTTGAAATAAACAAAATAAAAAATAGGTTGTCAAAGACTCAAAGAGTACTTTCTTTCAGAAAATTGATACCAGTCGCCAACTATACGCGTTAATGTAACAAAACCATCAATATGTAAGGGAAAGTAAACAACTCGTATGA